>NC_090451.1:71418325-72018325 GCF_031143425.1 Pleurodeles waltl | reverse complement strand
CCTGAAAACATGCCCGACTTCCAGTGTGGGCTGACTAGTTTTACCAGCCTGCCACACACCAGACATGTTGCTGGCCACATGGGGAGAGTGCCTTTGTCACTCTGTGGCCAGGAACAAAGCCTGTACTGGGTGGAGGTGCTTCTCACCCCCCCCCACCCCCCTGCAGGAACTGTAACACCCCCTCACCCCCTTTGTTACAGTGCCACAGGGCATCCCAGCTAGTGGAGATGCCCGCCCCTCCGGCCACTGCCCCCACTTCTGACGGCAAGGCCGGAGGAGATAATGAGAAAAACAAGGAGGAGTCACTGGCCAGTCAGGACAACCCCTAAGGTGTCCTGAGCTGAGGTGACTCTGACTTTTAGAAATCCTCCATCTTGCAGATGGAGGATTCCCCCAATAGGATTAGGGATGTGACCCCCTCCCCACCGGGAGGAGGCACAAAGAGGGTGTAGCCACCCTCAGGGCTAGTAGCCATTGGCTACTATCCTCCCAGACCTAAACACACCCCTAAATTGAGGGGCTCCCAGAACCTAGGAATATAGATTCCTGAAACCTGAAGATGAAGGACTGCTGACCTGAAGCCCTGCAGAGAAGACTGAGACACCAACTGCTTTGGCCCCAGTCCTACCGGCCTGTCTCCCACTTCAAGAAAAACTGCAACAGCGAGGCGTTCGCCAGGGTCCAGCGGCCTCTGAATCCTCAGAGGACTACCCTGCATCTAAAAGGCCCTAGAAGCTCCCGAGGACAGCGGCACTGTTCCACAAAGACTGCAACTTTGCAACAAAGAAGCAACTTTTAAAGACCACATGTTTCCCGCCGGAAGCGTGAGACTTTCCACTCTGCACCCGACGCCCCCAGCTCGATCTGCAGAAAACTAATTCTACAGGGAGGACTCCCCGGCGACTGCGAACCCGTGAGTAGCCAGAGTTGACCCCCCTGAGCCCCCACAGCGACGCCTGCAGAGGGAATCCAGAGGCTCCCCCTGACCGCGACTGCCTGCTTCAAAGAACCAGACGCCTGAGAAACACACTGCACCTGCAGCCCCCAGGACCTGAAGGATCCGAACTCCAGTGCAGGAGCGACCCCCAGGCGGCCCTCTTCCTAGCCCAGGTGGTGGCTATCCCGAGGGGCCCCCCTTGCCTGCCTGCATCGCTGAAGAGACCCCCGGGTCTCCCATTGAATCCTATTACAAACCCAACACCTGTCTGCACTCTGCACCCTGCACCCGGCCGCCCCTGTGCCGCTGACGGTGTACTTTCTGTGCCTACTTGTGTCGTCCCCCCCGGTGCCCTACGAACATCCCTCCCCCCTCCCCCGCCCCCTGAGGAGCCGGCCCCCCATTGCCTGCATCGCTGAAGAGACCCCTGGGTCTCCCATTGAATCCTATTGCGAACCTGATGCCTGTTTGCACTCTGCACCCGCCGCCCCTGTGCCGCTGAGGGTGTACTTTCTGTGCCTGCTTGTGTCCCCCCCCCAGTGCCCTACAAAACCCCCCTGGTCTGCTCTCCGAAGTAGCAGGTACTTGCCTGTTGGCAGACTGGAACCGGGGCACCCCTATTTCCATTGAAGTCTATGTGTTTTGGGCACCACTTTGACCTCTGCACCTGACCGGCCCTGAGCTGCTGGTGTGGTAATTTTGGGGTTGCCTTGAACCCCCAACGGTGGGCTACCTTGGACCCAACTTTGAACCCTGTAAGTGCTTTACTTACCTGTGAAACTGACAAATACTTAAGAACTGTTGATTTTTGCAGTGTCCATTTTTAAAATAGCTTATTGCCATTTTTGCCAAAAACTGTACATGCTATTGTGATGATTCAAAGTTCCTAAGATACCTGAGTGAAATACCTTTCATTTAAAGTATTGTTTGTAAATCTTGAACTTGTGGTTCTTAAAATAACTAAGAAAATATATTTTTCTATATAAAAACCTATTGGCCTGGAATTGTCTTTTGAGTGTGTGTTCTTCATTTATTGCCTGTGTGTGTACAACAAATGCTTAACACTACCCTCTGATAAGCCTACTGCTCAACCACACTACCACAAAATAGAGCATTAGAATTATCTCTTTTTGCCACTGTCTTACCTCTAAGGGGAACCCTTGGACTCTGTGCACACTATTTCTTACTTTGAAATAGTACATACAAAGCCATCTTCCTACACTCCCATTTTCTGCCTGTTGTCAGTATGTTTGTGTCTACTGGGTTCCAGCTAACCAAGAACCAATAGTTTTGCTCTCTACTCTAAATTGTACCTTTTTCTCCCTACAATTGAGACTGGTCCCCCCATGCAAGTCCCTAGTAAATGGTTCATAGGTACCCAGGGCTTTTGGGGCACTAGGTGATCCCTATGGGCTGCAGCATGTAGTAAGCCACCCATAGGGAGCCCATGCAAAGTGTTTTGCAGGCCTGCCATTGCAGCCGGCGTGAAAGAGCGCATGCATCCTTTTCAGTACCAGGTCACTGCAAGTCACCCCTATGGCAGGCCCTCCTAGCCCAGAGGGCAGGGTGCAAATACCTGTCTGTGAGGGCACCCCTGCACAAGCAGAGGTGCCCCCATGAACTCCAGCTCTATTTTCATGGACTTCATGAGTGCAGGGATGCCATTTTATGCGTGTACTTGACATAGGCCACTACCTATGTCCAGCTACATAATGGTAACTCCGAACCTGAGCATGTTTATAGATACCCAAGTTATGGGAGAGGAATATGCCTGTTCTCTTCCAGGGGATCCTCATCAAAGTCATAAACATTGAATATTCCTGCCCTTGTGCGGGGACCCCGGAGCATATATAAAATACACACATATAAAGTATGAAATATGCACGAAAAATATATATATAGCATTTTTAGTAGACATATCTTTCATACTAAACTCATATATACATGTGTAAAACAGCAATGCAGGCTATAATCATAAACAGGCTAAAATGCTTTATTTCTATGAAGTTTTTTTTTTTTTTTATCATTATAAAATTACAATAGAGAATAAATAGCTACCCAAGCCCCCAAAACTGGGCTTAGGGAAATAAGCAGTAGTAATCACTAGAGAAAAAACTACATTGAAAAACAATGGAGCATTCTTAGCCAATAGGCTGCATGCAGGTTAACACAGGAGAGCCATAAAAACTTTGGCACCGTGCCTTTAAGACCCTGAGCACCTCCAGTATCCCACCATGCCTCAGGGGTGAAGGAGAGGTGACAGTTGGTTCACAGTTAGGTCAGTTCTTTTTTCCGGCTTCTTCGGAGAGGATCCTGGAGCATTGAGCTTTTCTCAGAAAAATACTTTAAAACAGCGTTTTTTTCTGTTTTACTCGACATCTAACATCATTGTCTGAGTTTGGCAGTTTTTTCCTGACAGAAAAATGCCTTCCCTTTTTGTCAAATGCCCTTCTTGTGGGAGGAAGAAGGCCCAGTCAGATCCACACACTCTTTGTATTGTGTGCCTGCCTCAGAGTCACTGCCCTGACACTTGCAAACACTGCAAGAACATGTCAAAGAGGACTCTGAAGGACAGAGAAAAGATCAGGCTTCATGGGCTTCACAAGAGGCAGAAAACATCATCCTCTTTGCTTCCCAGGCAGCCAACAAGCCACTCTCAGGAGAGAATGGCTAGATCGACGTCAGCAGGTAGGAAAGTACCTGTTTGTTCCCCGTCGACGTCGTCGCTGCCACCATCTCACCGCCATAGATCGCCGTCGAAGGATACGGCGTCGAAGGAACATGGCCATCGCAGGGGCATATCTCAGTCGACGGCAGCCCGCCGATCGACGTCGAGCCATCACCGGCATGCCCATTCGCCGCCGAAGGCCTCACGCCCCCCGATGTCGAAATCGCCACGACGGCAAGAGCGTCATCCGCCGTCGGCCGCCCACCGCTCCACGTCGAGGCACACGACGGCGAGTAGGTCGTGGTCCAGAGATCGCCGTTCGACGTCAAGGCACTCAACGTCGAGGCAAGACCAACCGGCGGCGCGCCCTTCGACGTCAGCACATTTGTCGACGTCGACACGGGTTTTACCTGTCTCGCAGGGAGTAGAACATCGCCTTCCGCCAGCAGATAAGGCCGCACCATCTCCAGTGGTCTCCATACGGAGCGATTCATCTAGTTCGAGAGCGGCATCATCGGGGCATGTTTCACCCATCAATTTGTCACCAAGATGGTTGGAGAGCCTTAATAGACCAGCGGCCTTCGCATTATTCACGAATGTACTCTCCTACTGCCTCTCTCCCGAGAACACCATCACCGACAGCGCGGGCAGGACGGGGTTGTTTTACTTCTCGTCAACCGACCACGAGGCCTGGGCGCTCTGTTACAGCGTCTCGCAGCAGGTCACGTTCCCAGCGACGATCTAGGTCACGATCACGACACAGAAGATCGCCCTCTTGGTCGTCGTCAGGGTCATCCGTCGGACATTACTCCCCCACCTTAACAGATTCTCCACCAGCTAGAGTCTCACCGGTGGATGACATCACTACTTTTAATGAGGTACTTTTCAGGGGAGCACAGAAGTTAAATATAGAGGTTCCAGAACCATCTACCTCCTAGTCAGTCATTTTTGAGAGTCTGCAACATAGAGCAGTTTCGAAAAAGCTACTGCCGCTAGTGCCTGGTCTGTTGCAGCCAACCATGGACCCTTTTTTTTAGCCCCAGCCACCCTCCAATCTGCTCCGGCTAGGATTTTGAAAAAATATAAAGCGCCGGAACAGGATCCTTTATTCCTAAGAACGGATCCGCCACCGGACTCAGTAATATTGGCCGCAGCCCGAAAAACTCACTCGGTGGCATCATCCTCCACGGTCCCACCGGACAAAGAGAGCAGGCATCTAGACTCTCTGGGAAGAAAAATGTGCGGCACGGCGGCATCTATAATGAAGGTCTCCAGCGCGTCTGCACTCCTGGCAGGTATGACCGTTCTCTGTGGGACTCTCAACAGGTTCACAGAAAAGTTACCTAGGGAAGGCAGACAGGACTTCTAAGTGATCCTACAAGAGGGATGTCTGGTATCAAACCAAGTCATCAGCGCAGAGGCAGATGGGGCAGACTTAGCTGCACATGGGTACGCACATGGAATCTGTGCAAGAAGGTCTTCCTGGCTGAGACTGACTGGTTTAAAACAGGAAGCATAACAGCGCATCCTAAATCTTCCATTTAACGGGAACTCGCTGTTTGGTGCTCATACGGATGAAGAAATGGCACGCATGAAGACCGAAGTGGACACCATGAGGGCAGTAAGCCTGGAAAGGAAGAAGGACTTCAGGCGGCGGTATAGGCCTTATGACAGGCGCCCTTTCCAGCAGAGGGTTCAAACCCCTCACTGGTCCCAAAGGCCACAGCAAAGGCAGGGACGCCCTCTTTTTCAGGCTTGTAAGGCCACAAGGGAACGAGGGTCAAGTAGACCTCAACAGTCCACACCAAAAGCGCCGGCCAAGCAATGAGATCTCACTTCCCTCGACACTGTGCACCACTCCGGTGGGGGGGAAGTATCACAGATTTTCTTCACGAGTGGCACTCTATCACAAAAGACAAATGGGTTCGCAACATTGTCGAAAATGGCTACTCTCTTCTTTTCAAACAACCTCCACCGCACTTGCCACCAGCCAAATGCAATCCATCTCATCTCAGCCTACTGCGCAAAGAGGCTCTCGCCCTCTTACGAAAAAAGGCAATAGAAAAGGTTCCACTTGCGCACAGAGGAAATTGGGTTTACTCCCGTTATTTTCTGGTGGCGAAAAAAGGCCGAGAGGGCGTTTTCAGACCGATTCTGGACTTACGGCTTCTGAACAAGTACATAAGAAAACAGAAGTTCAGGATGCTGGCTCTTCACCAGATTTTCCCTCAGCTACATCAGGGAGACTGGATGTGCTCCATCGACCTGCAGGATGCATATTTTCACATCCCGATAGCTCCCAAGCATTGGAAATTCTTGCGCTTACAGATAGCCTCACAGCACTATCAGTTCAGAGTGCTACCATTCGGCCTGAAATCTGCCCCCGCGTCTTCTCAATGTGTGGGAGTGGTAGCGGCACATCTTCGAAAACAAAAAATCTTCATATACCTATACCTAGACGACTGGCTACTGAAAGCTTCCTCTCCGGATCAGGCGAGAAACCATCGGGACATTGTGCTCAAGGTTTTCGAGTCTCTAGGTCTTCAAGTAAACTACCAAAAGTCCACCTTGACTCCAACACAGAACCTCCACTACCTGGGAGCTATACTAAACACAGAGCTCCAAAGAGTGTATCCTTCGGAGGAACGACTATTATCAATAAAGAGGAACTGTCAAGACCTGTTAAAATCCGACGCACCTACGGCCCGTCAGGTGACATCTCTGCTGGGCTCCATGGCATCATGCATTTTCATTGTCCCAAATGCCAGGCTGCACATGAGGCCCCTCCAAGAGGCGTTGGAGAACAACTGGAGCCAAAGGACAGGTCGCTGGGAGGACAGAGTGCGGCTACCGATAGCAGCACGTCAGTCATTGCAATGGTGGATGCACAGACCTCACCTGTCAGTAGGGGCTCCGTTTCACCAGGTAAGTCCATCCGACACTCTGGTAACGGATGCGTCTCTTCAGGGATGGGGGGCTCATCTAGGTCCCCTTCAAGCTCAGGGCCTGTGGTCCGACAACAAAAAGAAGTACTAAATCAATCTGCTGGAGCTCAGAGCGGTCCATCTGGCTCTCAAGTCTTTTGCTCCATCGATTCAGGGGAAATCTCTCCTAATACAAACGGACAATACAACCACAATGTATTATTTGAACAGACAGGGGGGAACGAGATCCCTACCCCTATATCGGGAGTCCCAAACAATCTGGCATTGGCTCCTGGCCAGAGGAATGTCACTTACAGCGGTTCACCTACCAGGTCAACAAAACGTGGAAGCAGATTTCCTGAGCAGACACCTAGAGGACGCCCACGATTGGGTCCTACACGGCGAAGTCGTCGAAGACATCTTTGCTCAATGGGGTCGGCCTCAATTGGATCTCTTCGCAGACGAAGTAAACAAGAAATGCCCAGACTTCGCATCCAGGTTCTACCGTCCGGGATCTCGAGGGAATGCCCTGTTGATCGACTGGTCAGGGATATTTCTCTACGCTTTTCCACCGATTCCCCTCATACCGGTAGTGATCAACAAACTTTACAGATCCAGCACCAGAATGATTCTCATAGCGCCACAATGGCCCAGTCAATTCTGGTACACAGATCTCCTCAACCTATCGGAACAACCTCACAGGAGGCTGCCGTGCAGACCGGATCTTCTGAGCAGGATGGAGGGCAGGGTTCTGCATCCCAACCTACTCTCTCTGAGCTTGACAGCATGGCTCCTGAATTCCTGCAGTATGGGCACCTAGGGCTCTCGCAGGAGTGCATGAACATCTTGAAAGAGTCCAGACGACCTTCCACGCGGCGTTCTTACGTGTTTAAGTGGAAGAGGCTCAACATATGGTGCTGTCAACAAGGTCAGAATCCCATACGGGTTCAGGAGGATGTCATATTGGCTTACTTACTCCATCTGGCAAAGTCCGGTCTGCAGGTATCTATTAAGGTACATTTGTCTGCCATTACAGCCTATCGTAAGTCACCTTCTCAGGAATCCTTCTTTACGAAACCAGTAGTCAAGGATTTCTTAGAAGGTTTGAAAAAAGTTTTTCCGCCCATTCGGAGACCCTCTCCTCCATGGGAACTGAACATAGTATTGTCAAAACTTATGGGCCCTCCTTTCGAACCTATACACAAAGCCTCTTTGCAGCACCTTACGTGGAAGACGGCTTTTTTGGTAGCCATTACTTCCGCGAGGAGGGTCAGTGAAATTCAGGCTTTGTCTTCCAAAGAACCGTACACAGTTTTTCACGACAATAGAGTGGTTCTGCGAACTCACCCGTCATTCCTACCGAAGGTGGTGTCAGAATTCCACATCAATCAGACTATCTCTCTACCGACTTTCTTCCCCAACCCGGAGACTCCGTCAGAGAAGGCGTTGCACTCCCTAGATTTGAAAAGAGTGCTGAAATTTTATTTGGATAAGACAAAATTGATTAGACATTCCAATCACTTGTTTGTAAATTATGGTCATTTGAGGACAGGAGAGGCAGCATCTAAACGAACAATATCAAGATGGATAGTTTCTTGTATTGTTAATGCTTACCAGTTGGCTAACAAACAACTACTAGCTAGACCTAAAGTGCATTCCACAAGGGGAAAAGTGGCTACTGCTGCCCTCCTTAACAATGTTCCAATATCTGAGATTTGTAAGGCTGCTACATGGAAGTCTGTACATACATTTACTAGACATTACTGTTTGGACTCAGATGCAAGAGCAGATGCCCAAGTGGGGCAGGCCTCTCTGAGAAATTTGTTTGCATGATACATATCTATTCCTGCACTTCTATTAGACAGTCCGCAGAGTTTAGGGATGGGCTTGCTAATCTATTCAGTGTTTATGACTATTGATGAGGATCCCCTGGAAGAGAAGGATAAGTTACTTACCTGTAAATCCTAGTTCTCTTCCAGGGGTATCCTCATCAAAGTCATAAACCCACCCTCCTCCCCGGACGCACGTCTCCTAGAAGTGCAGGACAGACTATCTTTCGAATCAGTTACACAGATTGTCACTGTAAAAAAGTACTGACCTAACTGTGAACCAACTGTCACCTCTCCTTCACCCCTGAGGCATGGTGGGATACTGGAGGTGCTCAGGGTCTTAAAGGCACGGTGCCAAAGTTTTTATGGTTCTCCTGTGTTAACCTGCATGCAGCCTATTGGCTAAGAATGCTCCATTGTTTTTCAACGTTGTTTTTTCTCTTTTTCTCTAGTTATTACTACTGCTTATTTCCCTAAGCCCAGTTTTGGGGGCTTGGGTAGATATTTATTCTCTATTGTAATTTTATAATGATTAAAAAAAAAAAAAAAAAAAACTTCATAGAAATAAAGCATTTTAGCCTGTTTATGATTATAGCCTGCATTGCTGTTTTACACATGTATATATGAGTTTAGTATGAAAGATATGTCTACTAAAAATGCTTTATATATATTTTTCGTGCATCTTTCATACTTTATATGTGTGTATTTTATATATGCTCCGGGGTCCCCGCACAAGGGCGGGAATATTCAATGTTTATGACTTTGATGAGGATACCCCTGGAAGAGAACTAGGATTTACAGGTAAGTAACTTATCCACGCTGAACAGTAGAACCGGGATATTAACCATTATTCTTGTGACCTTTTGGGGCATAATAAGCTTGTCACTTCTATTTTACCTGCCCTGAGTGATCAACAACACTCCCTTAACCCCTTGGCAGCTAAGGACGTAATGGTTACATCCTTGGCTGCGGTGCTGAGGCGCCAAGGACGTAACCATTACGTCCTTGGACCGGCTCATGAGCTTCGCCTCAGTGCCCCAGGTCAGGGATGGAAGGTTAATTGCTTCCCCTGACCCCCCCCGGCGCGTCTGATGTCAGCGCACAATTGCGTGCTGACCTCATCAGAGGCCTACCCTTCCGCGCTTGAAGCTCAGCTTCCTGTACGGATCGAAGGAGAAATGCAAAAGCATTTCTCCTCTGATTACATGGAGGGGGCGAGCGAGGCATGAAAGGAGAGGAAAGGCCTTAAACGTACTAGACGCCAGGGAATAAAAAAAAAAGTGTGGTGGTGGCTACCAACCAGTATGGGCATGGTTATGCCCCCACCCCAACTGAAGGGGGTAACAGGCTTTCGGCTCTTCCCCTGCACATTAAAGCATCTTATCCCAAGGCAACCAAGAGGGCATTTGATTAATTTGGGTTTTGCTTTTACATTTGGGCCATGAGAGCTTGGCTAACTCTCAAAATCGTCCCACTTGGAATGGTGAGTGCTGCACTTTTTTGACTTTGGGACATGTAGAAAATTCCACAAGACCTAGACACATCTGAAAACTTAACATCGGGGTGAGTCCAGGGTGTGTGGTATGCTTCACATGCACCCCACACCATTTTCTTACCCACAATGGCCCTGCAAACCTCCAACTTTTCTGGAAATCACATGTTTTTTCAATTTTTCCATTTTCCACATATTTGTGATGGAACCTTCCGGTTTGTATTAGTGTGTCATGTGCTTTTTATATAATATGTAGTGATTTCTTGTCCTATTTTTGATGATGAATTAATAAATGTTGAAATTGAATTCCAATACCCAGGGAGCATTAATGACCCCCTTTTTGATGATATTTAATTTGTATATTTTTTTCCTACTCAATGACCACGTTCAATTATTGCTGTCTTCTTAGCCAGGTCTAGTAGGGTTAAATGGGTAAACCTCTACTTTTAACAGGAACCTTCCGGAATCATCAGGAATCCACAAAATTACTAGCACCCAGCATTGTCTTATCTATACCGATTTAAAAAATTCTGCCCCACTTGTCAGCCTAAATTTTTTTTTTTTCCAAACTGCCCTTTTGGACCCGCTTTGGTTCCCCCCTCAATTTCGACATTTTAGGCTCTTCCCAGTCACAGGCACTTGGCCCATCTACACAAGTGAGGTATCATTTTTACCAGGAGACTGAGGGGAACGTGGCCTGGTATGAAATTTGTCCCAGTGCGGTGATCCCACACAGAAATGTGGGAAAAATGTGATTAGTTTTTTTTTTCAGCTAAATTTGAGGTTTGCCGAGGATTCTGGGTATGAAAACACTTTGGATCCACGCAAGTCACACCTCCCTGGACTCCCTCGGGTGCCTAGTTTTCAGAAATGTCTGGGTTTGGCAGGTTTCCCTAGATGGCTGCTGAGCCAGGACCAAAAACTCAGGTGTCCCTCCCCGGCAAAAACAGGTAGTTTTGTATTTGATAATTTTTATGTGTCCAGATAGTGTTTTGTGGCATTTCCTGTCGCAGGCGCTAGGCCTACCCACACCAGTGAGGTATCATTTTGATCTCGAGACTTGGGGGAAGGAAATTTGTGGCTCCTCTCAGATTCCAGAACTTTCTGTCACCAACATGTAAGGAAAGTGTTTGTTTTTTTTGGGGACAGATTATGAGGTTTGCAAAGGATTCTGGGTAACAGAACCTGGTGAGAGCCCCACAGGTCACCCCATCTTGGTTTCCCCTAGGTGTCTAGTTTTTAAAAAAATGCACAGGTTTGGTAGGATTCCCTAGGTGCCGGCTGAGCTAGAGGCCAAAATCTACAGCTAGGCACTTTGCAAAAAACAAGTCAGATTTCAATGTAAAAATGTGATGTGTCCATGTTGCGTTTCTTGTCGCGAGCATTAGGCCTACCCAGGCAAGTGAGGTACCATTTGTATTGGGAGACTTGGGGGAACACAGAATAGCAAAACAAGTGTTATTGCCCCATGTCTTTCGCTACATTTGTTCCTTCCAAATGTAAGCCAGAGTGTAAAAAAAGACGTCTATTTGAGAAATGCTGTGTAATTCACATGCTAGTATGGGCACCCCGGAATTCAGAGATGTGCAAATAACCACTGCTTCTCAACACCTTATTTTGTGCCCATGTTGGAAATACAAAGGTTTTCTTGATACCTATTTTTCACTCTTTATATTTCAGCAAATGAATTGTGTATACCCGGTATAGAATGAAAACCCATTGCAAGGTGCAGCTCATTTATTGAATCTGGATACCTAGGGTTCTTTATGAACCTACAAGCCCTATATATGCCCGCAGCCAGAAGAGTCCAGTAGACCTTGTAGTAGCTACACAAATTACCCTTTGCTGAGTTCAGAATGTTGTCTACTTTTCATAAATGTTTAGCTATCTGGGATCCAGCATTGGTTTTACACCCATTTCTGTCTCGACCTGGAAGGAGGATGAAAGCACAAAAAATAGTAAAAACGGGGTATGTCCCAGTAAAATGCCAAAATTGTGTTGAAAAATTGTGTTTTCTGATTCATCTGCCTGTTCATGAAAGCTGAGAAGATGGTGATTTTAGCACTGCAAACCCTTTGTTGATGCCATTTTCAGGGGAAAAACACAAGCCTCCTTCTGCAGCCCTTTTTCCCCTTTTTTTTTTCTTTTAAAAAACGAAATTTTTGCTGTATTTTGGCTAATTTCTTGGTCTCCTTCAGGGGAACCCACAATGTCTGGGTACCTCTAGCATCTCTAGGATGTTGGGAAAAAAAGGACGCAAATTTGGCTTGGGTAGTAGCTCATGTGGACAAAAAGGTCTGAGGGCCTAAGCTCAAACTGCCCCAAATAGCCCAAAAAAGGCCTGGCTCCTGAGGGGGAAAAGGCCTGGCAACAAAGGGGTTAAAGATTTTGGTTGTGAGGGTTCAGGGTCTAAACTCCCACATCAAGTGCAAGGCTGTCATAAATTGGTTATGCACCCAAGATGTTAACAGTCCTGTTACAAGAAACCCAGCTGTTACAGAGTAACAGGAAAATACTAAAATCCAAATGCTATTGTTAAAATGTAATTCTGTCTAAAATACAAAGATTAGAGATGGCCACATTCATTGACTGGTAGTCCACTTTATTTTCAACAGAATATATAGGTGTGAATATTTGGCGTTCAGGATGAGGTTGTCTCGGAGGATATGCTAGACAAATTGTTCTGTTTTCCGTGTATGGCACAAATCATGTGGAAGGAACGTTTTACACTATTGTCTTTCCCATTCTGGCCTGTTTACTGAAGGCCGAACTCATGCAAGGTGACTTCAGTGCAACAGTACCCCCAAATGTTGATCTTTGGATGTGTAACACCTATCGCTGTCCACACCTCTCTTGCTGCAAATTTGATAATTCAGCACTCAGACATTATGCAAGTACACTTTCACTTGGAACATTCAAAGTACACTTTGATACTAAATATATATTTCAGAGCACAACTATTCATGAGATATCTACAAAACCTGTAAGGTTTGGGTTAAGTAGGTGTCCCTGGCCATGCGCTAGCTACCACACACTAAAGTAGCAAACCTACTGACTTTCAATTTGTAGATAATACTAAGAATGATCATGGGGAGCCTTCCATCAATCAAACTTCGTATGGGGTAATTGGAAGAAAATGTTTCTTTTTATTAATATTCTCTCAGTCTTCAATATAGAATACAAAAAATCATGAAGTAATACTTTTTACAGAAAGACGTTTTAGTCCACACACACATCTTCCATATCAGTATTAGTGCTTAGTCTCAAAGGAATAAAATATCTCCATGATATTCATTCGAGGATTTTGATATTCTGTCAATTTAAAACCATCATCACCTCCTTGCCTAGAGCACCAAATACACTTGCAGCAAACATGTCTTTCACAGGGGTAAACGCTTCTTTGGGGCCTGCCTGTTAGGAAAAATCACAATTCAGGAAGGTATCCAGATAATTTGTCTCCATTTTGGTTAACTCATTATCTTTTACTTGTAGTAATAACATTGTTTGTTTACACAACCGAATGCTGATCCATTTTAAAAGAACACGTTGCTTATACCATGCAAAGCAGCAACATCATTAATATCCACATTCAATTTGTTGGAACAAGACCAAAGAGTTTCTTACTGTTAAACTATTTGTCAGTTATGATGATGTCTGGACATGTCTAGTTTCCTATAAGTTGCTTGCAGCGTTACCTTACGAAAAAAGCTAATAGATCCTTATCTGGTAGTGGAAAAGCCGCTACTGCAGCTCTGAGGACTGTCGCCATTCCTGACATTCTAAAGTCAACTAGGAAATCAGTCCATGCCTTTGCTAAACACACTGTTATGCCGTTTATGAATGTCAAAGGGAATCCTATGGTGAAAAAGGAAGTTACTTGTAATCCTAATTCTTTGGTTATTCCGTCTGATTTCATAGACACCAAATTTGTACAGGTTGTATGGAGATGAGCATGCTGTCTACTTTATTATTGATTTAGCACCTTCACTCGCCTCATCTGACTTGTCTACAATTTGCAGGTAGCAGAGGAACCACAGCTGGAAGTTCAGGTGATGCTCTTGGGAAGGCACTTGCTTCGGTAAGAACACACATTTTTTGCATTTTCTATATTAACCATGAAATTTTAGACATTGGCATTTCCATATAAAGTCTTTTTGCAGTCCATATTTTTGTCTCCTTCCAGCATCAGTCATGTAGCTCTTTAGAATACTTGTAAACTTGTAAACAGTCAGTTCTTAACTAGCAACGTTTTGTTTCATTTCATATTATTAGAATCAATATAAACTGTACAAAAAGTACATGTTACTACAGTCCTAGGTTATATTGTTAAAGCACACATTTTTAAACAGCAATCCGCTTTTCAGAAAAAAATAAAAGTTTGTACTTTGTATCTAAAACAAGATTCAGCCCTAAATATTAAAAAATGTAAAATGTCCTGTACAAGACATAACTACAGTGGAAACTGAAGTGAAGGGGAGCCTATTGATACAATGCTTAAAGTGATTGTGCACTTTATTTTGTGTGAGGTTGAGGTTGATGTGCTTTCCTTCCTTGTTCGTTTTTGTACTAACCTGCTTTCCAGCTTAGCTTCATAAGCCTGAATTATTGTGTGTCTCGGTAGTAACTTGAAACAGCATTACATGTTTAAAAAAAAGCCATAGGGCTAAAGTATTTGGTTAGTAGCACATCCACCTCAAGAGGCACAATCTCTTCTAATCTTCTGAGTGGCCATCACAGCTCAGATTTCTACTACACGTTTTGTGAGGGGAGTCATTTGACAGAGCTCTCTTCTGACCTTTAACTGAATCTTAAATCGTTAACATTCTTGATCTGCTCTGGATTTGAAACAGCCCTATTTTCAGCTAGTACTGTGATCTGTTTTTTAGGACAATTTGATCAAATTCTGGGCAAGGATGATCTTTATAACTGACAGCCAGCTGTCAACATGGATGACAGAGGGGAAAATCACTTTTCATACCTTGATCATCTTGTGGTCACAAGGCCAAAGTCAAAAGGTGACATTTGTCACACTTTTATATCTAAAACCCTATAAGACAGAGAATGGAGGTTGGCATGGTATCTGATGGCAAAGGAGAATTTTCCTCCTCCTAAATGAGATGCCCCTCTTCAGGGGAAGATTGTGAAAAGCGCTCCTCAAAGCATTTTCTTGAAGTCTGCACAAAAACAAAATAAACATTCTGTTTCTTGAATTGGACTTGGGCTTGGTACAGCACTTGAAGCCATCTCTTCTACCGCTAAGGAGGAGAACCATTCC
The DNA here is from genome assembly GCF_031143425.1 of Pleurodeles waltl. Classification (NCBI taxonomy): domain Eukaryota; kingdom Metazoa; phylum Chordata; class Amphibia; order Caudata; family Salamandridae; genus Pleurodeles; species Pleurodeles waltl. The sequence goes on along the minus strand of NC_090451.1, from coordinate 72,003,200 downwards.
TCTGGGGAATCATTATTTGTGCTGTCTAATTCAAAGTCCTTGGAGTATCCTGCTATGACGATGAAAAAAATATTCAAAATTGCTATTTTTGGACAACGTCAAAAACCAGACTGGCTGCTTCTTCAGCGACGAGGCCATCCACCGATAAGGAGCCTTAAGCGTCGAAGAAGAACCAGTCCACAAGGGTAGCAGATCTGTTGAGAGAAAATCTGCTGTCGAAAGACTTTGTGACCGCTACCCTATGCTGTTGACTGACTTGTTGGTGCTGGCGATCTTGACGACGGTGACACCGTCAACAGCAGTTTTAAAGGAACCACACACATTTTCACTATAAAAGATTTCATTATAGGAAGCTGGCCTGGTGTGTGGTGGACACCTATGGTGTTGCCACCTTTTATCTGTGCCACCTTATACCTGTTAGTGAATGAAGACGGTGTCTAAGAAGCCAGGGCTCTCTAGAGGTAGCAATGAATAAGCAGCCAAGACTTATCTAGGAGGAGTGTAAAGCACTTGCAATACCACAACTGCCACACAGTAACTTATCACACCTTAAAGGAACCACACAGTGGTGCAAAAGTAAAGGTACTTTGCGGACCTTACAACAGTGCCTAGCAAAACAATGGACGCAAGCACAGGGTCAACTACAAGATCTAGTGTTGATAAACCGCCAAACACACTCTTCGCTTCAATGGTGGAACCCTGTAAATTTAAACAAAGGGCGGCCACTTCAAGACCCAGTGCCTTCTGCTATTATCACAACAGATGCTTCCATGCTTGGGTGGGGAGCACATCTCAACAATCACAGCATACAAGGTCAATGGGACAATCAACAAAAGCTACTTCACATAAATCACTTCGAACTGCTAGCGGTATTTCTAGCATTAAAAGCGTTTCAACCACTGATAGCCCACAATCACATTCTTGTAAAGACAGACAATATGACAAAAATGTACTATCTAAACAAACGGGGGACACACTCGTCATAGCTGTGTCTCTTAGCACAAAGAATTTGCAATGGGCAATTCACAACAACATTCGCCTAATACCACAATACATACCAGGCCTTCAGAATCAGTTAGCAGACAATCTCAGTCGAGATCAACAGCAAACTCTTGAATGGGAAATACATCCCCAGATCCTACAGGATCACTTCCACCGCTGGGGAACACCAAACATAGATCTATTTGCAACAAAAGAAAACACAAAATGCCAAAACTTCGCGTCCAGGTACCCACACCCTCAGTCCAACGGCAATGCTCTATGGATCAGCTGGTCAGGGATATTTGCTTACGCTTTTCCCCCTCTCCTGCTCATTCCTAATCTGGTCAACAAACTGAGTCAAAACAAACTAAAACTAATACTCATAGCAGCAACCTGGGCTAGCCAACCGTGGTACACAACACTGTTGGACTTATCAGTAGTACCCCACATCAAACTACCAAACAGACCAGATCTGTTAACACAACACAAACAACAGATCAGACACCCGAATCCAGCATTGCTCAATCTAGCAATCTGGCTCCTGAAGTCTTAGAATTCAGACATTTAAACCTTTCACAAGAGTGTATGGAGGTCATTAAACAAGCGAGAAAACCTACAACAAGACATTGTTACGCAAACAAATGGAAAAGATTTGTTTGCTACTGTCAGACTAATCAAATTATGCCACTACATGCCTCCACACAAGACATTGTAAGTTATTTACTACACTTACAAAAGTCTAATCTAGCTTTCTCTTCCATTAAAATCCATCTCACTGCAATATCTGCCTATCTGCAGATTAAACATACAACATCGCTTTTTAGAATCCCAGTGTAGGAAGTTGGCTCTGTATGTACTATTTCAAAGTAAGAAATAGCATGCACAGAGTCCAAGGGTTCCCCTGAGAGGTAAGATAGTGGCAAAAAGAGATAATTCTAATGCTCTATTTGTGGTAGTGTGGTCGAGCAGTAGGCTTATCAGAGGGTAGTGTTAAGCATTTGTTGTACACACACAGGCAATAAATGAGGAACACACACTCGGACTTACTCCAGGCCAATCGGTTTTTATATTGAAAAATATATTTTCTTAGTTTATTTTAAGAACCACAGGTTCAAGATTTGCAGTAAACAAAGTCTCAGTCCTGGGGCATAGGCAGCCTACTGTTGGGGGTTCAAGGCAACCCCAAAGTTACCACACTAGCAGCTCAGGGCCGGTCAGGTGCAGAGGTCAAAGAGGTGCCCAAAACACATAGGCGGCTATGGAGAACAGGGGTGCTCCAGTTCCAGTCTGCCAGCAGTTAAGTACCTGCGTCCTCAGGGGGCAGACCAGGGGTGTTTTGTAGAGCACTGGGGGTGGGGGGACACAAGTAGGCACACAAAACACACCCTCAGCGGCACAGGAGGGACCCGGGGGTCACTCTAGTGATGCAGGCACGGTGGGGGCTTCTCGGGACAGTCACCACCTGTGCGAGGTATAGGGTGGTCTGGGGGTCACTCCTGCCCTGAGGTTCGGTTCCTTCAGGTCCTGGGGGGGGCTGCGGGGGCAGTGTTGGTTCCAGGCGTCGGGTCCCTTGTTATAGGCAGTCGCGGTCAGGGGGAGTGTAGGAAGTTGGCTCTGTATGTACTATATCAAAGTAAGAAATCGCATGCACAGAGTCCAAGGGTTCCCCTTAGAGGTAAGATAGTGGCAAAAAGATAATCCTAATGCTCTATTTTGTGGTAGTGTGGTCGAGCAGTAGGCTTATCAGAGGGTAGTGTTAAGCATTTGTTGTACACACACAGGCAATAAATGAGCTCTTTGACGCTTTTCGTTGCGAGTGGAATTAAGGCCTCCTATACGAATTTCCGCCCATACCACTTCTGCCCAGAGTTCTCAAGAAGATCAAGAACGACTGGGACCAAGTCATCTTTGTGGCTCTGGATTAGGCACGGAGAGTCTGGTATCCCGAGCTACTCAAAATGAGCATCAATCCTCTGATCAGGCTGCCCCTTCGAGAGGACCTTCTGTCACAGGGAAAGATTCTCCACCTGAACCAGTGAACTCTGTGCTTCATGCGTGAAGATTCAGCAGCAGCAGTTGATGGATTTTGACCTTCCTCACAAAGTCTGTAAAATTATTTTGGCAGCCAGGCGTCCCTCCACTAAAACGGTATACGCCTGCTGTTGCAAATGCTTTGTATGTTATTGTACAGAAAGGTCTGTTGACCCGCTTTCTGACATTCTTCTTTTCATTCTATTTCTAGCCCAGCAGGGTTCTTCCTTAGGAACTCTAAAGGGCTATCTTTCTGCCTTATCGGCATTTCTTCGGCTGCCTTACCAGCCTTCATTGTTCAAAACTCCCATTGTAAATAGATTCCTCAAAGGGCTTCTACATATATTTCCCCCTACGCCCTTTATTATGCCTCAGTGGGACTTAAATCTTGACCTCACATTTCTCATGTGTGCTTCCTTCGAGCTTTTACACAACTGTTTCCTCCGGCTGCTCACTATGAAGACCGCCTTCTTAGTGGCAATAACATCTGCCACGAGGGTGAGTGAGATGCAAGCCCTGTCATCAAGGCCACCGTATCTCACTATCCATCCAGATAAAGTGGTTCTCAGAACATCGTGCCTCTTTCCTCCCCAAGGCGTACCAGTCCTGGAGATCTCAGGCAGCAACGTGGGCATCCTTGCACACGTTTGCAAAACATTTCCTGGACAGTCAGGGACGAGTACTTTAACCGTTCAGTCCTGCAGGACTTTCTAGTGTAAGGAGTGGTATCTGCCGCCCACCACCAGGAGGTTATGGCTTGGGTATCTATTCAAAGGTAAGGAATCTGAAGCTACACGTCTTTATCAGATGAACAAGTTACTTACCTTCGGTAACGCATTATCTGGTAGAGACTATCAGGCGGCAGATTCCTTACACTCACCCATGTTTCCCCACTCTGTGGATATGACTAACAGGGTTAGTGTTTATCCCTTCTCAGGGCCCTAGTTTTGCACAGACAAATATTAGTTCTATCCATGACTGCGCTTCTGGTGTTGAAATTTTATGGATAAAAGAACTGACGCACGAGTGCCGAGATGGCATCTATATAGACTAACATGACGTGATAGACGGCTCCAGCGACGCTGACAAAGCCGCGCAGAGCCGGACAACACACGCAGAACCAAACTATGCCACTCGCCGGCATGCGCAGGTTATTGTTCAGCAGAAAGATTCTGGATTCGAAGCTGATGCCAGGGAATTCAAAGGTAAGGAATCTGCAGCTAGATAGTCTCTACCAGATAATGCGTTACCGAAGGTAAGTAACTTGTTCTTTGAAGTAACAACAGAACCAAGGGTGTTAACCAGATGTTTAGCTGCAGTTGCAGCGTTGCTGAGAAGATAGCACATACATGTCTTCACATATCTAGACAATAGGCTCATAAAAGTCAGTACAATCCAAGTTTGTCAACAACACATTCAGTATACCATAGATCTCCTCCTATAAGGTTTGGTATTCACAATCGATTACCTCAAATCCCACCTGCAACCATCACAAATACAGCCGTATCTGGGAGCAATTCTGAGCACTCAATCAGGGTAGTATATCCAAATCCAATAAGGATTCAACCATTTCAAAATTTAAAACCTCAACTAAACCACAATCACACTTAAACAGTAAAGTTAGTGATAAAACTATTAGGAATGATGGTTTCTGTAAGGAAATGCCTCCTTGGCATGGTTGCCCCCTGACTTTTTGCCTTTGCTGATGCTATGTTTACAATTGAAAGTGTGCTGAGGCCTGCTAACCAGGCCCCAGCACCAGTGTTCTTTCCCTAACCTGTACTTTTATATCCACAATTGGCAGACCCTGGCATCCAGATAAGTCCCTTGTAACTGGTACTTCTAGTACCAAGGGCCCTGATGCCAAGGAAGGTCTCTAAGGGCTGCAGCATGTCTTATGCCACCCTGGAGACCTCTCACTCAGCACAGACACACTGCTTGCCAGCTTGTGTGTGCTAGTGAGAACAAAACGAGTAAGTCGACATGGCACTCCCCTCAGGGTGCCATGCCAGCCTCTCACTGCCTATGCAAGTATAGGTCAGTCACCCCTCTAGCAGGCCTTACAGCCCTAAAGCAGGGTGCACTATACCATAGGTGAGGGTACCAGTGCATGAGCATGGTACCCCTACAGTGTCTAAACAAAACCTTAGACATTGTAAGTGCAGGGTAGCCATAAGAGTATATGGTCTGGGAGTTTGTCAAACATGAACTCCACAGCACCATAATGGCTACACTGAAAACTGGGAAGTTTGGTATCAAACTTCTCAGCACAATAAATGCACACTGATGCCAGTGTACATTTTATTGCAAAATACACCCCAGAGGGCACCTTAGAGGTGCCCCCTGAAACTTAACCGACTGTCTGTGTAGGCTGACTAGTTCCAGCAGCCTGCCACACTAGAGACATGTTGCTGGCCCCATGGGGAGAGTGCCTTTGTCACTGAGGCCAGTACCAAAGCCTGCACTGGGTGGAGATGCTAACACCTCCCCCAGGCAGGAGCTGTCACCCCTTTGTCACAGCCCAGCAGGGCACTCCAGCTTAGTGGAGTTGCCCGCCCCCTCCGGCCACGGCCCCCACTTTTGGCGGCAAGGCTGGAGGGAACAAAGAAAGCAACAAGGAGGAGTCACTGGCCAGTCAGGACAGCCCCTAAGGTGTCCTGAGCTGAGGTGACTCTAACTTTTAGAAATCCTCCATCTTGCAGATGGAGGATTCCCCCAATAGGGTTAGGATTGTGACCCCCTCCCCTTGGGAGGAGGCACAAAGAGGGTGTACCCACCCTCAGGGCTAGTAGCCATTGGCTACTAACCCCCCAGACCTAAACACGCCCTTAAATTTAGTATTTAAGGGCTACCCTGAACCCTAGAAAATTAGATTCCTGCAACAACAAGAAGGACTGCCTAGCTGAAAACCCCTGCAGAGGAAGACCAGAAGACAACAACTGCCTTGGCTCCAGAAACTCACCGGCCTGTCTCCTGCCTTCCAAAGAACTCTGCTCCAGCGACGCCTTCCAAAGGGACCAGCGACCTCTGAATCCTCTGAGGACTGCCCTGCTTCGACGACAAGAAACTCCTGAGGACAGCGGACCTGCTCCAAAAAGACTGCAACTTTGTTTCAAGAAGCAGCTTTAAAGAACCCTGCAACTCCCCGCAAGAAGCGTGAGACTTGCAACACTGCACCCGGCGACCCCGACTCGGCTGGTGGAGAACCAACACCTCAGGGAGGACCCCCGGACTACTCTACGACTGTGAGTACCAAAACCTGTCCCCCCTGAGCCCCCACAGCGCCGCCTGCAGAGGGAATCCCGAGGCTTCCCCTGACCGCGACTCTCTGAAACCTAAGTCCCGACGCCTCGAAAAGACCCTGCACCCGCAGCCCCCAAGACCTGAAGGACCGGACTTTCACTGCAGAAGTGACCCCCAGGAGTCCCTCTCCCTTGCCCAAGTGGAGGTTTCCCCGAGGAAGCCCCCCCTTGCCTGCCTGCAGCGCTGAAGAGATCCCTTGATCTCTCATTGACTTACATTGCGAACCCGACGCTTGTTCTAACTCTGCACCCGGCCGCCCCCGCGCTGCTGAGGGTGAAATTTCTGTGTGGGCTTGTGTCCCCCCCGGTGCCCTACAAAACCCCACTGGTCTGCCCTCCGAAGACGCGGGTACTTACCTGCAAGCAGACCGGAACCGGGGCACCCCCTTCTCTCCATTATAGCCTATGCGTTTTGGGCACCACTTTGAACTCTGCACCTGACCGGCCCTGAGCTGCTGGTGTGGTAACTTTGTGGTTGCTCTGAACCCCCAACGGTGGGCTACCTTGGACCAAGAACTGAACCCTGTAAGTGTCTTACTTACCTGGTAAAACTAACAAAAACTTACCTCCCCCAGGAACTGTGAAAATTGCACTGTGTCCACTTTTGAAATAGCTATTTGTGAATAACTTGAAAAGTATACATGCAATTGAAATGATTCAAAGTTCCTAATGTACTTACCTGCATTACCTTTCAAACAAGATATTACATGTTAAATTTGAACCTGTGGTTCTTAAAATAAACTAAGAAAAGATATTTTTCTATAATAAAACATATTGGCTGGATTTGTCTCTGAGTGTGTGTACCTCATTTATTGTCTATGTGTATGTACAACAAATGCTTAACACTACTCCTTGGATAAGCCTACTGCTCGACCACACTACCACAAAATAGAGCATTAGTATTATCTCTTTTTACCACTATTTTACCTCTAAGGGGAACCCTTGGACTCTGTGCATGCTATTCCTTACTTTGAAATAGCACATACAGAGCCAACTTCCTACATTGGTGGATCAGCGGTGGGGTACAAGACTTTGCATTTGCTGGATTACTCAGCCAATACCTGATCACACGACAAATTCCAAAATTGTCATTAGAAATTGATTTTTGCAATTTGAAAAGTTTTCTAAATTCTTAAAAGACCTGCTAGGGCCTTGTGTTAGATCCTGTTTAGCATTTCTTTTAGAGTTTAAAAGTTTTTAAAAGTTTGAATTAGATTCTAGAACCAGTTTTAGATTCTTAAAAAGTATTCCAACTTTTAGAAGCAAAATGTCTAGCACAGATGTGACTGTGGTGGAACTCGACACCACACCTTACCTCCATCTACAGATGAGAGAGCTAAGGTCACTCTGTAAACTAAAGAAAATAGCAATGGGCCCCAAACCTACCAAAGTACAGCTCCAGGAGCTGTTGGCAGAGTTTGAAAAGGCCAACCCCTCTGAGGGTGGCAACTCAGAGGATGAAGATAGTGACTTGGAGGGAAATTCCCCCCCTCCAGTCCTACTTAGGGAGAGCAGGGCTTCTCAAGCCCTGACTCCACAAATAATAGTCAGAGATGCTGGTTCCCTCACAGGAGGGACCAACAACTCTGAAATCACTGAGGAAAACTCCAGTGAAGAGGACATCCAGTTAGCCAGGATGGCCAAAAGATTGGCTTTGGAAAGACAGATCCTAGCCATAGAGAGGGAAAGACAAGAGATGGGCCTAGGACCCATCAATGGTGGCAGCAACATAAATAGGGTCAGAGATTCTCCTGACATGTTGAAAATCCCTAAAGGGATTGTAACTAAATATGAAGATGGTGATGACATCACCAAATGGTTCACAGCTTTTGAGAGGGCTTGTGTAACCAGAAAAGTGAACAGATCTCACTGGGGTGCTCTCCTTTGGGAAATGTTCACAGGAAAGTGTAGGGATAGACTCCTCACACTCTCTGGAAAAGATGCAGAATCTTATGACCTCATGAAGGGTACCCTGATTGAGGGCTTTGGATTCTCCACTGAGGAGTATAGGATTAGATTCAGGGGGGCTCAAAAATCCTCGAGCCAGACCTGGGTTGACTTTGTAGACTACTCAGTAAAAACACTAGATGGTTGGATTCAAGGCAGTGGTGTAAGTAATTATGATGGGCTGTACAATTTATTTGTGAAAGAACACCTGTTAAGTAATTGTTTCAATGATAAACTGCATCAGCATCTGGTAGACCTAGGACCAATTTCTCCCCAAGAATTGGGAAAGAAGGCGGACCATTGGGTCAAGACTAGGGTGTCCAAAACTTCCACAGGGGGTGACCAAAAGAAAGGGGTCACAAAACCTCCCCAGGGGAAAGGTGGTGAGACAGCCAAAAATAAAAATAGTAAAGAGTCTTCTACAGGCCCCCAAAAACCTGCACAGGAGGGTGGGCCCAGAGCCTCTTCACAAAACAATCCTGGGTACAAGGGTAAAAACTTTGATCCCAAAAAGGCCTGGTGTCGAAACTGTAGTCAGTCTGGACACCAAACTGGAGACAAGGCCTGTCCCAAGAAAGGTTCCACTCCAAACTCCAATCCAGGTAACACTGGAATGGCTAGTCTCCAAGTGGGATCAACAGTGTGCCCAGAGCAAATCAGGGTCCACACTGAAGCTACTCTAGTCTCTGAGGGTGGGGTGGATTTAGCCACACTAGCTGCCTGGCCGCCTAACATGCAAAAATACAGGCAGCAGCTCTTTATTAATGGGACAAGTGTAGAAGGCCTGAGGGATACAGGTGCCAGTGTCACCATGGTGACAGAGAAACTGGTTTCCCCTGGCCAATACCTGACTGGAAAAACTTATACAGTCACCAACACTGACAATCAGACTAAAGCACATCCCATGGCAATGGTAACTTTAGAATGGGGAGGGGTCAATGGCCTGAAACAGGTGGTGGTCTCCTCAAACATCCCAGTAGACTGTCTGCTTGGAAATGACCTGGAGTCCTCAGCATGGGCTGAGGTAGAACTAAAAACCTATGCAGCCATGCTGGGTATCCCTGAACTGGTGTGTGTAAAAACAAGAGCACAATGCAAGGCACAGGGTGAAAAAGTAGAGCTGGAGTCTGGAAAAATGGCCCAGCCTACCAAGAGAAAAGGAAAGTCAGTTGGGAAACCAACTGCAACACAGTCAGAAAAAGAGAACCTCTCTTCTCAGGAAGAAGTTCTGCCCTCTGAGGGAACTGAGCCTTTGGAGCTTGAACCTGATCAGGTTGAGCTCTTAGGCCCAGGGGGACCCTCAAGGGAGGAGCTGTGTAAGGGACAAGAAACCTGTCCCTCTCTTGAAGGCCTTAGGCAGCAAGCTGCTGAAGAGTCCAAGGGCAAGAAAAATGGAACACATAGGGTCTATTGGGAAGATGGACTCCTGTACACTGAGGCCAGAGACCCCAAACCTGGTGCCACTAGGAGAGTGGTAGTGCCTCAGTCGTTCAGAGAGTTTATCCTGACCTTAGCCCATGATATTCCCCTTGCTGGGCATTTGGGACAAACCAAGACGTGGGAGAGGTTAGTCAACCACTTATACTGGCCCAATATGTCCCAGAAGGTTAAGGAGTTTTGCCTCTCCTGCCCCACCTGTCAATCCAGTGGTAAGACAGGTGGGCACCCAAAGGCCCCCCTCATTCCACTTCCAGTGGTGGGGGTCCCCTTTGAAAGAGTGGGTGTGGACATAGTTGGTCCACTGGAACCTCCCACAGCCTCAGGAAATATGTACATCCTAGTAGTAGTGGATCATGCTACTAGGTATCCTGAAGCTATTCCCCTTAGGTCGACTACTGCCCCTGCAGTAGCCAAGGCCCTCATTGGTATCTTTACCAGAGTGGGTTTCCCTAAGGAGGTGGTGTCTGACAGAGGTACCAACTTCATGTCAGCATACCTAAAACACATGTGGAATGAGTGTGGAGTGACTTACAAATTCACTACACCATACCATCCACAAACTAATGGCTTAGTTGAGAGATTCAACAAGACATTAAAAGGCATGATCATGGGGCTCCCAGAAAAACTCAAAAGGAGATGGGATGTCCTCTTGCCATGTCTGCTTTTTGCTTACAGAGAGGTGCCACAGAAGGGAGTAGGATTCTCCCCCTTTGAACTTCTGTTTGGTCACCCTGTAAGGGGACCACTTGCTCTTGTTAAAGAAGGCTGGGAGAGACCTCTTCATGAGCCTAAACAAGACATAGTGGACTATGTACTTGGCCTTCGCTCTAGCATGGCAGAGTACATGGAAAAGGCAAGCAAAAACCTTGAGGCCAGCCAACAGCTCCAGAAGTTTTGGTATGACCAAAAGGCTGCAATGGTTGAGTTCCAACCAGGGCAGAAAGTCTGGGTTCTGGAGCCTGTGGCTCCCAGGGCACTTCAGGACAAATGGAGTGGCCCTTACCCAGTGATAGAAAGGAAGAGTCAGGTCACCTACCTGGTGGACCTGGGCACAAGCAGGAGCCCCAAGAGGGTGATCCATGTGAACCGCCTTAAGCTCTTCCATGACAGGGCTGATGTAAATCTGTTGATGGTAACAGATGAGGATCAGGAGGCAGAGAGTGAACCTCTCCCTGATCTTCTGTCATCAGACCCAAAAGATGGCTCAGTAGATGGAGTGATCTACTCAGACACCCTCTGGCCAACAGCAAGCTGATTGTAGGAGAGTCCTACAACAGTTTCCTGAACTCTTCTCCTTAACCCCTGGTCAGACACACCTGTGTACCCATGATGTGGACACAGGAGACAGCATGCCTGTCAAAAACAACATTTTTAGACAGTCTGACCATGTTAAGGAAAGCATCAAGGTGGAAGTCCACAAGATGCTGGAATTGGGAGTAATTGAGCGCTCTGACAGCCCCTGGGCTAGCCCAGTGGTCTTAGTCCCCAAACCTCACACCAAAGATGGAAAGAAAGAGATGAGGTTTTGTGTGGACTACAGAGGGCTCAACTCTGTCACCAAGACAGATGCTCATCCCATTCCTAGAGCTGATGAGCTCATAGACAAATTAGGTGCTGCCAAATTCTTAAGTACCTTTGACTTGACAGCAGGGTACTGGCAAATAAAAATGGCACCTGGAGCAAAAGAGAAAACAGCATTCTCCACACCTGATGGGCATTATCAGTTTACTGTTATGCCCTTTGGTTTAAAGAATGCCCCTGCCACCTTCCAAAGGTTGGTGAATCAAGTCCTTGCTGGCTTGGAGTCCTTTAGCACAGCTTATCTTGATGATATTGCTGTCTTTAGCTCCACCTGGCAGGATCACCTGGTCCACCTGAAGAAGGTTTTGAAGGCTCTGCAATCTGCAGGCCTCTCTATCAAGGCATCCAAATGCCAGATAGGGCAGGGAACTGTGGTTTACTTGGGCCACCTTGTAGGTGGAGGCCAAGTTCAGCCACTCCAACCCAAGATCCAGACTATTCTGGACTGGGTAGCTCCAAAAACCCAGACTCAAGTCAGGGCATTCCTTGGCTTGACTGGGTATTACAGGAGGTTTGTGAAGGGATATGGATCCATTGTGACAGCCCTCACTGAACTCACCTCCAAGAAAATGCCCAAGAAAGTGAACTGGACTGTGGAATGCCAACAGGCCTTTGACACCCTGAAACAAGCAATGTGCTCAGCACCAGTTCTAAAAGCTCCAGATTATTCTAAGCAGTTCATTGTGCAGACAGATGCCTCTGAACATGGGATAGGGGCAGTTTTGTCCCAAACAAATGATGATGGCCTTGACCAGCCTGTTGCTTTCATTAGCAGGAGGTTACTCCCCAGGGAGCAGCGTTGGAGTGCCATTGAGAGGGAGGCCTTTGCTGTGGTTTGGTCCCTGAAGAAGCTGAGACCATACCTCTTTGGGACTCACTTCCTAGTTCAAACTGACCACAGTCCTCTCAGATGGCTGATGCAAATGAAAGGTGAAAATCCTAAACTGTTGAGGTGGTCCATCTCCCTACAGGGAATGGACTTTATAGTGGAACACAGACCTGGGACTGCCCATGCCAATGCAGATGGCCTTTCCAGGTTCTTCCACTTAGAAAATGAAGACTCTCTTGGGAAAGGTTAGTCTCATCCTCTTTCGTTTGGGGGGGGGGTTGTGTAAGGAAATGCCTCCTTGGCATGGTTGCCCCCTGACTTTTTGCCTTTGCTGATGCTATGTTTACAATTGAAAGTGTGCTGAGGCCTGCTAACCAGGCCCCAGCACCAGTGTTCTTTCCCTAACCTGTACTTTTGTATCCACAATTGGCAGACCCTGGCATCCAGATAAGTCCCTTGTAACTGGTACTTCTAGTACCAAGGGCCCTGATGCCAAGGAAGGTCTCTAAGGGCTGCAGCATGTCTTATGCCACCCTGGAGACCCCTCACTCAGCACAGACACACTGCTTACCAGCTTGTGTGTGCTAGTGAGAACAAAATGAGTAAGTCGACATGGCACTCCCCTCAGGGTGCCATGCCAGCCTCTCACTGCCTATGCAGTATAGGTAAGACACCCCTCTAGCAGGCCTTACAGCCCTAAGGCAGGGTGCACTATACCATAGGTGAGGGTACCAGTGCATGAGCATGGTACCCCTACAGTGTCTAAACAAAACCTTAGACATTGTAAGTGCAGGGTAGCCATAAGAGTATATGGTCTGGGAGTTTGTCAAACATGAACTCCACAGCACCATAATGGCTACACTGAAAACTGGGAAGTTTGGTATCAAACTTCTCAGCACAATAAATGCACACTGATGCCAGTGTACATTTTATTGCAAAATACACCCCAGAGGGCACCTTAGAGGTGCCCCCTGAAACTTAACCGACTGTCTGTGTAGGCTGACTAGTTCCAGCAGCCTGCCACACTAGAGACATGTTGCTGGCCCCATGGGGAGAGTGCCTTTGTCACTGAGGCCAGTACCAAAGCCTGCACTGGGTGGAGATGCTAACACCTCCCCCAGGCAGGAGCTGTAACACCTGGCGGTGAGCCTCAAAGGCTCACCCCTTTGTCACAGCCCAGCAGGGCACTCCAGCTTAGTGGAGTTGCCCGCCCCCTCCGGCCACGGCCCCCACTTTTGGCGGCAAGGCTGGAGGGAACAAAGAAAGCAACAAGGAGGAGTCACTGGCCAGTCAGGACAGCCCCTAAGGTGTCCTGAGCTGAGGTGACTCTAACTTTTAGAAATCCTCCATCTTGCAGATGGAGGATTCCCCCAATAGGGTTAGGATTGTGACCCCCTCCCCTTGGGAGGAGGCACAAAGAGGGTGTACCCACCCTCAGGGCTAGTAGCCATTGGCTACTAACCCCCCAGACCTAAACACGCCCTTAAATTTAGTATTTAAGGGCTACCCTGAACCCTAGAAAATTAGATTCCTGCAACAACAAGAAGGACTGCCTAGCTGAAAACCCCTGCAGAGGAAGACCAGAAGACAACAACTGCCTTGGCTCCAGAAACTCACCGGCCTGTCTCCTGCCTTCCAAAGAACTCTGCTCCAGCGACGCCTTCCAAAGGGACCAGCGACCTCTGAATCCTCTGAGGACTGCCCTGCTTCGACGACAAGAAACTCCTGAGGACAGCGGACCTGCTCCAAAAAGACTGCAACTTTGTTTCAAGAAGCAGCTTTAAAGAACCCTGCAACTCCCCGCAAGAAGCGTGAGACTTGCAACACTGCACCCGGCGACCCCGACTCGGCTGGTGGAGAACCAACACCTCAGGGAGGACCCCCGGACTACTCTACGACTGTGAGTACCAAAACCTGTCCCCCCTGAGCCCCCACAGCGCCGCCTGCAGAGGGAATCCCGAGGCTTCCCCTGACCGCGACTCTCTGAAACCTAAGTCCCGACGCCTCGAAAAGACCCTGCACCCGCAGCCCCCAAGACCTGAAGGACCGGACTTTCACTGCAGAAGTGACCCCCAGGAGTCCCTCTCCCTTGCCCAAGTGGAGGTTTCCCCGAGGAAGCCCCCCCTTGCCTGCCTGCAGCGCTGAAGAGATCCCTTGATCTCTCATTGACTTACATTGCGAACCCGACGCTTGTTCTAACTCTGCACCCGGCCGCCCCCGCGCTGCTGAGGGTGAAATTTCTGTGTGGGCTTGTGTCTCCCCCGGTGCCCTACAAAACCCCACTGGTCTGCCCTCCGAAGACGCGGGTACTTACCTGCAAGCAGACCGGAACCGGGGCACCCCCTTCTCTCCATTATAGCCTATGCGTTTTGGGCACCACTTTGAACTCTGCACCTGACCGGCCCTGAGCTGCTGGTGTGGTAACTTTGTGGTTGCTCTGAACCCCCAACGGTGGGCTACCTTGGACCAAGAACTGAACCCTGTAAGTGTCTTACTTACCTGGTAAAACTAACAAAAACTTACCTCCCCCAGGAACTGTGAAAATTGCACTGTGTCCACTTTTGAAATAGCTATTTGTGAATAACTTGAAAAGTATACATGCAATTGAAATGATTCAAAGTTCCTAATGTACTTACCTGCATTACCTTTCAAACAAGATATTACATGTTAAATTTGAACCTGTGGTTCTTAAAATAAACTAAGAAAAGATATTTTTCTATAATAAAACATATTGGCTGGATTTGTCTCTGAGTGTGTGTACCTCATTTATTGTCTATGTGTATGTACAACAAATGCTTAACACTACTCCTTGGATAAGCCTACTGCTCGACCACACTACCACAAAATAGAGCATTAGTATTATCTATTTTTACCACTATTTTACCTCTAAGGGGAACCCTTGGACTCTGTGCATGCTATTCCTTACTTTGAAATAGCACATACAGAGCCAACTTCCTACAGTTTCATTTATAGCCATAGTTCCAAATGCAAGACTGCACATGCAGCCACTATAGCAGTGCCTTTCCCAACAGTGGTCTCAGTCATAGGGTCAGCTTCAGGATCTAGTGTTGTTGGACAGCCAAACTCGCCGCTCTCTGCAATGTTGGAATCACACCAACCTCTCCAAAAGGTGGCCCTTTCAGAACCACGTGCTTCAGACCACTATCACAACAGATGCATCAAAGATAGGTTGGGGAGCTCATCTCAACAACCTCACCATACAAGGGAAATGGGACTCCAACCAACAGACTTATCATATAAATTACTTGGAATTACTAGCAGTATTCCTAGCACTGAAAGCTTTTGTGCCCACAAGGTAGTGTTAATACATCCAGACAATATGACGTCAATGTATTAGCTTCAAAAACGGGGGAGGGGAGGATACTCGTCTCAATTGTCCCTTTTCACCCAGACAGTTTTCAAGTGGGCGATTCACGTTCAGTTAGTGGCAGAGTATCTCCCAGGGATGGACAATCAACTAGCGCACCTGTTAAGCAGGACGCAGCAAAAAGTCCACAAATGGGAAATTCACCCACAAGTAATTTAAAAATACTTTCAAATGTGGGGAACCCCAGACATAGACCTTTTCTCCACAAAAAAACTCAAAATGCCAAAGCTTCGCATCCAGGTACCCACACCACCAATCCAATGGCAATCCTCTATGGATGAACTGGTCAGGGATATTTGCTTATGCTTTTCCACCTGTCCCACTCATTCCATTTCTGATAATAAAGATTAAACAAACCTCACTCACTATGATTCCATGCACCCCCAGTACTGCTCCTACCAGTCTTATGGTGTTTTCCCGGGCAGCCTGTGCTGCTGCCACCCCTCAGACAGGTTTCTGTCCTCCTGCTGCTTGACCATCTCAGACAGGGGAAGGCACAACAAAGGATTTCCTGTGGGAGAGGGAGGCAACACTCTCTCCCTTGGAAATGGGTGTTACAAGACTTAGGAGGGGTAGCCCCCCAAAGCCACCTTTTTGCTTTGATGGGCACATTTTGTGCCCTCCTTGCATAAACCGGTTTGCACCAGTTCAGGGTCCCGTGGTCCCTGCTCTGGGACAAAACTGGACAAAGGAAAGAGAAGTTACCACTCCCCTGTCCATCACCACTCCACAGGTGTGTCCCTGAGCTCTTCCAGGTGGCCACTTGATTCTGCCATCTTGAAACCAAGATGTGCAGGGGCCGCTGGGAGCATCTGAGTGGCCAGGTCAGGCAGGTGAAATCTCAGCCCCCTCCTGATAGTGGTCAGCTTGTGAGTTGACCAAACCCCCTTTTAGGGCTATTTAGGAACTCCCTTGAGCATGGATCCCCAGATTCGCTGTGCAAGACTCCACTAGGACTCCTCTGCATTATTTACTTCGACTTCTGGCCACTGGAACTGCAACTGGACTCATCAGGAACCAACAAAGCTGCAACTCCGGCGATGACTTAGCTTTGCAACATTGTTTCTCCAGATCCTTCCAGCAACTGCAACATTTTCCCGGCTGGTTATCCTCGGAGGTCGGTGAGACTTCAGCCTGCACCAAGCAGCAATAAAGATTCTCCCTTGGAGTGAAAGTGTCACTCACCTGCATCTGCAGGCACCTATAGCGATGGTGTCCGGCTACGTGGATCTGCTCTTCTCTGGAACTGCGTGGATCCTGCATTACAGGTGGCGGCCTGGATTGATCCCGTTGGTCCTCTCCGACAGCTGTCCAACTGAGACAACATTGAGACCTTGCATCTCCTTGCAGGACAGTACCCCTGTGCATTGCAACTCTTGCAACCACCAAGGCTTGTTGTCTCCTGCTTCAAGGGATCTTCAGGCTCCGAGTAGACCCAGCCCTCCGCACTTCTTCCTGCCAACCAGTCTCCTCTCTGCTGCTTCAGCGACATAGGATTCCTCTTCAGGTGTGATGATTGGGCCTCACTGCGATTTACTGTGCCTGCTGCCAGTTGGTTGGCTGTAGGGACTGCGACTGCGTCTGTTGGCTCTGCCGACTGCTAAGGGTCACCCCAGACTCCCCTCCAAGGGTAGAGTCCTCTGGGCCTCGGTGGTCCTCTTCAGCCTTGCACCCCTTCTTTTTCCTCCTCTTGCATTTGCCAAGGCTTGGTGGTGGTTCTCCTGCACCACTGACCATCTGCGACCCGACAACCAACGTGGTACACCAACTGTACTGCTCCAAGAACTCCCCTTCAGCTCCTGGTCTCACACAGCTGGTTTTCTTCTTCCCTTGTCGACCTGGTTCTGCATCCACAGAAGGGTGGGTAGTGGCTCCTGTAGGAAAGTACCCTTTTTCTGGCATGGTTACCCCCTCTTTTTGCCTGTTAATGTGTTTGACTGTTCATTGGGATCCAGCTAACCAGGACCCTAGGGACTGTGCTCTCTCCCTTTAAATTTGGTTGCTTGGACTACACAATCTCCACATTTAACATACTGGTGTCCCCTTGTAAGTTCCTAGTATCTGGTACCCAGGGCTTTGGGGCACCAGGGGTTCCCCATGGCGTGCAGCATGTATTATGTCGCCCCTGCGGAGCCCGTGCAAAGTGTATCTGCAGGCCTGCCATTGCAGCTTGCGTGAAAGGATGCATGCACCCTTTTTCGCTACAGATCACTGCAAGTCACCCCATGGTGGGCCCTCCTAGCCCAGACGGCAGGGTGCAAGTACCTGTGTGTGAGGGCACCCCTGCATGAGCAGAGGTGCCCCCACGAACTTCAGCTTCATTTTCATGGACTTTGTGAGTGTGGGGATGCCATTTTACGCATGTACTAGACATAGGTCACTACCTATGTCCAGCTACATAATGGTATCGCCAAACCTAGGCATGTTTGGTATCAAACATATTGATATCATACCCCAGTACTTTTTGCCATTATTGGAAGTATGATTCCATGCACTCTGGGGCTCCTTAGAGGACCCCCAGCATTGCTCCTACCAGCCTTCAGGGGTTTTCTGGGCAGCCCAAGGTGCAGCCATCCCTCTGACCGGTTTATGCCCTCCTGCTGCTTGATCAGCTCAAGCCCAGGAAGACAGAACAAAAGATTGCCTTTGGGATAGGGGGGTAACACCCTCTCCCTTTAGAAATAGGTGTTGCATGGCATGGGAGGGGCAGCCTCCTCCAGCCACTGGTATGCTTTGAAGGGCACAATTGGTGCCTCCTCGCATAAACCAGTCGGCACTGGTTCAGGGACCTCCAGTCCCTGCTCTGGCATGAAACTGGACAATGGAAAGGGGAGTGACTACTCCCCTGTCCATCACCACCCCAGGTTGATGCCCAGAGCTCCTCCAGAGGGTCCCTTGATTCTGCCTTCTTGAATCCAAGATGGGCAGAGGCCTCTGGGAGCATTTAAGTGGACAGGTCAGGCGGGTGACAGCAGAGCCCCCTCCTGATACATCGACACCTGGCTATGTGAACAATCCCCCTTTCAGGGCTATTTAGGGTCTCCCTCTTGGGTGTGTATTCAGATTCTGCTTGCAAGATTTCAGTAGGACTCCTCTGCAACCTCTACTTCGACTTCTGGCCACTGGAACTGCGACTGGACCCTCCAGGAACCAAAAATCTTCATCCACGACAGTCTATGCTTGCAACGTTGTTTCCAAGGCTCCTTACAGCTTCCGCAACGTTTCCCCAGCTGTGCATCATATGACGGCGGCAAGTCTTCAGTCTGCACGAGAAGGAAGAAGGAATCTTCCTTGGAGTGAAGGAGTCACTCCCCTGTATCCGCAGGCACCAACTGCAATGACTGGCTACGTAGATCTCCTCTCATCCTGAGCTGCGTGGATCCTGCATCACCGGTGGTGGTTCGGAGTGGTCCCCTTGGTCTTCTGTACCAGCTCTCTAACTTTGGTGGAGGTAAGCCTTTGCCTTCCCACGAAGGAAAGTACCTCAGTGCAGTGTGTCTCTTGCAGCTACCAAGGCTTGTTGGCATCTCCTCCAAGGGATCTTCAGGTTCTGTGTAGCTCCAACTCCCGGCACTCTTCCCTGTGACGTACAACCCTCTGTGTGCTTCTCCTGCAGCGTGGGACCCTCCATTACTCCTGATTCCTCGTTCAGTGGGTCTCCTGTGGGGGCTACCTTTTCTTCTGCGGACTATCTGGCTTGCTGAGGGTCCCCACCAGGACTCCCCCCTTGGGTTGAATCCTCCTGGACCTTGCTGGTCCCTGGCAGCTCCACTTTTTCTTCATTGCGACTTCTGCCTTTGCCAAGCTTGTTGGTGGCTTTTCCACGCAACAGACAGACAGCAATCCTCCATCTGGCGAGGGACGTCGACTGCATCCTCCAGAAACTCTTCACCGACAACGGGGCTGCATTGCTAACAGTCTTCTTCCTACCGTTGACTAGCTCCTGCAACCATAGACAGGTGGGTAGTTGCTCCTGCCACCACCAGACACTCCTGCGACTTCTGGCATAGGTCCCCTTCTTCTACAGGTCTTCTGCTTAAGGAATCCACCACTGGTTTCTTGCAGTCTTGTCTGGGTGTTGCAATATCATCTTTTTAGTCCTTTTGGGTGGTTTGGGGACAGTTTAGAAACGTACTCCTCTCTTCCTTGTCGGTGGGGGCACTGTGATACTTACCTTTGGGGTTTCCTGGTTCCCCCAGCTCCCCTCTACACATTCCACTTACCTAGGTTGGGGGACCTGCATTCACATTCAATTTTTTAGTGTATGGTTTGGACTCTCCCTAGGGTCACTATTGTCTATTTGCTATTGCACTGTTTTCTATTACTTTTTGTGCCTATTACTGATTACTAGTGTACATATTTGGTGTTAACTTATCTCCTATTGAAGTACTGCCTATCTAGTGTTTTGGTACTGATACTGCAATAAAGAACCTTTATGTTCCTAACACAGAGTGTTTTCTTTCATGTGTGTGAGTGCTGTGTGACTACAGTGGTATTCCATGAGCTTTGCATGTCTCCTAGATAAGCCTTGGCTGCTCATCCACAGCCACCTCTAGAGAGTCTGGCTTCTAGACACTGCCTACACTTCACTAATAGGGGATACCTGGACCTGGTATAAGGTGTAAGTACCTTAGGTTCCCACAACACACCAAGCCAGCTTCCTACTGCTCCTGCCCCCACTGAACACTCCATTGTGGACTGGACTCTGTCCCCTTTGGTTTATTCTTGTCTGGTCCTGTTCTTGCACAATCCATTTTCCAAGTCCTCCTGTTAGTTCTTGGGCAGACCAGTTACTTACCTCTGGTCGCTGGGGGTCACTCAGGTACTCTCCTCTTGGGGGATCCTAGTTCTTCCAGCTCTCCACTAACAACTCCACATCCTTGGGTGGGGGACTGCATCTCGCATTCCACTTTCTTAGTATATGGGTTGGCCCTCCCCTAGGGCCCTTTCTATTTTTACTAAGTATTGCCAATGCTGGTTTCTATGCTATTTGCCGATTGCTAATGTGTATATAATTAGTGTGTACTTATCTCCATTTGGGGATTGGTGGGGGGTGCTTATAAGTAATCTAGTGTTGTGTTACCATATGAAGTACTTTTATTTTGTAACACTGTGTGGTTATTTCATGTGTGATGCGTGTTGTGCGACTATGGTGGTATTGCATTTGCTTTGCATGTCTCTTTAGGTGAGTCTTGTCTGCTCATCCATAGTTACCTCTAGAGAGCCTAGACACTGCCTACACTTCAGTAATAGGGGTTGCCTGGATCTGGTGTGAGGTGCCAACACCATAGGTGTTCATCACACACTAGGCCAGCTTCCTACAGTGACCAGTGCCCAGTACGTACCTTAAAATGGCTTTCTCATTCACTTGTAATATCTGGTAATCAAACTGGACACCACAGGGGCATATCTGCTCAGGCAGATATGTCCTCACATAAAATATAATGCACCCTGCCTTGGGCTCTAATGCCTGCTGTAGAGGTGACTTACATATATTATATGCAGTGACTCTGGCATGACACACAATGAGTGTGCAATGTTGTGTTTTCACTCATGGTTTGCCCTAAGTCACGCAGCCTTGGGTAGCAGTCTGCGTACACTGTTGGGGGGGGTACTTTAGGGTGGCATAGTACATCCTGCAGCCATTAGGGACACTTTTTAGTACCTATGCCCTAGGGGTACCATTTATGAGGGACTGCCAGGGTTGCTAAACTGTGATGTCTTAAGTGTGTTTCTCTGACTATTCTCAGGGACTCAAGAAAAAAAAACTCCAAATGGCTGTAGCAGATGGTTTAAAAAAAAATTGAAATAGAAGAGATTACTGAACTTGTTTGTGGTCTCAACACATTGATTTACCAAGTGTAAGGAAATGCCTCCTTGGCATGGTTGCCCCCTGACTTTTTGCCTTTGCTGATGCTATGTTTACAATTGAAAGTGTGCTGAGGCCTGCTAACCAGGCCCCAGCACCAGTGTTCTTTCCCTAACCTGTACTTTTGTATCCACAATTGGCAGACCCTGGCATCCAGATAAGTCCCTTGTAACTGGTACTTCTAGTACCAAGGGCCCTGATGCCAAGGAAGGTCTCTAAGGGATGCAGCATGTCTTATGCCACCCTGGAGACCTCTCACTCAGCACAGACACACTGCTTGCCAGCTTGTGTGTGCTAGTGAGGACAAAACGAGTAAGTCGACATGGCACTCCCCTCAGGGTGCCATGCCAGCCTCTCACTGCCTATGCAGTATAGGTAAGACACCCCTCTAGCAGGCCTTACAGCCCTAAGGCAGGGTGCACTATACCATAGGTGAGGGTACCAGTGCATGAGCATGGTACCCCTACAGTGTCTAAACAAAACCTTAGACATTGTAAGTGCAGGGTAGCCATAAGAGTATATGGTCTGGGAGTCTGTCAAACACGAACTCCACAGCACCATAATGGCTACACTGAAAACTGGGAAGTTTGGTATCAAACTTCTCAGCACAATAAATGCACACTGATGCCAGTGTACATTTTATTGTAAAATACACCACAGAGGGCACCTTAGAGGTGCCCCCTGAAACTTAACCGACTGTCTGTGTAGGCTGACTAGTTCCAGCAGCCTGCCACACCAGAGACATGTTGCTGGCCCCATGGGGAGAGTGCCTTTGTCACTCTGAGGCCAGTAACAAAGCCTGCACTGGGTGGAGATGCTAACACCTCCCCCAGGCAGGAGCTGTAACACCTGGCGGTGAGCCTCAAAGGCTCACCCCTTTGTCACAGCCCAGCAGGGCACTCCAGCTTAGTGGAGTTGCCCGCCCCCTCCGGCCACGGCCCCCACTTTTGGCGGCAAGGCTGGAGGGAACAAAGAAAATAACAAGGAGGAGTCACTGGCCAGTCAGGACAGCCCCTAAGGTGTCCTGAGCTGAGGTGACTCTAACTTTTAGAAATCCTCCATCTTGCAGATGGAGGATTCCCCCAATAGGGTTAGGATTGTGACCCCCTCCCCTTGGGAGGAGGCACAAAGAGGGTGTACCCACCCTCAGGGCTAGTAGCCATTGGCTACTAACCCCCCAGACCTAAACACGCCCTTAAATTTAGTATTTAAGGGCTACCCTGAACCCTAGAAAATTAGATTCCTGCAACAAGAAGAAGGACTGCCCAGCTGAAAACCCCTGCAGCGGAAGACCAGAAGACGACAACTGCCTTGGCTCCAGAAACTCACCGGCCTGTCTCCTGCCTTCCAAAGATCCTGCTCCAGCGACGCCTTCCGAAGGGACCAGCGACCTCGACATCCTCTGAGGACTGCCCCTGCTTCGAAAAGACAAGAAACTCCCGAGGACAGCGGACCTGCTCCAAGAAAAGCTGCAACTTTGTTTCCAGCAGCTTTAAAGAACCCTGCAAGCTCCCCGCAAGAAGCGTGAGACTTGCAACACTGCACCCGGCGACCCCGACTCGGCTGGTGGAGACCCGACACCTCAGGAGGGACCCCAGGACTACTCTGATACTGTGAGTACCACAACCTGTCCCCCCTGAGCCCCCACAGCGCCGCCTGCAGAGGGAATCCCGAGGCTTCCCCTGACCGCGACTCTTTGAACCTAAAGTCCCGACGCCTGGGAGAGACCCTGCACCCGCAGCCCCCAGGACCTGAAGGACCGGACTTTCACTGGAGAAGTGACCCCCAGGAGTCCCTCTCCCTTGCCCAAGAGGAGGTTTCCCCGAGGAATCCCCCCCTTGCCTGCCTGCAGCGCTGAAGAGATCCCGAGATCTCTCATAGACTAACATTGCGAACCCGACGCTTGTTTCTACACTGCACCCGGCCGCCCCCGCGCCGCTGAGGGTGAAATTCCTGTGTGGGCTTGTGTCCCCCCCGGTGCCCTACAAAACCCCCCTGGTCTGCCCTCCGAAGACGCGGGTACTTACCTGCAAGCAGACCGGAACCGGGGCACCCCCTTCTCTCCATTCTAGCCTATGTGGTTTGGGCACCACTTTGAACTCTGCACCTGACCGGCCCTGAGCTGCTGGTGTGGTGACTTTGGGGTTGCTCTGAACCCCCAACGGTGGGCTACCTTGGACCAAGAACTGAACCCTGTAAGTGTCCTACTTACCTGGTAAAACTAACAAAAACTTACCTCCCCCAGGAACTGTGAAAATTGCACTAAGTGTCCACTTTTAAAACAGCTATTTGTCAATAACTTGAAAAGTATACATGCAATTTTGATGATTTGAAGTTCCTAAAGTACTTACCTGCAATACCTTTCGAATGAGATATTACATGTAGAATTTGAACCTGTGGTTCTTAAAATAAACTAAGAAAAGATATTTTTCTATATAAAAACCTATTGGCTGGATTTGTCTCTGAGTGTGTGTACCTCATTTATTGTCTATGTGTATGTACAACAAATGCTTAACACTACTCCTTGGATAAGCCTACTGCTCGACCACACTACCACAAAATAGAGCATTAGTATTATCTATTTTTACCACTATTTTACCTCTAAGGGGAACCCTTGGACTCTGTGCATGCTATTCCTTACTTTGAAATAGCACATACAGAGCCAACTTCCTACATTGGTGGATCAGCGGTGGGGTACAAGACTTTGCATTTGCTGGACTACTCAGCCAATACCTGATCACACGACAAATTCCAAAATTGTCATTAGAAATTGATTTTTGCAATTTGAAAAGTTTTCTAAATTCTTAAAAGACCTGCTAGGGCCTTGTGTTAGATCCTGTTTAGCATTTCTTTTAGAGTTTAAAAGTTTGTAAAAGTTTGAATTAGATTCTAGAACCAGTTGTAGATTCTTAAAAAGTATTCCAACTTTTAGAAGCATAATGTCTAGCACAGATGTGAATGTGGTGGAACTCGACACCACACCTTACCTCCATCTACAGATGAGAGAGCTAAGGTCACTCTGTAAACTAAAGAAAATAGCAATGGGCCCCAAACCTACCAAAGTACAGCTCCAGGAGCTTTTGGCAGAGTTTGAAAAGGCCAACCCCTCTGAGGATGGCAACTCAGAGGATGAAGATAGTGACTTGGAGGGAAATTCCCCCCCTCCAGTCCTACTTAGGGAGAGCAGGGCTTCTCAAGCCCTGACTCCACAAATAATAGTCAGGGATGCTGGTTCCCTCACAGGAGGGACCAACAACTCTGAAATCACTGAGGATAACTCCAGTGAAGAGGACATCCAGTTAGCCAGGATGGCCAAAAGATTGGCTTTGGAAAGGCAGATCCTAGCCATAGAGAGGGAAAGACAAGAGATGGGCCTAGGACCCATCAATGGTGGCAGCAACATAAATAGGGTCAGAGATTCTCCTGACATGTTGAAAATCCCCAAAGGGATTGTAACTAAATATGAAGATGGTGATGACATCACCAAATGGTTCACAGCTTTTGAGAGGGCTTGTGTAACCAGAAAAGTGAACAGATCTCACTGGGGTGCTCTCCTTTGGGAAATGTTCACAGGAAAGTGTAGGGATAGACTCCTCACACTCTCTGGACAAGATGCAGAATCTTATGACCTCATGAAGGGTACCCTGATTGAGGGCTTTGGATTCTCCACTGAGGAGTACAGGATTAGGTTCAGGGGGGCTCAAAAATCCTCGAGCCAGACCTGGGTTGACTTTGTTGACTACTCAGTGAAAACACTAGATGGTTGGATTCAAGGCAGTGGTGTAAGTAATTATGATGGGCTGTACAATTTATTTGTGAAAGAACACCTGTTAAGTAATTGTTTCAATGATAAACTGCATCAGCATCTGGTAGACCTAGGACCAATTTCTCCCCAAGAATTGGGAAAGAAGGCGGACCATTGGGTCAAGACAAGGGTGTCCAAGACTTCAACAGGGGGTGACCAAAAGAAAGGGGTCACAAAGACTCCCCAGCAGAAGGGTGATGAGACAACCAAAACTAAAAATAGTAAAGAGTCTTCTACAGGCCCCCAAAAACCTGCACAGGAGGGTGGGCCCAGAGCCTCTTCACAAAACAATGGGTACAAGGGTAAAAACTTTGATCCCAAAAAGGCCTGGTGTCATAGCTGCAAACAGCATGGACACCAAACTGGAGACAAGGCCTGTCCCAAGAAAGGTTCCACTCCAAACTCCCATCCAGGTAACACTGGTATGGCTAGTCTCCAAGTGGGATCAACAGTGTGCCCAGAGCAAATCAGGGTCCACACTGAAGCTACTCTAGTTTCTGAGGGTGGGGTGGATTTAGCCACACTAGCTGTCTGGCCGCCTAACATGCAAAAATACAGACAGCAACTCTTAATTAATGGGACTAGAATAGAGGGCCTGAGGGATACAGGTGCCAGTGTCACCATGGTGACAGAGAAACTGGTTTCCCCTGGCCAATACCTGACTGGAAAAACTTACACAGTCACCAACGCTGACAATCAGAGAAAAGTACATCCCATGGCAATGGTTACTTTAGAATGGGGAGGGGTCAATGGCCTGAAACAGGTGGTGGTCTCCTCAAATATCCCAGTGGACTGTCTGCTTGGAAATGACCTGGAGTCCTCAGCATGGGCTGAGGTAGAGCTAAAAACCCATGCAGCAATGCTGGGTATCCCTGAACTGGTGTGTGTGAAAACAAGAGCACAGTGCAAGGCACAGGGTGAACAAGTAGAGCTGGAGTCTGGAAAAATGGCCCAGCCTACCAAGAGAACAGGAAAGTCAGTTGGGAAACCAACTGCAACACAGCAAAAGAAAGGGAACCTCTCTTCTCAGGAAGAAGTTCTGCCCTCTGAGGGAACTGAGCCTTTGGAGCTTGAACCTTATCAGGTTGAGCTCTTAGGCCCAGGGGGACCCTCAAGGGAAGAGCTGTGTAAGGGACAAGAAACCTGTCCCTCTCTTGAAGGCCTTAGGCAGCAAGCTGCTGAAGAGTCCAAAGGCAAGAAAAATGGAACGCATAGGGTCTATTGGGAAGATGGGCTCCTGTACACTGAGGCCAGAGACCCCAAACCTGGTGCCACTAGGAGAGTGGTAGTGCCTCAGCTGTTCAGAGAGTTCATCCTAACATTGGCCCATGACATTCCCCTTGCTGGACATTTGGGACAAACCAAGACGTGGGAGAGGTTAGTCAACCACTTCTACTGGCCCAATATGTCCAACATGGTTAAGGAATTTTGCCTCTCCTGCCCCACCTGTCAAGCCAGTGGTAAGACAGGTGGGCATCCAAAGGCCCCCCTCATTCCACTTCCAGTGGTGGGGGTGCCCTTTGAAAGAGTGGGTGTGGACATAGTTGGTCCACTGGAACCTCCCACAGCCTCAGGAAATATGTATATCCTGGTAGTAGTGGATCATGCTACCAGGTATCCTGAAGCTATTCCCCTTAGGTCGACTACTGCCCCTGCAGTAGCCAAGGCCCTCATTGGCATCTTTACCAGAGTGGGTTTCCCTAAGGAGGTGGTGTCTGACAGAGGTACCAACTTCATGTCAGCATACCTAAAGCACATGTGGAATGAGTGTGGAGTGACTTATAAATTCACTACACCATACCATCCACAAACTAATGGCTTGGTTGAGAGATTCAACAAGACATTAAAGGGCATGGTCATGGGGCTCCCAGAAAAACTCAAAAGGAGATGGGATGTCCTCCTGCCATGTCTGCTTTTCGCTTACAGGGAGGTACCACAGAAGGGAGTAGGGTTCTCACCCTTTGAACTTCTGTTTGGGCATCCTGTAAGGGGACCACTTGCCCTTGTTAAAGAAGGCTGGGAGAGACCTCTCCATGAGCCTAAACAGGACATAGTGGACTATGTACTTGGCCTTCGCTCTAGAATGGCAGAGTACATGGAAAAGGCAACCAAAAACCTTGAGGCCAGCCAACAGCTCCAGAAGTTTTGGTATGACCAAAAGGCTGCACTGGTTGAGTTCCAACCAGGGCAGAAGGTCTGGGTTCTGGAGCCTGTGGCTCCCAGGGCACTCCAGGACAAATGGAGTGGCCCTTACCCAGTACTAGAGAGGAAGAGTCAGGTCACCTACTTGGTGGACCTGGGCACAAGCAGGAGCCCCAAGAGGGTGATCCATGTAAACCGCCTTAAACTCTTCCACGACAGGGCTGATGTCAATCTGTTGATGGTAACCGATGAGGATCAGGAGGCAGAGAGTGAACCTCTCCCTGATCTTCTGTCATCAGACCCAAAAGATGGTACAGTAGATGGAGTGATCTACTCAGACACCCTCTCTGGCCAACAGCAAGCTGATTGTAGGAGAGTCCTACAACAGTTTCCTGAACTCTTCTCCTTAAACCCTGGTCAGACACACCTGTGTACCCATGATGTGGACACAGGAGACAGCATGCCTGTCAAGAACAAAATCTTTAGACAGTCTGACCATGTTAAGGAAAGCATCAAGGTGGAAGTCCACAAGATGCTGGAATTGGGAGTCATTGAGCGCTCTGACAGCCCCTGGGCTAGCCCAGTGGTCTTAGTCCCCAAACCTCACACCACAGATGGAAAGAAAGAGATGAGGTTTTGTGTGGACTACAGAGGGCTCAATTCTGTCACCAAGACAGATGCTCATCCAATTCCGAGAGCTGATGAGCTCATTGATAAATTAGGTGCTGCCAAATTTCTAAGTACCTTTGACTTGACAGCAGGGTACTGGCAAATAAAAATGGCACCTGGAGCAAAAGAAAAGACAGCATTCTCCACACCTGATGGGCATTATCAGTTTACTGTTATGCCCTTTGGTTTAAAGAATGCCCCTGCCACCTTCCAAAGGTTGGTGAATCAAGTCCTTGCTGGCTTGGAGTCCTTTAGCACAGCTTATCTTGATGATATTGCTGTCTTTAGCTCCACCTGGCAGGATCACCTGGTCCACCTGAGGAAGGTTTTGAAGGCTCTGCAATCTGCAGGCCTCTCTATCAAGGCATCCAAATGCCAGATAGGGCAGGGAACTGTGGTTTACTTGGGACACCTTGTAGGTGGAGGCCAAGTTCAGCCACTCCAACCCAAGATCCAGACTATTCTGGACTGGGTAGCTCCAAAAACCCAGACTCAAGTCAGGGCATTCCTTGGCTTGACTGGGTATTACAGGAGGTTTGTGAAGGGATATGGATCCATTGTGACAGCCCTCACTGAACTCACCTCCAAGAAAATGCCCAAGAAAGTAAACTGGACTGTGGACTGCCAACAGGCCTTTGACACCCTGAAACAGGCAATGTGCTCAGCACCAGTTCTCAAAGCTCCAGATTATTCTAAGCAGTTCATTGTGCAGACTGATGCCTCTGAACATGGGATAGGGGCAGTTTTGTCCCAAACAAATGATGATGGCCTTGACCAGCCTGTTGCTTTCATTAGCAGGAGGTTACTCCCCAGGGAGCAGCGTTGGAGTGCCATTGAGAGGGAGGCCTTTGCTGTGGTTTGGTCCCTGAAGAAGCTGAGACCATACCTCTTTGGGACTCACTTCCTAGTTCAAACCGACCACAGACCTCTCAAATGGCTGATGCAAATGAAAGGTGAAAATCCTAAACTGTTGAGGTGGTCCATCTCCCTACAGGGAATGGACTTTATAGTGGAACACAGACCTGGGACTGCCCATGCCAATGCAGATGGCCTTTCCAGGTTCTTCCACTTAGAAAATGAAGACTCTCTTGGGAAAGGTTAGTCTCATCCTCTTTCGTTTGGGGGGGGGTTGTGTAAGGAAATGCCTCCTTGGCATGGTTGCCCCCTGACTTTTTGCCTTTGCTGATGCTATGTTTACAATTGAAAGTGTGCTGAGGCCTGCTAACCAGGCCCCAGCACCAGTGTTCTTTCCCTAACCTGTACTTTTGTATCCACAATTGGCAGACCCTGGCATCCAGATAAGTCCCTTGTAACTGGTACTTCTAGTACCAAGGGCCCTGATGCCAAGGAAGGTCTCTAAGGGATGCAGCATGTCTTATGCCACCCTGGAGACCTCTCACTCAGCACAGACACACTGCTTGCCAGCTTGTGTGTGCTAGTGAGGACAAAACGAGTAAGTCGACATGGCACTCCCCTCAGGGTGCCATGCCAGCCTCTCACTGCCTATGCAGTATAGGTAAGACACCCCTCTAGCAGGCCTTACAGCCCTAAGGCAGGGTGCACTATACCATAGGTGAGGGTACCAGTGCATGAGCATGGTACCCCTACAGTGTCTAAACAAAACCTTAGACATTGTAAGTGCAGGGTAGCCATAAGAGTATATGGTCTGGGAGTCTGTCAAACACGAACTCCACAGCACCATAATGGCTACACTGAAAACTGGGAAGTTTGGTATCAAACTTCTCAGCACAATAAATGCACACTGATGCCAGTGTACATTTTATTGTAAAATACACCACAGAGGGCACCTTAGAGGTGCCCCCTGAAACTTAACCGACTGTCTGTGTAGGCTGACTAGTTCCAGCAGCCTGCCACACCAGAGACATGTTGCTGGCCCCATGGGGAGAGTGCCTTTGTCACTCTGAGGCCAGTAACAAAGCCTGCACTGGGTGGAGATGCTAACACCTCCCCCAGGCAGGAGCTGTAACACCTGGCGGTGAGCCTCAAAGGCTCACCCCTTTGTCACAGCCCAGCAGGGCACTCCAGCTTAGTGGAGTTGCCCGCCCCCTCCGGCCACGGCCCCCACTTTTGGCGGCAAGGCTGGAGGGAACAAAGAAAATAACAAGGAGGAGTCACTGGCCAGTCAGGACAGCCCCTAAGGTGTCCTGAGCTGAGGTGACTCTAACTTTTAGAAATCCTCCATCTTGCAGATGGAGGATTCCCCCAATAGGGTTAGGATTGTGACCCCCTCCCCTTGGGAGGAGGCACAAAGAGGGTGTACCCACCCTCAGGGCTAGTAGCCATTGGCTACTAACCCCCCAGACCTAAACACGCCCTTAAATTTAGTATTTAAGGGCTACCCTGAACCCTAGAAAATTAGATTCCTGCAACAAGAAGAAGGACTGCCCAGCTGAAAACCCCTGCAGCGGAAGACCAGAAGACGACAACTGCCTTGGCTCCAGAAACTCACCGGCCTGTCTCCTGCCTTCCAAAGATCCTGCTCCAGCGACGCCTTCCGAAGGGACCAGCGACCTCGACATCCTCTGAGGACTGCCCCTGCTTCGAAAAGACAAGAAACTCCCGAGGACAGCGGACCTGCTCCAAGAAAAGCTGCAACTTTGTTTCCAGCAGCTTTAAAGAACCCTGCAAGCTCCCCGCAAGAAGCGTGAGACTTGCAACACTGCACCCGGCGACCCCGACTCGGCTGGTGGAGACCCGACACCTCAGGAGGGACCCCAGGACTACTCTGATACTGTGAGTACCACAACCTGTCCCCCCTGAGCCCCCACAGCGCCGCCTGCAGAGGGAATCCCGAGGCTTCCCCTGACCGCGACTCTTTGAACCTAAAGTCCCGACGCCTGGGAGAGACCCTGCACCCGCAGCCCCCAGGACCTGAAGGACCGGACTTTCACTGGAGAAGTGACCCCCAGGAGTCCCTCTCCCTTGCCCAAGAGGAGGTTTCCCCGAGGAATCCCCCCCTTGCCTGCCTGCAGCGCTGAAGAGATCCCGAGATCTCTCATAGACTAACATTGCGAACCCGACGCTTGTTTCTACACTGCACCCGGCCGCCCCCGCGCCGCTGAGGGTGAAATTCCTGTGTGGGCTTGTGTCCCCCCCGGTGCCCTACAAAACCCCCCTGGTCTGCCCTCCGAAGACGCGGGTACTTACCTGCAAGCAGACCGGAACCGGGGCACCCCCTTCTCTCCATTCTAGCCTATGTGGTTTGGGCACCACTTTGAACTCTGCACCTGACCGGCCCTGAGCTGCTGGTGTGGTGACTTTGGGGTTGCTCTGAACCCCCAACGGTGGGCTACCTTGGACCAAGAACTGAACCCTGTAAGTGTCCTACTTACCTGGTAAAACTAACAAAAACTTACCTCCCCCAGGAACTGTGAAAATTGCACTAAGTGTCCACTTTTAAAACAGCTATTTGTCAATAACTTGAAAAGTATACATGCAATTTTGATGATTTGAAGTTCCTAAAGTACTTACCTGCAATACCTTTCGAATGAGATATTACATGTAGAATTTGAACCTGTGGTTCTTAAAATAAACTAAGAAAAGATATTTTTCTATATAAAAACCTATTGGCTGGATTTGTCTCTGAGTGTGTGTACCTCATTTATTGTCTATGTGTATGTACAACAAATGCTTAACACTACTCCTTGGATAAGCCTACTGCTCGACCACACTACCACAAAATAGAGCATTAGTATTATCTATTTTTACCACTATTTTACCTCTAAGGGGAACCCTTGGACTCTGTGCATGCTATTCCTTACTTTGAAATAGCACATACAGAGCCAACTTCCTACACCAAGCAAATAATATTTTAAGTATTATTAAATTAGTGTACTTAGTAGCAGTCTCTAGAAACCCCCAAACACTTAACAAACCATATTTGGCAGCAGAAACATCAAGGAGTTCATGAAGGGTTTATTCCAACTGCTTTCACCGCTGTCCAGGCAGCCACTCTCGTGAGATGAACAGTGCATCAGGAACTCTAATAAGTCCTTCATTCAAACCCATCCACAAGGTAGCAGTCCAGTTGGTCTAATAGAAGATAACTCTCCTGATAGCTATTACCTCAGTTAGACTGGTGGAAGAGATTTACTTGTTCTGCAAAAGCTAAATATTGTACGCCATGGAGCCATTTGCCTCCCTTGCAAAAGCCAAAATGGAAAGCCTAGTCCAAAGCAAGGATTCGTTTTTTTTAATTGCAGCATCAATCTCTGGCCACCTGGGACTGTCAAGCATGTGAGTGACATATTGTTATTAACAGAAGTAACTTGATTAGGGCTGTTAAATCCTTTCTGGTTGCTAACCTTTCTATATGATTTGGTCTTCTGGCCCATTTCCTTTTATTTCTTCACTTGCAATTCAGTATTTTTTAACCACAAGTTAGTCAGATTTGAAAGTAGAAAAAGTGTGAATACACATATTTAGTAATACACTGTGTCAAGGTCACTATTTGGATGTTTGAATCAGACTGCATGTTTACCATTACCTTTCATAACCTTTTTGGGGACATAGGCTCAAGACCAGTATTTTTCATGTGTTAGGTGTTGAAATTTAATTTGGTCAAGACACTGATTGCTTACTGCTTCTCTGTTTCAG
Source organism: Pleurodeles waltl (assembly GCF_031143425.1). Taxonomy (NCBI): domain Eukaryota; kingdom Metazoa; phylum Chordata; class Amphibia; order Caudata; family Salamandridae; genus Pleurodeles; species Pleurodeles waltl. The sequence continues at coordinate 71,970,599 of NC_090451.1, read as the reverse complement.
ATTTACTCCCCAGATCACTCCAGCAATAACTATTCCTCAAACCCATCAACACCAGTAGGATCCCCTCAGGGGCTCACGGGTATGTCTGACTCCTGTCATAAGTTTTGTGTCTTTCAATTGAGGTGATTGGAAGTGTCTTAGAGTTTAATGAGCACAAGCCATCCCATGTTCTAAAAGAGAAATGCTTTTTCTTCACTACAAGCCTTTCCACATGTTCCTCTTTGTGAAGTTAAACCTCTTCAGCCCTTACTTTTACGCACTCCTTTGAACTGCTCAAAATAAACGTTAATTGACAGCAACTATGAATGAATGCTTATGAGTAGCATCTACTGAGTAGTTGGCACGAAGTCATTAGTCAAAAGCAAACTAACAAGGTTAGAAAAAGGGAAGATCATTTAGAACATTCTTTATCAGTATTTTAATTTCAGAACTTTGTGCTCTGGCTTGACTTGCTAAAGCTGTATCGTCCTGTCCTAAATTTTTGTTCTGGTTACCCACATTTGTATGTATGTACTACAGACTGCTTTAGCTGTTTCTTCAGTGGTATTGTAAATGATACACATCCAATATTATATATTACATCGAAGTAATTGGAGTCATCACACTTCAGGCACTTACTCCTTCATTTAAGTCTCATTGACTTTCTGCAACAGTTCACATGCAGCAAACATAGAGGAGGCTAGTTATTTGTAGTCTTTGGTTGCTTCAGTGTTGAGGAGTGTAATGTACACTTACGTTAAAGCCTATTACAAATGCTTTCCAGTCTAACAATGGGGAATAATTCATGCATATGAATCTATGAAAAATGACAGTGCTGAAGAACACAGGTCCAGTTGATTTATCGATGTTCTTATTCCTGGTACCACTTGCAGAGAAAAACACTAGCTACTGCAACTTATTTATTACAGCAGGCGAAGGACATATATAAAAAGCCAGCCAGCGGCAAAGCTGTTAGAGAGTGAAGAAGAAATAATGACCCTCCCCATAAGGCCTGCTTATATATAAGCCCATGCAGAGCTAACACTTTCTGTCCCTACAGCCAGAAAGGAAGATGGGGCCACCACTAGACAGTAAAATAATAGAGCAGTGTGGAAAACAATGGAGAGAGCAGCAGCCAGCAACCCCAATACTTGCTGCCCATTATACATTTAGAGCGACAGCAAAAATAGCTCCACTTCTATCTCGGGCAAGTTTTTATACGGTGCCCCAGATGTGGTTCAAGGGTCTGTATTTTGGTTTCCACAGTTCGCCTGCAGTTGTTCTTTAGCCTGCCTCTCTTCCGTTTGCCTTTTTAGGTTCAATAGAGAGCTGTTCTTGTGATGGAATCTTGTTCTCTTCTGGTGGTGTATACTATCCATCCCCATCTTTTTTACATAATGATAATGTCCATGCTCTCTTGCTTGCGTCTTATGAGTACTTCCTGTTTGGGGATGTGTAGGAAGTTGGCTCTGTATATACTATTTCAAGGTAAGAAATAGTGTGCACAGAGTCCAAGGGTTCCCTTTAGAGGTAAGATAGTGGCAAAAGTACATAATTCTAATGCTCTATTTTGTGGTAGTGTGGTCGAGCAGTAGGCTTATCAGAGGGTAGTGTTAAGCATTTGTTGTACACACACAGGCAGTAAATGAGGAACACACACTCAAAGACTTACTCCAGGCCAATAGGTTTTTATATTGAAAAATAGCTTTTCTTAGTTTAAGAACCACAGGTTCAAGATTTACAGTTCATTCTTTAAATGTAAGGTACTTCACCTAGATACTTTAGGAACTTTGAATGAAAACAAAATCATGTACAGTCTTTGTAAAAATGGCTATAAGCTATTTTCAAATTAGGCACTTAGTGCAAAAATCAACAGTTCCTGGGGGAGGTAAGTAAAGTTTAGATTAGGAGGTAAGTAAAACACTTAAGTCTCAGTCCTGGGGCATAGGCAGCCCACCGTTGGGGGTTCAAGGCAACCCCAAAGTTACCACACCAGCAGCTGAGGGCCAGTCAGGTGCAGAGGTCAAAGAGGTGCCCAAAACACATAGGTGCCTATGGAGAACAGGGGGGCTCCGGTTCCAGTCTGCCAACAGGTAAGTACCTGCGTCCTTTGGGGGCAGACGAGGTGGGTTTTGTAGAGCACTGGGGGGGACACAAGTAGGCACTCAAAACACACCCTCAGCGCACAGGGGCGGCTGGGTGCAGTGTGCAAAGCAGGCGTCTGGTTTTGTATAGGTTTCAATGGAGGGACCCAGGGGTCACTCTAGCGGTGCAGGCAGGCACAGGGGCTTCTCGGGATAGCCACCACCTGGGGAAGGCAGAGGGTCGCCCGGGGGTCACTCCTGCATTGAAGTTTGGTTCCTTCAGGTCCTGGGGGCTGCGGGTGCAGTGTTGGTTCCAGGCGTCGGGTCCCTTGTTACAGGCAGTCGCGGTCATGGGGAGCCTCTGGATTCTCTCTGCAGGTGTCGCTGTGGGGGCTCAGGTGGGTCGTCTCTGGTTACTCACGGGCTTGCAGTCGCCGGCGAGTCCTCCCTGAGGTGTTGGTTTGCTGCAGGTCGAGCCGGGGGCGTCGGGTGCAGAGTGTAGAGTCTCACGCTTCCGGCAGGAAACGTGAAGTCTTTGGAAGTTGCTTCTTTGTTGCAAAGAAGTAGCTGGTTTTGAACAGGGCCGCTGTTCACAGGAGTTTCTTGGTCCTGTAGTCCTGGGCAGTCCTCTGATGCTTCAGAGGTTGCTGGTCCCTGTCGGATGCGTCGCTGGAGCAGGTTTTCGAAGTTGGAGACAGCCCGGTAGGGCTGGGGCCGAAGCAGTGGTCGTCTTCCTCCTTCTCTGCAGGCTTAGAGGTCAGTAGTCCTTCTTTCTTCAGGCTGCAGGAATCTGATTTCCTAGGATCTGGAGAGCCCCTAAATACTGAATTTAGGGGTGTGTTTAGGTCTGGGAGGGCAGTAGCCAATGGTTACTGTCCTTGAGGGTGGCTACACCCTCTTTGTGCCTCCTCCCTGAGGAGAGGGGGGGCACATCCCTATTCCGGGAATCCTCGAAAATCAAGATGGAGGATTTCTAAAGGCAGGGGTCACCTCAGGTCAGGACACCTTAGGGGCTGTCCTGACTGGTGGGTGACTCCTCCTTGTTTTTCTCATTATCTCCCCTGGACTTGCTTCCAAAAGTGGGGGCTGTGTCCAGGGGGCAGGCATCTCCACTAGCTGGAGTGCCCTGGGGCATAGCAACACAAAGCCTGAGCCTTTGAGGCTCACTGCTAGGTGTTATGGTTCCTGCAGGGGGGAGGTGTTAAGCATCTCCACCCAGTGCAGGCTTTGTTTCTGGCCTCAGAGCACAAAGGCTCTCACCCCAGGTGTCAGAAACTCGTCTCTCAGCAGCAGGCTGGCACAGACCAGTCAGTCCTGCACTGAAGGATTGGGTAATATACAGAGATGCCCTCTGTGTGCATTTTTTTTAAATAAATACAACACTGGCATCAGTGGTGTGGGTTTATTATTCTGAGAAGTTTGATACCAAACTTCACAGTATTCAGTGTAGCCATTATAGAGCTGTGGGGTTCGTTTTGACAAACTCAGACCATATACCTAATATGGCCACACTGTACTTACAATATCTAAGAATAGACTTAGACACTGGAGGGGCATATTGCTTATGCAGCTATGCCCTCACCTGTGGTATAGTGCACCCTGCCTTAGGGCTGTAAGGCCTGTTCGAGGGGTGACTTACCTATGCTACAGGCAGTATTTTGTAGTGTCGACTTTGCCTTTTTCTCCCCACCAACACACACAAACTACAATGGCAGTGTCCATGTGTTAGGTGAGGGGTCCCTTAGGGTGGCACAACATATGCTGCAGCCCTTAGGGACCTTCCCTGGTCACAGGGCCCTTGGTACAACTGGTACCTTTTACAAGGGACTTATCTGTGTGCCAGGAGTGTGCCAATTGTGGAAACAATAGTACATTTTAGGTGAAAGAACACTGGTGCTGGGGCCTGTTTAGAAGGGTCCCAGCACACTTCTCAGTCAAGTCAATATCAGTATCAGGCAAAAAGTGGGGGGTAACTGCAGCAGGGAGCCATTTTCCTACAGGATGGCTCCTGGCCTGAAAATGCTCAAAATTCTTATCAGGGTTCTGGTGTCGAATGCTAACATTTTAGTGATGTTGCTTTTCATCATTGGCCAGTTTTCTGATCCATATAAGAGTGTTGACAGAAAGCAGCTCTAATCAAGCCTCAGCGTGCTGTTGGTACTGTACTGAGATGACCTCCACGTGTTGTCACACGGACAGTACCCTGAAGGCATTCTTGGCCTTGGTATTTTACTCTTAATTGTCACTGCCTGCCCCTCCACGTGTGATAGTATTGCTTAAGTAGGTGAACTCTTCAGACACAGCTAGGCCCTCTCCATCCACCGTGATTTATGAAGGGTTTGGGATGTTAAGTGGCATGACTTAAGATTTCTTTGTGTTGAGCTTCAGGCCCTGTTGCTCTGCATAGATGTTGAGGTAAGACGTCTTTACCTGCATATGCAATGATCTTTTTAATATGGTGTAGTCCATGAAAGATGATTTGATCGGTCTTGAAATGTCTGATGCCTGCTTCCTTAGTTCTTTTACTTCAGGGCATTTAGTAGAAAATTATGGGTTACTTTTAGATATTCTAAGGCATCGTACTGTGTTCCACCCTAAAGGGAGCCTGTTTGTCACTAAACTCTGCTGGGTTAATTTTACTTCCCAAGACCGCTTATAAAATGTAACTATGCAACCAGGTGTATATGTGCAAATGGTTAATGAATAAAGAGACAATCTTAAAGTCGAGGTTTTTGCAAGAAGAGACTTTTACTTCCTGGTTCCGTAGGAAGACAAAGTGTTTGGAAAATAACTGATTTCTGTCTCTACATGACTGAAGAGACAGCCACAGGATCTGTGTTAAATCATCAAATGACTATGTAGCATAGAAAACCTCAAAATATCTACTTTAGATGTTTCAAACGCGAACACCATAAACCTGTACCATTCAGAAATTACTCTGCCGACCTTCAAAAGTCTGATGCAGGAGAATGTATGCCAGTGGTGTCCGAAACACTATCATGGATAAGAACAAAACAGCTTAGGGCACAGCATGTGTAAGGAAATGCCTCCTTGGCATGGTTACCCCCTGACTTTTTGCATTTGCTGATGCGAAGTTTTGATTTGAAAGTGTGCTGATGCCTACTAACCAGGCCCCAGCACCATTGTTCTTTCCCTAACCTGTACTTTTGTTTCCAAAATTGGCACACCCTGGCATCCAGGTAAGTCCCTTGTAACTGGTACCCCTGGTACCAAGGGCCCTGATGCCAGGGAAGGTCTCTAAGGGCTGCAGCATGTCTTATGCCACCCTGGGGACCCCTCACTCAGCACAGACACACTGCTTGCCAGCTTGTGTGCGCTAGTGGGGACAAAAAGACTAAGTCGACATGGCACTCCCCTCAGGGTGCCATGCCAACCTCACACTGCCTATGCAGTATAGATAAGCCATCCCTCTAGCAGGCCTTACAGCCCTAAGGCAGGGTGCACTATACCATAGGTGAGGGCATAAGTGCATGAGCACTATGCCCCTACAGTGTCTAAGCAAAACCTTAGACATTGTAAGTGCAGGGTAGCCATAAGAGTATATGGTCTGGGAGGCTGTCATGCACGAACTCCACAGCACCATAATGGCTACACTGAAAACTGTGAAGTTTGGTATCCAACTTCTCAGCACAATAAATGCACACTGATGCCAGTGTACATTTTATTGTAACATACACCCCAGAGGGCACCTTAGAGGTGCCCCCTGAAACCTTAACCGACTATCCGTGTAGGCTGACTAGTTCTAGCAGCCTGCCACACACCAGACATGTTGCTGGCCACATGGGGAGAGTTCCTTTGTCACTCTGTGGCTAGTAACAAAGCCTGCACTGGGTGGAGATGCTTATCACCTCCCCCTGCAGGAACAGTAACACCTCGCGGTGAGCCTCAAAGGCTCCCCCCTCTTTGTTACAGCACCCCAGGGCACTCCAGCTAGTGGAGTTGCCCGCCCCCTCCGGCCACGGCCCCACTTTTGGCGGCAAGGCCGGAGGAGATAATGAGAAAAACAAGGAGGAGTCACTGGCCAGTCAGGACAGCCCCTAAGGTGTCCTGAGCTGAGGTGACTCTAACTTTTAGAAATCCTCCATCTTGCAGATGGAGGATTCCCCCAATAGGATTAGGGATGTGCCCCCCTCCACCCAGGGAGGAGGCACAAAGAGGGTGTACCCACCCTCAGGGCTAGTAGCCATTGGCTACTAACCCCCAGACCTAAACACACCCCTAAATCGAGTATTTAGGGGCTCCCAGAACCCAGCAAGATAGATTCCTGCAACCTAAGAAGAAGAGGACTGCTAAGCTGAAAAACCCTGCAGAGAAGACGGAGACACCAACTGCTTTGGCCCCAGCTCTACCGGTCTGTCTCCCCACTTCTAAAGACACTGCTCCAGCGACGCTTTCCACAGGGACCAGCGACCTCCGAAGCCTCAGAGGACTGCCCTGCATCTAGAAGGACCAAGAACTCCCGAGGACAGCGGCTCTGTTCACCAAAGACTGCAACTTTGCAACAAAGAAGCAACTTTGAAACAACACGCGTTTCCCGCCGGAAGCGTGAGACTTGGCACTCTGCACCCGACGCCCCCGGCTCCACTTGTGGAGAACAATCACTTCAGGGAGGACTCCCCGGCGACTGCGAGACCGTGAGTAGCCAGAGTTGACCCCCCTGAGCCCCCACAGCGACGCCTGCAGAGGGAATCCCGAGGCTCCCCCTGACCGCGACTGCCTGCTTCTAAGATCCGACGCCTGTAAAGACTCTGCACCCGCAGCCCCCAGGCCCTGAAGGATCCGACCTCCAGTGCAGGAGCGACCCCCAGGTGGCCGTCTCCCTTGCCCAGGTGGTGGCTACCCCGAGGAGCCCCCCCCCCCCCCCCCCTTGCCTGCCTGCATCGCTGAAGAGACCCCTTGGTCTCCCATTGAAACCTATTGAAAATCCGACGCGTGTTTGCACACTGCACCCGGCCGCCCCCGTGCTGCTGAGGGTGTACTTTGTGTGGACTTGTGTCCCCCCCGGTGCCCTACAAAACCCCCCTGGTCTGCCCTCCGAAGACGCGGGTACTTACCTGCTGGCAGACTGGAACCGGGGCGCCCCCTTCTCCATTGAAGCCTATGTGTTTTGGGCACCACTTTGACCTCTGCACCTGACCGGCCCTGAGCTGCTGGTGTGGTAACTTTGGGGTTGCTCTGAACCCCCAACGGTGGGCTACCTTGGACCCAAACTTGAACCCCGTAGGTGGTTTACTTACCTGCAAAAACAAACAAACTTACTCCCCCCTTGAACTGTTGAAAATTGCACTAAGTGTCTAGTTTTAAAATAGCTATTTGTGATTTATGTGAAAAGTGTATATGCTATTTTGCTAATTCAAAGTTCCTAAAGTACCTACCTGCAATACCTTTCATTTGAAGTATTACATGTAAATCTTGAACCTGTGGTTCTTAAAATAAACTAAGAAAATATATTTTTCTATATAAAAACCTATTGGCCTGGAATTGTCTTTGAGTGTGTGTTCCTCATTTATTGCCTGTGTGTGTACAACAAATGCTTTTTTAAATAATCACTTGCTGTTTAATACCTAAAAACAATACTGGAATTTTTCCAGTTAACTTGTCATTTTTCTTAATCTCAATTTAAATATGTATGGATTTTGGTCCATTGAAACAAATTACTCATTTCTGACTGAATCATCCTTAATACCACCACCCCTTGTATGTTTGGTCGTTTGATCTGCAGCTCACAGCTTATATTAATGGATCATGGTATCTTTGTTCTAAACATCTGAATTCTTAGAAAGACCTATCCCATTTGCTTCATTTGGAAGTCTAAGTTGCACTGGACAGAATTGTAGGGCCATTGTTTCAGGCTTGTCCAAATATGATGATTACATTTACTCATCATAAATATCATGTTTGGCATGTGTGGCTGTAGATACACATGCTCTGCATACTTCTGCCATCTAGTGTTGGGTCCAGATGTGTGCAAGTTGTTCTTCTTCGAAGAAGCTGTTAGTCACGAGGTAAAGTGACCCCTCCTCTCCATGATAGTGCACATGGGCATTGACTCTATTGTTAGTTTTCGTTCTGCCATCGGGTTCAGACATGTTCTTCAGTGCTCCGGTTCAAGTCTGTTTCGGGCTCCCTCTGGACCAATACATGTTTTCATACTCGTCGGTATTATTTTTTGTTCATGTTGCATTCACATACACCAAAAACAGGTTAAAAAAAAAAAAAACACTTTGCCAGTTCGACATGCTTCTCTCCCGGCCTTCGGGCCTTGCCCGGTCGGGCTTCGTGTACTTTCACAATTCAGTACACAGAAACAATGCACTGCTGATGAAACTGACACCTTTTCAATTGTCTGTGCTGCCACACTAAATATCCACACACAGACCTCCACTCTGTCTGCAGACTCTGCTTATCTCCTGACGAGTAAAGATGTGCGTCATGTCTATTGTTTCAAATTTAAAAAACGCTGCATGATCGTTGGGCATGTAGAAAAGGAATGCAGCGCATAGAGTTGGAAGAGACACCGGACCTCTTCGGTATCCTAGAGTTTAAATCGCATGAAAAGGTACATTTCCGCAGAAGGGCCCTGTGGCCATGGAAGGTCTCGAAGGGCTGCAGCATGTATTATGCCACCCTGGGGACCCCTCACTCTGCACATGCACACTGCCTTACAGCTTGTTTGTGCTGGTGGGGAGAAAATGACTAAGTCGACATGGCACTCCCCTCAGGGTGCCATGCCAACCTCACACTGCCTGTGGCTTAGGTAAGTCATCCCTCTAGCAGGCCTTGCAGCCCTAAGGCAGGGTGCACTATACCACAGGTGAGGGCATATGTGCATGAGCACTATGCCCCTACAGTGTCTAAGCAAAACCTTAGACATTGTAAGTGCAGGGTAGCCATAAGAGTATATGGTCTGGGAGTTTGTCGAACACAAACTCCACAGTTCCATAATGGCTACACTGAAAACTGGGAAGTTTGGTATCAAACTTCTCAGCACAATAAATGCACACTGATGTCAGTGTGCAATTTATTGTAACATACACCCAGAGGGCATCAAAGAGATGCCCCCTGAATACCAACCCGACTTCTAGTGTAGGCTGACCAGTTTCTGCCAGCCTGCCACACACCAGACATGTTGCTGGCCACATGGGGAGAGTGCCTTTGTCACTCTGTGGCCAGGAACAAAGCCTGTACTGGATGTAGGTGCTTCTCACCTCCCCCTGCAGGAACTGTAACACCTGGCGGTAAGCCTCAAAGGCTCTCCCCTTTTGTTACAGTGCCCCAGGGCATCCCAGCTAGTGGAGATGCCCACCCCTCCGGCCACTGCCATCACTTTTGGCGGCAAGGCTGGAGGAGATAATGAGAAAAACAAGGAGTCGTCACCCACCAGTCAGGACAGTCGCTAAGGTGTCCTGAGCTGAGGTGACCCCTGCCTTGAGAAATCCTCCATCTTGAGTTTGGAGGATTCCCCCAATAGGATTAGGGATGTGCCCCCTCCCCACAGGGAGGAGGCACAAATAGGGTGTAGCCATCCTCAAGGACAGTATTCATTGGCTACTGCCCTCCCAGACCTAAACACACCCCCTAAATTCAGTATTTAGGAACTCCCCGGAACCTAGGAAACTAGATTCCTGCAACCTGAAGAAACCAGGACTGCTGACCTACAAGCCTGCAGAGAAGGAGGAAGACGACAACTGCTTTGGCCCCAGCCCTACTGGCCTGTCTCCAACTTCGAAAACCTGCACCAACAATGCATCCGACAGGGACCAGCCACTTCTCAAGCCTCAGAGGACTGCCCTGGACTAAAGGACCAAGAAAAACCCGTGAACAGCGGCTCTGTTCAAAACCAGCTACTTCTTTGCAATAAAGAAGCAACTTCCAAACACTGTACGTTTCCTGCCGGAAGCGTGAGACTTCTCACACTGCACCCGACACCCCCGGCTCGAGATTCAGAGAACAAACACCTCAGGGAGGACTCCACGGCGACTGCAAGCCGTGAGTAACCAGAGACCCACAGTGACGCCTGCAGAGAGAATCCAGAGGCTCCCCCTGACCGCGACTGCCTGTAACAAGGGACCCGATGCCTGGAACCAGCACTGCACCCACAGCCCCCAGGACCTGAAGAAACCGAACCTCAGCGCAGGAGTGACCCCCAGGCGACCCTCTGCCTAGCCCAGGTGGTGGCTGTCCCGAGAAGGCCCCCCCCTGTGCCTGCCTGCACCGCTAGAGGGACCCCCAGGTCCCTCCATTGTGCCGCTGAGGTTGTGTTTTGTGTGCCTACTTGTGTGTCCCCCCCCCCACCTGCTCTACAAAACCCCATGGTCTGCCCCCCCCGAGGACACAGGTACTTACCTGCTGGCAGACTGGAACCAGAGCACCCCTGTTCTCCATAGGCGCCTATGTGTTTTGGGCAACTTTTTGACCTCTGCACCTGACCGGCTCTGAGCTGCTGGTGTGGTATTTTTGGGGTTGCATTGAACCCCCCAACAGTGGGCTGCCTATGCCCCATAACTGAGGCTTGTGTTTTACTCACCTCCTAATCTAACCTTTACTTACCTCCCCAACTGTTGATTTTTGTACTGTGTCCACTTTAAAAATAGCTTATTGCCATTTTTACGAAGACTGTATATGAAATTGCTTTTATTCAAAGTTCCTTAAGTATCTAAGTGAAGTACCTTACATTTAAAGTGTTTAATGTAAATCTTGAACCTGTGGTTCTTAAAATAAACTAAGAAAATATATATTTCAATATAAAAACCTATTGGCCTGGAATTGTCTGAGTGTGTGTTCCTCATTTATTGCCTGTGTGTGTACAACAAATGCTTAACACTACCCTCTGATAAGCCTACTGCTCGACCACACTACCACAAAATAGAGCATTAGAATTATCTAATTTTCCCACTATCTTACCCCTAAGGGTAACCCTTGGACTCTGCACACTATTTCTTACTTTGAAATAGTTAATGCAGAGCCAACTTCCTACAAGTACCTTTATTTTTGTAAGGCTTTATTTTTGTAAGGCTGTGTGGTTATTTCATGTGAGTAAGTTCTGTGTGACTGTAGTGATATTGCATAAGGTTTGCATGTCTCCTAGATAAGTCTGGACTGCTCATCCACAGCTACCTTTAGAGAGCCCTGGCTTCCTAGACACTGCCTACGCCACGGGCTACTCTTTGTTTGTCTTTGGCCCACTAGAACTGCAGAGAGGTCTTTATTCTTGCAGGTTCTGCCTTGACCCCGGTAGGGGCAGCCCTTTCTAGTGCTGCCGACGGAGGAACGCCAAAGGCAGTCCGTGCCCTCCAGGAGTCCCAGAGGAAAAAAAAAACCAAAAGGGAAAAACCTCTAAGCCAGAACTCCCTGGAACAAAAAGAAGCAAAAAGGTAAGTTTTCCAACAGGAAAAATAATACTGAAAGAAGCTGGAACAGGCGAGGAAATAATAACTGGCGAAAAAGTAGCAGGAGCGAAGATCACCACCAAAGGAAGTGTTGCAGCGCAAGGAGAACAAAAATCGCTCATTTTATATACCCAAGAACGGGAAATGACCAACAGGAAGTAGAAAGTCGCCATATTGGATTGGGAAAGAAACAGAGGAACATATAGAGAAAAGACACCATGTTGAAAAAGCTTCCTATAGCATGCTGGGAAAAAGAAGGTATACTGGGAAGAAGAAAGGACATGGCAGTTGAAGCACATAAATATATGAGAAAAGGAAAAAAAAAAAAAAAAAGACAGGCTCACCAGGTAAGTGAGGAGTGTGGGGGAAGGTGCCCAAGGAAATATTGAGGGCACACCGTGCCCAAAATTCACTGAGACTCCATGCCCAATTTGGGTCCTCGAGCTAGAAGGTAAAGTACAGCAGGTGCGCAGCACGAATCACGGCTGCGCCCCGAGCTGAATGCTCGGCTCGTGCCACAGCACATTAGGTCACCCCCGGAGCCCTGGGTTTGTACGGATAGAGACGAAAAAACCGACAGATCGAAAGTAGTGTGAACAGAAGAAGCATCTTCCCAAGAACATTCACTAAGAGGATGGTCTTTCCAATGAATGAGATATTGGGGATGGTTCCGGAATATGCGAAAGTCACATATGTCTTGCACTTCATATTCAGGTTCGTCGTTTACCAACAAAAAGGGAGGACGTGAATTGCCTAAGAAAAGGGTCAGGTGTATAGGGTTTCAATTGAGAGACATGAAAAACTGGATGGATTTTCCATATTCTAGATAAACGGAGACGGAAAGATATAGGATTCATTTTCTGAAGAATACAAAAGGGTCCATAATAACCAGGTTTAAACTTGTTTTGGGAAAGATGTAGTGGCAGAAATCTGGAAGAAAGCCAGACTTTATCTTGGACTTGATAAAATGGAGCCACACATGGTTTCTTATCTGCCATTCTTTTCATGTGTCTTTTAGTGTACAAAAGATTAGACCGAATGAGACGTTGAATTCTATGTAATCTTTGAGAAAAAGAGGTGATTGCAGGAAGTGTGGAAGAGGTCTTAAAAGTGGCAGAAAAAGATTTGGGATGAAGTCCATATGAGCAGAAAAAAGGAGGGGCTTTAGAGGCACTATGTACGGTTTTGTTGTAAGAAAGTTCAGCAATGGCTCAATTCTTTAGATGTAGGTAATTTGTTCAATGCAGTAAAATGAGCCATTTTTGTAAACTAATCTACAGTCACCGTTCTAACTTGGTTTCCCGCCGAGGGAGGTAAAGAACACATAAAATCAGTTGATATTGTATGCCAGAGGGCTAGTGGAACCAGTAATGGCTGGAGTAGTCCTGCAGGCCTCATATGGGGTATTTTTACTTGAATGCAAATGGGACAGGATAGTGCGTAACTTTCTGCACCTTGCTTCAGTGTACGCCACCAAAAAGAGCCTACGTGGCTTTGATACCACGATGACCAGCCACAGGAGTCGTGCACATTTGGAGTGCCTTTTTTTTTTTTGTGCACTTACTTAGAAGGTAGGAATAACGCGTCTTTACTCCAGTATTGGAACTTTCATAGATTCACATGCTTGAATCATTCCCCGTCGTCGAGATGGGAGTCCCGGTATAATTTTCATAAGTAATGTTAAAACATATTGAAGAGAAAAAAGGCCCTAGGCCTCTTCAATTTGATAGTCTATCAGAATCATTATGTAAAAAGGACCAAACTTGATCCTCCACCAATCAGGCGACAGCACCCTTCAGAACCTCCTGAGAGAAGCTCTAGCACCTCAGATTTTCTACCGCACGTCGTGCTAGGGAGTCTCCTCAGAGCTCTGCTCTGTTTTCACACCTTTATTCAACTCTTTTTCTCTCAGAGAAACTCAATTATTTTGATTTGTCAGCTATTTACCAACTATGTCTGACAAGGAAAAGAAAAGTCTTTTTAGAGACTGCAAGACTTGTGGGAAGAAAAGACTTCATTCTGAAGATCCTCATCAAGATTGCATTTACTGCCTCTATCCAGATCATTCAGCCAAAGACTGTAAGATTTGCCGTACTTTTTCTTCTAAAACCTTAAAGGATAGAGAAGGCAGATTACTAATATGGCTGCAGAAACTGAAGCATAGGCAGGATCCCGTTTCTGGTTCTGAGAGTGAGGAATCTTCCACTTCCAAGAGATCAACTAAAAGGGCAAGATCACGCTCTAGATCTCCCTCACAAACCTCAAGGAAAGCCCTCAAAAAGACTGTTTCAGGGTCTTATAAGGGTCGCACCCCATCCTCTTCCCCAACTAGACTCTCGAGTAAAGAGGGAAAGAAACATTCTTCCAGTTCTGAGAGGTACAGAAAATCCTCATCTGTTCCACCATCAGTGCCTTTCAAAAAACCATCTTCTGTGACTGGAAAAAAGTCCTCGTCGACGGATTCCCTGTCGACGGCACCGTCAGTGGGCGCATTGCCGACGACTCTCGCAACTTCAGGTGTTCCGTCGTCCACGGCTCCATCGGCGACTTCGTCGATGAATACACCACCGTCGACGAGAACTACAATGACGACTTCAGCGTCGACGACCGTATACACCTCTTCCTCGTCGACGGCGCTTACGTCAGTGTCAGCCTTACCGTCGACGACGACTTCGTCGACGGTAGAATCGTCGGCGAAGCTTGCGGCTATTAGAATAACAGTGCGACCAGCATCGACGGCACCGTCTACGACAGTCAGTTTACACGTCGTCGACGAGATCGTCGACGACACCGTCGACGAGGGAAAAATACCAAAGAAGAACGGAAAAGTTAACTCCAACCCACACTTCACCTAGTAAGGTATCCTCACTGGTACCAGTACATCTTTTGGAGGCAGATGAAGATTCGGACGAAGATGGGCCTTTTGGTACAGCTCACAGCCCCTCTGAATTAAATGTAAAATATCAGGAAGAAGAGGAATTTGAGGAAGCTTATGATCCCCAGGCCTCCTTGGAGCATCAGCAGTATCAACAGGGAGCGTATATCCCTTCCGACCTGCTTACTGGCCTTAGAGCCATGTTGGTGGATTACAATAGAAGGTTCCCTCCAGAGGGAGAACAACCTCATCCATTGCCCACTTCTGGTCCTTCTACTCCACATCAAAGACCGACGTCTTTGCATCTCACAGATGTGGCTACCCCAGACATGACAATTCCCCAGGACACTGACATCTCAGATGGTGATCAAGAAGAAGGAGAGCTCATAGATACTCACTCAGAGTGGGACGAGTATATTATTCCTGCTCCATCCTCTCCTTCTCATTCGAAGGTGGAGTCCCCACCTGAAGACATTGGAGGCTTCCATAATCTTTTAGAGAGGGCAGCCAAGCGTTTTGCATTACCGCTACCTACGAAGCAAACGGATTGTTTCCTTTATGATTTTAAAGAGCCCTTTCAGAAGTCTGTGCGTTACATCCCGATGGTGAACTATTTGTGGGAAGAGGGCCTTAAAGTCATGACTAGTCCAGCAACTGTCATAGCAGTTTTGCCACGTCTAGACAAGAAATACAAAGCTCCCGATGATGCCCCAGCATGCTTGACAGGCCATCCTCCTCCAGATTCGGTAGTAGCTCAAGCGGCTCAAAGGAGATCAAAGAATCCTTCTGCTCCGATTTCTGCGCCCCCAGATAAGGATGGTAGAAGGCTAGATAACATAGGAAAGAGATTCTCTTCTATGGCCAGCCTAGTTTTGAGAGCTGCCAACTCCTTGGCTATTTTGTCTCGATATGACAGACAACTTTGGGCAGATATTGCACCCTTTATTACTCAGCTGCCGGAAGACGTAAGATCAGAAGCAAATAAGACGATGCAAGAGGGTCAACGCGCGTCTGCAGAGCTGATAGACTGCGCAATGGATATAGCGACCACTGCTTTCAGACAGCTAGCAGGCGCTGCTGTATTAAGAAGACAGGGCTGGCTCAAAGCCACTTCCTTTCGTCCAGAAGTCCAGAATAAGATCCTAGACTTACCCTTTGATGGCCAAGCGTTATTTGGGAAACATGTGGACGAAGCCCTACAGTCAATTAAAACAGACACGGACACTGCAAGGTCACTAGGAACCCTGCAATATCGGAAGTCGTCCTTTCGCCCTAGGGGGCGTGGCCAGCCTTCTTACAGAGGAGGGTATCAACAACAGAGATACTCTTCCTACCCATCATCGTCACAACAATTTCGGCCGTACTATTCCCAAAGACAATCGACTCAACCGGCTTATAATAGGCCGGCAGGCCGTGGACGCTCAACCCGCCCTGCTAGGGATGCAGCTCGTAGAACCTGATGTCCTCGAGGCTACGCCCAGTCCTCCTCCTGTCACCTTGGGCGGAAGAGTTTCCTTATTTCTCAGTCAATGGCAAACTATTACGTCAGACAAGTGGGTCCTACAATTAGTGGAACGGGGCCATACTTTAGAATTTGTCCAAAAACCTCCCTCCAACCCTCTCTGCAGGACTCCTTCAAGATACCCTCAACAACTCAAAGAAGAGGTCTACAAGCTCCTTCTCAAGGGAGCTATAGAGAAAGTGCCTCGGAATCAACAAGGAACAGGATTTTATTCCAGGTTCTTCATAATTCGAAAGAAGTGGAAGGATTGGAGACCGATCCTCGATTTAAGGCAACTAAATGTCTACCTAAAGAAGCAATCGTTTCGAATGATCAGTCTGCAAGACGTCCTTTTGCGTCTCAATCAAGGAGATTTTATGTCATCACTAGACCTCAAGGACGCATACTTCCACATACCAATCCACCCTGCCCACAGATTTTTTTTTAGATTTACCGTAGCCGGCAGCCATTATCAATATCGCGTCCTTCCCTTCGGGCTCAAATCAGCCCCAAGAATATTTACCAAGTGCCTAGCACCGGTGGCAGCCTTTCTCAGGAGAAGAAAGCACCAGGTCTTTCCATACTTAGACGACTGGTTAATAAAGGCAAAGACTTACACGGGAGCACACAAGTCAACAAGAAGGTGCGTTTCCTTGCTGACCAATCTCGGATTCACAATCAACTGGGAGAAGTCCAACCCTCTACCAGGCCGCAGTATTACTTTTCTGGGAGCGGAACTGAACACGGACTCCGGCATCGCATGTCCCACGGTAGAGAGACAACAAAGGTTACTAACCCTAGGAAGTTTCATACAAAGAAGACGAAAGGTTACAGTCCGTCTCTTCAAATCTCTATTGGGCATGATGTCTTCATGCATACCTCTGATCCCTTTGTGTCGGCTAAAGATGCTCCCCTTGCAGGAGCAGCTAAACCGTCAATGGCTTCAAGTATCAGGAACTTTCGAAGACCAGATACAAATTACTCCGACAATGCTCAAAACCCTCAAGTGGTGGTCTCAAAAGCATCATCTCTCTATCGGCCTCTCGTTTCTTCAACAACCAGCCCCGTGGACCATAACAACAGATGCCTCACTGGAAGGCTGGGGCGCAGTATTACAGGACCTGAAGATACGTGGCAAATGGCCAACTCATCTGCCATCAAGACATATCAATTGGCTAGAACTCAGGGCAGTGAACCTCGCCTTACAAGCGTTTCTCCCAAGAATCCAGGGATCGCAAGTGGTGATAAGAACGGACAACACTACTACGATGCACTATCTCAACAAACAAGGAGGTACAAGATCTCTCACCCTCTCCAGGGAAGCCCAAGCGATCTGGCACTGGGCCTCGCAGCAAGGCGTCACAATATCGGCGGTGCACTTGCCGGGAATAAACAACAAGGCAGCGGATGCACTCAGCAGGCAGAAATCAGACTGCCACGAGTGGGAACTAGACCAGACGATACTCATCCAGATTTTTTCTCAGTGGGGAACACCAACAGTGGATCTGTTTGCGAAGAAGACCAACGCCAAATGCCAGTTCTTCGCAAGCTGGCATCACCAAAAGGGATCTTGGGGGAATGCGTTTTCGATAGTCTGGTCCAACATCTTTGCTTACGCCTTTCCTCCCATTCCGTTGATCCCAAGGGTCCTCACGAAGATGAGAACGGAGCCGTGCACTCTCATACTGATAGCCCCGTACTGGCCGCGCCAACATTGGTTCACAGAGCTCCTCAGCCAAGCCTCATATTCCGCTGGAGCCATTACCTCATCTACTAACAATGAACAACGGCCAAGTTCGACACCCCGATCCGCAGTCAATGCGGTTAGCGGCATGGCTCCTCACCACAGAGAATTTGCGCATTTGAATATCCCGCAGGACTGCAGAGATATTTTGTCACAGGCCAGAGCGGATAGCACGAACAAGGCGTATCAGTGTAAATGGAAGAGATTCTGTACCTGGTGTCATCCGTGTCAAATCGACCCGTTTCTTTCACCACCAGAAAAGATTTTGCCTTATCTCTTAGAGTTAGCTCGAGCTGGCCTGGCACATTCGTCCATTAAAGTTCATGTAGCAGCCATAGCTGCATACAGACGTTCGGATGACACACCCTCGCTCTTCTCTTCTCGGCTGATTAAAAGATTTTTAAAAGGCTTATTCAGGGTTTACCCTCCTTTCAGACCTCCACCTCCTTCGTGGAACCTGAACATTGTTTTGGCGCAACTGATGAAGCATCCTTTTGAGCCAATCCACTGTGCGTCCCTCAAGCATTTATCGTGGAAGGTCGCCTTGTTAATAGCCCTTACTTCAGCTAGGCGGGTCAGTGAGGTACAAGCGCTCTCCATCCAAGAGCCTTTCCTTCAGCTGAAACAAGATAGACTACTAATGCGCACTAACCCGCATTTTATTCCTAAAGTTCCGTCAGACTTTCACATTAACGAACCTCTGGTTTTCAAGTCTTTTTTCCCTCGTCCATCTACTCCAGCGGAGAGAGCATTACATTCTCTAGATGTGAAAAGATGCGTTCAATTTTATTTGGACAGGACAAAAGTGTTTCGGCGCTCTAATCAGCTATTTGTGGCATACAGTGCCCCTAGGAAGGGGTACCCACTATCCAAGCAGAGTATTTCAAGATGGATCGCCTCTGCTATTCGCTTCTGTCATCTAGCAGCGGGCAAACCTTTGCAGTCATCTGTGCATGCTCACTCGACGAGAAAGGTCTCGTCGTCAGCGGCACTGTTTGCCGGAGTGCCACTACAAGACATATGTAGGGCAGCAACATGGAAGAGCTGCCATACCTTTACTAAACACTATTGCTTGGAGTCCCTCTCGCATGGAGAGGTAGCAGTGGGCCAAGCGGTTCTCAGGAATCTCTTCAGGTGAAGGTGAGCCACTTCTCCTACATCCCTCCATCCTAGAAAAGGTATGCACATTAAAAAATGTATCCAAAGATGATACAATACTGGTTTGTTATTCAAATTTCATCATGTATCTTCATAGGAATATTCCTATTTATATTAGAGATAGGAAGATACTTATATGGATATATATATATATATATATATATATATATATATATATATATATATATATATTTATATGTGTATATATGTATATATACGTGTGTATACATAGATGTGTAGATATGTATATGTAGATATAGAGAGACAGATGTCAGTATGATTATATGCTTCATTAATGTACACATGATGATGATAAGGTTTTGTGGCATAAGATAACCTGTTTATCAAGGCAGTTGTCATTGTTCAATGTGCATAGTTATTGCTTGCTACTCTGATTCAAGCATGTGAATCTATGAAAGTTCCAATACTGGAGTAAGAAAACAAGTTACTTACCTGTAACTGTAGTTCTCCAGTATTGGAATCTTTCATAGATTCACATGCGACCCACCCACCTCCCCGGAGAAGCTCACTTCACCTCTTTCTGTCTAGCAGTACATATACTCATAGTAATATACGCACTAGTGCGTTGAAAATCTGAGGTGCTAGAGCTTCTCTCAGGAGGTTCTGAAGGGTGCTGTCGCCTGATTGGTGGAGGATCACGTTTGGTCCTTTTTACATAATGACTCTGATAGACTATCAAATTGAAGAGGCCTAGGGCCTTTTTTCTCTTCAATATGTTTTAACATTACTTATGAAAATTATACCGGGACTCCCATCTCGACGACGGGGAATGATTCAAGCATGTGAATCTATGAAAGATTCCAATACTGGAGAACTACAGTTACAGGTAAGTAACTTGTTTTCTTATGATAGTAGTACTGTAGGAAGTTGGCTCTGTATGTACTATTTCAAAGTAAGGAATAGTATGCACAGAGTCCAAGGGTTCCCCTTAGAGGTAAGATAGTGGCAAAAGAGATAATACTAATGCTCTATTTTGTGGTAGTGTGGTCGAGCAGTAGGCTTATCAAAGGAGTAGTGTTAAGCATTTGTTGTACATACACACAGGCAATAAATGAGGAACACACACTCAGAGACAAATCCAAGCCAATAGGTTTTGTTATAGAAAAATATATTTTCTTAGTTTATTTTAAGAACCACAGGTTCAAATTCTACATGTAATATCTCATTTGAAAGGTATTGCAGGTAAGTACTTTAGGAACTTTGAATCATTACATTAGCATGTATACTTTTTACATAAAACACAATAAGCTGTTTTAAAAGTGGACACAGTGCAATTTTCACAGTTCCTGGGGGAGGTAAGTTTTTGTTAGTTTTGTCAGGTAAGTAAATCACTTACAAGTCTCAGGTTTGGGTCCAAAGAGGTGCCCAAAACACATAGGCTTCAATGGAGAGAAGGGGGTGCCCCGGTTCCAGTCTGCCAGCAGGTAAGTACCCGCGTCTTCGGAGGGCAGACCAGGGGGGTTTTGTAGGGCACCGGGGGGGACACAAGTCAGCACAAAAAGTACACCCTCAGCAGCGCAGGGGCGGCCAGGTGCAGTGTGCAAACACGCGTCGGGTTTTCAATGAGGTTCAATGAGAGATCAAGGGATCTCTTCAGCGTCGCAGGCAGGCAAGGGGGGGGCTCCTCGGGGTAGCCACCACCTGGGCAAGGGAGAGGGCCTCCTGGGGGTCACTCCTGCACAGGAGTTCCGTTCCTTTAGGTGCTGGGGGCTGCGGGTGCAGGGTCTTTTCCAGCCGTCGGGAAATGGAGTTCAGGCAGTCGCGGTCAGGGGGAGCCTCGGGATTCCCTCTGCAGGCGTCGCTGTGGGGGCTCAGGGGGGACAACTTTGGTTACTCACGGTCTCGGAGTCGCCGGAGGGTCCTCCCTGAGGTGTTGGTTCTCCACCAGTCGAGTCGGGGTCGCCGGGTGCAGTCTCACGCTTCTTGCGGGGAGTTGCAGGGGTCTTTAAGTCTGCTCCTTGAAACAAAGTTGCAGTTCTTTTGGAGCAGGGCCGCTGTCCTCAGGAGTTCCTTGTTTTGCTTGAAGCAGGGCAGTCCTCTGAGGATTCAGAGGTCGCTGGTCCTGGAGAAAGCTTCGCTGGAGCAGGGTTCTTTAGAAGGCAGGAGACAGGCCGGTAGGACTGGGGCCAAAGCAGTTGGTGTTTTCTTTCTTCTTCTGCAGGGGTTTTCAGCTCAGCAGTCTTCTTCTTCGGTAAGTTGCAGGAATCTAAATTCTTAGGTTCAGGGAAGCCCTTAAATACTAAATTTAAGGGCGTGTTTAGGTCTGAGGGGTTAGTAGCCAATGGCTACTAGCCCTGAGGGTGGGTACACCCTCTTTGTGCCTCCTCCCAAGGGGAGGGGGTCACATTCCTATCCCTATTGGGGGAATCCTCCTTCTACAAGATGGAGGATTTCTAAAAGTCAGAGTCACCTCAGCTCAGGACACCTTAGGGGCTGTCCTGACTGGCCAGTGACTCCTCCTTGTTTTTCTCATTATCTCTCCTGGACTTGCCGCCAAAAGTGGGGGCTGTGTCCAGGGGGCGGGCATCTCCACTAGCTGGAGTGCCCTGGGGCATTGTAACATGAAGCTTGAGCCTTTGAAGCTCACTGCTAGGTGTTACAGTTCCTGCAGGGGGGAGGTGTGAAGCACCTCCACCCAGAGCAGGCTTTGTTTCTGTCCTCAGAGAGCACAAAGGCTCTCACCGCATGAGGTCAGACACCCGTCTCTCAGCAGCAGGCTGGCACAGACCAGTCAGTCCTGCACTGAACAATTGGGTAAAATACAGGGGGTATCTCTAAGATGCCCTCTGTGTGCATTTTTTAATAAATCCAACACTGGCATCAGTGTGGGTTTATTATTCTGAGAAGTTTGATACTAAACTTCCCAGTATTCAGTGTAGCCATTATGGAGCTGTGGAGTTCGTTTTTGACAGACTCCCAGCCCATATACTCTTATGGCTACCCTGCACTTACAATGTCTAAGGTTTTGCTTAGACACTGTAGGGGCATAGTGCTCATGCATATATACCCTCACCTGTGGTATAGTGCACCCTGCCTTAGGGCTGTAAGGCCTACTAGAGGGGTGTAGTTTCCTTACAAGGGGTGACTTACCTATGCCACAGGCAGTGGGAGGTTGGCATGGCACCCTGAGGGGAGTGCTATGTCGACTTAGTCATTTTCTCCCCATCAGCACACACAAGCTGGCAAGCAGTGTGTCTGTGCTGAGTGAGGGGTCCCTAGGGTGGCATAAGACATGCTGCAGCCCTTAGAGACCTTCCCTGGCATCAGGGCCCTTGGTACCAGGGGTACCAGTTACAAGGGACTTACCTAGGTGCCAGGGTTGTGCCAATTGTGGAAACAATGGTACATTTTAGGTGAAAGAACACTGGTGCTGGGGCCTGGTTAGCAGGGTCCCAGCACACTTCTCAGTCAAGTCAGCATCAGTATCAGGCAAAAAGTGGGGGGTAACTGCAACAGGGAGCCATTTCTTTACAAGTACCCTTTACTCTTGTGTACTTTTGGACGCAGTCCCTTAAGTTCTTGTTCTGAGAAGAGTTGAGTACTAAGACTGTACTTCATCAAGAAAAGACTGGACTAAACCAATTATTTTGTCTGGTTCAAGTAGTGACTCTGAAGGCGTGTTAGTACTGTCAGGGTAGCGTCGAGATAAAGCATCTGCCAAAATATTTTGAGAACCTGGAATATAGATGTAGGAAGTTGCTCTGTATGTACTATTTCAAAGTAAGAAATAGTGTGCACAGAGTCCAAGGGTTCCCCTTAGAGGTAAGATAGTGGCAAAAAGAGATAATTCTAATGCTCTATTTTGTGGTAGTGTGGTCGAGCAGTAGGCTTATCAGAGGGTAGTGTTAAGCATTTGTTGTACACCCACAGGCAATAAATGAGGAACACACACTCAAAGACTGATTCCAGGCCAATAGGTTTTTGTATAGACAAATATCTTTTCTTAGTTTATTTTAAGAACCACAGGTTCAAGATTTACAACCAATACTTTAAATGAAAGGTATTTCACTCAGGTATCTTAGGAACTTTGAATTATCACAATAGCATGTACGGTTTTGGCAAAAATGACAATAAGCTATTTTAAAACTGGACACAGTGCAAAATTCAACAGTTCCTGGGGGAAGTAAGTATTTGTTAGTTTTGCAGGTAAGTAAAGCAATTACAGGGTTCAAAGCTGGGTCCAAAGTAGCCCGCCGTTGGGGGTTCAGGGCAACCCCAAAGTTACCACACCAGCAGCTCCGGGCCGGTCAGGTGCAGAGGTCAAAGTGGTGCCCAAAATGCATAGGCTCCAGTGGAGAAGGGGGTGCCCCGGTTCTAGTCTGCCAGCAGGTAGGTACCCGCGACTTCGCAGGGCAGACCAGGAGGGTTTTGTAGGGCACCGGGGGGGGGGGGGGGGGGGGGGGACACAAGTCAGCACAGAAAGTACACCCTCAGCGGCACAGGGGCGGCCGGGTGCAGAGTGCAAACAGGCGTCAGGTTTGCAATAGGTTTCAATGGGAGATCCGGGGATCTCTTCAGCGATGCAGGCAATGGGGGGGCTCCTCGGGTAGCCACCACCTGGGCTAGGAAGAGGGCCACCTGGGGGTCGCTCCTGCACTGGAGGTTGGATCCTTCAGGTCCTGGGGACTGCGGGTGCAGTGTGTTTACCAGGCGTCGGGTTCTTTGAAGCAGGCGCGGTCAGGGGGAGCCTCGGGATTCCCTCTGCAGGCGTTGCTGTGGGGCTCAGGGGGGTCAACTCTGTCTACTCACGGGCTCGCAGTCGCCGGGGAGTCCTCCCTGTAGTGTTGGTTTTCCACAGGTCGAGTTGGGTGCAGAGTGGAAAGTCTCACGCTTCCGGTGGGAAACGTGTGGTCTTTAAAAGTTGCAAAGTCTGTTTCTTTGGAACAGGGCCACTGTCCTCTGGAGTTCTTGGTCCTTTTAGATGCAGGGTAGTCCTCTGAGGCTTCAGAGGTCGCTGGACCCTGGGGGACGTGTCACTGTTGCAGTTTTTCTCGAAGTGGGGAGACAGGCTGGTAGGGCTGGGGCCAAAGCAGTTGGTGTCTTCGTCTTCTCTGCAGGGCTCCAGGTCAGCAGTCCTTCATCTTCAGGTTGCAGGAATCTATCTTTCTAGGTTCTGGGGGGCCCTAAATACTCAATTCAGGGGTGTGTTTGTCTGTGAGGATAGTAGCCAATGGCTACTAGTCCTGAGGGTGGCTACACCGTCTTTGTGCCTCCTCCCGGTGGGGAGGGGGTCACATCCCTAATCCTATTGGGGGAATCCTCCATCTGCAAGATGGAGGATTTCTAAAAGTCAGAGTCTCCTCAGCTCAGGACACCTTAGGGGTTGTCCTGACTGGCCAGTGACTCCTCCTTGTTTTTCTCATTGTCTCCTCTGGCCTTGCCGCCAAAATTGGGGCCGTGGCCGGAGGGGGCGGGCATCTCCACTAGCTGGGATGCCCTGTGGCGCTGCAACAAAGGGGGTGAGCCTTTGAGGCTCACCGCCAGGTGTTGCAGTTCCTGCAGGGGGAGGTGAGAAGCACCTCCACCCAGTACAGGCTTCGTTCCTGGCCACAGAGTGACAAAGGCACTCTCCCTATGTGGCCAGCAACATGTCTGGTGTGTGGCAGTCTGGTAAAACTAGTCAGCCCACACTGGAAGTCGGGTATGTTTTCAGGGGGCATCTCTAACATGCCCTCTGGGTGTATTTCACAATAAAATGTACACTGGCATCAGTGTGCATTTATTGTGCTGAGAAGTTTGATACCAAACTTCCCAGTTTTCAGTGTACCCATTATGGTGCTGTGGAGTTCGTGCTTGACAGACTCCCAGACCATATACTCTTATGGCTACCCTTCACTTACAATGTCTAAGGTTTTGCTTAGACACTGTAGGGGCATAGTGCTCATGCACATATGCCCTCACCTATGGTATAGTGCACCCTGCCTTAGGGCTGTAAGGCCTGCTAGAGGGGTGACTTATCTATGCCATAGGCAGTGTGAGGTTGGCATGGCACCCTGAGGGGAGTGACATGTCGACTTAGTCATTTTCTCCCCACCAGCACACACGTTGGCAAGCAGTGTGTCTGTGCTGAGTGAGGGGTCCCCAGCGTGGCATAAGACATGCTGCAGCCGTTAGAGACCTTCCCTGGCATCAGGGCCCTTGGTACCAGGGGTACCAGTTACAAGGGACTTACCTGGATGCCAGGGTGTGCCAATTGTGGAGACAAAGGTACAGGTTAGGGAAAGAACACTGGTGCTGTTGCCTGGTTAGCAGGCCTCGGCACACTTTCAAATCATAACTTGGCATCAGCAAAGGCAAAAAGTCAGGGGGTAACCATGCCAAGGAGGCATTTCCTTACACCTGGTTATATATATTCCACCGGGGACTCCCATCTCGATGACGGGGAAGTATTCAAGCATGTGAATCTATGAAAATGTCCAATACTGGAGAACTACAGTTACAGGTAAGTAACTTATTTCTTTCTGCCTAAGATAGTGTCTTTGTTCCATGTCAATAAAACCATTGTATAGCCAATTCTTTTTCCCCCAGCTTCACAGTTGCAGAAAGGACTTTACACACTTTAGATGTCAAAAGAGCCTTCATGTATTACATTAGCAGGACCAAAGCTTTTAAAAGGTCTACATAACTTAGTAGATTTTAGAAATTCCATTTGGGGAAACTGGTTTCCAAGCTGGATATTGCTTGATAGTTAAATGTATCAAAGCCTGTTTCGCAAAAGCCAAACTTGCATTACATGCTGTGTCCGGGTTACATTCTATTTGCTAAAAGGAGCCACTAAGGCTTTCCTTGGCAGTATCCCACTTGCAGATATGTAATGATGCCCCATGGTCCAGGTGTGTGGAGTTCCTATAGCCCAACGTCCAGGACATGTGTTTTTTTTGGGTCAAGAACTACAAGTTTTCATGTTTGTGTCCTTGAGACAAGTAGTAGCCCCCCCAGCAAAAACCCTTGGACTGCCAGTTTACAGGGAAGGTAATATTGGTACCCAAAAGCTAATGTTATTCGAACTTGTATTTATGGTTTATTAAGATCACACTGTACTGACAGTGGTTCCAGTAGACCAAAACCGTGTTCACACATTTGAAAAGTTTAACAACATGGGGCTACGTATAATGCTCTCTGATTATATGCAGATGTTTGCAAAAGCTTGTAAGCAAGATTGATGATTTTCTGCTTTTAAAATAAAATGTTCAGAAAAAAATGCAAGTAGGAAAAAACATTTTGCTAAATTACTGTGAAATTGTAGGTACTATGTTTTTGAAGCAGCATTCAGTAAAATGTGTTGATGCATGCTAGTATTTCCAAAAAATATTCATTATAGAAAATCAGTGTAACCATTTTCAACAAGATTATGGGAAACATAAAAATAAACAAGCACTGGCAAAGCCTATCAATCCGACATTGGTTGTCAGTTTTGTGTTTTTGTCAATGCGTGTCTTGTTTTGATATGGCTTTTGTAACACTTTATTGTTGTGGGAGCTGCCAGGCCCTCACCATTGTAACAAACATTGGCAAAAATGTTTTTTTTTTATTCAAAAAACACACAGTAGTCCCTAGCACTGAACAAAACTTTTTGTGTGCCAATATGCTTCCTTGTGGAAGAGCAGAATACTGTCACTCAGAGCAAAGCTACTCGATAAATGGATAGAGGCAGAAATAGAATCTGAATAAAAACAAAATGTCTTTAACGGCAGACCTAATGGGGGACCCAATTCTTAAAAAAATAAAATAAAAAAAAAGCACACCCATGTTATATGTGTTTGCATTAGTGGCTTTCATGAATTCACAAGAATTTACAGAAGTAGACCAAGAAATGGTACTCCTAGAAAATATTTGCGAACTGTATTTTAGCATGAGCAAATCTGCATGTGTTCACTTTCCTGCCAACCACTTTTGTTGGAACCCTGAAAGGACTTCTACTTCTGCCCTTCTCAGGAGTTGATTTCCAGCCTTTCTCAATATGGGAAACAATTAAAGAAGAGCGGGTAAAAATCCTTAAAACATGAAAGTTAGTATATTTGCACAGACTCTGGCATTCCAGCCCTGGAACTATTGCTTACTGCTTCCTCCAGCATATAGATCAGTGGAAAGATGGCAAAATAAGGCAATTGGTATAGTAGGGCTTGACATTGCTAGCACTGGCATAATCAGAGAGGCTATTATCAGAGCTCTTACATAATGAGATTGCTCCCATAGTTTGTTGTCACCCTACATAGCACCAACGGGAAAAGTAGATTTTCTTTTTTTTTACAGGACAAACGCACGTGTCTGGAAAACTGTTCTTAAAACTTAGCCACCATTTTTGTGGAGAAGGGCACAGCTTTTCAGACTATGCAGAGCATGTGATTTACAGTAGCACATGCTGGAAACGGAAGGGTTACTTTGGTGTAACAATCAGTTTGCAACTTTTAGCAATGTGAGGTCAAATGTGCTCTGACACTTCCTCATGTGAGCTTACTATGGCATTTCAAACAGTAATTACTTTCACATAGTCATACTACACCATATACATACTGTCTTGCTTCGCGTTACACTACTTTATCTCATCCATATAGCACAAACATAATCTAAGCTGGTGACTTCCATGGTGCATTGTGGGTTTCAGGAGGTAGGGGATGTTGGATAACCAGTCACCTTAGACCAAAAATCTTAATTCTAAGGAAAACACAACTAGCAATGTGCCCACCAAATAAGACAGTGCTACAAACTGCATACAGATTGTTACAGGGAAGTAAACTTTACCATTCTCTTCAATCACTATTGTCATTTTCTTGTTTTTTTTTAATCTTGGGAATTGTATGCCTTTTATACTGTTTACTTTTCCTGTAGGTTCTTCACAGTGGCCCAGAGCAAGTGGTCAAGGGGCCTTATCACCAAACTATGAAGGGACACTCCATACTTTAGTAAGTATATCAGTGTGAGGTAGGATATGTATCCAAAATGAATTGTATATTAAATTAAGTAGAATATTGGAAACTATTATAGGGGTGCCGACATTTAAATGTTGCTGGCATTCCACGCAGTTATAATTTTTACTTTATTTAGGTGTCTTTAAGATTCTACTGTACCCTCCATCTTTTAATTTTGCTATCCCTTTCCACACTGGTAAAGCTCTGTGAGGGTTTTACATTACATTGTGTGCTGTATGTTTGTGCTGTTCTTCCATTTCATATATTTTTACGACTGGAAACTGGTGCTTATAAACTAGTCACTTCAACTGTTTTTATTTCTCCATTTTGAATTATGTAACTCTCTGATAACTCTGTGTTCGATGGCATCTGTCGCTGTAGATACGCATGTTCTGCAATAGCTCGCCATCTGGTGTTGGGCCGGAGTGTTACAAGTTGTTTTTCTTCGAAGAAGTCTTTCGAGTCACGGGACCGAGTGACTCCTCCTTTTGTCTCCATTGCGCATGGGCGTCGACTCCATCTTCGATTGTTTTTTTTCCGCCATCGGGTTCGGACGTGTTCCTGTCGCTCCGAGTTTCGGAACGGAAAAAATAGTTAATTTCGGAAGATTTTCGTCGGTATTGTTGCGTTCGGGATCGGCGTACTTAGATCCAACACCGCATCGAAGATCGAAGAGCTCCGGTGCCCTTCTGGGTAGTTTTTCGATCCTCCGTCGGGGCCTGGTCGGCCCGACCGCGTGCTGAGGAACGCCGATGGAACGGACCCCGTTCCGTTTCTGCCCCAAATGCCACAATAAATACCCCTACACAGACCAACACTTGGTCTGCAACCTGTGCCTGTCACCTGAGCACAGCGAAGACACCTGCGAGGCCTGTCGTGCGTTCCGGTCCCGAAAAACACTCCGAGACCGTCGAGCCAGAAGACTTCAAATGGCGTCCGCACCGACAGCCCAACGGGAGTTCGAGGAACAGGAAGAAGAAGGTACCTTCTCGATCCAAGACTCAGACTCCGAAGGATTCGACGACACACAAACCGTGAGTAAGACGTCGAAAACCACACAAAGAAACATTTACAAGGCCCAGGGGACGCCACTGCCACCAGGCCATGGCTCCACCCATAAATTCGGTGACCGACCGTCGGCACCGAAAAAGGCCCAAACAGTGCCGAGATCGTCCGACTCCGGTCGAGACACCGGCACGCAGCCTTCTCGGGACCGAGAAAGTGCTGGAGACAAGCCTCGACACCGAGATGCCGGTGTGGACACGGCTCGACGCCGAGACAGCGGCACCGAAACAGATCGACGCCGAGAGGTTTCGGCCCCGAAAAGGAAAAAAGTCACCTCGGAGCCGAAAAAACACGCAGACAAAGTTTCGACGCCGAAACAAACCGCAAGCGACCCAGCTTCAGGCTCTTATACAGAAGAGCACTCGCTAACCTCCCAAATGCAAAAGCATAGGTTTGAGGAAGAGCTACAAGCAACTGATGTGGACCATACGCAAAAGCGTATCTTCATTCAGCAGGGGACAGGAAAAATAAGCACCCTTCCCCCCATTAGGAGAAAGAGAAGGTTGGAGTTCCAGACGGAACAAGCACCACAACCAAAAGTGGTTAAAAGAATTACACCACCACCCTCTCCTCCGCCCGTGATTAACGTTTCACCAGCACAAACTCCATCTCACTCCCCAGCTCACACCACCATGAGCCAGGGTGACCAAGATCAGGACGCATGGGACCTATACGACGCCCCAGTGTCAGATAACAGCCCGGAGGCCTACCCTACAAAGCCATCTCCACCAGAAGACAGCACCGCGTACTCTCAGGTGGTGGCTAGAGCAGCACAATTTCATAACGTAAGCCTCCACTCAGAACAGGTCGAGGATGATTTCTTGTTCAACACACTCTCCTCCACCCACAGCTCCTACCAAAGCCTGCCTATGCTCCCTGGTATGCTCCGGCACGCAAAAGACATATTTAAGGAGCCGGTCAAAAGTAGGGCAATCACACCAAGGGTGGAAAAGAAGTATAAGCCGCCTCCTACGGACCCGGTTTTCATCACTACACAGCTGCCACCAGACTCTGTTGTTGTAGGAGCAGCTAGGAAAAGGGCCAACTCTCACACATCTGGAGATGCACCACCCCCAGATAAAGAAAGCCGCAAGTTCGATGCAGCTGGTAAGAGAGTCGCAGCACAAGCTGCAAACCAGTGGCGCATCGCGAACTCCCAGGCACTACTTGCACGCTATGACAGAGCCCACTGGGACGAGATGCAACATCTCATTGAACATCTGCCCAAGGACTTCCAAAATAGGGCGAAACAAGTGGTTGAGGAGGGACAGACCATCTCCAACAACCAGATACGTTCCTCCATGGACGCTGCAGATACAGCTGCACGGACAATTAATACATCTGGAACTATCAGACGGCATGCATGGCTCCGAACGTCTGGATTTAAACCAGAGATTCAACAAGCAGTTCTCAATATGCCTTTTAATGAAAAAGAACTGTTCGGTCCAGAAGTGGACACAGCGATTGAGAAACTCAAAAAAGATACGGACACTGCCAAAGCCATGGGCGCACTCTACTCCCCGCAGAGCAGAGGGAATTACAGCACATTCCGTAAAACGCCCTTTCGAGGGGGGTTTCGGGGTCAAAGCACACAAGCCAGCACCTCACAAGCAACACCGTCCACTTACCAGGGACAGTATAGAGGAGGTTTTCGGGGACAATATAGAGGAGGGCAATTCCCTAGAAATAGAGGGAGATTTCAAAGCCCCAAAACCCCTACTACTAAACAATGACTCACATGTCACTCACCCCCTCCACACAACACCAGTGGGGGGAAGAATAGGTCATTATTACAAAGCATGGGAGGAAATCATTACAGACACTTGGGTTCTAGCAATTATCCAACATGGTTATTGCATAGAATTTCTACAATTCCCTCCAAACATACCACCAAAAGCACAAAATTTAACAACACACCATTCCAATCTCCTGGAGATAGAAGTGCAGGCACTATTGCAAAAGAATGCAATCGAATTAGTGCCAAACACACAAATAAACACAGGAGTTTACTCACTGTACTTTCTGATACCAAAGAAGGACAAAACGCTGAGACCAATCCTAGACCTCAGAGTAGTGAACACTTTCATCAAATCAGACCACTTCCACATGGTTACACTACAAGAAGTATTGCCATTGCTAAAACTACACGACTACATGGCAACTTTAGACCTCAAGGATGCTTATTTCCATATACCAATACACCCATCGCACAGGAAATACCTAAGGTTTGTATTCAAAGGAATACATTACCAATTCAAGGTACTGCCTTTCGGATTAACAACCGCACCAAGAGTCTTTACCAAATGTCTAGCGGTAGTCGCTGCACACATAAGAAGGCAGCAAATACATGTGTTCCCATATTTGGACGACTGGCTAATCAAGGCCCATTCGTTCATACAGTGCTCAAATCACACAAATCAGATCATACAAACCCTCTTCAAACTCGGGTTCACCGTCAATTTCACAAAATCCAAAATTCTGCCACGCAAGGTACAACAATACCTGGGAGCCATAATAGACACATCAAAGGGAGTAGCCACTCCAAGTCCACAAAGAATTCAAAATTTCAACACCATCATACAACGCATGTATCCAACACAAAAGATACAGGCAAAGATGGTATTACAACTCCTAGGCATGATGTCATCATGCATAGCCATTGTCCCAAACGCAAGACTGCACATGAGGCCCTTACAACAATGCCTAGCATCGCAGTGGTCTCAAGCACAGGGTCACCTTCTAGATCTGGTGTTAATAGACCGCCAAACTTACCTCTCGCTTCTGTGGTGGAACAACATAAATTTAAACAAGGGGCGGCCTTTCCAAGACCCAGTGCCACAATACGTAATAACAACAGATGCTTCCATGACAGGGTGGGGAGCACACCTCGATCAACACAGCATACAAGGACAATGGAACGTACATCAAACAAAACTGCATATCAATCACCTAGAACTTCTAGCAGTTTTTCAAGCACTAAAAGCTTTCCAACCAATAATAGTTCACAAATACATTCTCGTCAAAACAGACAACATGACAACAATGTATTATCTAAACAAGCAGGGAGGGACGCACTCCACGCAGTTAAGCCTGCTAGCACAAAAAATTTGGCATTGGGCAATTCACAACCAAATTCGCCTAATTGCACAGTTTATACCAGGGATACAAAATCAACTCGCAGACAATCTCTCTCGAGATCACCAACAGGTCCACGAATGGGAAATTCACCCCCAAATTCTGAACACTTATTTCAAACTCTGGGGAACACCTCAGATAGACTTGTTTGCGACAAGGGAGAACGCAAAATGCCAAAACTTCGCATCCAGGTACCCACACAAACAATCCCAAGGCAATGCCCTATGGATGAACTGGTCAGGGATATTTGCTTACGCTTTTCCTCCTCTCCCTCTCCTTCCTTACCTGGTAAACAAACTCAGTCAAAGCAAACTCAAACTCATATTGATAGCACCAACTTGGGCAAGGCAACCCTGGTACACAACGCTGCTAGACCTCTCAGTGGTACCCTGCACCAAATTGCCCAACAGGCCAGATCTGTTGACACAGCACAACCAAAAGATCAGACACCCAGATCCAGCATCGCTGAATCTAGCAATCTGGCTCCTGAAATCCTAGAATTCGGGCACTTACAACTTACCCAAGAATGTATGGAAGTCATAAAACAAGCAAGAAGGCCATCCACCAGGCACTGCTATGCAAGTAAATGGAAGAGGTTTGTTTGCTACTGCCATATTAATCAAATACAACCATTACACACAACTCCAGAACATGTAGTGGGTTACTTGCTTCACTTACAAAAATCTAACCTAGCTTTCTCTTCCATTAAGATTCACCTTGCAGCAATATCTGCATACCTGCAGACTACCTATTCAACTTCCCTATATAGAATACCAGTCATTAAAGCATTCATGGAGGGCCTTAGGAGAATTATACCACCAAGAACACTACCTGTTCCTTCATGGAACCTAAATGTTGTCCTAACTAGACTTATGGGTCCACCTTTTGAACCCATGCACTCCTGCGACATACAGTTCCTAACCTGGAAGGTGGCATTTCTCATCGCCATTACTTCCCTGAGAAGAGTAAGCGAGATTCAGGCGTTTACTATACAGGAACCTTTTATACAACTACACAAAAATAGTCGTCCTAAGGACCAATCCTAAATTTTTGCCAAAGGTTATTTCACAGTTCCATCTAAATCAAACAGTGGAACTTCCAGTGTTCTTTCCACAGCCAGATACCGTAGCTGAAAGGGCACTACATACATTAGATGTCAAAAGAGCATTAATGTATTACATTTACAGAACAAAGAACATCAGAAAGACTAAACAACTCTTTATTGCATTTCAAAAACCTCATGCAGGAAACCCAATTTCAAAACAAGGTATAGCCAGATGGATAGTTAAATGCATCCAAATCTGCTACCTTAAAGCTAAACGACAGCTGCCCATTACACCAAGGGCACACTCAACCAGAAAGAAAGGTGCTACCATGGCCTTTCTAGGAAACATCCCAATGCAAGAAATATGTAAGGCAGCCACATGGTCTACGCCTCACACATTCACCAAGCACTACTGTGTAGACGTGTTATCCGCACAACAAGCCACAGTAGGTCAAGCTGTATTAAGGACATTATTTCAGACTACTTCCACTCCTACAGGCTGATCCACCGCTTTTGGGGAAATAACTGCTTACTAGTCTATTGCAGAACATGCGTATCTACAGCGACAGATGCCATCGAACTGAAAATGTCACTTACCCAGTGTACATCTGTTCGTGGCATCAGTCGCAGTAGATTTGCATGTGCCCACCCGCCTCCCCGGAGCCTGTAGCAGTTTGGAAGTTACCTTCAATTATCTATATATGTATCATCTCAACCTTAAATAGGTGCATACTTAGTCACTCCATTGCATGGGCACTATTACTACAATTCAACTCCTACCTCACCCTCTGCGGGGAAAAACAATCGAAGATGGAGTCGACGCCCATGCGCAATGGAGACAAAAGGAGGAGTCACTCGGTCCCGTGACTCGAAAGACTTCTTCGAAGAAAAACAACTTGTAACACTCCGGCCCAACACCAGATGGCGAGCTATTGCAGAACATGCGAATCTACTGCGACTGATGCCACGAACAGATGTACACTGGGTAAGTGACATTTTCATTTCTGTGCATTCATTCAAGCCCCATTTCTCTCACTTATGCAGAATCAAAAATGTTTTTGTTTCCAATGAAGATAAGTTGCCAACTTTATTCTTGTACATATGTGTGTGTGTGTATATATATGTTCGGTGGCATGTGTAGCTGCAGATACACATGCTGTGCACATCCCGCCATCTAGTGTTGGGCTCGGAGTGTTACAAGTTGTTTTTCTTCGAAGAAGTCTTTTTCGAGTCACGAGATCGAGGGACTCCTCCCCTTTCGGCTCCATTGCGCATGGGCGTCGACTCCATCTTAGATTGTTTTCTTTCCGCCATCGGGTTCGGACGTGTTCCTTTTGGCTCTGCGTTTCGGTTCGGAAAGTTAGTTAAATCTCGGAAAATTCGACGGTATTGTTTGCGTTCGGTATCGGGTTAGTTACAACAGATCAACACCGAATTTTGAAGAGCTCCGGTGGCCCTTCGGGGTTTTCGATTCCCCGGCGGGCCCTGGTCGGCCCGACCGCGTGCGTCTTCAAGGCTAATGGAACGGACCCCATTCCGCTTCTGCCCCGAATGTCACAACAAGTATCCTTATACAGATCAGCATCTGGTCTGTAATTTGTGTTTGTCTCCAGAACACAAAGAGGATACCTGTGAGGCCTGTCGAGCGTTTTGGTCGGGGAAGACGTTAAGAGACTACCAATGGCGTCGGCGCCGACAGGACAACAACACTTGGAAGAAGAAACCTTCTCCATCGCGGATTCAGACTCGGACGAGGTCGATCCCGAACAGACGCCGAGAACCGTGAGTAAGACGTCACTACACAAAACTCACGGAAAAACCACTAAAGCCCAGGGGATGCCAGCAAGCCATGGCTTAACCCGAAAAATAGGTGACCGACCATCGGCACCGAAAAAGGGCACGCATGTGTCGAAGTCATCCGACTCCGGTCGAGATACCGGCACAGAACAGACTCAACACCGGGTCAGAGCAATCTCGACACCGAGAGGGCGGCACCGAAATGAGTCGGCACCGAGAGATCAGTATGCCGAAAATCAAAAAAGTGTCTTCGGAGCCGAAAAAGACTGCCGAAAAGGTTTCCATACCGAAACATCCGGCCTCGGAACCGAAATAGAGTTCCTACACCGAGGAACAGGGCCTGTCCTCACAGATGCAAGGACACAGATTCGGACAGGAACTAGAGGCAGGGGAGCCAGATTACACTCCAAGAAGGCTCCACATTCAAAAAGACACAGGGAAAATCGGTACTCTCCCTCCAATCCGAATTAAAAGGAAACCTGCCTTCCAAGAGAAAGACAAGCAGCCACAAGCAAAGGTGGCAAGACAAGTCACTCCGCCACCATCTCCACAACGCTCACCACAACCATCACCGGTAGCCACTCCACCAATGATGCAGTCCCCAACTCATACAGGGATGAGTCGGGATGATCCCGACGCATGGGATCTTTATGATGCTCCTGTATCAGATAACAGTCCCGACTGTTATCCAGCGAGACCGTCACCACCTGAGGACAGTACTGCCTACACACAGGTGGTGTCAAGAGCAGCTGCGTTTCACAATGTCACCCTGCACGTTGAACCTATAGAGGATGACTTTCTCTTTAATACACTGTCGTCCACACATAGCCAGTACTAGAGTCTCCCTATGTTACCGGAAATGAATGAAACACTCCAAACAAGTGTTTCAGGAGCCTGTGACAGGCAGAGCCATTACTCCAAGGGTGGAGAAAAAGTACAAACTGCCACCAACAGACCCAGTGTACATCACGCAGCAATTAACACCAGACTCAGTGGTGGTAGTAGGGGCAGCTCGCAAAAGGGCGAACTCGCATACCTCAGGAGATGCACCACCTCCAGACAAGGAAAGTCGCAAGGACTGGGGAAAAGGGTTGCGGCACAGGCAGCCAACCAATGGCGCATTGCCAACTCACAGGCCTTGCTGGCTAGATATGATAGGGCTCATTGGGACGAAATGTAACATTTCATAGAACACCTGCCCAAAGAGTTCCAAAAGAGAGCACAACAAGTGGTGGAGGAAGGCCAGAGTATCTCTAACAATCAGATACGGTCAGCAATGGATGCAGCTGACACAGCTGCTAGGACTGTAAATACAGCAGTGACCATACGGAGACACGCATGGCTACGCACCTCAGGATTCAAGCCGGAAATACAACAAGCGGTCCTGAATATGCCCTTTAACGGACAGCAGTTGTTTGGGCCGGAGGTGGACACTGCTATCGAAAAACTTAAAAAGGACACAGATACGGCCAAAGCCATGGGCGCACTCTACTCCCCACAGAGCAGAGGCACATTTCGGAAATCAGTTTCGAGGGGGGTTTCGGGGACAGAGCACAGAACCCTCACAAACAAGACCCACTTATCAAAGCCAATATCAGCGGGGAAGTTTTCGGGGACAATACAGAGGAGGACAGTTCCCAAAGAGTAGAGGGAAGTTCCACAGTCCCAAAACTCCTCAAAATAAACAGTGACTTCAACATCACAAATCCCCAACACATGACACCAGTGGGGGGGGAGACTAACCAATTTCTACAACAACTGGGAAGAAATAAGACACGTGGGTCCTAGCCATTATCCAGCATGGTTATTGCATAGAATTTCTTCAATTCCCTCCAAATGTCCCACCGAAAACACACAACATGTCCAAACAACACATGGATCTTTTACAAATGGAGGTCCAAGCGTTGTTGTTAAAAGATGCAATAGAGCTAGTACCAATTCATCAGAAAGGAACAGGAGTTTACTCCCTGTACTTTCTCATACCCCAAAAAGACAAAACTCTAAGACCTATACTAGATCTCAGAACATTAAACATATACATCAAATCAGATCACTTTCATATGGTGACACTGCAAGACGTGATCCCATTGCTCAAACAGCAAGACTACATGACAACACTAGACCTCAAGGATGCGTATTTCCATATACCTATACATCCTTCCCACAGAAAGTACTTAAGGTTTGTAATCCAAGGGGTACATTACTAGTTAAAAGTGTTGCCATTCGGGATAACAACCGCGCCAAGAGTTTTTACAAAATGCCTGGCAGTAGTGGCAGCTCATATCAGAAGGCAGCAAATACATGTGTTCCCGTACCTAGACGATTGGTTAATCAAAACCAATACGCAAGAACGGTGTTCACAACACACAAAGTATGTCATAGAAACCCTTCACAAGCTAGGTTTCTCACTCAACTACAACAAATCACACCTACAGCCATGTCAAGTACAACAATATTTAGGAGCAACAATCAACACAACAGAAGGGATTGCCACTCTAAGCCCACAAAGGGTACAGGCATTTCAAAACGTAATACAAGCCATGCACCCAAAACAAAAGTTACAGGTAAAATTAGTGATGAAGCTACTAGGCATGATGTCCTCATGCATAGCCATTGTCCCAAATGCAAGATTACACATGCGGCCCTTACAACAGTGCCTAGCATCACAATGGTCACAAGCACAGGGTCAACTTCAAGATCTAGTGTTGATAGACCGCCAAACATACACCTTGCTTCAATGGTGGAACACTATAAATTTAAACATAGGGCGGCCTTTTCAAGACCCATTGCCTCAATACGTAATCACAACGGATGCTTCCATGATAGGGTGGGGAGCACACTTCAACCAACACAGCATCCAAGGACAATGGGACACTCAGCAGAGACAGCTTCACATAAATCACTTAGAACTACTAGCAGTATTTCTAGCGCTGAAAGCATTTCAACCTTTAATAACCCACAAACACATTCTTGGCAAAACAGACATGACAACAATGTATTATCTGAACAGACAGGGAGGAACACACTCGACGCAGTTGTCTCTTAGCACAGAAATATGGCATTGGGCGATTCACAACCACATTCGCCTAATAGCGCAGTTCATACCAGGAATTCAAAACCAGTTAGCAGTCAATAGACAAGCTAGAAAACCAACCACAAGACATTGCTATGCAAATAAGTGGAAAAGATTTGTTTATTACTGCCATAATAATCAAATTCAACCATTACACGCATCTGCTAAAGACATCGTAAGCTACCTACTACACTTACAAAAGTCGAAGTTAGCTTTTTCATCCATCAAAAATACATCTCACCGCAATTTCAGCTTATCTGCAAATTACGCACTCAACTTCATTATTCAGGGTCCAAGTCATAAAAGCATTTATGGAGGGTCTGAAAAGAATTATCCCACCAAGAACACCACCAGTTTCTTCATGGAATCTCAACATTGTCTTAACACGACTTATGGGTCCACCTTTTGAACCCATGCACTCATGTGAGATACAGTATTTAACATGGAAAGTAGCTTTTTCTAATAGCTATCACATCTCTCAGAAGAGTAAGTGAAATACAAGCATTTACTACACAAGAACCCTTTATTCAGATACATAAACATAAAGTAGTTCTACGAACAAATCCTAAATTCTTACCTAAGGTCATATCACCGTTCCACTTAAATCAAACAGTGGAACTCCCAGTATTCTTTCCAGAACCAGATTCTGTAGCTGAGAGCATTACATACATTAGACATTAAAAGGGCACTAATGTACTACATAGATAGAACAAAACAGATTCGCAAAACAAAACAATTGTTTTTTGCGTTCCAAAAACCTCATACAGGGAATCCAATATCCAAACAAGGCATTGCCAGATGGATAGTTAAATGTATTCAAACCTAAAAGCAAAAAAGAACAGCATATTACACCAAAGGCACACTCAACTAGAAAGAAAGGTGCTACCATGGCCTTTCTAGGAAACATACCAATGACTGAAATATGTAAGGCAGCCACATGGTCTACGCCTCAGACATTTACCAAGCATTACTGAGTGGATGTGTTAACACAGCAAGCCACAGTAGGACAAGCAGTATTACGGACTTTATTTCAAACAACTTCAACTCCTACAGGCTGAACCACCGCTTTTGGGGAGATAACTGCTTACTAGTCTATGCACAGCATGTGTATCTGCAGCTACACATGCCATCGAACAGAAAATGTCACTTACCCAGTGTACATCTGTTCGTGTCATGAGACGCTGCAGATTCACATGTGCCCTCCCACCTCCCCGGGAGCCTGTAGCCGTTTTAAGTTGAGAAAAAAATTAGACTTGTACATTTGTAAATATATCACTTTTAAACACATTATGTACATAAATATTTACTCCATTGCATGGGCACTATTACTATATACACAACTCCTACCTCACCCTCTGCGGGGGAAAAAATCTAAGATGGAGTCGACGCCCATGCGCAATGGAGCCGAAAGGGGAGGAGTCCCTCGATCTCGTGACTCGAAAAAGACTTCTTCGAAGAAAAACAACTTGTATCACTCCGAGACCAACACTAGATGGCGGGATGTGCACAGCATGTGAATCTGCAGCGTCTCATGCCACAAACAGATGTACACTGGGTAAGTGACATTTTCCATATGGCGGGCTTAGCTGTAGATAAACATGCTTTGCATAAGTCCATCCTCTAGTGTTGTACTCTGAGTATTACAAGTTGTTTTTCTTCGAAGGTTTTTGAATTACAGGATTGAGTGACACCTCTCGGTGATACTGTGCATGGGCATCAAGTCCTTTGTTGGATTGTTTCTTTCCGCCGTCTGGTTCAGATGTGTGCCCTCTCGCTCCGGTACAGCCCGGTTCAGCATCTTCTGAACTTTCCTTTAACTTTCTATCAACTTCAGTATAGTTTTGATTGTGTTTTTCCACTTTTATACTCAATCTGATTGCAGTCGTTTGGGATGATTACGAGCCCTAGGGGGCGACCTCGCCCTTTCGGGGCCTACTTTGACACATAGTCGAACAATGGTAGGCTGATTGAATGGTCTCTGTTTTGATTCTGTCCTTGGTGTCACGCCAGATTTCCCTACACCGATCAGCATTTGGTGTGTAATCTCTGCCTGTCCCCGGGACATAGTGAAAACTACTGTGACGCCTGTATATCATTTAGAGTCAAAAAGACTCTTCGGGATTGAAAGACACGTTGAATGGAGATGGCGTCCAAGTCGTCAAGAGCACACACCAGACATCTTCGGAGGTGAACACACGCAAGAAGTAGTAGGACAGCGTGTAGCTGTTTTCATTGCAGATTCAGATTCCAATCAAGACTCTGATGTAGACAGCCAATCCATACCACCAATGCAGTACGTGACTATACCAGCCCCGTCACACCGAACAAAGACTATTAAAAAGACTCCTTGTAGGAAAGTGCCACTGTTCGCATGGTTACCCCTACCCCACACACACACACTTTTTGCCTAGTGTTGATGCCAACTTTGATTGAAATTGTGCTGGGATCCTGCTAACCAGGCCCTAGCACCAGTGTTCTTTCCCTAAAACTGAACCTTTGTTTCCACAATTGGCACAGCCCTGGCACACAGTTAAGTCCCTTGTAAAAGGTACCCCTGTACCAAGGTCCCTGTGGTCAGGGAAGGTCTCTAAGGGCTGCAGCATGTATTATGCCACCCTAGGGACCCCTCACTCAGCCCATGCACACTTCCTTGCAGCTTGTGTGTGCTGGTACGGAGAAAAAGGCAAAGTTGACATGGCACCCCTCTCAGGGTGCCATTCCCACAAACCACTGCCTGTGGCATAGGTAAGCCACCCTTCTAGCAGGCCTTGCAGCCCTAAGCCAGGGTGCACTATACCACAGGTGAGGGCATAGCTGCATGAGCAACATGCCCCTACAGTGTCGAAGTCCATTCTTAGACATTGTAAGTGCAGTGTACCTACATTAAGTATATGGTCTGGAACCATAATGGCTTCACTGAATACTGGGAAGTTTGGTGTTAAACTTCTCAGCACAATAAACCCACACAGCTGCCAGTGTGGGATTTATTGAAAAATGCACACAGAGGGCATCTTAGAGATGCTCCCTGTATGTTAGCCCAACTGCTAGTGTAGGACTGACCAGTCTGGGCCAGCCTGCAACTTTCAGACGCGTTTATGACCACATGGGGGGAGTGCCTTTGTGCACTCTGTGCTCAGAAACAAAGCCTGGACTGGGTGGAGGTGCTTCACACCTCCCCCTGCAGGAACTGTAGCACCTGGCGATGAGCCTAAAAGGCTCAAGTCTCGGGTTACAGTGCCCCAGGGCACTCCAGCTAGTGGAGATGCCCACCCACCGGACACCGACCCCACTTTTGGCGGCAAGTCCGGGGAGATAATGAGAAAAACAAGGAGTGACCAGCCCAGCCAGGACTGCCCCTAAGGTGTCTAGAACTGAGGTGACACCCTCCATGCAGAAACCACCATCGTGGTTTGGAGGAAAGGAACCACTAGGGATAGGAATGTGACCCCCTCCCCAAGGGCAGTGGGCACAAGGAGGGTGTAGTCA
The DNA here is from genome assembly GCF_031143425.1 of Pleurodeles waltl. Lineage (NCBI taxonomy): Eukaryota > Metazoa > Chordata > Amphibia > Caudata > Salamandridae > Pleurodeles > Pleurodeles waltl. Next base: position 71,929,317 of record NC_090451.1, on the reverse strand, counting down.
CCCTCAGTAGCCATTGGCTACTGCCCTCTGACCCCTAACACACCCCTAAATCCAGGATTTAAGGGCCTCCCTGAACCCAGCTCACCAGATTCCTGACGACCTACAAAGAGGACTGCTAAGCTGAAAACCCCAGCAGGAAAGAATGACAACTGCTTTGGCCCCAGCCTTACCAGCCTGTCTCCTGCTTCAAAGAACCTGCAAGAACACAGCAATGCGTCCAGCGGGTCCAGTGAGACTGCCCTGCACCCAAAAGGACCAAGAACTCAGGATGCGTGAGTCCTGATCCCTGTGCACCCGACGCCCACGGCCTGTGTCCAGGTGGTCCACCCAGCAAGAAAGGGTCCCCCTGGCGATTGGGAAAAAGAGCCCACCCTCGGTTGACCCTTCCAAGCCCCATGACGACGCCTGCAGAGAGAATCAAGAGGACCCCCGCAGCACCCAGGCCTTGGAGAACCTGACCCCAAGTGCCGCATTGACCAGCAGGCGACCCTTTTTCCTGTCCGACCAGTGGTGTGCCAGAGACATCACCCCCCCCCCGTGCCCCAAAGACTCCCCACCCAACAAACCCTCACCTGCAGCCTCTGAGTGACCCCTGGGGTCTCCCAGTAGACCTGCATTGGAAATCTGACATCCTGTGCGTTCCCTGCACCCGGCTGCCCCTCTGCCGCTGTGATTTTGGTGCCTACTTGTGGCCCCTCCAGTGCTCTTCAAATCTTCCCCCGGTCTGCCCTCCGAGTCGTGGGTACTTAACTGCTGGCTGACCAGATTCCGAATACCCTCTATCTCAATAGGAGCCCATGTTAACTTGGCTCTACTTTTACCTCTGCACCCGACTGGCCTGTGTTGCTGGTGGTGGGTGTTTGGGGTTAACTTGAACCCCCAAAGACAGACTACCTAAAACCTGGAGATAGGAACTGTAAGTTGAATACTTACCTGTAAAACTGTATAATCTTCCCCCACGAACTGTTGAAAATTGCACTGTCAACTTTTAAAATAACTTTTTGCCATTTTAAAGAAAACTGTAGACATTGTTAATTTCATTCAAAGTTCTAAGTATGATTATGCAAAGTACCTTACATTTTATGTACTTACCCGCAAACTGAATGTTGTGGTTCTAGAAATAAATTAACAAAACATATTTTTCTATATAAAATACTATTGGCCTGGAGTTAAGTCATTGAGTGTGTGTTTTCACTTATTGCTTGTGTGTGTACAACAAATGCTTAACACTGCCCTCTGATAAGCCTAACTGCTCGAGCATACTACCACAAATAGAACATTAGTATGATCTATTATTGCCTCTTGGGGAACCCCTGGACTCTGTGCAAACTATATCTCATATGTCTCCCCTCTAGCAGGCCTTACAGCCCTAAGGCAGGGTGCACTATACCAAAGGTGAGGGCATAGTTGCATGAGCACTATGCCCCTACAGTGTCGAACCAAACCTTAGACATTGTAAGTGCAGGGTATTTATAAAGAGTATATGGTCTGGGAGTTTGTCAGATACGAACTCAACAGTTCCATAATGACCACACTGAAATCTGGGATGTTTGGTATCAAACTTCTCAGCACAATAAATGCACACTGATACTAGTGTGGAATGTATTGTAAAATGCACCCAGAGGGCATCTTAGAGATGCCCCCTGAATACCAGTCCGACTCTAGTGCTAGGCTGACCAGTTTCTGCAAGCCTGCCACAACCAGACGTGTTTCTGGCCACATGGGGTGAGTGCCTTTGTCACTCTGTGACCAGGAACAAAGCCTGCACTGGGTGGAGGTGCTTCTCACCTCCCCCTGCAGGAACTGTAACACCTGGTGGTGAGCCTTAAAGGCTCCTGCCTGTTGTTACAGCACTGCAGGACATCCCAACTAGTAGAGACGCCCGCCCCTCCGGACAGAGCCCCCACTTCTGGCGGCAAGTCTAGAGGAGATAATGAGAAAAACAAGGAGGAGTCACCTACCAGTCAGGACAGCCCCTAAGGTGCCCTGAGCTGAGGTGACCCCTGCCTTTAGGAATCTTCCATCTTGAGTTTGGAGGACTCCCCCAATAGGAATAGGGATGTGCCTCCCTCCCCTCTGGGAGCAAACCCAACGTCCTACTTTGTGTACTGCACCCGGCTGCCCCTGTGCCACTGAGGGTGTGTTTTGTGGGCTTGTGACCCATCCCCCCTACCCCCTGCCAACCCTGTGCTCTACAAAACCCCCCTGGTCTGCTCCCTGAGGACTCAGCTACTTACCTGTAAGCAGACTAGGACCGGAGCACCCCTGTTCTTCATAGGCGCCTATGTGTTTTGGGCCCTCCTTTGACCTCTGCACCTGACCTGCCCTGTGTTGCTGGTGTGGTGACTTTGGGGTTTCCTTGAACCCTCAACAGTGGGCTGCCTATGCCCAGGAAACTGACTGTGTAAGTACTTTACTTACCTGAGAAAACTAACCAAACTTACCTCCCCCAGGAACTGTTGATGTTTGCACTGTGTCCACTTTTAAAATTTCTACTTTAACTAAAACTGTGTACACTACTGTTTCAAATCAAAGTTCCATACTTACCTGTGTGAAGTACCTTGCATTCTATGTACTTACCTCAAATTTTGAATCTTGTGGTTCTAAAATAAATTAAGAAAATATATTTTTCTATATAAATCCTATTGGCCTGGAGTTAAACCTTTGAGTGTGTGTTCCTCATTGTCTGTGTGTGTACAACAAATGCTTAACACTACCCTCTGATAAGCCTACTGCTCTACCACAAAATAGAGCATTAGTATTATCTAACTTTGCCACTATCAACCTCTAAGGGGAACTCTTGGACTCTGTGCACACTCTCTTTCACTTCGGGATAGTATATACAGAGCCAACTTCCTACAAATGAATATTCCACCTTGAACACTTCATCAGAATGTAGGGAAATATTGGCCAAAGCCAGTGCCGACACCACCAATAAGACCTATAAACTAAAATGGAAGCGTTTCTGTTTGTGGTGTGCTGCAAAAGCAGTCCATCCTATCTCATCTCCCCCGGAGCAGATGCTTCCTTATTTGTTGCACTTAGCGAAATCTGGGCTTTCATATTCTTTCACACGAGTACATATGGCGGCAATCTCAAGAGATCGGTGCTCTCAGCACACCTCCTCACTATATTCTACCAGAATTGTAAAACAATTCCTCAAGGGCCTTTTTAGACTGTTTCCATCGGTGCATAAACCTGCACTGTTATGGTCCCTTAACATAGTGTTGGGACAACTCACGAAGCCACCTTTCGAACCAATCCACAGGTCAGAGTAAAAGTTCCCCTTGTGGAAGACGTCACTTTTATTGACTCTCACATCAGCAAAAAGGGTGAGTGACATACAAGCCTTCACCATCAAAGAACCTTTTCTTCAGTTCACTCCAAAGGGATTGATAGTTCGAATAAATCCAAAATATATACCAAAGGTACCATCAGACTTCCATTTAAATGAGCCGGTAGTCTTAAGGACATTTTTTCCTAACCCACAAACGGTTGCGGGGAAAGCACTGCATTCGCTGGATGTAAGCAGATGTTTAAAGTTCTATCTTCAAAGAACACAGAGCATTTGGAAATCGGACCAGCTATTTGTAGCTTTTGGAGATGCCAGAAAGGGCTCTGCGATATCTAAGCAGACCATTGCCAGGTGGATGGGTCTAGCGATACAGTTTTGCCATGCCCAAGTAGGAAGGTTGCTTCAAAGTAAAGTTAAAGCCCACTCTACCAGAGCGATGGCCACATCAGCGGCGCTCTTCGCTGGAGTACCCTTGCAACAGGGCGGGCAGCAATACGGTCCAGCCAGCATACTTTTACAAAACACTACTGCTTCGATGTGATGAACAAGACGGACACGGCGGTTGGGCAGGCAGTGTTGAGACATCTATTCCATTAAGGTGCATTAAGGTGAGCCTCTGTGGTTATCCCACCTTCCACTTGAAAGGTATGTGATCTATAATTGTCTAATGTTATTATTGGTATTTTCATTATTATTATTGTTGTTATTCTCGGTACATACCTATATTGCTTTCTAATATTAACTGAATGTAACATCATTCCTGTTATTATGGATGTTATGGCTAGTTTAAACAGTATTACTGCTCTCTACTCTAATTCAAGCATGTGAATCTATGACAGATCCAATACTGGAGAAGAAAATTGGTTACTTAACTGTAACTATAGTTCTCCAGTATTGGTATCTTTCATAGATTCACATGCAACCCACCCTCCTCCCCTCAGAGTCTCTCCTTAATCATAAAACTATCTACTGCACACTCGTACTAGAAAATCTGAGGGAATCAGACTCTGTGGGGAGTGTTCCCGATGGTGCTGACGCTTGATTGGTTATAGTTCAAGTTTGGTTATCTTTTTGTTTTTTTGTTTTATTAAAAGAACATGGATAGGCTATAACAGTGCCTATTTGGGCCATTAGGGGCTAGTGTGATACACATGCTGTTATTTATATGTAAAGTTACCGTGAAGCTCCCACCTTGACGACGGGGGTGATTTAAGGATGTGAATCTATGAAAGGTACAAATACTGGAGAGCTATAGTTATAGGTAAGTAACCATTTTTTTTCCTGCTGCTCTGTTCCTTAGACAAATGACAAAAAAAATTGTGGATGAAGATTTTCTACTTGGGACACAATAGATATCTATATCTGTGTATATATCTATCTTTACATTACTCTGGACGTACAATCCAGTGTTATCCTGTCCCCTTATTTACCTTTAGATACCGTTAATACAAGTATTTTCACTGTCTGATCGGGGCCTACTCCTCTGCTGTACCTTGTCATGTGAGAAGCTTGCTAAGAAATATATATGCACACTTATCTGCAAATTTATACAGCAGCACAATCTGCTGTCACCAAGTCTCAATTTCTAAGGTTGTAAGGAATCTTCATCACTTGCAGGTTGCCTTGGGTCATTTGCATGTGCAGCTAAACAGGTAGAATGCAGTTTATTTTTCACTGTAGGGCTGTGTCTGTGGGATTTTGTGTCTGATAGAGCTCTAAGCCATGGGTTTTGTCAAGCATGTGGATAGGTCTCCATTTTCTTTTTTTAAGTATTGAATGGACTATGTGCCGGCTCGGCATTTGTGACCATTGCACAAAGCAATACTCTGTGCGGTATGTACTGGTATGGTAAATTTTCCTCCTTAGGGAACGAACCACACAGCCCAGTATCTTTCAGTCAAATGTGGTCACATTTGTACAAGTGATAATGCCGTGTGCCAGGCTTTGTTTTGGCATCACAAGTTCCAAACTTTGTTACGACATGGAGACAGTAATACTGGAAGTTGAACTTTGTGATCCTGGGGCGGAGTACCTCCATGGTGTCCATGCTCAGAATGGGTCAGTGCACCTGTTTTTCCTGACTCTGCACCATCTGCGGCTCCTAGTAGAAAATACTGAGCACAGTGGTTGCCTTTTCATGTCTGCCCTCTACTCAAGGTACTGTCTATAGCTTATATATTAACCTATGCAATGTTTTGGTTAATATGCACAGTAAAAGCAGTGCAGTTTCACCAGCTCATAATCTTCTTGCCATTGTGCATGGGCACTTAACATGTTCGTGATATGGCCAGTGATCCTTCTGTATGAAGAGATGCAGCTTCTATGGACATGTTTGTCACACCATAGCAGTGTAAACCTAAGGACTGGAGTGTTGTTTTGTGCAATGTTGTGTAGGAGAACAATGGTTCTGGAGGCATACATATACGCAGATATCTTTTTTTCACTATCCTGATACCCGAGCTTGCATATTTCAAAGATCCGATCTGCTCTCAGAGTATAGAATCATGAATGTGCCACCTTGGATTGGGAGAGCCTGCCCAGAGTCCGGCTGTAAACTTGGTAGCTACTGAGCAGTAATATGCAGTGAACAGTGAGCTGTAGAAATATTATGTAAGCTGTGTGTCAAGGAAGCAAGTGGAAGTAGGTGCTAGGTCTAGAGACATGGATAGTCACACAATCATATTAAGTGGATTAGCATGAGCTGTGTTGGTCCCAGGAAGACCATTCATCACAGAAGAGTACTTAGAGGTAGGAGCTGCATTCATATTGTATGACCCCCCCCAGAGTGCACGAAAGTTGTAAAAGTTAATCAAAAACCCAGTGCTTTCTGTTTTCTGCTGGAAAAACAAATATTCCCTTCAGTGGTATCTTATGGCTAATAATCTGTTCAGTCAGGATCACCCTTTAATTTAGAGTCCTCATCTGCCTTTAGGCTGGATTTTCACTATACATATATCACGTAGTGGAAGAGTTTCTCCATTGTCTGTGCTGTGGTGGGTACCAGTTAAATTCAGATATCATCTTTGGGGAACAAAAACTGCTTGTCAGTTAGAATGTATTTATGAAATTGCCTTTCAACAGCACTTAACACTTGGGTAATTTTAGACCATTGCAATGGAATGTATAAGCAGAGAAGTGGTGAAGATGATTGCTATTGAGTGGTGCAATACATTGACAGTACATTACATACAATAATATACTGCACATACTTAGATTTTTACATTACACATTTACAATTTCAGGCACAGGGAGAGTGATTTGCACAGAATCACACGATTGTAGATCAAGTCCCGATGGCGGATTATAACAACTCTCTGGGTGCCAAGGTCAGCAACTTAGCCAATAGACCACATTTCCCTTCTTCATAATTTTATTTGTTCTGGCTGCACTTAATGGCTTCTTTTGTTAATATGTTGTGTGTTTCTTTGTTGCTAATAATTTGGTAACAATTCATGAATTTTATTCTCCAGCCTTAAATAAACACCTTTATACTACTGTATTTTTCATTGTACTTTTGGAACTTAGAATATTGAATTGTTCATTTGCCTTATTTGTTGTTTCTAGTACTTTTGCTCGTGCTAAGTAGTGCGTACATACTATTGACGATTTATAGAATGGGACGTTTTATTTGGACTGCAACAACGCATCAAATATTATGAAACCCTTGATGCCCTTATGGAGTCTGATCTTCTGATAATCATTGCGGAAGCTCCATTGTATTTACATAATTAACTGTTCCAAAATTTTCAAGATATGGACATAAGGGAATCATTCATCATGGACTCTTCATTGATATTTATAAGCACAGATTTTTGCTGGATTCACATACTGTGCATCATTCCCTCATCTAGTGACTGTGTTCTTGCATGCAGATGTAAGCGCAAACGTTTTACTTTAGGAATCAAACATACATGCTTTTGTAGGATTCTTAGTGAAGTTGATGGCAAACACACAAAACCCCATGATTTCAATATTATGTTTTTTTCTGCTGATGGTTTTGGAGGAGTCTTCAAGAGCTCCTGTGGGAAAAGTGATACTGTTGAAGTAGAAGGGCCTGCAGCAGGGGAGGCACCTGGGGTTGAATAAAGTTGTGACCAAGATCAGTATGAGTTAAGGATAACTTTATTTTTAATTATTTGTTTAAAAAAAAAAAAATACTGCAGGCTTCAGCCAGGTGAAGAATGACTATAGGGAAGGTTATTTATTTTAGATCTCGTCAAAGCCATTTTGTGAAACAATTTCAAAACAGGATAAAATATTGACATAATGGGCAGACATTAAGATGCTGTGTCTGATTGTTCAGTAGAAAAAAGACTACAGTCTGTTAAAAATGGGTTTTAGGTTCGTGGAGGTGGCTCGGGAGCATCACTGGTCAAATTTTGATCTCAAGGAGATCCTTATATAATGTTGAGTATAAGTATTAGTCCCTTATAAAAGTATTCAGACCAAGACCGAAGACTTTGAAGTATAAAATGTCTCAACATAGTACTCCTTGAGCATCTGAGTCACAGACTAAGTTTTCAGTACACTTGATCAGTGACAAGCCATGTAAAAACAAACCGTCAACATCAGAACAGAAGTCATTGGAGGAGGGTTTTGAGAAATGCTACCCTTCACGATTCTGGTCAAGGGCTCAGACACCAACAACACAGACCATTTCCAAACAAAGACAGTAGGAATTGAGGGGCATTTGAAAAATGGAGAAAGCAGCAGCCATGTAATTATACGTTACTAGCTGCTTAGATGCATTGCTAAACAGATATTGGCTTTAATGAGGAGGAAGGAATTAAACATTTTCCAAAAATACATTAAAAGATGAGCAAAGCTCATTAAGGTTGAGATGTTCCAAATGACATCTCTGCAAAAGCTCATATTTGTATAGCAAAGCAATATGTTGGTGACCATTGATCTGAAAGATGTCTACTGTCATGCAATGATGCATGCATCATACCAAAATTTCTCAGGTTTGTGATGCATATTATTAGTTCAAGTTACTATCTTTTGATCTAAAATGAAGAATATTCACATTATGTGCTGCAGTAGTACCAGTGCAACGAAGAGGCCCAGCTGTATGTGTTTCACTAGTACTTGAAGGATCGGCTGTGGAAGTGAACTTTGTTTCAGGAATATTGATGCAGAATTTAGAAAGATGAAAGAAAAAGGATCACCAATTTCACAGAAGCAGAATTTTTCTGGGGAACAGTTCTAAAAACAGAATTTATTAGCAACCCCAATGCTAGATCAGTGGCTTTACAAATACATTTATTTCTCGCCAGACATAGTCTCCTATAGTGATGACTGTGATCTGATTACTGGGAATTATTGTATCTTGCACAGATGCATGACTTGACAATCCAGGAGTGGTTGAACAACACCCCTCCCCCATTGCATTCAGTGTCACATCCGGGTTGGAGTTCATATTGGGCACTCTTAATAATCGTGACAGTGGTCAACTCGGGGGAGGGGTTCTTTAATGCACATCAACTATTTAGAGGTGAAGACAGTATTTTGGCCTTGAAAACATAAGTGTCAAATTTCCAAGGGTTTAGTATATTTGAGCAAACAATACAAACACAATGTTTTACTTCAACATACAGGAACGGCATCATACTTGCTATCAAATTTTGTACAGGAAATTTGGCAGTGGCTATTAGAAATATCATACCCCTTGCACATTCTCTACGAGGAGAAGCAAATGTGCATGTAGCTATATTGAGCAGGTTGCCAGGGACATCCACTGGGTGGGACCTCAAACGTTAGCCATACATTTTTTTAAACAAAGGCACATAATACAGAAATGCAAACCACCACACTTGGCATCCAGAATTTATTGCCCTTGATGCTCTGTCAGTGAATTGGTGTGGACTGTTTGGTTTTAATTTCCCCTTTTGACTAATTGCAACAGTCACAAGCCTACATTTACCATAGATTGGTGTGCAGAAATTAGACACAAATTGAGGCTGTACCAGGTCCGCATGCATAATATATTTACCTGGCACCACTCTTCCTTTGAGTAACTCCACTTGGGGTTAATGGTTAATATCACTGTATAATCAGTGCACAGCATGTATATTTAAAAAAAGTTCAATCTCTGAAATAAAATAGTTGCTCAACTGAAACAGCAGCTTGAATCGTCTAGATTTGTATTTGTTACACCTCCGTAGTAAAACAAGGTCTTGGTGTTTTTTTTTTTTTTTTCCCCCAGACAGTTTTAACGAAATGGGCATTGTAGGCTTAAGATTGGCATCCAACTGATTATAACTGACTCCAACCATAGTTGACGCCCAGTTAAAAATCTAGTTTAAAGATGCATTTCTAAATCCAACCACTAGATTGCTGAATATTGCACAGCATACGGATCTAGTAACGTTTTAAGCTCAAAACTGTTAATACGGGTAAGTAATTAATTTTATATGTGCCCATGTCTATGAATTCTGAGCACTGTTTGACAAGTCTTTCTATTAATAATGCTAATTGGCTTCAGTCAAATTTGGGAACAAATTCTAAACAAAGAATAACAGAAACTGATAAGTGGAGTGAGACCGGCATTCTCTAGAACCCCTAAAGCAGTGAACTGTTACTTAACTCAGTTTTCAATCTCTGGAGAAAAGATATCGGTATATTTTCGAGACTGGAATTTTCGCAGAATGGTGAAATGGATATGTACCCCTGCTCTGAGTACCTACCTGCATGTGAATCTTGTATCTGAATGTTTATTTAGCGCTGATACAACACTCCTCTAGAGTGTGCACAGACTTCTAGGCATCTCCCTGAATGTGTACAGTCCGGTACTGCTTCTGTGATCTGGAGAGATGCACCAAGCTTGACCATCCTTATGAATTGAGGACTACTGTCCCTTCCTGGGTGTAGCACATAAAGCAGTGGTGGCAGCATACAGTGTTTATAGTGTGACAATACCTTTTTATCTGTCGGCGACAGTGTGGCTTACTAACTCTTCTTGTGTTAACTTGTATGTTATCTCATACCTTTGTGCTGAACTCCCATGTGCATGTAGAGTATGCATGTGGTAGGTTTCTGTAAGTCTGTTTATTGAATACAGTGGGATCCATTTTGGATGCCCTTGTTTAGAATGAGCCAGTAAGGAAGATCAGGATAGCTCCATCCGATAGTGCAAGTGTATTGCCTATATTACTGTGGTAAGAGATAAGAAATTCAGACGCTGAAGTGAAGATATTGGAGACAAGGATTCTTTTAGAAATTTAACAAAGGGCTACTGTTTACTTCTTCCACAGCGCCACCATTTGGTTGATAATAGTGGTGAAGGATGGGATTGCAGTTTGTTATTCAACTTAAAGAACTTTCTAGGTCACTTTCTCTTTTGTCTGTCCCCGATTACTGCTTTAAAGCCTGGTAACAACTAGGTGCAGAAAACTCACATGTTGGTGGCATGTAGTGCTGTAGATACACATGCTGTGCATACCTCTGCCATCTAGGGTTGGGCTCGGACGTGTGCATCTTGATTTTGTTCGGAAAAGTATTTTACTGCCCCGGTGCTGTCTACTGTGAGAAGCGTTACTTTACTTTTGTGTCAGGAGAGCAGCCTAAGGAGGGCACATGAATAGAACCAACCCAAACCTGTTCTGTACTTGGAGACAATGGAACCACTTCCCCTGTCTGGAAAATGTCCATTAAAGTGGCATCCAGACCACCCTACTTTGTTCCAGTCTCATTTTCTCTTGACCAAGGAGGGGAGCGCTTTCCAGAGTACTCGGGACTGCTGTGTAATCAAGGCTGGTGTTAGCTTGAGAATCAGTGTCCCAGAGGTAACAGCACATCACCAGAAGTCTTTGCTTTCTGCTGGAAGAGGTTTGGGTCTGCCTAGTGCCTAGAAGCGTGCCTGTTGATAGAGGGGCAAAGTATGCCTAACCCTGCAGGAATTGAGACAAAGTGAAACCTAGCATGTTCGCAAAGTGTGGAGTACCCAGAAAAAGTGGAAGCTATTGGGGAGTAAAGCCTGGAATGACTCTTAACTTGAGTGGGGTTCCCTAGTCTCTGTACAGTTCTTACTTGAGAACTGGTCAAAAGACTTAACCAAATCAAGCATTGCTGTAACTGCTATCGTCCAGCATGCTATAAACTGGTGATGCTAGCACCAGAAAACGAGTCACCATTGTGTGAGCATCATCTCCCTAGGAAGACACAACTGCATGTAACCTGATCATGCCGGGAGGCCATGTGTGCATGCCGCCGCATATAAACCTGGGTGACTGGAGAGGCTGCTAACGCTAGAGAAACCATGCCGGGACACCGGACCGGCCTTGCAGAATTCACCTAGCCATAAAGACTGAAGGTGCACGCTGCTCCAGTCTTGCCACCTGAGCTGCGAGAACATGGGCGCAGGCATAATGAGGCTTTTCCCGTGGACGCACTCCAAGGAAGATAACTTGCTGAAGAAAATAAAACATGAATGTAAAAATCTAGTAACTGAGCTGTACTTCTGAGCCGGGGGTAACAGTGATATAATCTGCATCTTTTCAAATTGATGTCTTTCCCACCAGAAAGAGGATACTGGTGTGGGAAGGTGTAGCTCCTTTGAAGAATGCAGGCATGGAGACAACCCTGTACGTGCCTACCATTATTGAATTGTGAAAGTAAAGTACTTTCTTTTATTAAAAGGCAAACAGTGGCTGGATATTAAGTTATCGTGCCTGTTGGTTGATTGATGAGTTCTGAGCTCTTGATCCTACACTGTATCCTTGGGTAGCTTGTAGACTGTCTCACTGAGCATCCTGTAACTGCTCACCCTTGCTACTGGGAGGATTTAATGCAGAGATGGTCGTACTTGGGCCACTTTGCAGAGCCACAGAAGAACTGATCCCAGGACACTAGTGGCACATTACTTCATTCATCATGGTTCGGGCACAGTAGCCCCGGTCTTCCCTGTGCGGTTTCCTTTACTGGGTCTGAGAAACACTATTTTCCTTCTGCTTTTTTTGTCTTGGCAAAATGTTACTTTTTTTTTTTTATTTTTTATTTTTTTTATAAAGATGATCCATGAATTATAGGTTTTATTTTTTTCTAGAGTGATTGGTTTCACCCTTGTTGCCCTGCCACTACCTAAGCATTTGAAGATATGGATGCCTGCTGTGGGACTTTTACATCCAGCAAATGAAATCAATTTTTTACATTTCATTCTGGCTTATACGAAAATTTTGTCACTGGCTATTTTCTGACATGTCACTTTAAAAAGCCATCTTTCTTATGCTCCAATACATAAATCCACAGTCATATGTTAAATGTTTTCGCAGAATGAATCTCTTCCTAGTTTGCTCTGCGTTCATCAAGAAAAAGCCTATTTTACATGCTGTGCACGTTGCACGTAAAAAAAGGGATGATTTCACATACCATGGCTTAGAAGAATGGTCGCGCCTCAGATGTCATCACTCCTTCGGGGGGAAAAAAAAAAGCAAAATCATATATACCTTTTAGGTTGTTTCTTTTGTCAGTTTAGTTCATGCCTGCATCACACAGCTCAGTTATTTAATTGATCCATCTTTAATAGTCCTGGATGAAATGGAATTATAATGTGGCCTGAAATTTTTAATTGTTTTTTAAAGGAATTTAATGTAGCTCCAGCACACTCCGATAAATTTAAACTTCTTATTGTCTTATAAGTAAAATGATGCATGTAAGCACTTACAATAGCTTTGGGTTGCAGTAATCTCTTAGGCCTTACCCTCAAAGTAAACAGTGAAGATTTGAGTTTCTTTTGGAGTTAGATGAAGAGGCAGCTTTTTATCCCCTCATCTGCACCAGTCTGGTGTGCATCTCCATTGTTTTGATGACGCACATAATCCTAAAAGAACATCGCTCTTAAATTAAACTACTAATTCTAAATGTTTACTCTCTCCATTTTCTAAAGAAATAAAGAATTTGACAACAGCGGTGAGCTAAAATGTGTTTTGCATGACTATAAAAGATGCTGATTTAATTTTAGTTTCGAACTGCTATTTACCACGTAGCAGTTATTTGGCCTAAACAGACTAAAGTAGTGGGAATTCATTTGTTCACGTGCAGTCTGGCATGATCCAGACATCAGTTTAGTCGTAGTACTCTGTTAATTTGTGGCAAATGTTTGCCTGCTTTTTAGATATTGAAACAAAATGATTTTAATGTGGATTAGAGTAGCTGGAAAGAACAGGTACCATTTTCGTTTTTGCCTTTTTTAGCTAATGATCTGAAGTAAACTTGCAGAAATGACCACTCTAGAGATGCATTGAATCTTTCATCTGCTATGGCACACATTTTACTTGTAAGCATCTATAGTGCTGTACCAGTATTCTATCATCAAGAGGATGGTATTGGAAAGTGCGCCAAAGCTGTAGTATACTGTCGTCAAAGTTGCATGTCCAATTTAGTAACCTTCTCCTCGACTTCTTCTCTAGGCATCTTGTTTTGGTCACTTCTGTGCATTACTGCTCTTCCTTTAGATCAAGTTAAGGCGACATGAGAATTCAAAGAATAGAGGTCCTGGAAGAACCATTTGTCTGACCCTCACCAGGTTTACATCACTGTCCTATTTCATTCTATTCTTTTTGTTCACAGACCGGCGGCCGATCCCTCCAGAGCCAGATCCAGCGCATGAGGGATCTCCTATTCCAGAGCAATTCGTCGCGTTCGCCTTCTCCTACAGAGGTAAGAGGGACCCATTGACTCGCACAGTAAACTAGTTGGGTAGGGTCCCTGCAGGAATAGTGAGCGTCTCTTCATGTTTAGAGCCTTTTTGCTACATGTGGATTACTTCCATCCCTCACTAATGCACCAAAGAAGTCCTTGGACCAGATGACTTATTTGCTCCGGATATTTCTCTGAGGTCTTTGGTACCACCGAGAGGCACCAGTTGTGCTCTCTCAAAGTATGTCTCTAACCCTGGGATTAGCCATATATGAGGCTCTTCTCCTGGTTAATACCTTGTGCTGGTAAGACTGCAGAGTTGAGCCCTACACCTGCAGCTTAGCAGAGGCCCTCCATTTCTTGAACAGCCTCGTTGAAAAAGGAGAATATATGTAATGTAAACGGAGGAGGCAAGAACATTTCATGTCTTCTACCCAGTTGATACTAGTCATTCACCTACGTAAGGAACCTTGTCCCACTTGGACAGATAATTAGTGCTATGCTAGCACTGGAGCGCCATTCCTAACTTGTGGTGCAGCTGGGTTTATTAATGTGTTTCTTTGTTTTTTCTGTTTTTAACAGTTCTTTTGCGCCTAGAGTTAATCAGGCTTTTATTGCTGCTTTGAGTGTTATGCAAATACACATTCTTCAGATGGACATTTTGTGGAGCTGAAAATCGTGGAAGAAAGGGTATCTAGATTTTTCTTTTCTCTGATTTGAATCTACTTGAATGCCTTTTAGGACAGTGGGAGCTATCATCTCGATAATGTAACTATACACTCGTCTCCTGGCATCTTGAAATCCACTTTAATCATGTAGTCTATGCCTTTAGAAGGCAAGCTAGCTATCCAGCGAAATAACTTTTCCCTGGAGGAAGCGGTACACAACACAGGAGGCTAAACTATTTACGTGGTTGACTTTGCTGCGAAGAGCTGTTAAATTGAAACCTACTTAGCTTGTGGTTTAAGCCTGTGAAGCTCTGGTTTACTGCTTCTCTGATGCGCTTATCATGTGGAAAACAGGGGAGCAATCACATTTCATACAAATTAAATAAACATTTATTATACTCTCCATATCTTTCTTTGGTTGATTGCCAGTATTATCTCTTTGTTCAAAGGAGCTGTATGAATATCAGCCAAAACATATCTGATCTCAATTGTGCATTGGCTTGAAGCTCATGTAATTTGCACTAGAATGCTAAACATACTGGGCTTGACCCACTGGTTTTGGAAAAAAAAATCTAATTTGTCTGGTTAAATTTACAGTAAGGATCCATTGTAGAAATCAGTCTTGTCTTTTTTCAGGCGTACCAGTGTTTTCATCTTAGGGGCAATTGGTTGGGTTTAAAGACCAGTGACCTCACTTACTGCTGGCTGGACATAACAAACCTATCATACATTATCCTACCATTGGATAAAAGTTATACTAAGATGTATATCCATTTTCCAACAGGCTTATATAGCAGTATCCAAGTGCACTGCTTCATGGTGACCTGCACTCTAACTCCCAAACAGAGATGCTGCTACCGAGTTAATTAGCAGATTACTAGGACCAAAATCTTTCATAGCTAGAAATGACTCTGTTGTATGTTCCTCAGTAAGATGCTCGTTTCATTGACTTGTTGGTTTATTATCTTGATGTACGTTGGCAAAGTTCTTATAAGTACAAGTTTTGATGATGTTAGTTGCAGTTGCAATTGGGCACTCTAATAGGCAGTCATTGGTTTACTAGCTTGTTTTGAGTGTATGTTCTGCCCAATGAGATCTGCTGTATGTTGTGTGTAGGGTGTTTTGGCCAAAGTGTGCTCTTCAGTTTTATGTACATTGTATCCATTAGAGACAAGAATGTGTCTGTGTTAATATTAGAGGATGGAGTAAGTTGGTGAGTGGTTTGCATGTGATAGGATCTAGGGGTCCACATAGGATCAGTTAAACTGCCCAACATTAAACTGCACCTTTTGCTGATTTATCTTTCACGTTCCTCAATCTTTCTTTGTGGGATGAAAGACAAGCTCTTGAAGAGCTTCTCAGCATAAAGCATTCTTAATGATGAAGCAACTGTCAGGTTGATTAGTATTTGCAACAAAAGTGGGCTTGCAGCTTTATTGTAGTAATATTCAAGCAATTAGCATGAATAGTACAGAAAAAGCACTTTTGATTCTGTAAAAGCCACCCTTAGTTGACTGTGCAATGTAGAAGTGGTAATTGTCCATTGTCATTTTGCTTTTGTGGTTGGATGGAGAGTGAAGATGTCTGCACAATTGTGAAGGAATATGTTTCACAATTGTAATACTACCAACATTGGCAGCTCAACAGCTAAAGTTATCGAGCATAGTTTCTCTGAGATTCACTTGCTCGGTTTGGGCTACTTACAACATTGTGAAAGTAATTTTGCTTACCAACACCTGATGTAATTTGGTAATAATTTTGGCAGGGGTTCACAGATATTAATGTAACTTTCCAAAAAAGTCTCCCCTTTCAGCCTTCTTCCTGGAATGTTCTGGGGTGATCAAGCAGGGACCAAGAAAATGGGGTAGTTTTAGAAGTCGCTCTCCCCATGCAATTTTTCATAGGAAACTTTAACAGGTATACTGCAAAAACAGCTGAACGGAAGTGCAGCCAGTCTGTCGAAAAACTAGATCCTGATACAGAAAGTATGATTTTTGTTATTTGGTGTAAATCCATTCAGTAGTTTTCGAGAAAGGAAGATTCAAAATTTGATTTCATGCTTGGATCCACGAGCTCAAGTGCACGCTGTGATTAGCTGGCTGCAACCTGAGGGGGTGGGGTATTCACCACGAGCCTCATCACGGCCCCAGGAGAATCGTGGCAAATCTGAGGATCACCACAGTACAAAAACAAGGGGCGTGGGTGAATGTGGAAGAGGTTGGTTTGGGTTGAGCATCCATTGGAGGGTTGGGTGCAGGTCCTGGCAAGCCACTGTAGTTCCTTGTTGCTTTCCAATGACCGCTTCACCTTGCACCTCAGAGGCAGGATACCACCACAATTGCAGGAGATCATGGTCAATTGGTTGTGCACGTTGATACTGTCTACCCTTGGAATTTGTAGAGAAAACTCCAAAGTACCAACCAAGAAAGTTTCACAAACACCTTTAGAGGCATGCAGAATTAAATCTGCAGTAATTAAGTCTGTACTGCACCATACAATATATATATGCCCAAGACCTGCAGCAAGGCCTGGTTGTATTCCAGATTCTTCTCTGCGCTAAAGAAAGCGGAGATTAATTTTAAATGCTGGATTTGAAAACGCTCAACTGAAAAACAGGCTTTGTCTATAGTAACCCTTCAGCAAAGTATGCCCTGCATCAATGGGGGCGATTTCTTGGCATTATTTGATCCGGAAGATGCGTACTTTACTCTCCTGATCGACTCTGTTCATCTGATGTAACTACACTTCAGTAGCTTTGGCTCTTTCATAGCTTTACATGCTTAGATTATACTCCAGTGTAAGGCAGGGAACCTTCAATAGTAATGTTATCATAGTGTTTCAGTACAGCAAATGGCATTGAAATCAAAAGGAAAAAGCTTTACAGCTATTTAATAGCCCATCCATTTCCATATATTGCTAAAGCTCCTTTCAATCAGGTGGAGGTGCTCAGGGCTTCAACTACCAGGTTTTCTCTACCGATTGCCAGTGGAGATTTATTTGACTAGATCTGCACTTCAGGTCACCAGATATTGGTGTTCTTCCCTGAAGGATCTGAGGTACATTTTCACTGTGACTTATTTCATTTAAAAGATGGCTGAATCCTCTCTGACAAGGACTCCTTATTCCATGTAAGGTTTGTGGAGGCAGGGTGGCTTGTACTGATGACCCTCATACAAAATGTATTTTTTGTCTGCACTAATCTGGTCATAAGACAGAAGACACATGTCTGTAACTTTTGCACTAAGAGCCTCTGGGATAGTGAGGAAAGACTGCTTCACCTGATAAATGTAGATTCTCAGTGGGCATCCTCAGAAAAGTATTTTGTGAACTAAAATGCAAATTGAACACCCTTATGGCATACATGGCTTCTGCAACTGTCAGAAATCTCTAACACCCACCAAGAGACCCTTTGTCCGTCCCTGAAGGGACAAACCGCTGGTCAAGATGCAGCAAAAACTTATACTTCTGGAGGCTTTCTGTTGAAGAAGAAATCAAAGGAAGATTCAATAACACCTCGGATTAAGTCTCCTGGCAAGTTATCGACACAGCTGCTGATACTAGTGCAATTTCGACGTAACACTGCAATCATGTCGGTGAGCTCAAAATAAACGACTGTCTTCTTATCTTCAACTAAATAAATTTCTAAAGCAAATGCCCTTTTGAAGTCTGAGGATCTACAATCAACGAGTCAGTATCCTAAAACCACAATGTAAACGACATGTCCATCGACAAAGCAGCATTCATCATCCTTATCCCTTTCACTAAAAAAAAGTATTACTGTTGACAATAAAGCAGAACCATCAAAGTGATCTGTCTGCCATGAAAGGCCCAACAGCTAGCAAATCTTTGACAATAGGTGTTTTCACCTACTAGCCTCAGACACATCAACTACTATCATAATTATTACCACTACCAATGAGTCCCAGATAACTACTATAACGATGGCCTTACCTCAGATACCTAACACTTCAACATTATCTTTACTGCAGCTGGTGTGTGCGGCCCATCCGCATTACTCCGGAACCACCAGGATGGTTACTAAATGACTCCTCATCAGAATCTTGACGTGGGGAAATTTGTTCTGATCAGGAATTAGACAAAGAGCAGTTATACTCTGATGATGATGGTAATCACTTAGACGTAATCTCTCTGGCTGCTGGGTTCACATGATCTTGAAATTCAGTTCATAAATGGAGGATCAGACCACCTACTACAGCCAACCACCATATCTAAGCTGTAATCATCCCAGATGATTCAAGTACCTGTGGATTTCTTACAATCAATGACACTAAGGAAAGTTTTTGTTTTTTTTAATAGATCACCACAGCCACATCCTTCGCTTCATGTGCTTCCTGAAGACGTGACACTACGTTCAACCCCTTCAGTTAACCTCAGCAACAACCCAAAGGTGCCATTCATGACTTCCGCTTCACCAAGGTTGGGCTAGGAGAGATTTATAGACCAGTATGAGTTACCACCCCCAAAATACATCACTGTCTATCGTTATAAACTGCTGGGTCTGTAACAAGGAAAACTCAAAGGAAAAAAAGAAAATCCAAGGGAGGGGAAAAGAGGGATCAAGCAAAGGGGCCTAGCTACAGTGAAAGTATCATTTTTAAAGGACAAATTCCCTCACTCACCCAAAGGTGGCATGTTTCTTCATAGGGAACCTCCTCGCACTGTGATAACTAATCATGATGCAGGCTAAAAAAAAAACTCTAAGAGGGAGGAGCTCTGCGGATGTTTTAAAGGTAAGGTCGACCTACAATGATCAGCAGAGTGTGATGAGGGCAGAGGGTGAACTGGAGAAAAAAAAAAGAAAATGAGTTAAATCTGACTCCAGAATATGCTTGTAGATTTTATTGGTGCATCTCTGGGCCACGATTAAAAGCCAGGGCAGAAAAGGAATAATCTAAACCGGTCTGTTGAAATATATATAAAAAAAAAGGTAGACCTGTTCCTGCCTATAACCCTCAACTGAAGTGTTGTGGCATTCTTCAGGTCCTAACATGAAAACCTCTGCCTTAATAAGTGCTCAAAATCCAAATAAGCGAAAGTGCAAGATATACAATACCTAGCTTGCCTCGTCAACAGACACCAAATAGATTACAGGGGGTATGAGCGCTCCACTGGCGGTACCTGTTGGAACTCAGGTTTAAGTGCCTCCACTCAAACCCTGCATACTTGTTTCCTAGGACTTAGGGCTGGGGATAGCTGTGCTCTAAATCTTCTTGTGGCTCTGGTGTTGGCGGGGGTTCTAGATCTTCAGTTTCCCCCACCCCACTATTTTCCTGAATTGTTGGCTTATGTGGAATTCCAAATTCCTTAAGGGGTTCGTTGATTACCTCTTTTTCTGCAAAATTGCTGCCATTTCGGCTTCTAGCCTTTTCCTCTTTATTTCGATTTTGGCAGCCCTTTTCTCGACGTTGACTAGACGTTTTTCTTTTTTACATCAAAAAGTGCTTTAACAGAGTTTCTTTCAGCGCCTTTTTCGGCGTTTCTCCTCTTCTTTCGATGTCGAAGATACTCTGATCTCTCTTGTCCTCTCCTCAACTCAGATTGTCTTTCGATGTCTTTTTGGGAGTTCAACCACCTGCAATATCATTTGTGAGGGACCTGAGGGGTTCTTTTGCTTTGGTCTTGCTCTGTCAACAATTTTCTTGATGCTGTGGGGCCCCTTATGACCTTTTGAGTCAGATTTATTCAACTTCGCCCCAAGCTCAGTTTTTTCAGGGTTACCATTATTTGTTTTTTTCCCTATGTTGACAATGGATAGTTCGACGTCCGATCCGTCACCCTCTGCTCCTTTGGCACATTTTCTTCCTCGTCACTGGATGGTCCAAATTCTTTAAGGGAGTTTTGTCCTTGCATGATGTAATGCTAATTTCTGATGGATACAACTACCTGTGGATTCCTCACCTCATGAATACTCCCATGGCGCCAGCATTCTACGGAAATCTTCTTACTAGTCTCTGCACGTCGACGAAGACGTCACTGTCTCGCACGCGACGCCGTCTGACGTCATACAGGCAATAAGAGGTCCTCGACGACGTGCGGACGTCAGTTCCCTTTTTTCCGTGCATTCGAAACGGTTATCTTCGAGGGAGCAACTGTTACTCTTGCGGTTACAGTGTATATCTTGCTGCGTACTCTTTCTCTGTGGAAATAATGTCGCAGAGAAAGTCTGGATTTAAGCCTTGTCGTGAGTGTGGAGGCAAGATGTCGGTGACGGATCCTCATTCCGATTGCCTTTGGTGTTTGAGCTCCGACCACGACGTCTCGACTTGTGATTCATGTCAGCACATGAATCCGAAGGCCCTTAAAGAACGTGAGGCGAAGCTGTTTATGGCCAAGTCAAAGGAGAAGCATCACAAGAAGTCTTCTCCAAAACATCGGCGTCATCGAGACTCCCGGCGCCGTAGAGAATCTCGGCGTCATTCAAGGGAGGCTCGTTCCAGGTCTCCGGATCGGCGCCGAAAGACATGGGAGGTCAGCCCCACGGTGACGCCGCATCCTTCGACGCCGTTGCCCTCTCCGGCGTCACCAACTTCGCCTGGACAGGCGTCGGTGATTGAGGTATTGGAGCCTCAAGTGTTTTCTCCGGCGCAGACGCCGAGGCCGGAGTCGGGGTCGCCTCCGAGACAGGCACCCCAGTATCCGGCTTTTCCCACCCCTGGAGCCGATAGTTCCGCATTCTTGAATGCGATGTATGCCATCTTCCAACAGATGGCTCCAGGGGGTGCTCCGGCTGGGCCTTTGGCCTTTTCTTTGGGTGATCCTGCGCCTCTTCGGCCGGCACCCTTTATGCCCTTTCTCCCGTTTGGGAACGTGGGCTCGGCGCCAGTGTCGGCGCCGGTGGCCGCTCCGGTGGCTTCGGAGGGATTGGCCCCAGGGATTTCCATCCCGTCGACGTCGAGATTTCGGCCTGTGACTCCGGTGGGTCCATCTGTTTCAGCTGCTCATCAGTCGGCGCCGAAGTTACCCGTGGCGCCGGATGCGGCGTCGGTGGCTACGGAAGATCGGCGCCGATCTCCGACTTCGGCGGAGGCATTGTCGACTCCGCGGATTGAGCAACGACTGCATTCAAGGAGGCGTGCTCTCCGGGTACTAGAAGAGCAGGAGTACCAACGAGCCCTAGAGGAAGGAGAGCTAGAGGACTCGGGTGATGGGCTGCGTGGACTGGAGTCGGCCAGTGGGCTGGACACTTCCCCTGAGTGGGACCTTTCGTCCTCGGGGGAATATACTGAGGAAGCTGCTTCCTTTCATACAGTGGTACGGAAGGCAGCTAGTTTTTTGGACCTGTCTTTGCCGGTGGTGGAGGCAAAACAAAACCTTTTGACGGAGGTGTTGCATCCGGCCTCAGCCGCGGCGGAGCCTCTGTTACCTTTTAATGACGCTCTGCTGGATCCGGTTTTAGAGGTGTGGAAGAGGCCGGCATCTTCCCCAGCAGTTCACAGAGCCGTGGCCAGGAGGTATCGGACGGCTCCAACTGATCCTGGTTTCCTATCTAGGCACCCTACGCCGGAGAGCTTGGTAGTGCAGGCCTCCTGTTCGTCCAAGTCAGCGCCTGGTTCTTTCCCGACGGTGCCTGGGGACAGAGACTCAAAAAAGCTAGAGGCGCAGTCGAAGAAGATTTTTTCGTCCTGCAGTCTGGCGTTAAAGGCCACTAATGCGACCTGTATCCTGGGGAGGTATATTCATGCTCTGATGGATGACATCTCCTCTTCGTTTACAGAGCTTCCCCAGGGTCTTTTGGATCTTGTCTCTGATGCCCAGGCTGTTGCGACCCAAATTATCCAGACGGGACTGGATACCACCGACTCGGTAGCCAGAGCAATGGGCACAACTGTGGTGGAAAGGAGACAGGCCTGGCTCCGTAACTCGGGCTTTTCGGCAGATGTACAGTCCACATTGTTGGATCTCCCGTTTGATGGGGACAAACTGTTTGGGGCTAAGGCTGATTCGGCCTTGGAACGTTTTAAGGAGAGCAGGGCCACGGCTAAGTCGTTGGGACTCCAAGCTCCTTCTTCCACGGCCTCTTCCAGATTCTTCAGGAGGTTTCGTGGATTTGGGCGTGGCTCTTCCTCCTCTTCCTTTCGGGGAAGATATCAGCAACCTGCCTCTTCCCACCCCTATAGATCTTTTAGGGGGAGGGGGAGGGGTAGGGTCCGCACCAGGGGAGCCTCTCAGCAGCACTCTGCCTCTTCCTCATCCTCTGGCGGGGTGCAGCAGGGGAAGCAGCCTTAGGCTTCCACCATTTCCCACTCACTCCTCTCCTGTAGGGGGAAGATTACAGCATTTTCTCACCAAATGGGAGACTGTTACGTCGGACACTTGGGTTCTCAGTGTTGTGGGAAAAGGCTACACCCTTCCCTTTCGGGAGTTTCCGCCCCTCATCCCGCCCCGCCCTTCGTATTGTTCACAAGAACACCTCCTGTTGCTAGAACAGGAGGTAGAAGTCCTCCTTTTAAAGGGCGCGGTGGAGTTGGTCCCGGAGCAGGAAAGGGGTCAAGGAGTTTACTCAAGGTATTTCCTGATTCCCAAGAAGGATGGTCGTTTGAGACCAATTCTGGACCTGAGGATCTTGAATTGGTTCCTCAAGCAGGAAAAGTTCAAGATGCTGACCCTAGCACAGGTGCTTTTGGCGTTGAACATGGAAGACTGGATGGTGTCTGTCGACTTGCAGGATGCTTACTTTCATATCCCGATACTCAAGTCACACAGGAAGTATCTCCGGTTTGTGGTGGGATCGCAACACTACCAGTTTGCGGTCCTTCCGTTTGGTCTTACTTCAGCACCTCGAGTCTTCACGAAGGTGATGTCGGTGGTTGCGGCAGAGCTCAGAAGGAAGGGGATAGCAGTATTCCCTTACTTGGACGATTGGTTGATCAAAGCCAAGTCCCCGGAGCTTGTGTTGCGTCATCTGCAGTCAACAACCCAGTTGTTGTTCGACCTAGGCTTTTCGGTGAACGAGCCCAAATCTCACCTGGAGCCCTCTCAGCGCCTCCTGTTCATAGGGGCAGTACTGGATACAACATTGGGTCGGGCCTTTCCTCCGCCTCAGCGGATTCAAGATATTCAGGATTTGGTTCCAATGTTTTGAAATGGAGCGGTAGTTCCAGTCCTCAAGGTCCTTCGTCTGCTCGGTCTTTTTGCCTCCTGCATTCTGTTGGTCACGCATGCTCGCTGGCACATGAGGGCTCTTCAGTGGTGCCTCCGAAGGCAGTGGTCTCAACACAGAGGGGATCTAGAGGGTACTGTCAAGATCTCCAGAGATGCTGCTGTGGATTTGAAGTGGTGGATTGCAAGCAACAATCTTTCACAAGGAAAGCCGTTCCAGCAGTCGCCACCAGTGGCCACAGTCATAACGGATGCTTCCACTCTAGGGTGGGGAGCTCATCTGGGGGATCTGGAGATCAAAGGTCTTTGGTCTCCAGAGGAACAGATTTTTCACATCAATCTGTTAGAGTTCCGGGCTGTACGTCTGGCTCTCAAGGCCTTCCTCCCTTCCCTTCGTGGTCAGTCGGTACAGGTCCTAACGGACAATACTACCACGATGTGGTACATAAACAAGCAGGGAGGAGTGGGGTCGTACCTTCTCTGCAGAGAAGCTCTTCGACTATGGTCCTGGGCAAAGGACCATCGGATTTGCTTGATAGCAAACCATCTGGCCGGAGTCTTGAACGTGCGTGCGGACAGTCTCAGTCGCCACTTCTCGGCAGACCACGAGTGGCGTCTCCATCCAGATCAAGTCCGTTTAATCTTCCAGAAGTGGGGGTTTCCTCGGGTAGATCTGTTCGCCACTCGAGAGAACGCGCATTGTCCGTTGTTCTGCAGCCTTCAGTATCCGATGCAGGAAGCGTTGGGGGACGCGTTTCAAATGACCTGGTGCGGCCAGTTGCTTTACGCGTTTCCTCCCATACCCTTGATTCCTCGAGTATTGAGGAAGATTCGCCAAGACCGGGCTCTAGTAATCTTAATAGCTCCGGATTGGCCAAGGAGGGTGTGGTACTCCGACCTTCTCCAACTCTCAACGTGCCCGCCGCTCCGTCTCCCTTTCAGGGCAGACCTCCTCTCACAGTCGCAGGGGCAGGTTCTACACCCCAACCTCCAGAGTCTGCACCTACATGCCTGGAGATTGAACGGGGCAACCTGAGTTCCTTCTCTCTCCCGCCTGAGGTAGTGGATGTTATATTAGCGGCCAGGCGACACTCCACTAAATCTATCTACGCTAATAGGTGGTCTAAATTTGTTGCGTGGTGTGGAGAGAGGCAGATTGATCCTTTACATGCTCATCTATCGGACGTTTTGTCTTTTGCTCTATCTCTGGCGCAGAAAGGTTGTGCAGTGGCTACCATTAAAGGTTATTTATCGGCCTTGTCAGCCTTCATATGTCTTCCAGACCAACCATCTTTATTTAAATCCCCTATTGTTATCAGATTCTTGAAAGGTCTTCTAAATCAATATCCTCCAAAGCCATTCGTTATGCCGCAATGGGATTTGTCCTTAGTCCTGACTTTCCTTATGGGGTCCCCTTTTGAACCTATGCATTCTTGCCCCTTGAGGTATTTGGTTTTAAAAACAGTCTTCCTGATAGCTATAACATCAGCAAGGAGAGTGAGTGAGTTGCAGGCCTTATCAGTAAAACCCCCTTATACAACTTTTTATGGGGATAAGGTGGTGTTGAGGACCAAGGCTGCTTTCCTCCCGAAGGTTGTTTCACCCTTCCATTTGGCTCAGGCAATTACTTTGTCCACGTTCTATCCTCCGCCTCATCCTTCCAAAGAGGAAGAAAGACTGCACCGTCTGGACCCAAAGAGAGCGTTGAGCTTCTTTATCGATAGAACAAAGGATTTCAGGCTGGAGGATCAGCTGTTTATTGGATACGTGGGCAAGAGGAGAGGAAAGGCAGTCCACAAGAGAACACTATCCAGGTGGGTTGTTCTTTGCATTAAAATATGTTACTCTTTGGCAAAGAAGGATCCTCCTGAGGGCATTAGAGCTCATTCCACCAGAGCTAAGTCGGCCACTTCGGCCTTAGCCAGAGGTGTTCCTGTGGTCGACATCTGCAAGGCCGCAACTTGGTCGTCCCTTCACACTTTTGCAAAACATTACTGTTTAGATTCTGAGGTTAGAAGGGACGGCCATTTTGCATGGTCAGTGCTGCAGGATTTCTTGGTTTGACCATTTAGGCACCCACCGCCGGGCGTGGTACTGCTTTGGGACTCTATTCATGAGGTGAGGAATCCACAGGTAGTTGTATCCATCAGAAGAACGAGTTACTTACCTTCGGTAACGACTTTTCTGGTGGATACATTAGCTACCTGTGGATTCCTCACGGTCCCACCCGCCTCCCCGTTGCCTTTATGGTCTTGCCAAGTAATCCTTGAGTGTGCTCCTCTTGGTCTTTGAGGGTGCAATAGATGTATATATATAATATATTTATATATATATAGGTATATGTGTATATATCTTTATGTATATACTTGGTGTGTGTATATATTTTAAAAGAGAGAGTTTTATATATATATATATATATATGTACATAAAAAGATTTACAGTTATTCATACAATGTGGTGTATTTTTACAATATAATGGATGTTGCTTTGTTCTTTCATTGCATTGCCTGGTTGTTCTCATGCACGTAAAAAATGATTGGTACTGACGTCCGCACGTCGTCGAGGACCTCTTATTGCCTGTATGACGTCAGACGGCGTCGCGTGCGAGACAGTGACGTCCTCGTCGACGTGCAGAGACTAGTAAGAAGATTTCCGTAGAATGCTGGCGCCATGGGAGTATTCATGAGGTGAGGAATCCACAGGTAGCTAATGTATCCACCAGAAAAGTCGTTACCGAAGGTAAGTAACTCGTTCGTCTCTGCTTGTACCTCACTCTTTGGCTTCAAGTCTGCGCAGGCCTTACAATCGATGGAGTTGCGGTTGAGTGGTAAACACAAATTGCACTCTTGATGTCTTTTTTTGTGCAAACTTATGATGACATTTTGGGCACAATTAAAAAGGTGTCTTCGCCATATCAGCCAGAACAGGGAGCATCCTGTCCAGGCATTCTCTGTGATTTCAACGTACCTGGTCGATATTCTTCTCTCAGTACTTCTTATCTGCAATTATCCTTGTTCTTTTTGATGAAAATCAAATTCTTCACCACCTTTAATTCGTATGTCTGAGATCCTTCGGCAATGCTTCCAGTCCCCGCAGTGGAAAAAGCAAATCTGAAGGTGGTGACCAACAGAAAGGCTTAGGAGAGGGGATATGACCTCACAGGAGGAGGATCTATCCACCAAATGGTGGCGGTCATCAACTCGCCAAAAAGTAGAAAAAGAAAAGTACTTTGGAAAATTCCGGTTCCAACCACTAGATGGCGGAATAATGCACAGCATGTGAATCCAGAAAATTGTTCAAGCTGCAAAACTACACCTACAGGTAAGAAACTATTTTGTTTGTTTGATTAAAGCCACAACACAAGCATAACCGGTACCCAAAGATACTGTTTATTTTCATTGAGGCTAGTCAAGGAGGTTTTAAAGATACTAGTCAGACTTTTCTCTCTGTTAGAAAGGTCTTGCCATCATGGGAGCTCAACTCCCTTTTCAGCTTTGCAGAAAGCCCCTTTTGAGCCTATTTGTAGAACCTATTCACTGTTTTTATTGGAGGGCTGCCTTCTTGCTTGCCATCGCCTAATTAAAAACAATAAGTGAAAATCAAGCTATCTCCGTTAAGGACCCGTACTTGCATTTCTTCAAAGACAATCTAATTCCAGACCAATCCATGATAGATAAATAAAATTCTACTCTGAATCCGATCAATTCCCTTCTTCCCATACCCTTTTTCTGTGCTCAAGTTATTTAAGGTTTTACTTTGAAAGAACCGAGGATTTCAATTAGTCAAAAATTCAAACAGAGGTAAAGCCTTGCCAAAAGTGTGATTACCAAGATTTATCTTCTGCATCATACCCAGTGGTTCGACATCTGCCTGGTGGGGGTCACAGCTTCCTTTACCAAAGGCATGGCAGCTACTGTCACTTATTTCACCAAAGTTTTTAGAGAGACCTGCAGTACAGCAACAGCCGTTATCTTCCAAACTTGTTTCCTTTAGCTAAGCCACACTCCTACACTACAGTACTAGAGAAGTAAGTTTAGTTTTGTTCATAGCATGTGTTGTTCTAGATACACATGCATTACATATTCCTGCTATCTAGTGTTGAATTTAGACGTTACAAAGTGTTTTTCTTCGAAGAAGTTTGGAGTCGCAAAGTGTAGTTCACAGTGCACATGGACCTCGTCCCCACCATTAGACTTCTTTTTTTTATTTTTTTCCAGCCATCAGATTCGGACTTGAAAATGCAACTGCTCTGGTAAGATTCCAGTTGTGCACATACACTTCAGGCCCTGCTGTGACTTGTCAGTTCTAGAGTAAATCTTCAGTCAGTTGCTTGGATCCATCCTTTCATCTCCATAGTCTGCAATAGATCCAACAGCCTCAACAAGGTCTCGAGGACTCTGCTGCGGAGAATGTAGGTACATGGAGCAGCACCCTTTAAAATTCTACCCACATTTTAATTCAAAGTATCCTTGGTCCAATCAGTATGAAATTTGTAACCTCTCTCCACATCATCGAGTCAAGTAGTAGTTTTTTTTGTTTTAAAAAAAAAAGTATTTAGATGCCAGAAGTACTTAAGTATAAGAGATCCTGGTCATGTTCAAGGATGTCTAGCCAGACCGTGTCGGACACCCTAGATATTTTTGGAAACGGGATCTCCACGATGTACTGGAAAAACTGTCAGAACCCTGAGAGCCTCAGGTCACCTAGAGAACACTATGTCCTGAAATAATCTTTTGCATCATGAATCCTTTTCTGCATTCACATGCTGTGCATTATTCTGCCATCTAGTGGTTGGGTCTAGAATTGTCCCTCCCATTCCCCCTCCCCTGGAGTTGTCGACCACCATTTGGTGGTATGCCCATTGTAGGAGGCTGGCTAATTTTACGGTGTACACCTATAGTATGGCACCCTATACTGAGTCCAGGCAACCCTCAGTGATAGTGGTTAGGTGGTCCAGATAGCAAGAGCTCTCTAGGGGTAGGTGTGGTGAGCAGCTAACGTTTATCTGGGAGAAGTGTAAACCATGTGCACTACCACAATAGTCAGTCAGTAACTGTACACAAGAAAGAACTACACCAGGTGTTGCAAAAATAAAGGTTTCTTTATCACAACACTAAAGACGATATTAATGTTGGTATATCTCTACTTGAAGATATCTACACACAAAAGATACATAGAAACAATCAGAAATAGCATAGAAATACATTGGGCTCTATCAGGGGACCAAACCATATAGTAAGAAAGTGGAATAAGTATGTTGGTGCTCAACCAAAGTGTTAGGATCCAAGGGGCTTTTGGCGGGGGTGTAAGAAAATACCAGAGGTAACTTTAAGTTCGTTGGCATGTGTAGCTGCAGATACACATGCTGTGCATAGTCCGCCGTCTGGTGTTGGGCTCGGAGTGTTACAAGTTGTTTTTCTTCGAAGAAGTCTTTTCGAGTCACGAGACCGAGGGACTCCTCCCACCTCGGTTCCATTGCGCATGGGCGTCGACTCCATCTTAGATTGTTTTCTTTCCGCCGTCGGGTTCGGACGTGTTCCTTTTCGCTCCGTGTTTCGGGTCGGAAAGTTACTCAGAATCTCGGAAACTTCGGTATTGTTTCGTTCGGTATCGGGTTAGTTAGAACCAATCGACACCGAATCTTGAAGAGCTTCGGGAGCCCTTCGGGGTAATTTCGAACATCCGTCGGGGCCTTGTCGGCCCGACCGCGTACAACATCGAGACTGATGGAACGGACCCCGTTCCGATTCTGTCCTAAATGCCACAATAAATATCCTTATACAGACCAACATTTGGTCTGTAACTTGTGCCTGTCCCCCGAGCACAAGGAGGAGACGTGTGAGGCCTGTTGCGCGTTTCAGTCGAGAAAAACGCTCAGAGACCGAAGAGCCAGGAGGTTGCAGATGGCGTCCACGCCGACAGGACAATAACGGTTCGAGGAAGAGGAAGAAGAAACTTTCTCCATCCACGAGTCGGATTCCGAAGAATTTGACGTCGAAGAGCAACCAACCGTGAGTAAAACGTCGAAACAAAGATCACACGAAAGAACAGACAAAGCCCAGGGGACGCCACTGCCAACAGGCCATGGCTTAACCCATAAAGTAGGTGACCGTCCATCGGCACTGAAAAAGGGCGAGCTGGTGCCGAAGTCATCTGACTCAGGTCGAGACACAGGCACGCAGCAATCTCGGGACCGAGAGAGTGGTGCAGAAAAGGGTCGGCACAGAGACAGCGGCACCGAAGCTGCTCGGCACAGAGACAGCGGCACCGAAGCTGCTCGGCACAGAGACAGCGGCACCGAAGCTGCTCGGCACAGAGACAGCGGCACCGAAACTGCTCGGCACAGAGACAGCGGCACCGAAGATGGTCGGCACCGAGAGGGCACGACACCGAAAAAAAGAAAGATCTCTTCGGAGCCGAAAAAAACTAAAGACACGGTTTCGGTGCCAAAACACCCGGCAACCGAACCGAAAACCAGTTCCTACTCAGAGGAGCAATCACTGTCCTCCCAACTAAAAAGACCCAGATTTGAGGAGGAATTACAAACAACAGAAGTAGATCACACGCAAAAGCGGATCTTTATCCAAAGGGGTACAGGGAAGATCAGCACTCTTCCCCCAATCAGAAGGAAAAGGAAACTTGACTTCCAGCAACAAGACAAGCCACCACAAGCAACGGTGGTAAAGAAGGTAACCCCTCCACCCTCTCCACCACCGTCAACTCATGTATCACCGGCACAGACTCCACCACAATCACCAGCTCATACCACCATGAGCCAAGATGATCAGGATGCATGGGACCTCTATGACGCTCCAGTATCGGACAATAGCCCAGAGTCGTACCCAACTAAACCCTCACCACCTGAGGACAGTACAGCATATGCACAGGTGGTAGCTAGGGCAGCCCAATTTCATAATGTATCGCTACATTCGGAGCCTATCGAGGATGACTTCCTCTTTTACACCCTGTCCTACACCCATAGCCATTATCAAAGCCTTCCTATGCTCCCGGGAATGCTAAGGCACGCTAAACAGATTTTTAAGGAGCCAGTTAAAAGCAGAGCAATAACTCCAAGGGTGGAGAAAAAATACAAGGCACCGCCCACAGACCCTGCTTTTATTACATCACAACTGACACCAGATTCAGTAGTCGTAGGAGCAGCTCGTAAAAGAGCCAACTCGCAGACATCAGGCGACGCACCACCTCCGGACAAGGAGAGCCGCAAGTTTGATGCAGCTGGGAAAAGGGTTGCAGCACAAGCTGCAAATCAGTGGCGCATCCCCAACTCGCAAGCACTCCTAGCGCGATACGACAGGGCCCATTGGGACGAGATGCAGCATTTCATCGAGCACCTCCCCAAAGAATTCCAGAAACGAGCGCAACAAGTGGTTGAAGAGGGACAAAATATCTCCAACAACCAGATACGTTCTTCTATGGATGCAGCAGATACAGCTGCAAGAACAATAAATACTGCTGTGACGATAAGGAGGCACGCATGGCTGCGCACATCTGGCTTCAAACCTGAGATACAACAGGCAGTGCTCAATATGCCGTTTAATGAACAGCAATTGTTTGGGCCAGAAGTGGACACTGCAATTGAAAAATTAAAGGACACCGACACAGCCAAAGCCATGGGCGCACTCTATTCCCCGCAGGGCAGAGGCACATTTGGCACATTTCGTAAAACAACTTTTAGGGGAGGGTTTCGAGGTCAACCCACAGAAACCAACACCTCACAAACAAGACCACCAACCTACCAGGGACAATATCAAAGGGGAGGTTTTCGGGGACAATACAGAGGGGGCCAATTCCCAAGAAACAGGGGAAAATTTCAAGGTCCCAAAACCCCTCAAAATAAACAGTGACTCACAAGTCACACAACCCCTTCACACAACACCAGTGGGGGGAAGACTAAGCCAGTTCTACACATCTTGGGAGGAAATAACAACAGACACTTGGGTCTTAGCAATTATCCAACATGGTTATTGCATAGAATTTCTACAACTCCCTCCAAACGTCCCACCGAAAACACACAACATGTCCAAACAACATATAGACCTTCTAGGACTAGAAGTTCAGGCATTGCTGCAAAAGGACGCAATAGAACTGGTACCACGTCATCAAAAGAACACAGGAGTTTACTCACTGTACTTTCTAATACCAAAAAAAGACAAAACTCTAAGACCAATACTAGATCTCAGAACACTAAACACCTACATCAAATCAGACCACTTTCACATGGTCACATTACAAGACGTAATCCCACTGCTCAAGCAGCAGGACTACATGACAACTTTAGATCTAAAAGATGCGTATTTCCATATACCGATACATCCTTCGCACAGGAAATACCTAAGGTTCGTATTCAAAGGAATACATTACCAGTTCAAAGTGTTGCCATTCGGAATAACAACTGCGCCAAGAGTCTTTACAAAATGCCTGGCAGTAGTAGCTGCACATATCAGAAGGCAGCAAATACATGTGTTCCCATACCTAGACGATTGGTTAATCAAAACCAATACGCTAAAACGGTGTTCACAACACACAAAATATGTCATAGAAACCCTACACAACATAGGTTTCTCAATCAACTACGCAAAGTCACACCTGCAGCCGTGTCAAACACAGCAATACTTAGGAGCAACAATCAACACAGCAAAAGGGATTGCTACTCCAAGTCCTCAAAGAGTACAAACATTTCACAATGTAATACAAACCTTGTCTCCGAAACAAAGAGTACAAGTCAAAATAATACTGAAACTACTAGGCATGATGTCTTCATGCATAGCCATTGTCCCAAACGCAAGATTGCACATGCGGCCCTTAAAACAGTGCCTAGCATCACAGTGGTCACAGGCACAGGGTCAACTTCTAGATCTGGTGTTGGTAGACCGCCAAACATACATCTCGCTTCTATGGTGGAACAGTACAAATTTAAACAAAGGGCGGCCTTTCCAAGACCCAGTGCCAACATACGTTATAACAACGGATGCTTCCATGACAGGGTGGGGAGCACACCTCAATCAACACAGCATCCAAGGACAATGGGACATACATCAAATACATTTTCACATAAATCACCTAGAACTGTTAGCAGTATTTCTAGCGTTGAAAGCATTCCAACCCATGATAACCCACAAATACATTCTTGTCAAAACAGACAACATGACGACAATGTATTATTTGAACAAACAGGGGGGACACACTCGACACAGTTGTGTCTCCTAACACAAAAGATAAGGCATTGGGCAATTCACAACCATATTCGCCTAATAGCACAATTTATTCCAGGGATCCAGAACCAACTAGCAGACAATCTCTCTCGGGATCACCAACAAATCCACGAATGGGAAATTCACCCCCAAATACTGAACACTTACTTTCAAATTTGGGGAACACCTCAAATAGATCTCTTTGCAACAAAAGAAAACGCAAAATGCCAAAACTTCGCATCCAGGTACCCACACAAGTACTCCCAAGGCAATGCTCCATGAATGAATTGGTCAGGGATATTTGCGTACGCTTTTCCCCCTCTCCCTCTCCTTCCATATCTAGTAAACAGATTGAGTCAAAACAAACTCAAACTCATACTAATAGCACCAACATGGGCAAGACAACCTTGGTATACAACACTACTAGACCTGTCAGTAGTGCCTCATGTCAAACTACCCAACAGACCAGATCTGTTAACACAACACAAACAACAGATCAGGCATCCAAACCCAGCATCGCTGAATCTAGCAATTTGGCTCCTGAAATCCTAGAATTTGGACACTTAGACCTCACACAGGAATGTATGGAGGTCATAAAACAAGCTAGAAAACCTTCCACTAGACACTGCTATGCAACTAAATGGAAAAGATTTGTTTATTACTGCCATAATGAGCAAATTCATCCGTTGCATGCGTCTCCAAAAGATGTAGTAGGATATTTACTACATTTGCAAAAATCCAATCTAGCTTTCTCTTCCATAAAAATACATCTCGCCGCAATTTCTGCTTACCTGCAGATTACTCATTCAACTTCCCTGTTTAGAATACCTGTCATTAAAGCGTTTATGGAAGGCCTAAAGAGAATTATACCACCAAGGACACCACCTGTTCCTTCATGGAACCTCAACATTGTCTTAACAAGGCTCATGGGTCCACCTTTCGAACCCATGCATTCTTGTGAAATGCAATACTTAACGTGGAAAGTTGCATTTCTCATTGCCATCACATCTCTAAGATGAGTAAGTGAAATACAGGTGTTTACCATACAAGAACCATTTATTCAAATACACAAGAATAAAGTAGTTCTAAGAACAAATCCAAAATTCTTACCAAAGGTTATCTCACCATTCCACTTAAATCAAACAGTAGAATTACCAGTGTTCTTCCCACAGCCAGATTCAATAGCTGAAAGAGCACTACATACATTAGACATCAAAAGAGCACTAATGTACTACATTGACAGAACAAAAGTAATTAGAAAGACAAAACAACTATTTATTGCCTTTCAAAAACCTCATACAGGAAATCCAATTTCTAAACAAGGTATTGCCAGATGGATAGTTAGGTGCATCCAAACCTGCTATCTTAAAGCAAAGAGAGAGCTGCCTATTACACCAAAGGCACACTCAACCAGAAAAAAAGGCGCTACTATGGCCTTTCTAGGAAATATTCCAATGAACGAAATATGTAAGGCAGCAACATGGTCTACGCCTCATACATTTACTAAACACTATTGTGTAGATGTGCTATCTGCACAACAAGCCACAGTAGGACAAGCCGTACTAAGAACTTTATTTCAAACTACTTCCACTCCTACAGGCTGAACCACTGCTTTTGGGGAGATAACTGCTTACTAGTCTATGCACAGCATGTGTATCTGCAGCTACACATGCCAACGAACGGAAAATGTCACGTTCGATGGCATCTGTCGCTGTAGATACGCATGTTCTGCAATAGCTCGCCATCTGGTGTTGGGCCGGAGTGTTACAAGTTGTTTTTCTTCGAAGAAGTCTTTCGAGTCACGGGACCGAGTGACTCCTCCTTTTGTCTCCATTGCGCATGGGCGTCGACTCCATCTTCGATTGTTTTTTTTCCGCCATCGGGTTCGGACGTGTTCCTGTCGCTCCGAGTTTCGGAACGGAAAATTAGCTAATTTCGGAAGATTTTCGTCGGTATTGTTGCGTTCGGGATCGGCGTACTTAGATTCCACACCGCGTCGAAGATCGAAGAGCTCCGGTGCCCTTCGGGGTAGTTTTTCGATCCTCCGTCGGGGCCTGGTCGGCCCGACTGCGTGCTGAAGAACGCCGATGGAACGGACCCCGTTCCGTTTCTGCCCCAAATACCACAATAAATACCCCTACACAGACCAACACTTGGTCTGCAACCTGTGCCTGTCACCTGAGCACAGCGAAGACACCTGCGAGGCCTGTCGTGCGTTCCGGTCCCGAAAAACACTCCGAGACCGTCGAGCCAGAAGACTTCAGATGGCGTCCGCACCGACAGCCCAACGGGAGTTCGAGGAACAGGAAGAGGAAGGTACCTTCTCGATCCAAGACTCAGACTCCGAAGGATTCGACGATACACAAACCGTGAGTAAGACGTCGAAATCCACTCAGAGGAACATTTACAAGGCCCAGGGGACGCCACTGCCACCAGGCCATGGCTCAACCCATAAAATCGGTGACCGACCGTCGGCACCGAAAAAGGCCCAAACAGTGCCGAGATCGTCCGACTCCGGTCGAGACACCGGCACGCAGCCTTCTCGGGACCGAGAAAGTGCTGGAGACAAGCCTCGACACCGAGATGCCGGTGTGGACACGGCTCGACGCCGAGACAGCGGCACCGAAACAGATCGACGCCGAGAGGTTTCGGCCCCGAAAAGGAAAAAAGTCACCTCGGAGCCGAAAAAACACGCAGACAAAGTTTCGATGCCGAAACAAACTGCAAGCGACCCAGCTTCAGGCTCTTATACAGAAGAGCACTCGCTAACCTCCCAAATGCAGAAGCATAGGTTTGAGGAAGAGCTACAAGCAACTGATGTGGACCATACGCAAAAGCGTATCTTCATTCAGCAGGGGACAGGAAAAATAAGCACCCTTCCCCCCATTAGGAGAAAGAGAAGGTTGGAGTTCCAGACGGAACAAACACCACAACCAAAAGTGGTGAAAAGAGTTACCCCACCACCCTCTCCTCCGCCCGTGATTAACGTTTCACCAGCACAAACTCCATCACACTCCCCAGCTCACACCACCATGAGCCAGGGTGACCAAGATCAGGACGCATGGGACCTATACGACGCCCCAGTGTCAGATAACAGTCCGGAGGCATACCCTACAAAGCCATCTCCACCAGAAGACAGCACCGCGTACTCTCAAGTGGTGGCTAGAGCAGCACAATTTCACAACGTAAGCCTCCACTCAGAACAGGTCGAGGATGATTTCTTATTCAACACACTCTCCTCCACCCACAGCTCATACCAAAGCCTGCCTATGCTCCCTGGTATGCTCCGGCACGCAAAAGACATCTTTAAGGAGCCGGTCAAAAGTAGGGCAATCACACCAAGGGTGGAAAAAAAGTATAAGGCGCCTCCTACGGACCCGGTTTTTATCACTACACAGCTGCCACCAGACTCTGTCGTTGTAGGAGCAGCTAGGAAAAGGGCCAACTCTCACACATCTGGAGATGCACCACCCCCAGATAAAGAAAGCCGCAAGTTCGATGCAGCTGGTAAAAGAGTCGCAGCACAAGCTGCAAACCAGTAGCGCATCGCGAACTCCCAGGCACTACTTGCGCGCTATGACAGAGCCCACTGGGACGAGATGCAACATCTCATTGAACATCTGCCCAAGGACTTACAAAATAGGGCAAAACAAGTGGTTGAGGAGGGACAGACCATCTCCAACAACCAGATACGCTCCTCCATGGACGCTGCAGATACAGCTGCACGGACAATTAATACATCTGTAACTATCAGAAGGCATGCATGGCTCCGAACGTCTGGATTTAAACCAGAGATTCAACAAGCAGTTCTCAATATGCCTTTTAATGAAAAAGAACTGTTCGGTCCAGAAGTGGACACAGCGATTGAGAAACTCAAAAAAGATACGGACACTGCCAAAGCCATGGGCGCACTCTACTCCCCGCAGAGCAGAGGGAATTACAGCACATTCCGTAAAACGCCCTTTCGAGGGGGGTTTCGGGGTCAAAGCACACAAGCCAGCACCTCACAAGCCACACCGTCCAGTTACCAGGGACAGTATAGAGGAGGTTTTCGGGGACAATATAGAGGAGGGCAATTCCCTAGAAATAGAGGAAGATTTCAAAGCCCCAAAACCCCTACTACTAAACAGTGACTCACATGTCACTCACCCCCGCCACACAACACCAGTGGGGGGAAGAATAGGTCATTATTACAAAGCATGGGAGAAAATCACTACAGACACTTGGGTTCTAGCAATTATCCAACATGGTTATTGCATAGAATTTCTACAATTCCCTCCAAACATACCACCAAAAGCACAAAATTTAACAACACACCATTCCAGTCTCCTGGAGATAGAAGTGCAGGCACTATTGCAAAAGAATGCAATCGAATTAGTGCCAAACACACAAATAAACACAGGAGTTTACTCACTGTACTTTCTGATACCAAAAAAGGACAAAACACTGAGACCAATCCTAGACCTCAGAGTAGTGAACACTTTCATCAAATCAGACCACTTCCACATGGTCACACTACAAGAAGTATTGCCATTGCTAAAACTACACGACTACATGGCAACTTTAGACCTCAAGGATGCTTATTTCCATATACCAATACACCCATCGCACAGGAAATACCTAAGGTTTGTATTCAAAGGAATACATTACCAATTCAAGGTACTGCCTTTCGGATTAACAACCGCACCAAGAGTCTTTACCAAATGTCTAGCGGTAGTCGCTGCACACATAAGAAGGCAGCAAATACATGTGTTCCCATATTTGGACGACTGGCTAATCAAGGCCCATTCGTTCATACAGTGCTCAAATCACACAAATCAGATCATACAAACCCTCTTCAAACTCGGGTTCACCGTCAACTTTACAAAATCCAACATTCTGCCGCGCAAGGTACAACAATACCTAGGAGCCATAATAGACACATCAAAGGGAGTAGCCACTCCAAGTCCACAAAGAATTCTAAATTTCAACACCATCATACAACGCATGTATCCAACACAAAGGATACAGGCAAAGATGGTATTACAACTCCTAGGCATGATGTCTTCATGCATAGCCATTGTCCCAAACGCAAGACTGCACATGAGGCCCTTACAACAATGCCTAGCATCACAGTGGTCTCAAGCACAGGGTCACCTTCTAGATCTGGTGTTAATAGACCGCCAAACTTACCTCTCGCTTCTGTGGTGGAACAACATAAATTTAAACAAGGGGCGGCCTTTCCAAGACCCAGTGCCACAATACGTAATAACAACAGATGCTTCCATGACAGGGTGGGGAGCACACCTCGATCAACACAGCATACAAGGACAATGGAACGTACATCAAACAAAACTGCATATCAATCACCTAGAACTTCTAGCAGTTTTTCAAGCACTAAAAGCTTTCCAACCAATAATAGTTCACAAATACATTCTCGTCAAAACAGACAACATGACAACAATGTATTATCTAAACAAGCAGGGGGGACGCACTCCACGCAGTTAAGCCTGCTAGCACAAAAAATTTGGCATTGGGCAATTCGCAACCAAATTCGCCTAATAGCACAGTTTATACCAGGGATCCAAAATCAACTCGCAGACAATCTCTCTCGAGATCATCAACAGGTCCACGAATGGGAAATTCACCCCCAAATTCTGAACACTTATTTCAAACTCTGGGGAACACCTCAGATAGACTTGTTTGCGACAAGGGAGAACGCAAAATGCCAAAACTTCGCATCCAGATACCCACACAAACAATCCCAAGGCAATGCCCTATGGATGAACTGGTCAGGGATATTTGCTTACGCTTTTCCTCCTCTCCCTCTCCTTCCTTACCTGGTAAACAAACTCAGTCAAAGCAAACTCAAACTCATATTGATAGCACCAACTTGGGCAAGGCAACCCTGGTACACAACGCTGCTAGACCTATCAGTGGTACCCTGCATCAAATTGCCCAACAGGCCAGATCTGTTGACACAGCACAACCAAAAGATCAGACACCCAGATCCAGCATCGCTGAATCTAGCAATCTGGCTCCTGAAATCCTAGAATTCGGGCACTTACAACTTACCCAAGAATGTATGGAGGTCATAAAACAAGCCAGAAGGCCATCCACCAGGCACTGCTATGCAAGTAAATGGAAGAGGTTTGTTTGCTACTGCCATATTAATCAAATACAACCATTACACACAACTCCAGAACATGTAGTGGGTTACTTGCTTCACTTACAAAAATCTAACCTAGCTTTCTCTTCCATTAAAATACACCTTGCAGCAATATCTGCATACCTGCAGACTACCTATTCAACTTCCCTATATAAGATACCAGTCATTAAAGCATTCATGGAGGGCCTTAGGAGAATTATACCACCAAGAACACTACCTGTTCCTTCATGGAACCTAAATGTTGTCCTAACTAGACTTATGGGTCCACCTTTTGAACCCATGCACTCCTGCGACATACAGTTCCTAACCTGGAAGGTGGCATTTCTCATCGCCATTACTTCCCTAAGAAGAGTAAGCGAGATTCAGGTGTTTACAATACAGGAACCTTTTATACAACTACACAAAAATAAAGTCGTCCTAAGGACCAATCCTACATTTTTGCCAAAGGTTATTTCACCGTTCCATCTAAATCAAACAGTGGAACTTCCAGTGTTCTTTCCACAGCCAGATACCGTAGCTGAAAGGGCACTACATACATTAGATGTCAAAAGAGCATTGATGTATTACATTGACAGAACAAAAAACATCAGAAAGACTAAACAACTCTTTATTGCATTTCAAAAACCTCATGCAGGAAACCCAATTTCAAAACAAGGTATAGCCAGATGGATAGTTAAATGCATCCAAATCTGCTACCTTAAAGCTAAACGACAGCTGCCCATTACACCAAGGGCACACTCAACCAGAAAGAAAGGTGCTACCATGGCCTTTCTAGGAAACATCCCAATGCAAGAAATATGTAAGGCAGCCACATGGTCTACGCCTCACACATTCACCAAGCACTACTGTGTAGACGTGTTATCCGCACAACAAGCCACAGTAGGTCAAGCTGTATTAAGAACATTATTTCAGACTACTTCCACTCCTACAGGCTGATCCACCGCTTTTGGGGAAATAACTGCTTACTAGTCTATGTAGAACATGCGTATCTACAGCGACAGATGCCATCGAACTGAAAATGTCACTTACCCAGTGTACATCTGTTCGTGGCATCAGTCGCAGTAGATTCGCATGTGCCCACCCGCCTCCCCGGGAGCCTGTAGCAGTTTGGAAGTTACCTTCAATTATTTATATATGTGTCATCTCAACCTTAAATAGGTGCATACTTAAACACTCCATTGCATGGGCATTATTACTACAATTCAACTCCTACCTCACCCTCTGCGGGGAAAAACAATCGAAGATGGAGTCGACGCCCATGCGCAATGGAGACAAAAGGAGGAGTCACTCGGTCCCGTGACTCGAAAGACTTCTTCGAAGAAAAACAACTTGTAACACTCCGGCCCAACACCAGATGGCGAGCTATTGCAGAACATGCGAATCTACTGCGACTGATGCCACGAACAGATGTACACTGGGTAAGTGACATTTTCATTACCCAGTGTACATCTGTTCGTGGCATTAGTCGCTGCAGATTCACATGCGCCCACCCGCCTCCCCGGGAGCCTGTAGCCGTTTGGAAGT
Organism: Pleurodeles waltl; assembly: GCF_031143425.1. Taxonomy (NCBI): domain Eukaryota; kingdom Metazoa; phylum Chordata; class Amphibia; order Caudata; family Salamandridae; genus Pleurodeles; species Pleurodeles waltl. The sequence goes on along the minus strand of NC_090451.1, from coordinate 71,888,715 downwards.
ATATCCTCAACATTTGTACATTTGTAAATATATGTTCGGTGGCATGTGTAGCTGCAGATACACATGCTGTGCATAGTCCGCCGTCTGGTGTTGGGTCGGAGTGTTACAAGTTGTTTTTCTTCGAAGAAGTCTTTTCGAGTCACGAGACCGAGGGACTCCTCCTCCTTTGTTTCCATTGCGCATGGGCGTCGACTCCATCTTCGATTGTTTTTTTTCCGCCATCGGGTTCGGACGTGTTCCTCTTCGCTCCGGGTTTCGGGACGGAAAGATAATCAGAACTTCGGAAAACTACATCGGTATTGTTTCGTTCGGTATCGGGTTAGATAGAATCGACACCGAATCGTGAAGACCTCCGTAAGCCCTTCGGGGTAACTTCGACCCCCCCGTCGGGGCCTGGTCGGCCCGACCGCGTGTAACATAGACACCGATGGAACAGACCCCGTTCCGATTCTGTCCTAAATGCCACAGCAAATATCCATACACAGACCAACATTTGGTCTGTAACTTGTGCCTGTCGCCCGAGCACAAGGAAGAAAAGTGTGAGGCCTGTCGTGCGTTTCGGTCCCGAAAGACGCTCCGTGACCGAAGAGCCAGAAGGTTGCAAATGGCGTCCACGCCGACAGGACAACGAGGGTTCGAGGAACAAGGAGAAGAAGAGGAAGCCTTCTCCATCCATGAATCGGACTCGGAGGAGTTCGACGTCGAAGAAACCGTGAGTAATACGTCGAAACAAGCACCACACGGGAAAACAGACAAGGCCCAGGGGACGCCACTGCCAACAGGCCATAGCTCAACCCATAAAATAGGTGACTGTCCATCGGCACCGAAAAAGGGCGAACTGGTGCCGAGATCGTCCGACTCTGGTCGAGACGCAGGCACGCAGCAATCTCGGGACCGAGAAAGTGCTGCCGAAAAGGGTCGACGCCGAGACAGCGGAACCGAAGCTGCTCGACGCAGAGACAGCGGCACCGAGGATGATCGACGCCGAGAAAGCTCGACTACAAAAAAGAGAAAATTCTCCTCGGAGCCGAAAACAAGCAAAGACACAGTTTCGGTGCCAAAACGCCCAGCAACCGAACCGACTGCCAGCTCGTATTCAGAGGAACAATCACTGTCCTCTCAAATGCGCAAACACAGATTTGAAGAAGAGTTACAATCCACTGACGTAGACCACACCCAGAAGCGGATCTTCATACAGAGTGGGACAGGGAAGATCAGCACTCTTCCCCCAATCAGGAGGAAAAGGAGACTCAAGTTCCAAACACAAGAACAAACACCACAAGCAAAAGTGGTGAAGAAAGTAACTCCACCACCCTCTCCTCCACCTGTAACTCATACATCACCGCCACAAACTCAGTCACATTCACCAGCTCATACCACCATGAGCCAAGATGACCAGGACGCTTGGGACCTATATGACGCCCCAGTATCAGACAATAGTCCTGAGTCGTACCCTACCAAGCCCTCACCACCGGAGGACAGCACAGCGTATGCACAGGTGGTAGCTAGGGCAGCAGAGTTCCATAACGTGTCGTTACACTCAGAACCTGTCGAGGATGACTTCCTTTTCAACACCCTCTCCTCCACCCATAGCACCTATCAAAGCCTGCCTATGCTCCCGGGAATGCTAAGGCACGCAAAAAAGATCTTTAAAGACCCTGTCAAAAGCAGAGCGATAACTCCACGGGTGGAGAAAAAATATAAAGCACCGCCCACAGACCCTGCTTTTATCACATCACAACTGCCACCAGATTCAGTTGTAGTAGGGGCAGCTCGCAAGAGAGCCAACTCGCACACATCAGGCGACGCCCCACCTCCGGACAAAGAGAGCCGCAAGTTCGACGCAGCTGGAAAAAGGGTTGCTGTACAAGCTGCAAACCAGTGGCGCATCGCGAACTCTCAGGCGCTCCTAGCGCGATATGACAGAGCCCATTGGGATGAGATGCAGCATCTCATCGAGCATCTACCCAAAGAATTACAGAAACGAGCAAAACAAGTAGTCGAGGAGGGACAAAACATCTCTAATAACCAAATACGCTCCTCTATGGATGCAGCGGATACAGCTGCAAGAACAATAAATACCGCGGTAACCGTAAGAAGGCACGCATGGTTGCGCACATCCGGGTTTAAACCTGAGATACAACAGGCAGTGCTCAATATGCCGTTCAACGAACAACAATTGTTTGGACCTGATGTGGACACGGCAATTGAGAAATTGAAAAAGGACACTGACACAGCCAAGGCCATGGGCGCACCCTATTCCCCGCAGGGCAGAGGCACTTTTGGCACATTTCGCAGAACACCCTTCAGAGGGGGGTTTCGGGGTCAAGCCACACAAGCCAGCACCTCACAATCAACACAGTCTACCTACCAGGGACAGTACAAAAGGGGAGGCTTTCGGGGCCAGTACAGAGGGGGACAATTCCCTAGAAACCGGGGAAAATTTCAAGGTCCCAAAACCCCTACAACCAAACAGTGACTCACAAGTCACTCAACCCCTTCACACAACACCAGTGGGGGGAAGACTAAGCCAATTTTACAAAGCTTGGGAGGAGATAACAGCAGACACTTGGGTCTTAGCAATTATCCAACATGGTTATTGCATAGAATTTCTACAAATCCCTCCAAATGTCCCACCAAAAACACAAAACAGCATTTTGACCTTCTGGAATTAGAAGTTCAGGCATTACTGCAAAAGGACGCAATAGAACTTGTACCACGTACACAAAGGAACACAGGAGTTTACTCACTGTACTTTCTAATACCAAAAAAAGACAAAACACTGAGACCAATCTTAGATCTCAGAACACTAAACATCTACATCAAATCGGAACACTTTCACATGGTCACGCTACAAGACGTATTACCACTGCTAAAACAACAAGACTATATGACAACCTTAGATCTAAAGGACGCGTATTTCCACATACCAATACATCCCTCGCACAGGAAATACCTAAGGTTCGTATTCAAGGGAATACATTACCAATTCAAAGTGTTGCCGTTCGGTATAACAACCGCACCAAGAGTATTTACAAAATGCCTAGCAGTAGTAGCTGCACATATCAGAAGGCAGCAAATACACGTGTTCCCCTACCTAGACGATTGGCTAATCAAAACCAACTCCCTAACAAAGTGTTCACACCACACAGAGTATGTCATACAAACCCTCTACAAACTCGGTTTCTCCATCAACTATGCAAAATAACACATTCTGCCGTGCAAAACACAGCAATACTTAGGAGCGACAATCAACACAACAAAGGGGATAGCCACTCCAAGTCCACAAAGTGTTCAAAATTTTTACAAGGTTATACAAGCCATGTATCCGACACAAAAAATACATGCAAAGATGGTATTAAAACTCCTAGGCATGATGTCTTCATGCATAGCCATTGTCCCAAACGCAAGACTGCACATGAGGCCCTTACAACAGTGCCTAGCATCGCAATGGTCACAGGCACAGGGTCACCTTCTAGATCTGGTGTTGATAGACCGCCAAACATACATCTCGCTTCTATGGTGGAACAGTATAAATTTAAACAAAGGGCGGCCTTTCCAAGACCCAGTGCCACAATACGTGATAACAACAGATGCTTCCATGACCGGGTGGGGAGCACACCTCAATCAACACAGCATCCAAGGACAATGGGACGTACATCAAACGAAGTTGCATATAAATCACCTCGAGTTGTTAGCAGTATTCCTAGCGTTGAAAGCATTTCAACCCATCATAACCCACAAATACATTCTTGTCAAAACAGACAACATGACAACAATGTATTATCTAAACAAACAGGGGGGAACACACTCGACACAGCTGTGCCTCCTGGCACAAAAGATATGGCAATGGGCGATTCACAACCACATTCGCCTAATAGCACAGTTTATTCCAGGGATCCAGAATCAACTAGCAGACAACCTCTCTCGAGATCACCAACAAGTCCACGAATGGGAGATTCACCCCCAAATTCTAAACACTTACTTCCACATTTGGGGAACACCTCAAATAGACCTATTTGCAACAAAGGAGAACGCAAAATGCCAAAACTTCGCATCCAGGTACCCACACAGGCAGTCTCAAGGCAATGCTCTATGGATGAATTGGTCAGGGATATTTGCATACGTTTTTCCCCCTCTCCCTCTCCTTCCATATCTAGTAAACAAATTGAGTCAAAACAAACTCAAACTCATACTAATAGCACCAACATGGGCAAGACAACCCTGGTACACAACACTACTAGACCTGTCAGTAGTACCCCATGTCAAGCTACCCAACAGGCCAGATCTGCTAACACAACACAAACAACAGATCAGGCATCCAAACCCAGCATCGCTGAATCTAGCAATCTGGCTCCTGAAATCCTAGAATTCGGACATTTAAACCTCACCCAAGAATGTATGGAGGTCATAAAACAGGCTAGAAGGCCATCCACTAGACACTGCTATGCAAGTAAATGGAAAAGATTTGTTTGCTACTGCCATAGTAATCAAGTTCAACCATTACATGCATCTCCAAAGGATGTAGTAGGATACTTACTACATTTGCAAAAATCAAATCTGGCCTTCTCTTCGCAGCGATTTCTGCATACCTGCGATTTCTGCATACCTGCAGATTACCCATTCAACTTCACTATTTAGGATACCTGTCATTAAAGTGTTTATGGAAGGCCTAAAAAGAATTATACCACCAAGAACACCACCTGTTCCTTCATGGAACCTCAACATCGTCTTAACAAGACTCATGGGTCCACCTTTCGAACCCATGCATTCTTGCGAAAGGTTCTTAACGTGGAAGGTTGCATTTCTCGTTGCCATTACATCTCTAAGAAGAGTAAGCGAAATTCAAGCGTTTACTATACAGGAACTGTAAGGAAATGCCTCCTTGGCATGGTTGCCCCCTGACTTTTTGCCTTTGCTGATGCTATGTTTACAATTGAAAGTGTGCTGAGGCCTGCTAACCAGGCCCCAGCACCAGTGTTCTTTCCCTAACCTGTACTTTTGTATCCACAATTGGCAGACCCTGGCATCCAGATAAGTCCCTTGTAACTGGTACTTCTAGTACCAAGGGCCCTGATGCCAAGGAAGGTCCCTAAGGGCTGCAGCATGTCTTATGCCACCCTGGAGACCTCTCACTCAGCACAGACACTCTGCTTGCCAGCTGTGCATGCTAGTGAGGACAAAACGAGTAAGTCGACATGGCACTCCCCTCAGGGTGCCATGCCAGCCTCTCACTGCCTATGCAGTATAGGTAAGACACCCCTCTAGCAGGCCTTACAGCCCTAAGGCAGGGTGCACTATACCATAGGTGAGGGTACCAGTGCATGAGCATGGTACCCCTACAGTGTCTAAACAAAACCTTAGACATTGTAAGTGCAGGGTAGCCATAAGAGTATATGGTCTGGGAGTCCGTCAAACACGAACTCCACAGCACCATAATGGCTACACTGAAAACTGGGAAGTTTGGTATCAAACTTCTCAGCACAATAAATGCACACTGATGCCAGTGTACATTTTATTGTAAAATACACCCCAGAGGGCACCTTAGAGGTACCCCCTGAAACTTAACCGACTATCTGTGTAGGCTGACTAGTTTTAGCAGCCTGCCACAAACCGAGACATGTTGCTGGCCCCATGGGGAGAGTGCCTTTGTCACTCTGAGGCCAGTAACAAAGCCTGCACTGGGTGGAGATGCTAACACCTCCCCCAGGCAGGAATTGTCACACCTGGCGGTGAGCCTCAAAGGCTCACCTCCTTTGTGCCAACCCAGCAGGACACTCCAGCTAGTGGAGTTGCCCGCCCCCTTCGGCCAGGCCCCACTTTTGGCGGCAAGGCCGGAGAAAATAATGAGAAAAACAAGGAGGAGTCACTGGCCAGTCAGGACAGCCCCTAAGGTGTCCTGAGCTGAAGTGACTCTAACTTTTAGAAATCCTCCATCTTGCAGATGGAGGATTCCCCCAATAGGGTTAGGATTGTGACCCCCTCCCCTTGGGAGGAGGCACAAAGAGGGTGCACCCACCCTCAGGGCTAGTAGCCATTGGCTACTAACCCCCCAGACCTAAACACGCCCTTAAATTTAGTATTTAAGGGCTACCCTGAACCCTAGAAAATTAGATTCCTGCAACTACAAGAAGGACTGCCTAGCTGAAAAACCCCTGCAGAGGAAGACCAGAAGACGACAACTGCCTTGGCTCCAGAAACTCACCGGCCTGTCTCCTGCCTTCCAAAGATCCTGCTCCAGCGACGCCTTCCAAAGGGACCAGCGACCTCGACATCCTCTGAGGACTGCCCCTGCTTCGAAAAGACAAGAAACTCCCGAGGACAGCGGACCTGCTCCAAGAAAGGCTGCAACTTTGTTTCCAGCAGCCTTGAAAGAACCCTGCAAGCTCCCCGCAAGAAGCGTGAGACTTGCAACACTGCACCCGGCGACCCCGACTCGGCTGGTGGAGATCCAACACCTCAGGAGGGACCCCAGGACTACTCTGATACTGTGAGTACCAAAACCTGTCCCCCCTGAGCCCCCACAGCGCCGCCTGCAGAGGGAATCCCGAGGCTTCCCCTGACCGCGACTCTTTGAATCCTAAGTCCCGACGCCTGGGAGAGACCCTGCACCCGCAGCCCCCAGGACCTGAAGGACCGGACTTTCACTGGAGAAGTGACCCCCAGGAGTCCCTCTCCCTTGCCCAAGTGGAGGTTTCCCCGAGGAACCCCCCCTTGCCTGCCTGCAGCGCTGAAGAGATCCCGAGATCTCTCATAGACTAACATTGCGAACCCGACGCTTGTTTCTACACTGCACCCGGCTGCCCCCGCGCCGCTGAGGGTGAAATTTCGGTGTGGGCTTGTGTCCCCCCCGGTGCCCTACAACACCCCCCTGGTCTGCCCTCCGAAGACGCGGGTACTTACCTGCAAGCAGACCGGAACCGGGGCACCCCCTTCTCTCCATTCTAGCCTATGTGTTTTGGGCACCACTTTGAACTCTGCACCTGACCGGCCCTGAGCTGCTGGTGTGGTGACTTTGGGGTTGCTCTGAACCCCCAACGGTGGGCTACCTTGGACCAAGAACTAAGCCCTGTAAGTGTCTTACTTACCTGGTTAACCTAACAAATACTTACCTCCCCTAGGAACTGTGAAAATTGCACTAAGTGTCCACTTTTAAAACAGCTATTTGTGAATAACTTGAAAAGTATACATGCAATTTTGATGATTTGAAGTTCCTAAAGTACTTACCTGCAATACCTTTCGAATGAGATATTACATGTAGAATTTGAACCTGTGGTTCTTAAAATAAACTAAGAAAAGATATTTTTCTATATAAAAATCTATTGGCTGTATTTGTCTCTGAGTGTGTGTACCTCATTTATTGTCTATGTGTATGTACAACAAATGCTTAACACTACTCCTTGGATAAGCCTACTGCTCGACCACACTACACAAAATAGAGCATTAGTATTATCTATTTTTACCACTATTTTACCTCTAAGGGGAACCCTTGGACTCTGTGCATGCTATTCCTTACTTTGAAATAGCACATACAGAGCCAACTTCCTACATTGGTGGCAGCGGTGGGATACAAGACTTTGCATTTGCTGGACTACTCAGCCAATATCTGATCACACGACAAATTCCAAAATTGTCATTAGAAATTCATTTTTGCAATGTGAAATTTTTCTAAATTCTTAAAAGTCCTGCTAGGGCCTTGTGTGTTAAGTCCCTGTTTAGCATTGTCTTTTAGAGTTTAAAAGTTTGTTAAAAGTTTGAAATTAGATTCTAGAAACAGTTTTAGATTCTTTAAAAAGTCTTCCAACTCTTAGCAAAATAATGTCTGATACAGAGATGAATGTGGTGGAACTCGACACCACACCTTACCTCCATCTTAAGATGAGGGAGCTAAGGTCTCTCTGTAATATCAAAAAAATAACCATTGGCTCCAGACCTACCAAAATTCAGCTCCAGGAGCTGTTGGCAGAGTTTGAAAAAGCCAACCCCTCTGATGATGACCTCACAGAGGAAGAGATTAGTGACTTGGAGGCCAATGTCCCTCCTCCAGTCCTAAATAGGGAGAACAGGACCCCTCAAGTCCTGTCTCCAACTGTGTTAGTCAGAAATAGTGAGTCCCTCACAGGAGGGTCCCACATTTCTGAAATCACTGAGGATGCTCTCAGTGAAGATGACCTCCTGTTAGCCAGGATGGCCAAAAGATTGGCTTTAGAGAGACGGCTCCTAGCCATAGAAAGGGAAAGACAAGAGATGGGCCTAGGACCCATCAATGGTGGCAGCAACATAAATAGGGTCAGAGATTCTCCTGACATGTTAAAAATCCCCAAAGGGATTGTGACAAAATTTGAAGATGGTGATGACATCACCAAGTGGTTCACAGCTTTTGAGAGGGCTTGTGTAACCAGAAAAGTGAACAGATCTCACTGGGGTGCTCTCCTTTGGGAAATGTTCACTGGAAAGTGTAGGGATAGACTCCTCACACTCTCTGGAAAAGATGCAGAATCTTATGACCTCATGAAGGGTACCCTGATTGAGGGCTTTGGATTCTCCACTGAGGAGTACAGGATTAGGTTCAGGGGGGCTCAAAAATCCTCGAGCCAGACCTGGGTTGACTTTGTTGACTACTCAGTGAAAACACTAGATGGTTGGATTCAAGGCAGTGGTGTAAGTAATTATGATGGGCTGTACAATTTATTTGTGAAAGAACACCTGTTAAGTAATTGTTTCAATGATAAACTGCATCAGCATCTGGTAGACCTAGGACCAATTTCTCCCCAAGAATTGGGAAAGAAGGCGGACCATTGGGTCAAGACAAGGGTGTCCAAGACTTCAACAGGGGGTGACCAAAAGAAAGGGGTCACAAAGACTCCCCAGGGGAAGGGTGATGAGACAACCAAAACTAAAAATAGTAAAGAGTCTTCTACAGGCCCCCAAAAACCTGCACAGGAGGGTGGGCCCAGAGCCTCTTCACAAAACAATGGGTACAAGGGTAAAACCTTTGATCCCAAAAAGGCCTGGTGTCATAGCTGTAAACAGCATGGACACCAAACTGGAGACAAGGCCTGTCCCAAGAAAGGTTCCACTCCAAACTCCCATCCAGGTAACACTGGTATGGCTAGTCTCCAAGTGGGATCAACAGTGTGCCCAGAGCAAATCAGGGTCCACACTGAAGCTACTCTAGTTTCTGAGGGTGGGGTGGATTTAGCCACACTAGCTGTCTGGCCGCCTAACATGCAAAAATACAGACAGCAACTCTTAATTAATGGGACTAGAATAGAGGGCCTGCGGGATACAGGTGCCAGTGTCACCATGGTGACAGAGAAACTGGTTTCCCCTGGCCAATACCTGACTGGAAAAACTTACACAGTCACCAACGCTGACAATCAGAGAAAAGTACATCCCATGGCAATGGTTACTTTAGAATGGGGAGGGGTCAATGGCCTGAAACAGGTGGTGGTCTCCTCAAATATCCCAGTGGACTGTCTGCTTGGAAATGACCTGGAGTCCTCAGCATGGGCTGAGGTAGAACTAAAAACCCATGCAGCAATGCTGGGTATCCCTGAACTGGTGTGTGTGAAAACAAGAGCACAGTGCAAGGCACAGGGTGAACAAGTAGAGCTGGAGTCTGGAAGAATGGCCCAGCCTACCAAGAGAACAGGAAAGTCAGTTGGGAAACCAACTGCAACACAGCAAAAGAAAGGGAACCTCTCTTCTCAGGAAGAAGTTCTGCCCTCTGAGGGAACTGAGCCTTTGGAGCTTGAACCTTACCAGGTTGAGCTCTTAGGCCCAGGGGGACCCTCAAGGGAGGAGCTGTGTAAGGGACAAGAAACCTGTCCCTCTCTTGAAGGCCTTAGGCAGCAAGCTGCTGAAGAGTCCAAAGGCAAGAAAAATGGAACCCATAGGGTCTATTGGGAAGATGGACTCCTGTACACTGAGGCCAGAGACCCCAAACCTGGTGCCACTAGGAGAGTGGTAGTGCCTCAGCTGTTCAGGAAGTTCATCCTAACATTGGCCCATGACATTCCCCTTGCTGGACATTTGGGACAAACCAAGACGTGGGAGAGGTTAGTCAACCACTTCTACTGGCCCAATATGTCCAACATGGTTAAGGAGTTTTGCCTCTCCTGCCCCACCTGTCAAGCCAGTGGTAAGACAGGTGGGCATCTAAAGGCCCCCCTCATTCCACTTCCAGTGGTGGGGGTTCCCTTTGAAAGAGTGGGTGTGGACATAGTTGGTCCACTAGAACCTCCCACAGCCTCAGGAAATATGTATATCCTGGTAATAGTGGATCATGCTACCAGGTATCCTGAAGCTATTCCCCTTAGGTTGACTACTGCCCCTGCAGTAGCCAAGGCCCTCATTGGTATCTTTACCAGAGTGGGTTTCCCTAAGGAGGTGGTGTCTGACAGAGGTACCAACTTCATGTCAGCATACCTAAAGCACATGTGGAATGAGTGTGGAGTGACTTATAAATTCACTACACCATACCATCCACAAACTAATGGCTTGGTTGAGAGATTCAACAAGACATTAAAAGGCATGATCATGGGGCTCCCAGAAAAACTCAAAAGGAGATGGGATGTCCTCTTGCCATGTCTGCTTTTCGCTTACAGAGAGGTGCCACAGAAGGGAGTAGGATTCTCACCCTTTGAACTTCTGTTTGGTCATCCTGTAAGAGGACCACTTGCTCTTGTTAAAGAAGGCTGGGAGAGACCTCTCCATGAGCCTAAGCAAGACATAGTGGACTATGTACTTGGCCTTCGCTCTAGAATGGCAGAGTACATGGAAAAGGCAACCAAAAACCTTGAGGCTAGCCAACAACTCCAGAAGTTTTGGTATGACCAAAAGGCTGCACTGGTTGAGTTCCAACCAGGGCAGAAAGTCTGGGTTCTGGAGCCTGTGGCTCCCAGGGCACTCCAGGACAAATGGAGTGGCCCTTACCCAGTACTAGAAAGGAAGAGTCAGGTCACCTACCTGGTGGACCTGGGCACAAGCAGGAGCCCCAAGAGGGTGATCCATGTGAACCGCCTTAAGCTCTTCCATGACAGGGCTGATGTCAATCTGTTGATGGTAACAGATGAGGATCAGGAGGCAGAGAGTGAACCTCTCCCTGATCTTCTGTCATCAGACCCAAAAGATGGCACAGTAGATGGAGTGATCTACTCAGACACCCTCTCTGGCCAACAGCAAGCTGATTGTAGGAGAGTCCTACAACAGTTTCCTGAACTCTTCTCCTTAACCCCTGGTCAGACACACCTGTGTACCCATGATGTGGACACAGGAGACAGCATGCCTGTCAAGAACAACATCTTTAGACAGTCTGACCATGTTAAGGAAAGCATCAAGGTGGAAGTCCACAAGATGCTGGAATTGGGAGTAATTGAGCGCTCTGACAGCCCCTGGGCTAGCCCAGTGGTCTTAGTCCCCAAACCTCACACCAAGGATGGAAAGAAAGAGATGAGGTTTTGTGTGGACTACAGAGGGCTCAATTCTGTCACCAAGACAGATGCTCATCCAATTCCAAGAGCTGATGAGCTCATAGACAAATTAGGTGCTGCCAAATTCTTAAGTACCTTTGACTTGACAGCAGGGTACTGGCAAATAAAAATGGCACCTGGAGCAAAAGAGAAAACAGCATTCTCCACACCTGATGGGCATTATCAGTTTACTGTTATGCCCTTTGGTTTAAAGAATGCCCCTGCCACCTTCCAAAGGTTGGTGAATCAAGTCCTTGCTGGCTTGGAGTCCTTTAGCACAGCTTATCTTGATGATATTGCTGTCTTTAGCTCCACCTGGCAGGATCACCTGGTCCACCTGAAGAAGGTTTTGAAGGCTCTGCAATCTGCAGGCCTCTCTATCAAGGCATCCAAATGCCAGATAGGGCAGGGAACTGTGGTTTACTTGGGCCACCTTGTAGGTGGAGGCCAAGTTCAGCCACTCCAACCCAAGATCCAGACTATTCTGGACTGGGTAGCTCCAAAAACCCAGACTCAAGTCAGGGCATTCCTTGGCTTGACTGGGTATTACAGGAGGTTTGTGAAGGGATATGGATCCATTGTGACAGCCCTCACTGAACTCACCTCCAAGAAAATGCCCAAGAAAGTGAACTGGACTGTGGAATGCCAACAGGCCTTTGACACCCTGAAACAAGCAATGTGCTCAGCACCAGTTCTCAAAGCTCCAGATTATTCTAAGCAGTTCATTGTGCAGACTGATGCCTCTGAACATGGGATAGGGGCAGTTTTGTCCCAAACAAATGATGATGGCCTTGACCAGCCTGTTGCTTTCATTAGCAGGAGGTTACTCCCCAGGGAGCAGCGTTGGAGTGCCATTGAGAGGGAGGCCTTTGCTGTGGTTTGGTCCCTGAAGAAGCTGAGACCATACCTCTTTGGGACTCACTTCCTAGTTCAAACTGACCACAGACCTCTCAAATGGCTGATGCAAATGAAAGGTGAAAATCCTAAACTGTTGAGGTGGTCCATCTCCCTACAGGGAATGGACTTTATAGTGGAACACAGACCTGGGACTGCCCATGCCAATGCAGATGGCCTTTCCAGGTTCTTCCACTTAGAAAATGAAGACTCTCTTGGGAAAGGTTAGTCTCATCCTCTTTCGTTTGGGGGGGGGTTGTGTAAGGAAATGCCTCCTTGGCATGGTTGCCCCCTGACTTTTTGCCTTTGCTGATGCTATGTTTACAATTGAAAGTGTGCTGAGGCCTGCTAACCAGGCCCCAGCACCAGTGTTCTTTCCCTAACCTGTACTTTTGTATCCACAATTGGCAGACCCTGGCATCCAGATAAGTCCCTTGTAACTGGTACTTCTAGTACCAAGGGCCCTGATGCCAAGGAAGGTCCCTAAGGGCTGCAGCATGTCTTATGCCACCCTGGAGACCTCTCACTCAGCACAGACACTCTGCTTGCCAGCTGTGCGTGCTAGTGAGGACAAAACGAGTAAGTCGACATGGCACTCCCCTCAGGGTGCCATGCCAGCCTCTCACTGCCTATGCAGTATAGGTAAGACACCCCTCTAGCAGGCCTTACAGCCCTAAGGCAGGGTGCACTATACCATAGGTGAGGGTACCAGTGCATGAGCATGGTACCCCTACAGTGTCTAAACAAAACCTTAGACATTGTAAGTGCAGGGTAGCCATAAGAGTATATGGTCTGGGAGTCCGTCAAACACGAACTCCACAGCACCATAATGGCTACACTGAAAACTGGGAAGTTTGGTATCAAACTTCTCAGCACAATAAATGCACACTGATGCCAGTGTACATTTTATTGTAAAATACACCCCAGAGGGCACCTTAGAGGTACCCCCTGAAACTTAACCGACTATCTGTGTAGGCTGACTAGTTTTAGCAGCCTGCCACAAACCGAGACATGTTGCTGGCCCCATGGGAGAGTGCCTTTGTCACTCTGAGGCCAGTAACAAAGCCTGCACTGGGTGGAGATGCTAACACCTCCCCCAGGCAGGAATTGTCACACCTGGCGGTGAGCCTCAAAGGCTCACCTCCTTTGTGCCAACCCAGCAGGACACTCCAGCTAGTGGAGTTGCCCGCCCCCTCCGGCCAGGCCCCACTTTTGGCGGCAAGGCCGGAGAAAATAATGAGAAAAACAAGGAGGAGTCACTGGCCAGTCAGGACAGCTCCTAAGGTGTCCTGAGCTGAAGTGACTCTAACTTTTAGAAATCCTCCATCTTGCAGATGGAGGATTCCCCCAATAGGGTTAGGATTGTGACCCCCTCCCCTTGGGAGGAGGCACAAAGAGGGTGTACCCACCCTCAGGGCTAGTAGCCATTGGCTACTAACCCCCCAGACCTAAACACGCCCTTAAATTTAGTATTTAAGGGCTACCCTGAACCCTAGAAAATTAGATTCCTGCAACTACAAGAAGAAGGACTGCCTAGCTGAAAAACCCCTGCAGAGGAAGACCAGAAGACGACAACTGCCTTGGCTCCAGAAACTCACCGGCCTGTCTCCTGCCTTCCAAAGATCCTGCTCCAGCGACGCCTTCCAAAGGGACCAGCGACCTCGACATCCTCTGAGGACTGCCCCTGCTTCGAAAAGACAAGAAACTCCCGAGGACAGCGGACCTGCTCCAAGAAAGGCTGCAACTTTGTTTCCAGCAGCCTTGAAAGAACCCTGCAAGCTCCCCGCAAGAAGCGTGAGACTTGCAACACTGCACCCGGCGACCCCGACTCGGCTGGTGGAGATCCAACACCTCAGGAGGGACCCCAGGACTACTCTGATACTGTGAGTACCAAAACCTGTCCCCCCTGAGCCCCCACAGCGCCGCCTGCAGAGGGAATCCCGAGGCTTCCCCTGACCGCGACTCTTTGAATCCTAAGTCCCGACGCCTGGGAGAGACCCTGCACCCGCAGCCCCCAGGACCTGAAGGACCGGACTTTCACTGGAGAAGTGACCCCCAGGAGTCCCTCTCCCTTGCCCAAGTGGAGGTTTCCCCGAGGAACCCCCCCCTTGCCTGCCTGCAGCGCTGAAGAGATCCCGAGATCTCTCATAGACTAACATTGCGAACCCGACGCTTGTTTCTACACTGCACCCGGCCGCCCCCGCGCCGCTGAGGGTGAAATTTCGGTGTGGGCTTGTGTCCCCCCCGGTGCCCTACAACACCCCCCTGGTCTGCCCTCCGAAGACGCGGGTACTTACCTGCAAGCAGACCGGAACCGGGGCACCCCCTTCTCTCCATTCTAGCCTATGTGTTTTGGGCACCACTTTGAACTCTGCACCTGACCGGCCCTGAGCTGCTGGTGTGGTGACTTTGGGGTTGCTCTGAACCCCCAACGGTGGGCTACCTTGGACCAAGAACTAAGCCCTGTAAATTGTCTTACTTACCTGGTTAACCTAACAAATACTTACCTCCCCTAGGAACTGTGAAAATTGCACTGTGTCCACTTTTAAAACAGCTATTTGTGAATAACTTGAAAAGTATACATGCAATTTTGATGATTTGAAGTTCCTAAAGTACTTACCTGCAATACCTTTCGAATGAGATATTACATGTAGAATTTGAACCTGTGGTTCTTAAAATAAACTAAGAAAAGATATTTTTCTATATAAAAACCTATTGGCTGGATTTGTCTCTGAGTGTGTGTACCTCATTTATTGTCTATGTGTATGTACAACAAATGCTTAACACTACTCCTTGGATAAGCCTACTGCTCGACCACACTACCACAAAATAGAGCATTAGTATTATCTATTTTTACCACTATTTTACCTCTAAGGGGAACCCTTGGACTCTGTGCATGCTATTCCTTACTTTGAAATAGCACATACAGAGCCAACTTCCTACAGGAACCTTTTATTCAAATACACAAAAATAAGGTAGTTCTAAGAACTAATCCTAAATTTTTACCAAAAGTTATTTCACCGTTCCACTTAAATCAAACAGTAGAACTTTCCACAGCCAGACTCAGTAGCTGAAAGGGCACTACATACATTAGACATCAGAAGAGCACTAATGTACTACATTGACAGAACAAAACTAATTAGGAAAACAAAACAACTGTTTATTGCATTTCAAAAACCTCATACAGGAAACCCAATATCAAAACAGGGTATAGCCAGATGGATAGTTAAGTGTATCCAAACCTGCTACCTTAAAGCAAAGAGAGAGCTGCCCATTACACCAAAGGCACACTCAACCAGAAAGAAAGGCGCTACCATGGCCTTCCTAGGAAATATTCCAATGAACGAAATATGTAAGGCAGCCACATGGTCTACGCCTCACACATTTACTAAGCACTACTGTGTAGACGTGCTATCCGCACAACAAGCCACAGTAGGTCAAGCCGTACTAAGAACTCTATTTCAAACTACTTCCACTCCTACAGGCTGAGCCACCGCTTTTGGAGTCGACGCCCATGCGCAATGGAAACAAAGGAGGAGGAGTCCCTCGGTCTCGTGACTCGAAAAGACTTCTTCGAAGAAAAACAACTTGTAACACTCCGACCCAACACCAGACGGCGGACTATGCACAGCATGTGAATCTGCAGCGACTAATGCCACGAACAGATGTACACTGGGTAAGTGACATTTTCCTTCCACAGGTGCCCGGGTGCAGAGTTATCATCGAGCTGGGTGTCCCATAGGCTAAACAGGATTGTCACGGTTGGATGTTTATGGATTCAGGACCCTTCCCAGTGGACCCAGAGGAAACCACTTGGCACAAAGAAGGTTGGAGGTGGGAGAGTGTCCCCACCCGTAGATATCCAGAAGACCGGAGTACCTAACACCACGGAGCCCAGGTGCATGTGACGTTGGAAACCCTTGTTGGAGTAAATCGAAGCCTCGGCTGCCCAGCTGTTGTTGCACCCAGAGTACCATGTTGGTGGAACCCAAAGGTGGATTCCAGACGAGAGGAACCTGAAAAAGAAGAGGACAGTGTCCAGACCACTCGGAGATGTCCAGGCAGTGCAGGTAGGGAATGCCCTCCCTCTTGGAGGTGATGTTCCTGCAGGAGGGTGAAGGAAGAAGTCTAAGTGTAGAGTCCAGGAGATCCTTGGAGTTCCCCATGAGCTGTCCAACGTCAATCGCCGGAGTTCAGGAGGGTCAGTGACCAGCAGGGTCACCTACAAGCCTTGGCAAATAGTAGTTGCAATGTAAGTTGCAGCTTTTTGAGTACCAGAAAGGTCCTGGTGACTAGACCCTTGGAAGGGAGTCAGGGCTGGCCTACAGCAGGAAGAAAAGCCTGCCGGAGTCGATGGAGACCCCATGAGTTAGCCACTGGCCCCAGGCAAAGAGTCACATGGAGGCCTCAACAGCATAATAAAACAGAAATTCCACGTCGCAGGAGCTGCAGAGTGGAAGCTGATTGTAGGAAGTTGGCTCTGTATGCACTATTTCAAAGTAAGGAATAGTATGCACAGAGTCCAAGGGTTCCCCTTAGAGGTAAGATAGTGGCAAAAAGAGATGATACTAATGCTCTATTTTGTGGTAGTGTGGTCGAGCAGTAGGCTTATCAAAGGAGTAGTGTTAAGCATTTGGTCGAGCAGTAGGCTTATCAAAGGATTAAGGGGTTCCCCAGAACCTAGGAAACTAGATTCCTGCAACCTAAGAAGAAGAGGACTGCTAAGCTGAAAAACCCTGCATAGAAGACGGAGACACCAACTGCTTTGGCCCCAGCTCTACCGGCCTGTCTCCCCACTTCTAAAGATACTGCTCCAGCGACGCTTTCCCCAGGGACCAGCGACCTCTGAAGCCTCAGAGGACTGCCCTGCATCTAGAAGGACCAAGAACTCCAGAGGACAGCGGCTCTGTTCACCAAAGACTGCAACTTTGTAACAAAGGAGCAACTTTAAAACAACTTGCGTTTCCCGCCGGAAGCGTGAGACTTGCCACTCTGCACCAGACGCCCCCGGCTCGACTTGTGGAGAACAAACACTTCAGGGAGGACTCCCCGGCGACTGCGAGACCGTGAGTAGCCAGAGTTGCCCCCCCCGAACCCCCACAGCGACACCTGCAGAGGGAATCCCGAGGCTCCCCCTGACCGCGACTGCCTGCTTCTAAGATCCGACGCCTGGTAAAGACTCTGCACCCGCAGCCCCCAGGGCCTGGAGGATCCGACCTCCAGTGCAGGAGCGACCCCCAGGTGGCCCTCTCCCTTGCCCAGGTGGTGGCTACCCCGAGGAGCGCCCCCTTGCCTGCATCGCTGAAGAGACCCCTTGGTCTCCCATTGATTTCAATTTCAAACCCGATGCTTGTTTGCACACTGCACACGGCCGTTGAGGGTGTACTTTCTGTGTGGACTTGTGTCCCCCCGGTGCCCTACAAAAACCCCCTGGTCTGCCCTCCGAAAACGCGGGTACTTACCTGCTGGCAGACTGGAACCGGGGCACCCCCTTCTCCATTGAAGCCTATGCGTTTTGGGCACCACTTTGACCTCTGTACCTGACCGGCCCTGAGCTGCTGGTGTGGTAACTTTGGGGTTGCTCTGAACCCCCAACGGTGGGCTACCTTGGACCCAAATTTGAACCCCGTAGGTGGTTTACTTACCTGCAAAAACTAACAAACTCTTACTCCCACTAGGAACTGTTGAAAATTGCACTGTCTAGTTTTAAAATAGCTATATGTGATTTATGTGAAAACTGTATATGCTATTTTGCTAATTCAAAGTTCCTAAAGTACCTACCTGCAATACCTTTCATTTGAAGTATTACATGTAAATCTTGAACCTGTGGTTCTTAAAATAAACTAAGAAAAGATATTTTTCTATACAAAACCTATTGGCTGGATTTGTCTCTGAGTGTGTGTACCTCATTTATTGTCTATGTGTATGTACAACAAATGCTTAACACTACTCCTTGGATAAGCCTACTGCTCGACCACACTACCACAAAATAGAGCATTAGTATTATCTCTTTTTACCACTATTTTACCTCTAAGGGGAACCCTTGGACTCTGTGCATGCTATTCCTTACTTTGAAATAGCACATACAGAGCCAACTTCCTACAGGAACACACTACATTAGTAATTTCAGGAACTTCTAAACTTTTGCCTCTGTAGTTATGGGCCTAGCATATCCCTTTCTCCAAGCCTTTTAAAAGTTTAGAAATTTAGAGTAGGTAGCTACACTCCATACACTACTCTAACACCATGTCCTTAGTTGAGGGAGCTGAACAGACTTGGGAGTCTAGGTATGGAGGTCTTTAGTCCTAGGAACTTAGGACCCTGTGTACAGCTAGGAAACTTAGGACAGGTAGCAACCCTACCAAAGCTAATCTTTCAGACTTTCTTATTCAGAATGACATTCAGAATTCTGATATCGAAGGACATTTAGATGAGGAGGGTGACCCACCAGTGTTGGAAAATGAAGTACCAGGTACCTCCTATGGCCACACCGGAGAGAATTGAGAGGATTCTGGAGAGAACATTGAACCTGCAGGGAGCTGTGCTGGTAGCACAAGAGGGGATTGTAGAAGTAGGCCCACTTTTGCTCTCCCCTGTGTTGGTCCAAAGGGTATCCAGGAGGGGTAGATACTCCTCATCTTACCTTGTCTCAGCATCTACTGCTGGGGCCATCTACTCTAGCTCAGAAGAGGGATCATTAAATAGGGGTTCAGCAATAGTGTTTACCATTGGTGTTCTGGGTCATAGCTGTGTTGCACTCGCTCGTAATTGCCAATAACTCTTTTAGCACTTCACTATTAGGGCAGCAGTTCTAAAGAGCTAAGTTTACTCCAGATTATGTTACTGAATTAGAAACTCAAAACGTCTGTAAAGAAAACAAAACTAGACTTCGCAGGTTGTTCTTCACTTGTTAAAAACATAGGCTTCATTCAGTTGCAAGTTTTTTTTTTTTTTAATGTAACTACATACTAGCAAAGAAATATGAGGATTGTTTACCACCTTCTGACCTAAGTTACAACCTCCAAATCTTTTCTAGCTCCTGTGCACTCAGTTTTAATTTAATATTGAGGCCTATGCCTAATATTATTCTAGAGGGAATAGTTGTCTTTTCAGAGGCTTTTAAATTTAGTTTGTGTCAAACAAGGCAAAGATCAAAGGGACTTGCTGACAGTACTTTTGTATTTGGAATGCAGTGATTATGAACGTTATCTACAAGAATGTGGTAAGGCATAACCCGTAGACTGCTACATCTAAATGCCCCCTAGAAGAAGAGGAGAACCCACAAATGTAAGCGCTATAGCACCTCTAAATGACTATGCCTGGTCCTGGATGTGGGGTAAGTACTTACCTTCACTTACCTTGGTCAATGTGAGTTCCCCAGCTACATGATGGCTTCAATTAAAATAGGGTTGTTTGGTATAAAAAAAATCTCAAATTAATAAACCCTCACTAATTCCAGTGATGGATTTATTAATACATGCACCCAGAGGGCACCTACCATCTACCCGCGTGCTGGCTGACTAGTTTTTACCAGGCTGCCACCAACAGACAGGTTTCTGACCCCCAAGGGTGAACGCCTCTGCTCTTGGGTGGTCAGGAACAAAGCCTGCTCTGGCAGGGGTGTTAAAACACCCCTTCCAACAGGATGACCTGCAAATGTGCATTCCAAAGCAGGGGGCTTTAAAGGAGCCCACCGCCCTTGGTATGCAGATCTGACTTTCCTCAGAATGGAGATGCCAACCCCCCTGCCTCAGGGCCCATTTGGCACCTGGACAGGTGGGAAACTTAGTAGTCAGGAAGGTGTGCCCACTCAGGTCTGGTCTACCCCTAAGGTGAGCTGCCTGATGTGCACACAAAATTCTTGATGATGACAGAACTAGGAAGTCTGGGGCAGGGCTATGCCCACTTCCCACAGAATGTAGTCATATAGGTGGGGCATAGTGACCCCAGTGGTAGGTAGCCCATTGGCCCACTGGCTACCACCCTACACTCCCCTAACATCAATAAATGCAGTATTTGGGGGGGTCCCTGGCATCAGAAAATCAGATCCTGCTGGCCTGAATAAAGGCAGACACTCCAGAGATGCAAAAGGCAAGAATTAAAGATCAGTGACTGACTGCGCAATCCCTTCCAGCCTGCCTGACTCTGTGCCAACCCTCCCAGCCTGCCTTCTGACTTCACCAATTGTGAGAAAGACACCATCTTGCAGCTGCCTGTGCCTCCAAAAGCCCAGGAGGACTGCCACTCTTCACTCCTGTGGAGTAGCAAAGCTTCTTCACTGTATCTTGAGGCACCTAAAGAAGAATTGGGAGGACTCCAGATCTCCAAACCCTGCCACCAGAAAGCACCACTGCACCTGTGCCCCCGCCTAGCCCGAGTTGAAGAGGGCTAACAGTGTAAGTGTGGTCCCCAAACCCTCCAGAGACTAAGCCCACCTTGGGTCTTCCATCTTTGATCTTCCCGATGATGCCTGCATCTTCTGTGTGCAGGCCCCCTCTACTACGAGTGACCTGGAGACAAAGACCCAACGTCCTTAGGACACCTCTGCAATGGACCAGGGAGAAGAGGACGAAGGGTGTCCCTACATCCCCCAGCCTTGTGAGACCTGATTCCAGTTGTTGGCTTAGTCGGACTGGATCCCCAGTCCACACCTGCAGCCTCTTTCTGCAGGTCTCCTCGACCACGATTGCTCCAGTGACAGAAACCCGACACTTAAGGACACCTCTGCACCTGGCTGTCCCGGACCCAGGAGAAAAAGGATCAAGGGTATCCCCACGTCCCCAAGCATCACAAGTCTTGATCCCTTTTGTTGGTTCACCCAGGCTGGAACCCAGTTCCTGTCTTCAGTGCCTTTCTAACCGAACCAACCCCCTTTGACTTCAACAGGTACCCAACGCTGAACTGCACCTCTTTGCCCGGCTGCCCCAGTGCCACCTGAGGTGACCTGTTGATGTGGCCTAGAATCCTGCCCCATACTAAATGTAAGTCTTGAAGATTGGTCCTCTAAGTCACTGCTGAGTACCTGTTTGCTGTATTTGTTTTTCCTCCGTAGGATAACATTGCAGATCCAGAAAATGATTGACTTTTCAAAACTGGAAGAATTTCTTCTGCAAAATGTACTTACCTGATTGTATTGATTCTAGTGCCCAAACGTGTATGAAGATACTTGTTTTTTTTGTTTTTTTTTGTCTTTTTTTTTTTTAGTAAATTGGTGTGGATCTCCTTGAGTCATGTAATGTATTGACTGTGCCTACTGCAGATGTCTAACACTCCTCTTTGAGAAGTCTAAGGCTGCTTGACCACACTACCCCCTAAAAGAGCACCTTGGGATTGCTAGAGCAATCCCCTGTCCACCCTTAAGAGAACTCCTGGACCCTTTACACGGTATACCTCATTTTGGTATCCTGTATAAAGAGCCAGCTTCCTAGAGAGTCACCCTGATTTCTGAGAGATTGGAATCCCCTTTCTAATCCGTTTGCTCCTGGAAATGATCTTGTTGAAAGGCTTGTCCAGGACTCCAGTCCAGTCCTGTTGTCCAACAAAACTCTGTCCAGCATCATAAGCTTTTGCCTGCCACTGTGGTTTTCAAGGTGTAAGCCCCTCAATGGTCGGTCATTGTTAGTCATTCTAGGTGTACTGGCACCTAAGTCAGCCACTATGCCCACCAGTAATAGTGCTATTACGAGACACCTGACAACATGTAAGAAATAACTGAGTTGCAAACAAGGAAGGTTTTGCTTGCCAGAGAATGTAGGGGCCTTCCTTTGTGTGGTGTGATTACGGTGTCTTTGGGTTTTGTAGCAGATACACCAGGTACATTTTTCCATAATTAGTGAAACAAAATTGATGGAAATGAAAGCTAAAGAACCATTGCATTCCTACTTGAAATGACTGGAGAAAATGCTATGGAGGGAAGACTTCAATTCTCTGAAGACAGTGAGCTGCCCCCATTTAACTTTGACCAGTCTCCAATATTTAGAAAATTCAGTGCCTAACACTAAGGAACTTATAAGTATGTTTTAGGTTTCTTTGTCACAGAAGGTACTAGCAGCATCTTGTTTTTTCTTATTTGGACTGCTGTTATTGCCTACCTTAAAATTGATTTTCTTCAGACTTATATCACTCGTGAAATGCTTATTGCATATTATCTGTGTTAATGTATTGCAGTTTCTGATCCCCTGTTTTTCACCTAGTTATACCCTTGAGTGCATGATCTAACCGCTTACTGAGTCGTGTCCAAAGGGGGGCATAAGCTGGTTATCTAGTTGGATTGTAGTGGCACTAGTGGCTGTTGGGCACTAATGCTAAATGGGTACCAATGCAGTATTCAGACCAGAAGCCTGACTGTCCCTGAACCGCACTTCATAGGCACAGCATGCATAACACCCGGTGCTGCTGGGCTGTACCATTTTTCAGTGTCCAGCCTGACAGATGGAAGAATTTGTTGATAAGGAAGGAATCTGCGGTAAGATGTAGTATCCACAGTTGTAATTGTAATAGTATGTTCGATGGCATCTGTCGCTGTAGATACGCATGTTTTGCAATAGCTCGCCATCTGGTGTTGGGCCGGAGTGTTACAAGTTGTTTTTCTTCGAAGAAGTCTTTCGAGTCACGGGACCGAGTGACTCCTCCTTTTGTCTCCATTGCGCATGGGCGTCGACTCCATCTTCGATTGTTTTTTTTCCGCCATCGGGTTCGGACGTGTTCCTGTCGCTCCGAGTTTCGGAACGGAAAGATAGCTAATTTCGGAAGATTTTCGTCGGTATTGTTGCGTTCGGGATCGGCGTAGTTAGATACAACACCGCATCGAAGATCGAAGAGCTCCGGTGCCCTTCGGGGTAGTTTTTCGATCCCCCGTCGGGGCCTGGTCGGCCCGACCTCGTGCTGAAGAACGCCGATGGAACGGACCCCGTTCCGTTTCTGCCCCAAATGCCACAATAAATACCCCTATACAGACCAACACTTGGTCTGTAACCTGTGCCTGTCACCTGAGCACAGTGAAGACACCTGCGAGGCCTGTCGTGCGTTCCGGTCCCGAAAAACACTCCGAGACCGTCGAGCCAGAAGACTTCAGATGGCGTCCGCGCCGACAGCCCACCGAGAGTTCGAGGAACAAGAAGAGGAAGGTACCTTCTCGATCCAAGAATCAGACTCCGAAGGATTCGACGAGACACAAACCGTGAGTAAGACGTCGAAAACCACACAGAGGAAGATTTACAAGGCCCAGGGGACGCCACTGCCATCAGGCCATGGCTCCACCCATAAATTCGGTGACCGACCGTCGGCACCGAAAAAGGCCCAAACAGTGCCGAGATCGTCCGACTCCGGTCGAGACACCGGCATGCAGCCTTCTCGGGACCGAGAAAGTGCTGGAGACAAGCCTCGACACCGAGATGCCGGTGTGGACACGGCTCGACGCCGAGACAGCGGCACCGAAGAAGATCAATGCCGAGAGGTTTCGGCCCCGAAAAAGAAAAAAGTCACCTCGGAGCCGAAAAAACACGCAGACAGGGTTTCGGTGCCGAAACAAACTGCAAGCGACCCAGCTTCAGGCTCTTATACAGAAGAGCACTCGCTAACCTCCCAAATGCAAAAGCATAGGTTTGAGGAAGAGCTACAATCAACTGATGTGGACCATACGCAAAAGCGTATTTTCATACAGCAAGGGACAGGAAAAATAAGCACCCTTCCCCCCATTAGAAGAAAGAGAAGGTTGGAGTTCCAAACTGAACAGACACCACAACCAAAAGTGGTGAAAAGAGTTACCCCACCACCCTCTCCTCCGCCCGTGATTAACGTCTCACCAGCACAAACTCCATCACACTCCCCAGCTCACACCACCATAAGCCAGGGTGACCAAGATCAAGACGCATGGGACCTATACGACGCCCCAGTGTCAGATAACAGTCCGGAGGCATACCCTACGAAGCCATCTCCACCAGAGGACAGCACCGCGTATTCTCAAGTAGTGGCTAGAGCAGCACAATTTCACAACGTAAGCCTCCACTCAGAACAGGTCGAGGATGATTTTTTATTCAACACACTCTCCTCCACCCACAGCTCATACCAAAGCCTGCCTATGCTCCCTGGTATGCTCCGGCACGCAAAAGAAATCTTTAAGGAGCCGGTCAAAAGTAGGGCTATCACACCAAGGGTGGAAAAAAAGTATAAGGCGCCTCCTACAGACCCGGTTTTCATCACTTCACAGCTGCCACCAGACTCTGTCGTTGTAGGAGCAGCTAGGAAAAGGGCCAACTCCCACACATCTGGAGATGCACCACCCCCAGATAAAGAAAGCCGCAAGTTCGATGCAGCTGGTAAGAGAGTCGCAGCACAAGCTGCAAACCAGTGGCACACCGCGAACTCCCAGGCACTACTTGCGCGCTATGACAGAGCCCACTGGGACGAGATGCAACATCTCATTGAACATCTGCCCAAGGACTTACAAAATAGGGCAAAACAAGTGGTTGAGGAGGGACAGACCATTTACAACAACCAGATCCGCTCCTCCATGGACGCTGCAGATACAGCTGCACGGACAATTAATACATCTGTAACTATCAGAAGGCATGCATGGCTCCGAACGTCTGGATTTAAACCAGAGATTCAACAAGCAGTTCTCAATATGCCTTTTAACGAAAAAGAACTGTTCGGTCCAGAAGTGGACACAGCGATTGAGAAACTCAAAAAAGATACGGACACTGCCAAAGCCATGGGCGCACTCTACTCCCAGCAGAGCAGAGGCAATTACAGCACATTCCGTAAAACACCCTTTCGAGGGGGGTTTCGGGGTCAGGCCACACAAGCCAGCACCTCACAAGCAACACCGTCCAGTTACCAGGGACAGTATAGAGGAGGTTTTCGGGGACAATATAGAGGAGGGCAATTCCCTAGGAATAGAGGAAGATTTCAGAGCCCCAAAACCCCTACTACTAAACCGTGACTCACATGTCACTCACCCCCTCCACACAACACCAGTGGGGGGAAGAATAAGTCATTATTACAAAGCATGGGAGGAAATCACTACAGACACTTGGGTTCTAGCAATTATCCAACATGGTTATTGCATAGAATTTCTACAATTCCCTCCAAACATACCACCAAAAGCACAAAATTTGACAACACACCATTCCAATCTCCTGGAGATAGAAGTGCAGGCACTATTGCAAAAGAATGCAATCGAATTAGTGCCAAACACACAAATAAACACAGGAGTTTACTCACTGTACTTTCTGATACCAAAGAAGGACAAAACGCTGAGACCAATCCTAGACCTCAGAGTAGTGAACACTTTCATCAAATCAGACCACTTTCACATGGTCACACTACAAGAAGTATTGCCATTGCTAAAACTACACGACTACATGGCAACTTTAGACCTCAAGGATGCTTATTTCCATATACCAATACACCCATCGCACAGGAAATACCTAAGGTTTGTATTCAAAGGAATACATTACCAATTCAAGGTACTGCCTTTCGGATTAACAACCGCGCCAAGAGTCTTTACCAAATGTCTAGCGGTGGTCGCTGCACACATAAGAAGGCAGCAAATACATGTGTTCCCATATCTAGACGACTGGCTAATCAAGGCCCATTCGTTAATAGAGTGCTCAAATCACACAAATCATATCATACAAACCCTCTTCAAACTAGGGTTCACCGTCAATTTCACAAAATCCAAAATTCTGCCGCGCAAGGTACAACAATACCTGGGAGCCATAATAGACACATCAAAAGGAGTAGCCACTCCAAGTCCACAAAGAATTCAAAATTTCAACACCATCATACAACGCATGTATCCAACACAAAGGATACAAGCAAGGATGATACTACAACTCCTAGGTATGATGTCTTCATGCATAGCCATTGTCCCAAACGCAAGACTGCACATGAGGCCCTTACAACAGTGCCTAGCATCACAATGGTCACAAGCACAGGGTCACCTTCTAGATCTGGTGTTAATAGACCGCCAAACTTACCTCTCGCTTCTGTGGTGGAACAACATAAATTTAAACAAAGGGCGGCCTTTCCAAGACCCAGTGCCACAATACGTAATAACAACAGATGCTTCCATGACAGGGTGGGGAGCACACCTCGATCAACACAGCATACAAGGACAATGGAACGTACATCAAACAAAACTGCATATAAATCACCTAGAACTTCTAGCAGTTTTTCAAGCACTAAAAGCTTTCCAACCAATAATAGTTCACAAATACATTCTCGTCAAAACAGACAACATGACAACAATGTATTATCTAAACAAGCAAGGGGGGACGCACTCCACGCAGTTAAGCCTGCTAGCACAAAAGATTTGGCGTTGGGCAATTCACAACCAAATTCGCCTAATAGCACAATTTATACCAGGGATCCAAAATCAACTCGCAGACAATCTCTCTCGAGATCACCAACAGGTCCACGAATGGGAAATTCACCCCCAAATTCTGAACACTTATTTCAAACTCTGGGGAACACCTCAGATAGACTTGTTTGCGACAAAGGAGAACGCAAAATGCCAAAACTTCACATCCAGATACCCACACAAACAGTCCCAAGGCAATGCCCTATGGATGAACTGGTCAGGGAGATTTGCTTACGCTTTTCCTCCTCTCCCTCTCCTTCCTTACCTGGTAAACAAACTCAGTCAAAACAAACTCAAACTCATATTAATAGCACCAACTTGGGCAGGGCAACCCTGGTACACAACGCTGCTAGACCTATCAGTAGTACCCTGCATCAAATTGCCCAACAGGCCAGATCTGTTGACACAGCACAACCAAAAGATCAGACACCCAGACCCAGCATCGCTGAATCTAGCAATCTGGCTCCTGAAATCCTAGAATTCGGGCACTTACAACTTACCCAAGAATGTATGGAAGTCATAAAACAAGCCAGAAGGCCATCCACCAGGCACTGCTATACAAGTAAATGGAAGAGGTTTGTTTGCTACTGCCATATTAATCAAATACAACCATTACACACAACTCCAGAACATGTAGTGGGTTACTTGCTTCACTTACAAAAATCTAACCTGGCTTTCTCTTCCATTAAAATACACCTTACAGCAATATCTGCATACCTGCAGACTACCTATTCAACTTCCCTATATAAAATACCAGTCATTAAAGCATTCATGGAGGGCCTTAGGAGAATTATACCACCAAGAACACCACCTGTTCCTTCATGGAACCTAAATGTTGTCCTAACTAGACTTATGGGTCCCCCTTTTGAACCCATGCACTCCTGCGAAATACAGTTCCTAACCTGGAAGGTGGCATTTCTCATTGCCATTACTTCCCTAAGAAGAGTAAGCGAGATTCAGGCGTTTACAATACAGGAACCTTTTATACAACTACACAAGAATAAGGTCGTCCTAAGGACCAATCCTAAATTTTTGCCAAAGGTTATTTCACCGTTCCATCTAAATCAAACAGTGGAACTTCCAGTGTTCTTTCCACAGCCAGATACCGTAGCTGAAAGGGCACTACATACATTAGATGTCAAAAGAGCATTGATGTATTACATTCACAGAACAAAAAACATCAGAAAGACTAAACAACTATTTATTGCATTTCAAAAACCTCATGCAGGAAACCCAATATCAAAACAAGGTATAGCCAGATGGATAGTTAAATGCATCCAAATCTGCTACCTTAAAGCTAAACGACAGCTGCCCATTACACCAAGGGCACACTCAACCAGAAAGAAAGGTGCTACCATGGCCTTTCTAGGAAACATCCCAATGCAAGAAATATGTAAGGCAGCCACATGGTCTACGCCTCACACATTCACCAAGCACTACTGTGTAGACGTGTTATCCGCACAACAAGCCACAGTAGGTCAAGCTGTATTAAGAACATTATTTCAGACTACTTCCACTCCTACAGGCTGATCCACCGCTTTTGGGGAGATAACTGCTTACTAGTCTATGCAAAACATGCGTATCTACAGCGACAGATGCCATCGAACTGAAAATGTCACTTACCCAGTGTACATCTGTTCGTGGCATCAGTCGCAGTAGATTCGCATGTGCCCACCCGCCTCCCCGGGAGCCTGTAGTAGTTTGGAAGTTACCTTCAACTATTTATATATGTATCATCTCAACCTTAAATACGTGCATACTTCGTCACTCCATTGCATGGGCACTATTACTACAATTCAACTCCTACCTCACCCTCTGCGGGGAAAAACAATCGAAGATGGAGTCGACGCCCATGCGCAATGGAGACAAAAGGAGGAGTCACTCGGTCCCGTGACTCGAAAAACTTCTTCGAAGAAAAACAACTTGTAACACTCCGGCCCAACACCAGATGGCGAGCTATTGCAAAACATGCGAATCTACTGCGACTGATGCCACGAACAGATGTACACTGGGTAAGTGACATTTTCATTATATAGCGCTTACTACCCCTGACGAGGCGTCGAAGCGCTTTTCGGCGAGTAGCATGCTACTCTGGAACCCAACAAGAATTAGTGATGGATTATGTAGGAAGTTGGCTCTGTAAGTGCTATTTCAAAGTAAGGAATAGCATGCACAGAGTCCAAGGGTTCCCCTTAGAGGTAAAATAGTGGTAAAAATAGATAATACTAATGCTCTATTTTGTGGTAGTGTGGTCGAGCAGTAGGCTTATCCAAGGAGTAGTGTTAAGCATTTGTTGTACATACACATAGACAATAAATGAGGTACACACACTCAGAGACAAATCCAGCCAATAGGTTTTTGTATAGAAAAAAATATCTTTTCTTAGTTTATTTTAAGAACCACAGGTTCAAATTCTACATGTAATATCTCATTCGAAAGGTATTGCAGGTAAGTACTTTGGGAACTTCAAATCATCAAAATTGCATGTATACTTTTCAAGTTATTGACAAATAGCTGTTTTAAAAGTGGACACTTAGTGCAATTTTCACAGTTCCTGGGGGAGGTAAGTTTTGGTTAGTTTTACCAGGTAAGTAAGACACTTACAGGGCTTAGTTCTTGGTCCAAGGTAGCCCACCGTTGGGGGTTCAGAGCAACCCCAAAGTCACCACACCAGCAGCTCAGGGCCGGTCAGGTGCAGAGTTCAAAGTGGTGCCCAAAACACATAGGCTAGAATGGAGAGAAGGGGGTGCCCCGGTTCCGGTCTGCTTGCAGGTAAGTACCCGCGTCTTCGGAGGGCAGACCAGGGGGGTTTTGTAGGGCACCGGGGGGGACACAAGTCCACACAGAAATTTCACCCTCAGCAGCGCGGGGGCGGCCGGGTGCAGTGTAGGAACAGGCGTCGGGTTCGCAATGTTAGTCTATGAGAGATCTCGGGATCTCTTCAGCGCTGCAGGCAGGCAAGGGGGGGATTCCTCGGGGAAACCTCCACTTGGGCAAGGGAGAGGGACTCCTGGGGGTCACTTCTCCAGTGAAAGTCCGGTCCTTCAGGTCCTGGGGGCTGCGGGTGCAGGGTCTCTCCCAGGCGTCGGGACTTTAGGTTCAAAGAGTCGCGGTCAGGGGAAGCCTCGGGATTCCCTCTGCAGGCGGCGTTGTGGGGGCTCAGGGGGGACAGGTTTTGGTACTTACAGTATCAGAGTAGTCCTGGGGCCCCTCCTGAGGTGTTGGATCGCCACCAGCCGAGTCGGTGTCGCCGGGTGCAGTGTTGCAAGTCTCACGCTTCTTGCGGGGAGCTTGCAGGGTTCTTTCAAGGCTGCTGGAAACAAAGTTGCAGCCTTTCTTGGAGCAGGTCCGCTGTCCTCGGGAGTTTCTTGTCTTTTCGAAGCAGGGGCAGTCCTCAGAGGATGTCGAGGTCGCTGGTCCCTTTGGAAGGCGTCGCTGGAGCAGGATCTTTGGAAGGCAGGAGACAGGCCGGTGAGTTTCTGGAGCCAAGGCAGTTGTCGTCTTCTGGTCTTCCGCTGCAGGGGTTTTCAGCTGGGCAGTCCTTCTTCTTGTAGTTGCAGAAATCTAATTTTCTAGGGTTCAGGGTAGCCCTTAAATACTAAATTTAAGGGCGTGTTTAGGTCTGGGGGGTTAGTAGCCAATGGCTACTAGCCCTGAGGGTGGGTACACCCTCTTTGTGCCTCCTCCCAAGGGGAGGGGGTCACAATCCTAACCCTATTGGGGGAATCCTCCATCTGCAAGATGGAGGATTTCTAAAAGTCAGAGTCACCTCAGCTCAGGACACCTTATGGGCTGTCCTGACTGGCCAGTGACTCCTCCTTGTTGCTTTCTTTGTTCCCTCCAGCCTTGCCGCCAAAAGTGGGGGCCGTGGCCGGAGGGGGCGGGCAACTCCACTAAGCTGGAGTGCCCTGCTGGGCTGTGACAAAGGGGTGAGCCTTTGAGGCTCACCGCCAGGTGTTACAGCTCCTGCCTGGGGGAGGTGTTAGCATCTCCACCCAGTGCAGGCTTTGTTACTGGCCTCAGAGTGACAAAGGCACTCTCCCCATGGGGCCAGCAACATGTCTCTGGTGTGGCAGGCTGCTGGAACTAGTCAGCCTACACAGACAGTCGGTTAAGTTTCAGGGGGCACCTCTAAGGTGCCCTCTGTGGTGTATTTTACAATAAAATGTACACTGGCATCAGTGTGCATTTATTGTGCTGAGAAGTTTGATACCAAACTTCCCAGTTTTCAGTGTAGCCATTATGGTGCTGTGGAGTTCGTGTTTGACAGACTCCCAGACCATATACTCTTATGGCTACCCTGCACTTACAATGTCTAAGGTTTTGTTTAGACACTGTAGGGGTACCATGCTCATGCACTGGTACCCTCACCTATGGTATAGTGCACCCTGCCTTAGGGCTGTAAGGCCTGCTAGAGGGGTGTCTTACCTATACTGCATAGGCAGTGAGAGGCTGGCATGGCACCCTGAGGGGAGTGCCATGTCGACCTATTCATTTTGTCCTCACTAGCACACACAAGCTGGCAAGCAGTGTGTCTGTGCTGAGTGAGAGGTCTCCAGGGTGGCATAAGACATGCTGCAGCCCTTAGAGACCTTCCTTGGCATCAGGGCCCTTGGTACTAGAAGTACCAGTTACAAGGGACTTATCTGGATGCCAGGGTCTGTCAATTGTGGATACAATGGTACATTTTAGGTGAAGGAACACTGGTGCTGGGGCCTGGTTAGCAGGGTCCCAGCACTCTTCTCAGTCAAGTCAGCATCAGTATCAGGCAAAAAGTGGGGGGTAACTGCAACAGGGAGCCATTTCTTTACACAAGCCCCCCCCAGCCCACAGGCCAGGAGACTCAGCCCAAGCTGGGAGAGTCTTCCTAGTCTGTCAGGCGAGGAAGAGTAGGAGAAATAGGCTGGTTAGTTGCAGGGCCTACTCTGCCTTACATCCTTCTGTTCAGGTCATTCCCTTTGGGGAACTGACCTACTTCCACAGTGATAGGACCTAGTCTGAATTGCCTCTTGTCTGCCTCTTCAATGTCTCCACCCATTCTTTCTATTTTGGTCTTAGAGGTATCCACCTCTGCTCACCTTATCTTGGCCAGGGTTACCCCTAGCTTACCCAGAGAGGTTACCCAGAGCTGGAGTAACCCCACCATGACCAATAGGGTCAGGGGGCCTAACTTGCTATTTGGCATGGGGTCAGACCACCATGCTAAGGATAGTGCAGCCATAAAGGCTAACACCCAGCAGAGGCCACTGACAGCTGTCAGTGCCCAGAACCACACCTTTAGCTCTTCACCTAAAAGGGAAGGGGCTAAGTTGCAGGCCTCTTTGGGTTCAGGTTGCCTGTCTGCTGTATTAGAGTGGGGGGTTACCACATCTTGTAGTAAACACCCTTCTTCCACCCTTTCTTCTGTTAGCTGAGGAGCCACCCACTCAGGTTTAACAGTTGCCTGACTAGCCAGGACTTCTTGTGGGTCGGGTTGGACTTTATCAGGGCCATTTTTGGAGTTCTCCCCTACTGGAGCAGAATCTCCTTGGCTTGCTGTAACCTTGGCTAAAGGTTGTCCACCCTTCCTACTCTGTTTTCTTTTCTTCTTCTTCTGGGGCCTGCTTGCATTTACTGCAGAGGCAGGACTTCCAGAATCCTTGGGAGAGGACTGGCACTGGACCAGTTCCTCTCTTGGGCTCTGACTAACCTCTGGGTAGTCATTTCCAAGGAGACAATCAAGGGGGAGGTCTGTACTGACTACTACCCTTCTCCAGCTAAGAGTGCCACCCACTTCTATGGGTACTAAAGCCACAGGCCTCTTAGTGACCCTGTCTAGGCTAACTCTTACCCTGGCAGTCTCACCTGGGATGTACTGGTTTGAGAGCACCAGCCTGTCATGCACAATAGTGTGACTGGCACAAGTGTCTCTCAGGGCAGTGGTTGGGATTCCATTCACCAGTAGGTGGTGGAAGTGTCTACTTCCCTCTGGAATCTCCAACTCACCTGTTGGGCCCTGTTTCCAGTTGAAGGCTATGAAGACCTCCTCATCTGAGGAGTCATCTCCCATGGCTACACTGGTTACCCCTGGAATTTTGTTCTGGGGTTTGTTTTTGGGACAAGAAGTGTCCTTGGTGTGGTGCCCAGACTGTTTACAGTTGTGGCACCATGCCTTAGTGGCATCCCAGTTCTTACCCTGGTACCCACCTTTGTTTTGGGTTGTGTCTTGGGGCCCACCCACCTGTTCTGGTTTTTGGGGGCCTACAGAGGACTCTTTTTCTTTGTTTCTAGTGTCACCCACTTTCTCCTGGGGAGTTTTTGTAACCCCTTTCTTTTGGTCACCCCCAGTGGAAGTTTTGGTTACCCTAGTCTTGACCCAGTGGTCTGCCTTCTTTCCCAATTCTTGGGGAGAAATTGGACCTAGGTCTACCAGATACTGATGCAACTTTTCATTGAAGCAGTTACTTAAAATGTGTTCTTTCATAAACAAATTATAAAGCCCAACATAGTCACACACTTCATTTCCAGTTAACCAACCATCTAGTGTTTTTACTGAGTAGTCTACAAAATCAACCCAGGTCTGACTCGAGGATTTTTGAGCCCCCCTGAATCTAATTCTATACTCCTCAGTGGAGAATCCAAAGCCCTCAATCAGGGTACCCTTCATGAGGTCATAAGATTCTGCATCTTTTCCAGAGAGTGTGAGGAGTCTATCCCTACACTTTCCAGTGAACATTTCCCAAAGGAGAGCACCCCAGTGAGATCTGTTTACTTTTCTGGTTACACAAGCCCTCTCAAAAGCTGTGAACCATTTGGTGATGTCATCACCATCTTCATATTTTGTTACAATCCCTTTGGGGATTTTTAGGATGTCAGGAGAATCTCTGACCCTATTTAAGTTGCTGCCACCATCGATGGGACC
The DNA here is from genome assembly GCF_031143425.1 of Pleurodeles waltl. Lineage (NCBI taxonomy): Eukaryota > Metazoa > Chordata > Amphibia > Caudata > Salamandridae > Pleurodeles > Pleurodeles waltl. The sequence continues at coordinate 71,855,081 of NC_090451.1, read as the reverse complement.
TAGGCCCATCTCTCTTCTTTCCCTTTCTATGGCTAGGAGCTGCTTTTCCAAAGCCAATCTTTTGACCATCCTGGCTAACAGGGGGTCATCTTCACTGGAGTTATCCTCAGTGATTTCAGAGGTGTTGGTCTCTCCTGTGAGGGAACCAGCATCTCTGACTATTATTTTTGGAGTCAGGGTTTGAGGGACCCTGTTCTCCCTAGATAGGACTGGTAGGGGGGAATTTTCCTCCAAGTCACTATCCTCTTCTTCTGAGTTGCCACCCTCAGAGGGGTTGGCCTTTTCAAACTCTGCCAAAAGCTCCTGGAGCTGTATTTTGGTAGGTTTGGGGCCCATTGTTATTTTCTTTATTTTACAGAGTGACCTTAGCTCCCTCATCTTAAGATGGAGGTAAGGTGTGGTGTCGAGTTCCACCACAGTCACATCTGTGCTAGACATTTTGCTTCTAAAAGTTGGAATACTTTTTAAGAATCTACAACTGGTTCTAGAATCTAATTCAAACTTTTACAAACTTTTAAACTCTAAAAGAAATGCTAAACAGGATCTAACACAAGGCCCTAGCAGGTCTTTTAAGAATTTAGAAAACTTTTCAAATTGCAAAAATCAATTTCTAATGACAATTTTGGAATTTGTCGTGTGATCAGGTATTGGCTGAGTAGTCCAGCAAATGCAAAGTCTTGTACCCCACCGCTGATCCACCAATGTAGGAAGTTGGCTCTGTAAGTGATATTTCATAGTAAGGAATAGCATGCACAGAGTCCAAGGGTTCCCCTTAGAGGTAAAATAGTGGTAAAAATAGATAATACTAATGCTCTATTTTGTGGTAGTGTGGTCGAGCAGTAGGCTTATCCAAGGAGTAGTGTTAAGCATTTGTTGTACATACACATAGACAATAAATGAGGTACACACACTCAGAGACAAATCCAGCCAATAGGTTTTTGTATAGAAAAAAATATCTTTTCTTAGTTTATTTTAAGAACCACAGGTTCAAATTCTACATGTAATATCTCATTCGAAAGGTATTGCAGGTAAGTACTTTGGGAACTTCAAATCACCAAAATTGCATGTATACTTTTCAAGTTATTGACAAATAGCTGTTTTAAAAGTGGACACTTAGTGCAATTTTCACAGTTCCTGGGGGAGGTAAGTTTTGGTTAGTTTTACCAGATAAGTAAGACACTTACAGGGCTTAGTTCTTGGTCCAAGGTAGCCCACCGTTGGGGGTTCAGAGCAACCCCAAAGTCACCACACCAGCAGCTCAGGGCCGGTCAGGTGCAGAGTTCAAAGTGGTGCCCAAAACACATAGGCTAGAATGGAGAGAAGGGGGTGCCCCGGTTCCGGTCTGCTTGCAGGTAAGTACCCGCGTATTCGGAGGGCAGACCAGGGGGGTTTTGTAGGGCACCGGGGGGGACACAAGTCCACACAGAAATTTCACCCTCAGCAGCGCGGGGGCGGCCGGGTGCAGTGTAGGAACAGGCGTCGGGTTCGCAATGTTAGTCTATGAGAGATCTCGGGATCTCTTCAGCGCTGCAGGCAGGCAAGGGGGGGATTCCTCGGGGAAACCTCCACTTGGGCAAGGGAGAGGGACTCCTGGGGGTCACTTCTCCAGTGAAAGTCCGGTCCTTCAGGTCCTGGGGGCTGCGGGTGCAGGGTCTCTCCCAGGCGTCGGGACTTTAGGTTCAAAGAGTCGCGGTCAGGGGAAGCCTCGGGATTCCCTCTGCAGGCGGCGTTGTGGGGGCTCAGGGAGGACAGGTTTTGGTACTCACAGTATCAGAGTAGTCCTGGGGCCCCTCCTGAGGTGTTGGATCGCCACCAGCCGAGTCGGTGTCGCCGGGTGCAGTGTTGCAAGTCTCACGCTTCTTGCGGGGAGCTTGCAGGGTTCTTTCAAGGCTGCTGGAAACAAAGTTGCAGCCTTTCTTGGAGCAGGTCCGCTGTCCTCGGGAGTTTCTTGTCTTTTCGAAGCAGGGGCAGTCCTCAGAGGATGTCGAGGTCGCTGGTCCCTTTGGAAGGCGTCGCTGGAGCAGGATCTTTGGAAGGCAGGAGACAGGCCGGTGAGTTTCTGGAGCCAAGGCAGTTGTCGTCTTCTGGTCTTCCGCTGCAGGGGCGGTGAGTTTCTGGAGCCAAGGCAGTTGTCGTCTTCTGGTCTTCCGCTGCAGGGGTTTTCAGCTGGGCAGTCCTTCTTCTTGTAGTTGCAGAAATCTAATTTTCTAGGGTTCAGGGTAGCCCTTAAATACTAAATTTAAGGGCGTGTTTAGGTCTGGGGGGTTAGTAGCCAATGGCTACTAGCCCTGAGGGTGGGTACACCCTCTTTGTGCCTCCTCCCAAGGGGAGGGGGTCACAATCCTAACCCTATTGGGGGAATCCTCCATCTGCAAGATGGAGGATTTCTAAAAGTCAGAGTCACCTCAGCTCAGGACACCTTATGGGCTGTCCTGACTGGCCAGTGACTCCTCCTTGTTGCTTTCTTTGTTCCCTCCAGCCTTGCCGCCAAAAGTGGGGGCCGTGGCCGGAGGGGGCGGGCAACTCCACTAAGCTGGAGTGCCCTGCTGGGCTGTGACAAAGGGGTGAGCCTTTGAGGCTCACCGCCAGGTGTTACAGCTCCTGCCTGGGGGAGGTGTTAGCATCTCCACCCAGTGCAGGCTTTGTTACTGGCCTCAGAGTGACAAAGGCACTCTCCCCATGGGGCCAGCAACATGTCTCTGGTGTGGCAGGCTGCTGGAACTAGTCAGCCTACACAGACAGTCGGTTAAGTTTCAGGGGGCACCTCTAAGGTGCCCTCTGTGGTGTATTTTACAATAAAATGTACACTGGCATCAGTGTGCATTTATTGTGCTGAGAAGTTTGATACCAAACTTCCCAGTTTTCAGTGTAGCCATTATGGTGCTGTGGAGTTCGTGTTTGACAGACTCCCAGACCATATACTCTTATGGCTACCCTGCACTTACAATGTCTAAGGTTTTGTTTAGACACTGTAGGGGTACCATGCTCATGCACTGGTACCCTCACCTATGGTATAGTGCACCCTGCCTTAGGGCTGTAAGGCCTGCTAGAGGGGTGTCTTACCTATACTGCATAGGCAGTGAGAGGCTGGCATGGCACCCTGAGGGGAGTGCCATGTCGACTTATTCATTTTGTCCTCACTAGCACACACAAGCTGGCAAGCAGTGTGTCTGTGCTGAGTGAGAGGTCTCCAGGGTGGCATAAGACATGCTGCAGCCCTTAGAGACCTTCCTTGGCATCAGGGCCCTTGGTACTAGAAGTACCAGTTACAAGGGACTTATCTGGATGCCAGGGTCTGTCAATTGTGGATACAATGGTACATTTTAGGTGAAGGAACACTGGTGCTGGGGCCTGGTTAGCAGGGTCCCAGCACTCTTCTCAGTCAAGTCAGCATCAGTATCAGGCAAAAAGTGGGGGGTAACTGCAACAGGGAGCCATTTCTTTACAGATTAGTATCGGGAAATATGAGTAGAGTTTTAGTATTATTATGAGTTAATTTGAGCCGCGGATATGAGAGTTTGTTAGTTAGATTGACTGGAGTAATGGAGGGGTGGAGGAGGAAAAAAAATCCAGAAGTGTTAATTGGGAGTATATCCCTCATTTACTCATCCCAAAGGCTTGGGATGAGTAAAGGGGTATGGAGGAGGGAAGAGTATGTGGAAGGGTTAGGGAGATCATAGTAGCAGGGTGAGATAAATGAGGGCAAATGTATTAGGGTTGTTTGAGGTCATGGTAGTAGAGTGAGGTTTGGTGAGTTCGATGTGGAAGCGGAGGGAAGAGCTTAGGCAGAGTTATTTAGGAGATGAAAGTAGTAGAATGAATTTGGGATGAGTCCGAGTGGGAATGGAGGATAGATTGATGGAGACATGACATATGATGATGGGTAGATAAGTGTGATAAGATGAGAGCAGGGATTCATAGATATGTAGTATAACAACCCACCCAAGAGCCATGCAGTGACCCACGAACATGCGAAGCACAGATCATACATACACACATATATATATATATATATATATATATATATATATATATATATATATATATATGTTCGATGGCATGTGTAGCTGCAGATACACCTGATTTGCACATCCCGCCATCTAGTTTTGGGCTCGGAGTGTTACAAGTTGTTTTTCTTCGAAGAAGTCTTTTCGAGTCACGATATCAAGGGACTCCTCCCCTTTCGGCTCCATTGTGCATGGGCGTCGACTCCATCTTAGATTGTTTTCTTTCCGCCATCGGGTTCGGACATGTTCCTTTTCGCTCCGCGCTTCGGTTCGGAAAGTTGGTGAAAAACTCGGAAAATTTGACGGTATTGTTTGCGTTCGGTATCGGGTTAGTTACAACAGATCGACACCGAATTTGGAAGAGCTCCGGCGGCCCTTCGGGGTTTTCGATTCCCCAGCGGGGCCTGGTCGGCCCGACCGCGTGTGTCTTCAAGGCTAATGGAACGGACCCCATTCCGCTTCTGCCCCGAATGTCACAACAAGTATCTTTATACAGATCAGCATTTGGTCTGTAATTTGTGTTTGTCGCCAGAACACAGAGGATACCTGTGAGGCCTGTCGAGCATTTCGGTCCAGAAAGACCATAAGGGACCGAAGAGGAAGAAGACTACAGATGGCGTCGGTGCCGACAGGACAAAAACACATGGAGGAAGAAGAGGAAACCTTCTCCATCGAGGATTCAGACTCCGAAGAGGTCGATCCTGAACAGACGCCGAAAACCGTGAGTAAGACGTCGATACACAAGACTCACGTAAAGACCAGTAAAGCCCAGGGGACGCCACCGCCAACAGGCCATGGCTTAACCCACCGAAAGGAAGGTGACCAAACTTCAGCACCGAAAAAGGCCAGGGATTTGCCGAAGACTTCTGACTCCAGTCAAGATTCCGGCACCGAACGATCTCGACACTGAGAGTTCGACTCACCCAAAGTGAGGAAAATATCTTCGGAACCGAAAAAGACTATATCTGAAACCTCTGTACCTAAAAAAGCGGCTTCGGAGCCGAAAAGAGGCTCTTATACAGAAGAGCAAGGACTTTCCAGCCAAATGAAAGAAAGACATAGATTTGAGCAGGAATTAAGTATGGAAGAACCGGACCATACACAAAGGAGGTTACATATCCAGAAAGAGACTGGAAAAATACAAACTTTACCTCCAATCAAATCTAAAAGGAAACTTGCATTTCAGGAGACAGAAATGTAGCCTAAGGCAAAGGTGGTTAGAGACAGATCCCCACCACCAAGGGTATCACCACAACCGTCCCCACCGCACTCATCACAACTGTCACCAGTGGGAACACCTCCATTGCAGTCACCCACACATACAGGGATGACACAGGATGATGCTGATGCATGGGGCTTATATGATGCACCAGTATCGGATAACAGTCCGGATTGTTATCCAACAAAGCCGTCACCTCCAGAAGACAGTACTGCATATACGCAGGTACTATCCAGGGCAGCTACGTTCCACAAATTAGCAAAGGAATCAGAGCCAATAGAGGATGATTTCCTGTTTAACACCTTGGCACCCACCCACGCTTCATATCAGTGTCTGCCAATGCTCCCGGGCATGCTCAAACACGCGAAACAGGTCTTCCAGGAGCCGGTTAAGGGAAGGGCTATCACGCCTAGGGTTGAGAGGAAGCACAAACCTCCCCCAAAAGATCCTGTGTTCATAACACAACAACTTACACCGGACTCATTGGTTGTAGGAGCAGCAAGAAAGAGAGCAAACTCTCAATCGTCAGGAGACGCTCCACCACCTGACAAAGAGAGCAGAAAGTTTGACGCAGTGGGCAAACGGGTGGCAGCACAAGCAGCCAATCAATGGCGGATTGCTAATTCGCAAGCCCTACTTCCTCGATACGACAGGGCACACTGGGACGAGATGCAACACATCATACAGCACTTGCCCAAGGAACATCAGAAACGTGCTCAACGGGTTGTGGAGGAAGGACAGGCCATATCTAACAACCAGATAAGGTCCGCACTGGACTCGGCAGACACGGCAGTACGGAAGGTCAACACGGCGGTAACCATTCGCAGGCATGCATGGTTAAGAAGCTCTGGATTCAAGCCAGAGATCCAACAAGCGGTGTTGAACATACCATTTAATCAGGAACAATTGTTTGGGCCGGAAGTTGACACAGCAATTGAAAAGTTAAAAAAAGACACGGCCAAAGCCATGGGCGCGCTCTATTCCCCAAAAGTCAGAGGCACCTTTAGGAAACCACAATTCAGAGGAGGTTTTCGACAGCAAACATCAGACCCTTCCACCTCTCAAACCAGACCCACCTATCAGGCACAATATCAAAGGGGAGGGTTTTGTGGTTCCTATAGAGGACAATTCCCAAGAGGAAGGGGAAAGTTCCAGGCAACCAAGCCAGACCAAACAGTGACTTCAATGTCACAAAACCCCTACACTTATCACCAGTGGGGGGGGAGGCTAACCGCATATTATCAAAACTGGACACACATTACCACAGACGCATGGGTCCCATCAATTATCCAACATGGTTATTGCATAGAATTCACACATTTCCCACCAGATGTGCCACCAAGAACACACAATCTGTCCAAACAACACTTAGACTTATTACAAATAGAGGTCCAAGCACTATTACAAAAACATGCAATAGAGCTAGTACCCAATCATCAGAAAGGAACAGGCGTCTACTCACTATATTTCCTAATTCCAAAAAAGGACAAAACGTTAAGACCTATCTTAGATCTCAGAACACTGAATCTCTTCATCAAATCAGACCACTTCCACATGGTAACACTTCAAGACGTGGTTCCCTTACTAAAAAAGGAGGACTACATGTCAACATTGGATCTCAAGGATGCGTATTTCCACATACCCATCCATCCTTCTCACAGAAAATACTTAAGGTTTGTAATGCAAGGCGTACACTATCAATTCAAAGTGCTACCGCTCGGGATAACAACAGCCCCAAGGGTATTCACATAATGCCTAGCAGTAGTAGCCGCACACATAAGGAGACAGCACATGCACGTATTCCCATATTTAGACGACTGGCTAATAAAAAGCAACACTCAACAACAGTGTCTTCTTCACACGCAATACGTCATAGAAACTCTACACAAACTAGGGTTCTCTATAAATTACCAGAAATCAAATCTGCAACCATCCCGAATACAACAATACTTGGGAGCAACACTCAACACACAAAGAGCAATTGCCACTCCAAGTCCACAAAGGGTCCAAGCGTTCCAAAATGTAACATCAAGCATACAGTCAAACCAACACTACCCCGTAAGGTTTGTAATGAAACTTCTAGGCATGATGTCTTCATGCATAGCCATTGTCCCAAATGCAAGATTACACATGAGGCCCTTACAACAGTGCCTAGCAAAACAATGGACACAAGCACAGGGTCAACTTCAAGATCTAGTGTTGATAGACCGCCAAACACACTTCTCGCTTCAATGGTGGAACCCTATAAATTTAAACAAAGGGCGGCCATTCCAAGACCCAGTGCTTCAAGCTGTTATCACAACAGATTCTTCCATGATAGGGTGGGGAGCACACCTCAACAAGCACAGCATACAGGGTCAATGGGACAATCAGCAATAACAACTTCACATAAATCATTTGGAACTGCTAGCAGTGTTTCTAGCATTAAAAGCATTTCAACCACTGGTAGCCCACAAACACATCCTTGTCAAAACCTACAATATGACAACAATGTATTCTCAACAAACAAGGGGGGACACACTCGTCACAACTGTGTCTCTTAGCACAAAGGATTTGGCATTGGGCAGTTCACAATCACATTCGCCTCATAGCACAATACATACCAGGCATTCAGAATCAGTTAGCCGACAATCTCAGTCGAGATCACCAGCAAACTCACGAATGGGAAATTCATCCCCAGATTCTACAGGATCACTTCCTCCGCTGGGGAACACCAAACATAGACCTATTTGCAACAAAAGAAAATGCAAAATGCCAAAACTTCTCGTCCAGGTACCCACACCCTCAATCCAAGGGCAATGCACTATGGATCAGTTGGTCAGGGATATTTGCTTACGCTTTCCCCCCTCTCCCACTCATTCCTTATCTGGTCAACAAACTAAGTCAAAACAAACTCAAACTAATACTCATAGCACCAACCTGGGCTCGCCAACTGTGTTACACAACACTGTTGGACTTACCAGTAGTACCCCACATCAAATTACCAAACATACCAGATCTGTTAACACAACACAAACAACAGATCAGACACCCGAATCCAGGTTCGCTCAATCTAGCAAGCTGGCTCCTGAAGTCTTAGAATTCGGACATATAAATCTTACACAAGAGTGTATGGAGGTCACTAAACAAGTGAGAAAACCAACAACAAGACATTGTTAAGCAAACAAATGGAAAAGATTTGTTTGCTAGTGCCACACTAATCAGATTCAACCACTACATGCCTCCACAAAGGACATCGTAAGCTACTTATTACACTTACAAAAGTCTAATTTAGCATTCTCTTCCATTAAAATACATCTCACTGCAATATCTGTCTATCTTCAGATTACACATACAACATCGCATTTTAGAATCCCAGTCATAAAAGCATTTATGGAGGGACTAAAAAGAATCATACCCCCAAGGACACCACCATTACCTTCGTGGAACCTTAATATTGTATTAACACGACTCATGGGCCCACCATTCGAACCCATGTTCGAGCCTGTAGCCGTTTAGAAGTAGATCTTGAACATCTGTATATTTGTAAATATATTACTTTAAACTACATTATGTACATTACTCCATTGCATGGGCACTATTACTAGCATATACAACTCCTACCGCACCCTCTGCGGGGGAAAACAATCTAAGATGGAGTCGACGCCCATGCGCAATGGAGCCGAAATGGGAGGAGTCCCTCGGTCTCGTGACTCGAAAAGACTTCTTCGAAGAAAAACAACTTGTAACACTCCGAGCCCAACACCAGATGGCGGGATGTGCACAACATGTGAATCTGCAGCGACTAATGCCACGAACAGATGTACACTGGGTAAGTGACATTTTCCATATGTTCGATGGCATGTGTAGGCAAGAAGTACAAGCCACCACCGTCGGACCCAGTGTTCATCACACAACAGTTGCCCCCGGACTCTGTAGTGGTTGGAGCTGCAAGAAAAAGAGCCAACTCAGTCATCAGGAGATGCACCACCTCCAGATAAGGAGAGGCGGAAGTTCGACGCAGCAGGAAAGAGGGTAGCGTCACAGGCTGCCAGTCAGTGGCGCATTGCAAATTCTCAAGCCCTCCTCCCACGTTATGACTGAGCTCATTGGGACGAGATGAGCGATATCATCCAACATCTCCCCAAGGAATACCAAAAATGGGCTCAGCAAGTGGTAGAGGAGGGACAGGCAATATCGAACAATCAGATCCGTTCGGCATTAGATTCCGCTGACACTGCTGCAAGAACAGTGAACACGGCATTCACAATTAGATGACACACTTGGCTAAGATCCTCAGGGTTCAAACCCGAGATACAACAGGCAGTACTTAACATGCCCTTTAATCAACAACAACTGTTTGGACCACAAGTGGACACAGCCATCGAGAAGATGAAGAAGGACACTGATACGGCCAAAGCCATGGGCGCGCTCTACTCGTCCCAGTATAGAGGGACATTCAGGAAACCGCAATATAGGGTAGGTTTCAGACAACAGCCTTCAGAGGCATCCACCTCTCAAGCAAAACCCACCTACCAATCCCAATATCAGAGAGGGGGGTTTCGCGGGTCCTTCAGAGGACAATTCCCAAGGTCAAGGGGAAAATTTCAGCCCACTAAGCAGGCCACTAATAACAAACAGTGACTTGCCCGTCACCCGCCCCCAACACACATCACCTGTGGGAGGAAGACTGAGATTTTACCACAAACATTGGTCAGACATAACCACGGACACATGGGTCCTATCAATTATCCAACATGGTTACTGTATAGAATTCACACATTTTCCTCCAGATACTCCCCCAAGAGGGCACAAACTGTCATCGCAACATCTAGAAATGTTACAAACAGTAGTACAGGCACTATTAACAAACCAAGCCATAGACCTAGTACCTCACCAACAAAAAGGAACAGGGGTTTATTCCCTATATTTCCTTATTCCCAAAAAGGACAAAACACTAAGACCAATTTTAGATCTCAGGACTCTCAACCTATTCATCAAATCAGAACACTTCCACATGGTAATACTGCAAGATGTAGTCCCCTTACTAAAACACGGAGCATATATGTCAACAATGGATATAAAAGATGCGTATTTTCATATACCCATCCATCCATCTCACAGAAAAAAATACCTCAGTTTTGTCATACAGGGAAAACATTACCAATTCAAAGTATTACCCTTCGGGATAACAGCCCCCAGAGTATTTACAAAATGCTTCGCAGTAGTAGCGTCCCATATAAGGAGACAACACATGTACGTATTCCCATATCTCGACGATTGGCTGATAAAAGCCAACACTCAACAGCGGTGTCAAAATCACACACAATATGTAATAGATACCCTACACACACTAGGGTTCTCTATAAATTACCAAAAATCACACTTACAACCATCCCAACTACAACAATACTTGGGAGCAACACTCAACACTCAGAGCGATTGCCACTCCAAGCCCACAAAGGGTACAATCATTCCAAGCCATGGTACCAAACATACAACCAAATCAGCACTACACAGTCAGATTTGTCATGAAACTCCTAGGCATGATGGCATCATGCATTGCAATTGTCCCAAACGCGTGGCTACACATGTGGCCCTTACAGCAGTGCCTTGCAAAACAATGGACGCAGGCACAGGGTCAACTCCAAGATTTAGTGTTGATAGACCGCCAAACACACTATCCGCTTCAATGGTGGAACCCTGTAAATTCAGTCAACAGAAACAACTCCACATAAATCACTTAGAGCTGCTAGCAGTCTTCCTAGCACTAAAAGCATTTCAACATCATCTTGCTCACAAACACATTCATGTCATGTCAGAACAGACAATATGACAACAACGTACTACTTAAACAAACAGGGAGGAACCCACTCAGCACAACTTTACCTTCTAGCACAAAAAAATTGGCATTGGGCAATTCACAACAACATACACCTGATAGCTCAATACATTCCAGGAATTCACAATCAATTGGCAGGCGACCTCAGTCGAGATCACCAACAAACTCATCAGTGGGAAATTCACCCCCAAGTACTTCACAAATACTTTTGTCAGTGGGGGACACCAGAAATAGATCTGTTTGCCACCAACCACAACGCAAAATGCCTAAACTTCGCATCCAGGTACCCACACCCTCTATCCAAGGGCAATGCTCTATGGATCAACTAGTCAGGGATATTTGCTTATGCTTTTCCCCATCTCCCGCTCCTTCCATTTTTGGTAAACAAACTGCGGCAAAACAAACTCAAACTCATACTTATAGCACCAACGTGGGCACGCCAACCATGGTACACCACATTGCTAGACCTGTCAGTAGTACCACACATCAAACTTCCAAACAGACCAGACCTGTTGACACGAAACAAACAACAGATCAGACACCCCAATCCAGCGATGCTCAATCTGGCAACTTGGCTCCTGAAATCTTAGAGTTTGGATATCGAAATCTTCCACCAGAATGTATGGAAGTCATTAAACAGGCAAGAAAACCTACCACCAGGCAGTGTAACAAATGGGAAAGATTTGTTTTCTACTGTCAAGCAAAACACATAACAACCTTAGACGCAACCATACAAGACATTGCAAGTTATTTACTCCAACTACAAAAAGCAAATTTAGCATTTTCATCCATCAAGATACATCTCACAGCAATTTCTGCTTATTTGCAAAATAAACAAACCAAATCTCTATTTAGAGTGCCAGTCATCAAAGCTTTCATGGAGGGTCTAAAACGAATCATACCTCCAAGAACGCCACCAGTACCCTCATGGAATCTTAACATTGTACTCACACAACTCATTGGTCCACCCTTTGAACCCATGGACTCCTGTCAGATTCAATTCCTAACTTGGAAAGTAGCATTTCTAGTGGCAATCACTTGATTACGAAGAGTTAGTGAAATACAAGCATTCACTATTGAACAACCCTTTATACATGTACACAAACATAAGGTTGTACTCCGCACAAACCCTAAATTTCTACCTAAAGTTATCTCACAGTTTCATTTAAACCAAACAGTGGAACTTCCAGTCTTCTTACCGCAGCCAGACTCAGTGGCAGAAAGAGCACTACATACATTAGATATTTATTAACAGAGCTTTAATGTATTACATCGACAGAACAAAATCATTTAAAAAAACTAAACAATTGTTCGCCGCATTCCAAAAACCCCATACTGGTAATCCTATATCAAAACAATGCATAGCCAGGTGGATAGTGAAATGTATCCAAACTTGTTACATAAAGGCTAAAAGACAACTGTTAATTACGCCAAAAGTATATTCCACTAGGAAAGAAGGCGCAACAATGGCATTTCTAGGAAACATACCAATGACAGAAATCTGTAAAGCAGCCACTTGGTCGACACCTCATAAATTCACCAAGCATTACTGTGTAGATGTGTTAGTACAGCCTGTCCTACTGTGGCCTGTTGTGTTGCTAAGAACACGATTTCAAACAACTTCAACTCCTACAGGCTGACCACCGCTTAGGGGAGTATTACTGCTTTGTAGTCTATGCATAGCATGTGTATCTGCAGCTACCCATGCCATCGAACGGAAAATGTCACCTACCCAGTGTACATCTGTTTGTGGCATGTTTGAATATGGTGGTTATGAAGGAAAGAGACAACTCTTGAGTAGTTTTCTGAAGACAAGAATGTTATCTGTGGCTCTTATAGTTTGGGGTGATGAATTCCATAGTTTGGCTGCTTGAACGGAGAAGGATGTACCACCTGTAGTCTTTTTCTTGTATGGTGGTGTTCTAAGGCAGGGTGCCAATCTTGAGCTGAGGTTTCTTTGTTGGATGTATTTGGTTATTTTGTTGTTGATAAAAAGCGGTCCTGTTCCATGTATAGCTTTGTGGGTGATACAGAGCGGCTTGAAAGTGCATCTTCTGGCAACGGGTAACCAGTGTAGTGCTCTCAAGGCAGGGGAGATGTGGGCTTGTGGCTTTACAAGTAATAGCTTGGCTGCGGAGTTCTGAATACGTTGTAGTTTTTTTATAATAGATAGAGATGATCCATGGTAGAGGCCATTGGCATAATCCAGTTTGGATAGTACAAGCAAGATAGTAGCTTGCACCTTGTGTGGAAATCCGAGATGGGGGAAGATGCGTTGCAGAGACTTCAAGGTGATGAAGCTTGTTTGTGCTAATTTGTCCACCTGGGCATTCATAGTTAACTTGGAATCCATGGTGATTCCAAGGTTTTTAACTTCCTTGGATAATTGAGGAGGTGGTCCGAGATCGTCAGGCCTGACGCACAGAGGGTCATAACTTTTCCAGTCACCACATTTGAGTATTTCTATTTTGGAGGTATTTAGTTTGAGATGGCTCCAGGTCATCCACTGATCAACGGCTCTGAGGCAACTGAAGATTTCTGAGTTTTCAATGTTTTTGGGGAATTCTAATTTAAGTAGTATTTGTGTGTCATCTGCATAGTTGTAGCATGTGAAATGAAAATCATTGATCAGTTCCGGCAGTGTTATCATGTAGATGTTGAAAAGCAAAGGTGAGATGATTGATCTTTGGGGGACCCCTGCTTTTGTGAGGTAGGGTTTGGGCGAGTAGATGATATTTAGATCTTTTTTGACAATAGGAAGTAATCCATTCGAGAGCAGTCCCTTGTATGCAGGCTTCGTGGCGTCTTTGAATTAGGGTGTCCTGGTCAACCATATCAAAGGCAGCCGAGAGGTCCAAGAGAAATAGTGCAGCAACTCCCTTGCAGTCAACTGTGTTTTTAAGATCATCCCAGATTGCTATGAGTGCCGATTCAGTGCCTCTTCCTGGGCAGAATCTAGTTTGGAAGTCTGAAAGTATAGAATTGTCTTCAATGAATTGTGACATCTGGGCGAATGCTGCTCTTTCTATCAATTTGTCCAGAAAAGGTCCATTTGTGATTGGTCTGTAGTTGTTGGGGTGTAGCGGGTCTAGGTTTGTTTTCTTTAATAACTGTCGTATGTATGCCTTTTTCTGGTCTACAGGAAAAGTTCCTGTAGTTAAAGAGTTGTTGATGATTCTTCTTACAGGTGTGGCAGCAGAAGTAGTTAGAAGAATGTTTTTGAAGATTTGTGGTGGACAGGGGTCAGAAGGGCAACCGGAAGGCCTGCTTGCTTTGACCAAATCCATAAATTCATCTTGGGATATTTGTTGGAAGGACTGTAGAGGCTGGGTTGGTTTATTCTTAGAGGGTATTTTAGGAAAGGGGTTGGTGCTGATGGTTTTCTTCTGTTTTAAATGGGAGTCCAATGTGTCTGCCTTGGTTGTGTAGTGAGTTGCCAATTTGTTTGTGAAATCTTGAGTAGTGGGATGACTTCCTTCCATGCATGTAGATTTTCAAAATTCATTGAGGATTTTATAAAATTCCTTGGTTGTAGATTTAGCATTTTGAATTTTGTCTGAGTAGTACCTTTTTTTTGATTTTTTTTTTTTAGCTTTTTTGATTGATGATTTGTATATTCTGTTAAGTTTGTGTAGCTGCAGTTTGTCTTGACTGTTGTTTGTTTTGAGCCAGGTCCGCTGCAACTTTCTGATTTGTTGCTTTATCTTTTTAAGTTCTGTTTCTCCAAGGTGTTGGTTTTCTTTTGTCGTGTTTAGTTTTTCTGAGTGGTATTAGGATATCAAAAGCTTCCTGTAGCCACTCATAAAGTTTTGGCACAGAATTAATTGTATCTAGATCTGTGTTGGCTGTTAGTTGTGTTTCTAAGTCATCAAAATTGAGTGTGCTCCATGGTCGATAGGTGCATGAATGTAAGTAGTTGTGGGGTGTGTGGAGTTTTATGTTGGGAAGTTATCAAATGGTGGTCTGACCAAGTGATTGGTGTGATGCTATGAACGGTAACTAGTTCAGGCTTAGCAAAAATGACATCTAGGATGTGTCCAGCGATGTGTGTGGGATTGTGTACAATCTGATGTAGGTTCAATGCGACTAGGCCAGTGGTGATAGCCTTTGGATGGGGCATATTGGGTTTGTCAAACCAAATGTTTAGATCGCCAAGAATGCATAGGTTGGAGTATAGTGTAATAAGGTTTGAGCATGCATCTAGAAAAGCATCTGGGAATGTGGAGTTGTTAGGTGGAGGTCTGTAAAGGAGGAGAAAGTTACAGGAGGAAGTTGGAGTAGGGTGGCATCTGGTGAGGAGGGCTTCACAACCTTGTATGGAAATGTTGTCTTTTTTACTGAGCTTTATTGCCTGTTTGAATATGATAGCTAGTCCACCTCCTCTCTTGCCTATACGGTTTTGTGTGATGGTTTGATAGTCCAGAGGAAGGGCTTCGTGCTACACTGGGGCCATGTCATCTCCCAACCAGGATTCAGTTATGAATAGTAAGTCCGATTGTGTGTTTGTGAGCAGGTTGTAGATGTGGTGCTTGTTTTTTTTAGAGTGATCGAGCATTTATGAGCTGGCAGTTTAGAAAAGGTGTGTTAGTAGTAGTGTTGTTTTGTTTAGGAGAAGGGTAAGTAGTATAATATGAGCTTGAAGCAGGAGTGTTAGTTGTGATAAATGTGTGAGGCTCACCATAGTCTTGCTTTTCAATATAGTGTTCCTCTTCCAGCAGGTTCAGGAGGCACTTTGTTGGGTCTTTGTGTGTGGGTGATGGACTTGGTGGCAGAGAGAGACATGAAGAGTGTACTGTTTTTGTAGGGTAGTCTTATTATGTAAAAGACCAGGGGATGCAAGGTTGTTCAGAGTGGCATGTTGTTTATTTTGTTTACGTCTGTTTAGTGCAGATGGAGTATGGGGTAGGGGTGGTGGAGGAGCATGTGGATCGTGATGTAAGGATCTAAATTGTGCAATGGAGGAGAGGCGAGTTAATTAAAATTGCTGGGTTGAGGTGTTTGTGAAGAGTGAGAAAGTAGGGGTAAACTTGTATTCTTTGTGTAGTCCTGAGGGTGGGAGTGGGTGTGACGATAAGTGTAATGAAAGTTTGTGTTGATTTGATGTGCTGATGTGTGTGGTCTGTATTGTTTTTGTGGAATAGTGAGAGGGGATATTGATGTTGTTTTTGGTGAGGGATTTGTATGTGAGATAGTGCTGGTGAGTGGAATTAGAGTGTTAGATGGGGTGTTGATGTGTTTTGGAGATGAATGTGCGAGGTGTGTAAGATGCAATGGATGTGTGTCAGGGGAGTTAGTGTTAGTTGTGATGACTGGAAGAGGTAATATGTGTGGTGGAGTGAAGTGTGGGGATTGTATGGTTGTGTGTAATTGGGGAAGGGTGTTTGTAGATGGTGTGTTGGAAGGCTGGGTTTGGGCATTGTTATGATGAAAGGTGGTCTGTGTGGAGCAAACAGGATAGTGTTGTTGGTTTGTATGAACAGGGAGTGTGTATCTGGAAGGCTGAGACTGAGAGAAATGTATAGTGTGGTTTTGTGTTGTGTGGGTGATGGCAGGTTGTGTTAGTGGGAGTGGACAGAGTAGTGTTTGTTGTGAGTATGCAGGTGTTTGACTGTTGTAGTTGTGGAGGATATGTGTGTATGTGTTGTATAATGGGTATTGTGTTGGGTGATGGGACATTGCAATCTGTCTGCGGTCAGTTTGTGATGCATGAGTTGGATGTCTTTGCAGACAAATGTAAGTAACTTGTGCTTTGGGGTGTCACTCCAGGATATTAGAATATTCCTTTTGAATTATGGCATGTGTGGGATAGCTTATTGAACTGTATTGTTAATTTATAGAGGAGACAGGTAGAAATCTTCTATAACTGTGGCTGACATCCCATAATAAACAGTCTAGCACCTAAAAGTGCAAGCAAGTTTCTGTGTGGAATCAGGAACTTATCCCTGGCAGTTTGACACAAGCAGCAGCACCTTTCCCAGGGAAGAGTCCATGACATACGAGCAGTTTAATTGTTTAAATGACTATATTGCTAGGGTGTGACTGCAGTGCCAAGAGCCTTATCCCAGGGCTTGTTGGCATAAGTAAATTTTTCCTTTGGACTAGAACTCCGCTATTCACTCTAATCCGAAGATACACAAATTGGGACAATTGTGGTATCCAGTTAGGGAAGGCTTTGTTCTTAGTATACCTGACTATCTTTCTGAGGTTTTAAATAATTACGTAATTATATGAATTTTGCTGGTTATGTATCTATGACATTGCACTTTGTCATTTCTTGACGGCTTGGTGACATGCTTGCATGTGTTTTTAATCTTCTTTTGTACCAACTGTATTTTACCGGTTTCATACTTTCCAATTTTCTTTTTAATTAAATGACTTAAAAATGAAGCAAATATTATCTAATCATCAGACAATATTAAAAAAAATATATATATTGGTAAGTTCGGATGTTCTTTTTTTTTTTTTCTTTTTTTTTCTTCTTTTTTTTAAGGAGGCGTTAATGATAGGCATCCCATTGTGCTCTGGCTGTGATTTTCTTAAATGGCCCGTAAGGGCAACAGTGTATTAGTTTTTGACACTGCCTACCTTTCCTGCCCCAAGTGAACAATTTTAAAACAGAAGGTCTGAGGGAAAATCATTCCTTCCACACTCAGTCTACGCAAGGTGCTAATATAAATGAGAGATGCATATCCACATTTTCAATTGGATTGCAATCTGAATTATAGTCACCTTTCATTGTGGTTGTTTTCCTGCACACTGATATTGCTTCTTCTTGCTTGTGGATCTTCCATGCTTTCTTTAACTAAGGAATGCGGTTCTGCAGAGGGCAGGTCACCTTTGCCTTTGTGTGGACAGAAAAAGACAAATTTCCTTAGTTCTCCAAATAGCCTTCCAGCTCCAAAGATTCAAGTTGAAGTCCCCTTCCCCGTCCCTCTCCACACTCCCTCCTGAATTCCCCAGTAATGAAGGGCTAGACCTGCTTCTTTCAAAGATGGCAGATGTGAGTGAAAGACATTGCCCAGGCAATGCTTCAATAGTTGTGGGAGAGTGGGCACATGATTCTAAAACATGTTAGCCCCTGGTGCCGCAACTGCAGGAATGGTTATTAAAGTCATAAGTACAGACTACTTACCGAAGACATGAACATTGCAAACTTACATAAGTCACCATTGTGACCTATAAAACAAAAGCCTGACATAGGAAAGTACCCTTTTTTTGGCATGGCTACCTACACTTTTTTGCCTGCTGTCAGTGTTTTGATTGTGTTCTGTTTTTTTCCTGACTTAGTACACCCCACAGTTGGCAATCTGTTGCCCCCATGTACATCCCTAGTATATGGTACCTGGGTACCCAGGGCATTTGGGGCACCATGGGTTTCCCATGGGCTGCAGCATGTATTATTCCACCCATTGGAGCCCATGTAAAATGTGTCTGCAGGCCTGCTATTGCAGCCTGCATGCAAAGGTGCATGCACTCTTTCACTTGAGGTCACAACACCAGGTCACTGTACGTCAGCCCTATGGTAGGCCCTCTTAGCCCAGAGGGCAAGGTGCAGATACCTGTGTGTGAGGGCACCCCTGCATGAGCAGAGGTGCCCCAACGAACTCCAGCTCCATTGCACTGAACTTCGTAAGTTGGGGGAAGCCATTTTACCGATGTACTGGACACAAGTCAATACCTATGTCCAGCCTACAATGGTAACTCCAAACCTGAGTATGTTTGGTATCAAACATGTTGGAATCATACCCCAAAACTGTTGCAAGTATTGGAAGTATGATTCCATGCACTCTGGGGGCTCCTTAAAGGATCCCAAGCATTGCTACCACCAGTCTTACAGGGTTTTCCCAGGCAGCCTGTGCTGCTGCCATCCTACAGACAGGTTTCTGCTCTCCTGCTGCTTGACCAGCTCAAGCCCAGGAAGGCAGAACAAAGGATTTCCTTTGGGAGAGGGAGGCAACACCCTCTCCCTTTGGCAATAGGTGTTACATGGCTTGGGAGGGGTAGCCTCCCCAAGCCACTGGTATGCTGTGAAGGGCACATTTGGTGCCCTCCTTGCATAAACCGGTTTGCACCAGTCCACGGACCCCCTCTCCCTGCTCTGGCTCGAAACTGGTCAATTGAAAGGGGAATGCCCACTCCCCTGTCCATCACCACCCCAGGGGTGGTGCCCAGAGCTCCTCCAGGTGGCCACTTGATTCTGCCATCTTGAATCCAAGATGGGCAGAGGCCTCTGGGAGAACCTGAGTGGCCAGGACATGCAGGTGACATCACAGCCCCTTCATGATAGGTGGTCATCCTGCTAGGTGACCAATCCCCATTTCTGGGCTATTCAGGGTCTCCCTCTTGGATGGGTCCTCAGATTCAGTGTGCAAGATTCCAGAAGGACTCCTCTGCATCGTTTACTTCACCTTCTGGCCACTGGAACTGCAACTGGACCCTCCAGGAACTGACAGTCTGCATCCTCAGTGATGACGCTGCTTGCAACATTGTTTCCACAGCTCCTTCCAGCATCTGCAGTGTTTCCCTGGCTGAGCATCCTCTGAGGGCGACAAGTCTTCAGTCTGCACAAGAAGGAATCTCCCTTGGAGTGAAGGAGTCACTCACCTGCAGCCGCAGGCACCAACTGCAATGACTGCATGGATCCTGCATCACAGGTGGTGGTCTGGAGTGGTCCCCTTGGTCCTCTCTCCCAGCTGTCCAACTTTGGAGACTGTAAGTCCTTGCCTCTACACGCAGGACAGTACCCCCGTGCACCGCGTCTCTTGCAGCTACCAAGGCTTGTTGGCACCTCTTCCAAGGGATCTTCAGGGTCGTGTAGCCTCAGCACTCTTCCCTGCGACGCACAGCCCTCTGCATGCGTCTTCAGTGATGTTGGGACTCCTTTCTAGGTGTTCTGCGAGGGCCTCACTGTGACACCTGTGCTTGCTGCCTGTGGGTCACCTGTGGGGGCTGCCTCCTCTTCCTGTGACCCTCCTCTCTGCTGAGGATCACCCAGTACTCCCCTCTGTAGGTTGAGTCCTCCTGGTTCTTGCTGGTACCCCTGCAGCTCTGCGTTTCTTCTCCAACGACATGTGCCTTTGCCAAAGCTTGTTGGTGGTTTTTCCACACCACTGACTGGCTGCAAACCTTCTTCTGGCTTGGGACGTAGACTGCATCACTTCAGGAACTCTTCAGCTGCTCCAGTGCTGCACTTCTGACTGTCTTTGTCCACTGTCAACCTGGTCCTGCATCCACAGATGGGTGGGTAGTGGGTCCTGCCACCACCGGACGCTCCAACGTGAACTGGACTTGGTCCCCTCCATTCCAGGTCTTCCTCTACCAGGATACACCTTTGGTTTCTTGCAGTCTTGTCTGGTCTTGCATAATCCTTTTCTGAAGTCCTTTTGGTAAGTTTGGGGAGAACTAGTTACCTCTTTTTTTTTCCTGGTCGCTGGGGGCCACTCTGGTACTTACCTTTTGGGGTTCCTAGTTCTCCAGCTCCCCTCTACTGATTCCACTTCCTTGGGTGGGGGCCTGAATTTCGCATTGAACTTTCTTAGTATATGGTTTGGTCCCCCCTAGGGCCTTCAGTACTTACTATTGTTTTCACTGTTTTCTATAACCTTTTATGCAAATCCCGGACTCCTAATGTGTACATAATAGTGTGTTTACTTACCTCCATTTGGGGTATTGCCTATATAGTATTTTGGTATTTGTGTTACCATAATGAAGTACCTTTATTTTTGTAACACTGTGTGGTTCTTTCATGTGTGTAAGTGCTGTGCGACTACAGTGGTATTGCATAAGCTTTGCACATCTCCTAGATAAGTCTTGGCTGCTAATCCACAGCTACCTCTAGAGAGCTTGGCTTGCTAGACACTGACTACACCTCACTAATAGGGGATACCTGGATCTCTTATAAGGTGATAACACCATAGGTGCTCACCACACTCCAGGCCAGCGTCCTACACCTGGTGTGACTACTGGGTTAAATTTGCCTTTATTACTTAATATTTATAGACATTTCCCAACTATAGGTGGAGAAAATAGCTTTTAAGCTGAATGCTTATTTTAGTATGCTACAGCTGCTTTTACAAACTCCAGTTACTGTTTTAGAGTTGCAAGTTTAGCACACTTTTTGCAAGTAGAACAAATATTTTATCTTTTAGTTTTTCCACAGAGTAGCAGTGCATAACTTGTAAATGTACACTGACAATTGACATACAAAATGATCTGTTATGTAAAGTGCAAAAGCAGCTTTGTAACACCTGTGCATGGACTGTAGTGACACATGGCTGCTTCTCAGTTCCTATTGGATTTCTCCAAATTGAAGTCTGCTGGAGGCTAATTTTATATTTTGGCAGCATAAGCCACCTATGCACATCTTACAGCTCAGTGACAATGTCAGATTATGGCCATTTAGTTGCAATGTATATTTTGTGGAAAAGGGGCACGAATTTAGGGCCTGTTTGGCAGACACAAACTGCCCAAAAATTAAAATGCACCTTTCTCGAGTCCAAAAAGTGTCTCCTGGAAACTCAGTGGAAAAAATATGGATTTCTTTACGGTGAGAAAAAGCGATAAGACCCTTAAACTATACATTATTGTAGGAAGCTGGCTCTCTATATAGTGCACTAAAAAAGTACACCGTGCAGGGAGTCCAGTGGATCCCCAGTTAGCTTGCAGACGCAAAAGCAGATGGGCCTAATGCTCTATTTTGTGGTAATGTGGGCGAGCAGTTAGGCTTATCAAAGGATAGTGCTAAGCATTTATTGTACTCTGAGGCAATAAATGAGCCACACACTCAAAGAATAAATCCGTGACTAGATTAGAAAAATAACACTTTTTTATATATGTTTGAAACCCAAGAACTTCGTAATCAGGTAAGTACTTTTTCAAGCAGAAATACTTTTCAGATTAAAAAAATCAACACAGTGCAATTCTCAGCGTTCTTCAATGTTAACCTATGGAGGAAAACAATGTTCAGCAAATACAGGGTTAGCGACTTACGAGGCTAATCTCAGCGAGTTAAGGTAAGTACTGGGCACTGATCAGAACCACAGCAGCAGGTAACTCCAGGCATCACTGGGGCGGCCGGGTGCAGGGATGCAGTAAAGCGTTGGGTGCCAAATGATTTTCAATGGGAGTTGGACCTCGGGACAAACAGGCTGCAGGCTATGGCTGGGAAACCAGTCGGGGACAACACTCAGTTAAGTTGGAGACTTGAAGTGCTCTGGAACGTAGGTGCACCTTTGGTCCTTTTCTCCAGGGGTGACAGATGCAGGGGTGTCCTTGGGTGGCAGGGTTCATCTGGGAGTACTTGCTGTTCGGGGAGGTCCTGGGTGTTGAGGCTGCAGGTGTTGATGGGGAGTCCAGCAAGGGGAGGGGGGGGGGGGGAGGACCAGGGTGGGCTCCTGCTCAGGGGAGCCGGGGGACGTCGTCACCAGTTACCCACCTCAGATGTGGTATGGGGTGATGGGTGCAGTGGTTGCTGTAGGTGTCGGGTTTTCTCTCACCGCAAGGCCGCCGGAGAGAGGGCCTGCGTGCAGGGGCAGCAGGCAACTTAGGAGTCCAAGAGGGATGAAACCAGAATGGGCTTGGACTGTGGACAGCTGGTGAACTTTGCGGACACCGTGGGTTGGCTTCTCTTCCAGTCATGGACGTTTGGTGCAGAGGCCTCTTCGGGTGTCAGGTCTTTACTGGTTTTGGAAGCTGCAGAGTCCTTTCTTGAGGCTTTGTTGCAGAGCAGATCCGCTGTTCACAGGAGTCTTAAGTCTTTACGGAAGGCAGACAGTCCATCCTGGGTTTCTTGGAGGCCCAGCTGCAGGACAAGTCTTCTTTTTCAGCAGAGTCTGTTGAGGTCAGTAGTCAGCCAAGTGGGGCTAGTACCAACTCAGCTGCTTTTTTTTTTTTTTTTTTTTTTTTTCCTCTTCTGCAGGTGCGGCGACTCTGTGTCATTTGCTTCTTACGTCAGGATCTGAGTTCTATGGTTCAGGGGTGCCACCTAAATAATCAATTTAGGGGCGTTACCTGGAGTGCCAGGTGGTAGCCAATGGTCTGACCACCTTTAGGGTGACTACACCCTTCCTGTGACCATTTCCACTGGGAAGAGAGCAAAACTCTAACCCTAGCGGCGTAATCCCTTCCAAACGAGATGGAGAAATTTAAAAAGTAGTGTCCACTTCAGCTCGTCCACCTTATGGGTGGGACTGGAAAGAAGTGGGCACACCTCCTAATCGGACTAATTTTCCCAACCGTGCTGCAGCCAAAAGTGGGGTCAGGACTTATGACACGTCTGTCATTGTAAGGAAATGCCTCCTTGGCATGGTAACCCCCTAACTTTTTGCCTTTGCTAATGCTAAGTTATGATTTGAAAGTGTGCTGGGACCCTTCTAACCAGGCCACAGCACCAGTGTTCTTTCCCTAAACTGTACCTTAGTCTCCACAATTGGCACAACCCTGGTACTCAGGTAAGTCCCTTGTAACTGGTACCAAGGGCCCTGATGCCAGGGAAGGGCTGCAGCATGTCTTATGCCACCATGGGGACCCGTCACTCAGCACATGCACACTGCCTCACAGCTTGTGTGTGCTGGTGGGGAGAAAATGGCTAAGACGACATGGCACTCCCCTCAGAGTGCCATGCCAACCTCACACTGCCTGTGGCATAGGTAAGTCACCCCTCTAGCATGCCTCACAGCCTTAAGGCAGGGTACACTAAACCACAAGGCGAGGGCATATGTGCATGAGCACTATGCCCCTACAGTTTGTCTAAGCAAAACCTTAGACATTGTAAGTGCAGGGTAGCCATAAGCATATATGGTCTGGGAGTTTGTCGAACACGAACTCCACAGTTCCATAATGGCTACACTGAAATCTGGGAAGTTTGGTATCAAACTTCTCAGCACAATATATGCACACTGATGCCAGTGTGCAATTTATTGTAACATACACTCAGAGGGCATCTTAGAGATGCCCCCTGAATACCAACCAGACTTCTAGTGTAGGCTGACCAGTTTCTGCCAGCCTGCCACATACCAGACATGTTGCTGGCAACATGGGAAGAGTGCCTTTGTCACTCTGTGGCCAGGAACAAAGCCTGTACTGGGTGGAGGTGCTACTCACCTCTCCCTGCAGGAACTGTAACACCTGGCGGTGAGCCTCAAAGGCTCACCCCTTTTGTTCCAGCGCCCCAGGGCATCCCAGCTAGTGGAGATGCCCGCCCCTCCGGCCACTGCCCCCACTTTTGGCAGCAAGGCTGGAGGAGATGATGAGAAAAATGAGGAGTCACCCACCAGTCAGGACAGCCCCTAAGGTGTCCTGAGCTGAGGTGACCCCTGCCTTTATAAATTCTCCATCTTAGTTTTGGAGGATTCCCCCAATAGGATTAGGGATGAGCCTCCCTCCCCACAGGGAGGAGGCACAAAGAGGGTGTAGCCACCCTCAAGGACAGTAGCCATTGGCTACTGCCCTCCCAGACCTAAACACACCCCTAAATTCAGTATTTAGGGGCTACCCAGAACCTAGGAAACTAGATTCCTGCAACCTGAAGAAACCAGAAGGACTGCTGACCTACAAGCCTTCAGAGAAGGAAGAAAACTGCTTTGGCTCCCGGCCTGTCTCCAACTTCGAAAACCTGCTCCAGCGACACATCCGACAGGGACCAGCGACCTCTGAAGCCTCAGAGGACTACCATGGACTAAAGGACCAAGAAACTTCTGTGAACAGCGGCCCTGTTTAAAACCAACTACTTTGCAGCAAAGAAGCAACTTTCGAAGACTGCACGTTTCCTGCCGGAAGCGTGAGACTTCACACTCTACACCCGACATCCCCCGCTCGAGATCCAGAGAGGACTCCCCGGTGACTGCAAGCCCGTGAGTAACCAGAGACGACCCCCCTGAGCCTCCACAGCAACGCCTGCTGAGAGAATCCAGAGGCTTCCCCTGACCGCGGCTGCCTGTAACAAGGGACCCGACGCCTGGAACCAACACTGCACCCACAGCTCCCAGGACCTGAAGGAACCGAACCTCAGCGCAGGAGTGACCCCCAGGCCACCCTCTGCCTTGCCCAGGTGGTGGCTGTCCCGAGAAGCCCCCCGCTGTGACTGCCTGCAGCGCTAGAGTGCCCCCCGGGTCCCTCCTTTGTTCCCTACCTAAAACCCGACGCCTGCTTTGCACACTGCATCAGGCCACCCCTGTGCCGCTGAGGATGTGTTTCGTGTCCCCCCAGTGCTCTACAAAACCCCCTTGGTCTGCCCCCCGAGGACGCAGGTACTTACCTGCTGGCAGACTGGAACCGGACCACCCCTGTTCTCCATAAGCGCCTATGTGTTTTGGGCACCTCTTTGACCTCTGCACCTGACCGGTCCTGAGCTGCTGGTGTGGTAACTTTGGGTTTGCCTTGAACCCCCAACGGTGGGCTGCCTATGCCCTAGAACTGAGACTTGTAAGTGTTTTACTTACCTCCTAATCTAACCTTTATTTACCTCTCCACAGGAACTGTTGATTTTTGTGTCCACTTTGAAAATAGCTTACTGCCATTTTTACAAAGACTGTATATGATATTGCTTTTATTCAAAGTTACTAAAGTATCTAAGTGAATAATAGTGTTAATAGTGTTAATGTAAATCTTGAACCTGTGTTTCTTAAAATAAACTAAGAAAATATATTTTTCAATATAAAAACCTATTCTCCTGGAGTAAGTCTTTGAGTGTGTGTTCCTCATTTATTGCCTGTGTGTGTACAACAAATGCTTAACACTGCCCTCTGATAAGCCTACTGCTCGACCACAATACCACAAAATAGAGCATTAGAATTATCTAATTTTCCCTCTATCTTACCTCTAAGGGGAACCCTTGGACTCTGTGCACACTATTTCTCACTTTGTAGGAAGTTGGCTCTGTATATACTATTTCAGTCACCTTCACCCGTCTGGAGAGGCCTAGGTTGCATTACAAAGGCAGCTAGGCCTTAAAAGCTTCCTGCTCTGGAATGTCCATCCTGCCTAGGTGAGGTGCTAACACTCCCAGCCCAGTGCAGGCTTTTGTTTCTGGCCCTCGAGAGCGCTGGCTCCCACCTCGGGGGGCCAGAAACGCATCTATGGTAGCTGAACTGGTCAGGACCAGTCAGTCATCCCACTAGTAGCTGGTAGGTTTTCAGGGGGCACCTCTCAGGTGCCCTCTGCGTTTAGTTATTAATAAATCCCTCACTGGCATTAGTGAGGTTTTATTAATCTGAGATGTTTTATACCAAACATCCCTATATTCTGAGAAGCCATCATGCATTTAAAATGGCTTCCCCTGTCACTTACTTTGTCTGAGAATCAACAGAGACATAGCAGGGGCATAACTGCGCCTGCAGATATGCTCTCTCGTGTAATATAATGCATCCTGCTTTAGGGCTGTAAAGCCTGCTAGAGGGGTGACTTTACATATATAGCATGCAGTGTTTCGGGGATAAGGCACGCAGACTGTGTTCCATGTCATGTTTCCACTTTTGTCTGCACCAAGACATGCAGCCTGCATTGGCAGCTTGTCATGAGCTTGGTGAGGGGCCCCTTAGGGTGGCACAATTTGTGCTGCATCCCTTATGTACCCTCCTTAGTGCCCCAGGCACAAGGGTACCATTTAGAAATGACTTACAGTGGGTGCTAAAGGTTTTGCCAAACGGGAAAGAGGACTGTGCAGTTTTGGGGTAAAGAGATCTGGCACTGGGGTCCTGGTTAGCAGGAACCCAGTGCACTTTCAGTCAAAATTACACCCGAAACCAGACAGAAAGTGTGTTTGCTGGAGTTGGGGTGACCATGTCAAGAGGCTCTTTCCTACACTTATGCTATCTGCTGTTTGTTTATTAAGTAATAGCAGGGAATGGAATTGGGGCATAGACACTGGTGGTCAGAATAAACCAATTGCAGATCATTTACGAAAATGTATAAGTATCCTATTTGGAGATCTAACAACATATTGTAACAGCCCATTAGTGCCTGTTCTTTGAATTGTTTGGAATCTTCATTGCATCAAAGGAAACCTTAAAATACGTTCACTGGATGTTTATTTCTTCTAATTTTTTAGCAAAACAAAATGGAGGACCGACTGGATGAAGCCATTCATGTGTTAAGAAATCATGCAGTGGGACAGACTTCAATGCCATCTGATATGCAAAGCTTACTAGGAGCGGCAGCAGGAGTTGTAAGTGGGTTGGCCCAGGGCTTTCCTGCTGCTGTATTGTCACTAGCAAGCAGGCATGCAAATTTGGTGAGTCATGTTATTACACCTTATTTACAGAAATGTAAAGAAAAACATAAGATTCCTTTACAATTTATCATATAGCAGCCTCGTACAACTGTTTACACTGACACTGCTGTTGACACTGACCACTGTAAATGTTAGATGCAGTTTTGTGACTGTACCACTTCCATGTTTTTTTCACGATGTTTCTGTGAAAAAGTCTTTATAGATATTTCTCTGTAGTCATTTGGCACAGGGTTTTACCTTTTCTGTACACAGATAAGTGCTTCTAAATTTCAATTCTGTTTTCTCTGCTTTTATGGATACCGTTGCTATTCTGCTACAGGTAGGATCCCACTCTGAAGATGGATTGCCCAACAATTTACACAACCATGCCTCATTACCATCCCAGGGCAACTCCCTCTCTGAGCTCAGGCAAGACACATACAGTGGTAAGTTTTTTCTAATCTCACTCAATACACCTCTGCTACATTCCTCCAGCCCCCCCCCCGCATAAAAAAAAACATATCTTATTGTCTTTCTCTCCCAATTTGGCGTACAACTATTTAAAATTAAATATCTACTATTGTTTTTCAGGCTTGACTGGTCTTGGGAGATCAAGCGTTTCCTCTGGGGGGACAGATATAAAACGTGAAGATAAGGAGGATGATGAAAACACTTCAGTCGCTGATAACTCTGAAGATGAAAAAAAAGAATCAAAAATGTCTCGGAACAGATCCAGAATGTCATTGAACAGGTGTCTCATTGTTCCCCTTGTTATATTTACAATGGTGTGCTAGCAAGAAGTAGAAGGCTCGGGCATGTTATGTTACGGCTGTATATGAGTAACACTTCATATGTTTTTAAAAAGGAGATAGTACTATGAGCAAATACTACCTGCCGTAGAGTTCTGCAGGGCTGGTAAAGGTAACAGAGATCTCAAGAACGTGAGCTTAAAGACTTCTCCACTGGATAAAGCTGTAGTTTGTGAGTTTTTGATTGTTTGGCAGTATTTAAATGCAAAGGGCCAGTCCATGCTTAACTGCCAAAGTCTGTTGAATGTTTGCTCTAAGATTCTGATACAGCTATCTTTGTGATAGTTCCATCCTTTTTGACAAGGTTGGAATTTGTTCCACTTGCCAGTGACGTCTGTGTGACACTGCTATAGACCATTGTGCAGGGTATATATTCTTGAATGCTTCCAGCTATCCCTTGACTGGTGCAGTCAGAACCTCTGAGCATTCCCCAACCTCTAATTCGGCTTGCAGTGTGATTAACATAGCAATAAACCATCCAGCCAGTATAGATTCCTCTATCTGCCTGTCATCTTGCAGGGCAATCTAATTTATCCACAGAAAAGGATTGCTAATGATAGGCATAACAGTGATGCAGGGGTCCAGTAAGTAATGATAAAATCTGTGAAGATAAACTTGGTGCTGACTTACAATGAGCCTATTGATTATTGTAGTTAGGATGCATCAGATAATACTGACAACCAGGGAGCGTGTTCCTTAAAGATCCCAAATGAAATCATTTCATTGATTGGATGATGCAAGTACTGAACCATTGTCACCTGACATAGGCAAGTTTTGCACATTAATAGAAGAAGCTTCTCAGTGATTTAGCATTCCTAACACTGCTGTAGAGAAGTTGTCCTTTTTGTTTTTCTTTGAAAGACAGAGTTGTAAAAGCGATGCTAGTTTTATATTTCTTCTAGAAAGAAGGTTTACTTATGGTGCAAAACCTAGCCACTGCATCTGAACTTGTAAAGGATTTAAATAAAATACCTGTCTATGTACTCTGGACCAGCTTTTCTATTAAATAAAGTTAAAGCAGACTTTGTGGTATCCACTGAAGCTCAAACCAGATACAGGAATCCCACAGCCACCTGTTCCTCCAGATGAGGATAGAAAATGGGATTCAGTGGGCAAACACGCAAACCTCTTGGTTTCAGCGAATGTAGATGATATGAGCTGCACTTTTGGAACAATGTTGCCTGGTTTTGGATAAATGTCCAGAAGAGCACAAAATCTAGACAAGAACTATCCTAAAATTGTGACATGAAGTTCAGTTCAGGGTACTGGATGCTTTTTGATGCTGAAAGCCCTCTTTAGCTGCCAGTTTAATGACTCTCTCGAGCCGAAAGATGAGGCCATTTAGAATCCTATAGATTCATCACCCACAACCTCTTTGTGTCCCACAAAGGTGCAGCAAGAGAAGCAGTATTATCAAACCTTCTCTTTCTAAGATTACTTCACATCTCAGGCAGAAGGTGTTCTCATTCCTGACAGTCTTCTTGACAAAGATTAGTTTGCAGTCCCAGTTCCAGGACGAGTCAGTCACTGCAATGGCCACCCTTGCCCTGATTGGCTAGAGCCACCAGGCAGTCAGAATTCCAGCCTACTTTCAGCCATGGCACTCATTTACATCATGCCACATGGACTTGGGCTTAATTCAGCATGGTTACTCTGAAGTTTGTGACTCCATGTCTTTCTTGAAGGAAAGACCATGGATGGAAACCCATCCACATCTCAAGCTACCATGTCTCAAAATCTTCTCTTGGCTCATGTTTGAGCTCTGTGGAACCTGTCCCCAAATCCCAGCAAAATAAAGGATTGTCTTCCAGATTTTTCTTCATGAAGAAAACAAGAGGATGACCTATACTCCTCTGTCTACAACAGCTGAACATACACAAAGTTGTTTCACATCATAAAAATATGGGAGATCCTCAAATTGCTCCATAACAGAGAATTGTTACTGTTGGAACTGCAGGACACCTACTTGAATATCTCCATCTATTAAGAGCATGAGAAAAATGTGTAACAAGGTGGCCAGTCGCCATTGTAGTTTGAAGCTTGTGCTAGGATCTTGTCATGTCTCCTTCTATCAACCCATCCATACATTCAGTGAGCTGACCTAGATAATTCCTTGATGAAAGCCTTTACAGTGGCGAACCGCAATCTGCAGATGTTTTTTAGCTGTCACTGTGTAGCTATAGATCTCTTCCCGGGATAACGTTTGTGTTCCTCTAATTCCACTTTGCTTCCAGTAGATGAGACTGTTGCAGGAAGACCTAGACCAACAATGATATTTAGATCCCAGGCATTTGGGGCAACCAGGTTTGTGGTTTGTTAATGTTACACCCCATTTAAAATAGGCTCTGGCCTGGGGAGCCACCAACAGAGCACTGTAGTAAGCTTTTTTTATTTATTTTTTTAGAGCCCACGTCTTTGTCAGCTACATCTACATTGATGGTTTGGGCATACCTTAAAGAACTTCTTTGGGGCCTTTGGACTACAGAGGAGAGCTGGGTGTGGTTCACTGAGGCAGTCGGACATGACCAACCAGAATCACAAATTAGAAGTGCTGATCAGAGCAAGAAGCTATGCTTCTGTGTTTTATTGTCAAAAAGTAGAGTATACAGAGGGAAAAGGTCTGCAAATCTTTCAGAAGAAGTTAAGTGGGCCTCAAGCTGGGCCTGATGAAACATCAGTCTGACAGTAGAGAACCCAGCTGTCAGAACCCACTGGGTCGATTAACTCTGCAGATCAGTAGGAGAATATTCTTAGTGGGCATTGTATCCAGGGCGGTGACAGTGTTTTTTGCTCATAAGACAAATCATATCAGGGAGCCATTTTTACTGAGAGAAAAGAAAATGCCATACCACTGCAAGCACTAGCTACTAAGACTCAAGGTGGAATGCCTTTTCAGTGGACTAGTAGTGGACCTTAGTTTAAATTGTTTCCTATTTCTGTTGTGTCTGTGGTTAAGCTAGTTACTACAGGCTCATAGCACAATTATTAGATGCAGTAACACTTATGGAAGGCACACTGATGGAGTGAGCACTGATATAGCTAACTTACTTTTAGGAGGGGTCCACTTCAACATTCATTTCATGCCAGACCTACAGCACTGCCTTGGCCACTGTGCTCATTAGCATTGCTTTCTTAAACAATATCATTTTGCAGCCATCACTGACATTGAAGTTGCTTTTGCCAAAGAGCGTGTGCAAGATGAGAAAACCTTCTCACAAACCATGACAAGTGGACTGGCCAGCACACAATGGTAGAGCAGAAAGGTCAGGTCACCTATTTGGTTGACTTGGGCTCTCAAAGAAGCCCCCACAGGGAGCTTCATGTGAACAGCCTTAAGCCTTATTATGGCAGGGCTGAAATGAGTTTGCTCATGGCGACTGAAGAAGGGCAGGAACCAGAGTGACCCTCTCCCTGACCTTCTCTCCCCCCACAACCCTGCTGATGGTTCAGTGGATGGGGTAGTTGTTGCAGATTGCCTCTGTACAACAACGATTTGACTGCAGACACGTTCAGTCAGTATTCTGAACTCTTCTCCCTGACCCCTAGTCAGACCACCTGGTATGCTGATGATGTGGCTATAGGTGATCGTCTGCCTGTAAAGAGTGAAATCTACATGCAGCCTGGCCATGTAAGGTATTGCATCAGGGCAGAAGTCCAAAAGATTCTGGATTTGGTGGTAATTGAGCCCTGAGATAGCCCCTGGGCAAGCCCAGTAGTCCTAGTGCCAAAACCTCATTCCCAGGGTGGAAAGAGAGAAATTAGGTTTTGTGTAGACTACTGAGGCCTCAGTGCTGCCACAAAGACTGACACCCATCCAATACCAATGGCAGATGAGCTGATTGATACTCTGGCTTCAGCCAAGTACCTCAGCACTTTCGATGTTGACAACTATAGCTGCTTACCCTCAGAACAAACAGCATACCTCTTTATTCAGGATTGCTGTCATTAAAGCCTTCATGGAGAATCTCGAAAGAGTCATCCCACCCAGGACTGCCCCAGTCCCAACACTGAACCTAAATGTTGTCCTCACTAGGCTACTGGGTCCACCTTTTGAGCCTATGCATTCTTGTTCTTTGCAGTTCCTTTCCTGGAAGATAGCCTTCTTGGTAGCTATCACTTCCATCTTGATTTGGAGGACAGGGACCACCGGCCTGTCTCCTGCTTCAGAGAACGTGCAAGAAGACCAGTGACGTGTCCAGCGGGCACAGCGACCTCTACCAACTTAAGAGGACTGCCCTGCACCAAAAGGACCTGTCCCAAAGAAAACCTACAGCTAAGAACTCCCACCTCACTCCAGATGAGTGAGTCCCGACCCCTGTACATCAGACGCCCACAGCCAATGACCAGGTGGTGCACCAGCAAGAAAGGGGTCCTAGGTGATTGAGAGCAAAAGCCCACCCTGGGTTGATCCCTCCAAACCTCCACCACTACGCCTGCAGAGGGATTCCAGAGGACCCCCCTGACTGCGAGCTCCGGACGAAGATATCCGATGCCTTAAGGACCCACTGCACCTGCAGCCCACAGGCCTTTGAGAACCTGACCCCCGGTGCAGCATCCGCCAGCAGGCGGCCCTCTTCCCTGTCCAACCAGTGGTGTGCTCGAGACACCACGCGGACCTCGCCTGCAGTCTCTGAGTGACCGCTGGGGTCCCCTCCAAAGACCTGCATTGGAAACCTGACGTCCTGTTTGCACCCTGCACCTGCCCGCCCCTGTGCCGATGAGGGTGTGTGTTTGGTGCCTACTTGTGGCCCCTCCAGTGCTCTTCTAATCCTCCCTGATCTGCTCTCCGAGTCGTGGGTACTTACCTGCTGGCTGACCAGGTTCAGAGTACCCCCTGTCTCCATAGGAGCCCACGTTAACTTTGCTCTCCTTTGACCTCTGCAACCGACCGGCCCTGTGTTGCTGGTGGTGGGTGTTTGGGGTTGACTTGAACCCCCAACAGTGGTCTACCTATCTCCCAGAGACTGAACTTGTAAGTGCTTTACTTAAAGTATTAACAAAACAGTACTTACCTCACCCAGGAACTGTTGAAAATTGCACTGGGTCCACCTTTAAAATAGCTTATTGCCACTTTATGAAAAAATTTGTACATTGCTGTTTTGATTC
Organism: Pleurodeles waltl; assembly: GCF_031143425.1. NCBI lineage: Eukaryota > Metazoa > Chordata > Amphibia > Caudata > Salamandridae > Pleurodeles > Pleurodeles waltl. The sequence goes on along the minus strand of NC_090451.1, from coordinate 71,821,912 downwards.
AAAGTTCTGACTATACCTATGCAAAGTACCTTGCATTTAATGTACTTACCTGCAATCTGTGGTTTGTATGAAGTTGGCTCTGTATATACTACCTCAAAGTGAGAGATAGTGTGCACAGAGTCCAAGAGGTTCCCCTTAGAAGTTGGTAGTGGCAAAATTAGTTAATACTAATGCTCTATTTTGTGGTAGTGTATTCGAGCAGTAGGCTTATCAGAGGCTAGTGTTAAGCATTTGTTGTACACACACAGGCAATAAGAGAAGAACACACACTCAAAGACTTAACTCCAGGCCAATAGGTTTTATATAGAAAAATATATTTTCTTAATTTATTTTAGAACCACAAGATTTGAGGTAAGTACATAAAAGTCAAGGTACTTTACACAGGTAAGTTTAGAACTTTGAATTAAAACAGTAGTACACACAGGTGTGGTTAAAATGTCAATAAGCTATTTTAAAAGTGGACACTGCAAAAATCTACATTTCCTGGGGGAGGTAAGTTTGGTTAGTTTTTGCAGCTAAGTAAAGCACTTACACAGTCAGTCTCCTGTGCATAGGCAGCCCACCGTTGCGGGTTCAAGGCAACCCTAAAGCCACAGCACCAGCCACACAGGGCCAGTCCGGTGCAGAGGTCAAAGGAGGGCCCAAAACACATAGGCGCCTATGAAAAACAGGGATGCTCCGGTTCCAGTCTGCTAGCAGGTAAGTACCTGCGTCGTCGGGGAGCAGACTGGGGGGTAGAGGGGGGGGGGTTGTAGAGCACTGGGAGAGACACACAGGCACACAAAACACACCCTCAGCGGCACAGGGGTAGCCGGGTGCTAAGTAGGTGTCAGGTTTGCTATAGAAAGCAATGGAGGGTCCCGGGGGTCACTCTGGCGATGCAGGCAGGGCACGGGGGCTTCTCGGGCCAGCCACTGACTGGGCTAGGATGAGGGCCGTCTGCTGGTCACTCTTGCACTGGTTGGTGGTTCACGTCTTTGGAGTCACCTGGGAGTCCTCTCTACGGTGTTGGTTGTCCTGGACTCGAGACCGGGGTGCAGTGTGTGAAGACTCATGCTTCTCTCCAAGTTGATTCAAAGCTGTAAGTTTGTTGCGGTTTCTGAACAGTGCTGCTGTTCTCGGGAGGTTCTTGGTCCTTTGGGTGCAGGGTAGTCCTCTGAATCCTCAGAGGTCGCTGGTCCCGCTGGATGAGTTGCTGTGCAGGTTCTTTGAGTCTGGAGACAGGCCGGTAGGGCTGGGGCCAAGTCAGTTGTCGTCTCCGTCGTATCTGTGGGGCTTTCAAGTCAGCAGTCCTTCTTGTTGTAGGTTGCCCCTAAAAACTAAATTTAGAGGTGTGTTTAGGTCTGGGGGCAGGAGCCAATGGCTACTGTCCTGGAGGGTGGCTACACCCTCTTTGTGCCTCCTCCCTGAGGGTAGGGGGCACATCCCTATCCCTATTCCTATTGAGGGAATCCTCCAAAACCAAGATGGAGGATTCCTAAAGTCAAGGGTCACCTCAGCTCAGGGCACCTTAGGGGCTGTCCTGACTGATAGGTGACTCCTCCTTGTTTTTCTCAACAGCTGAAGTGCCCTGGGGTATTGTAACACGAAGCCTGAGCCTTTGAGGCTCACTGCTAGGTGTTACAGTTCCTGCAGGGGGGGAGATGTTAAGCACCTCCACCAAGTGCAGGCTTTGTTTCTGGCCTCAGAGAGTACAAAGGCTCTCACCGCAGGGGGGTCACCACTTGTCTCGATGGCAGGCTGGCACAGACCATTCTATCCTGCACTGAAGGATTGGGTAAAATACAGGGGGCATCGTCTAAGATGCCCTCTGTGTGCATTTTTAAATAAATCCAGCACTGGCATCAGTGTGAGTTTATTCTGAGAAGTTTGATACCAAATTTTCCAGTATTCAGTGTAGCCATTATGGAACTGTGGAGTTCGTTTTGACAAACTCCCAGACCATATACTTAATATGGCCTCACTGTACTTACAATGTATAAGAATAGACTTAGACACTGTAGGGGCATATTGCTCATGCAGCTATGCCCTCACCTGTGGTATGTTTGACTGTGTTTGACTGTGTCTGCTGAGTTCCTGCTAACCAGAACCACAGTAGTTTTGCTTTCTCCACTCAATTGTACTGTTTTCTTCCCACAATTGGCATATTGGTCCCCCCTTGTAAGTCCCTAGTATGATACCTCAGTACCCAGGGCATTGGGGTCCCAGGGGATCTCTATGGGTTGCAGCAGTTACTCTGCCATCCATAGGGACCCCATGCAAAGGGTTCTGCAGGCCTGACATTGCAGCCTGTGTGAAACAGGTGCATGCACCCTTTTTAACTACAGGTCACTAAGTCACCCCTCTGGTAGGCCCTCTCAGCCCAGAGAGCAGGTTACAGGTACCTGTGTGTGAGGGCACCGCTGCACTAGCAGAGGTCCCCCCAGGAACTAAGCCCCATTTTACCGGACTTTGTGAGTGCAGGGGCACCATTTTATGTGTGTTCTGGACATAGGTCACTACCTATGTCCAGCCTAAAATGGTAACTGCAAACCTGGGCATGTTTGGTATCAAACATGTCGGAATCATACCCCAATTCTGTTGCAAGTATTGGAAGAATAATTCCATGCACTCTGGGGGCTCTTTAGAGGATCCCAAGCATTGCTACCACCAGTCTTACAGGTTTTTGGGTAGCTCAGCTGCTGCCACCCTTCAGGCAGGTTTCTGCCCTCCTGCTGCTTGATCTGATTAAGCCCAGGAGGGCAGAACAAAGAACTTCCTTTGGGAGAGCGGGGTAACACCCTTTCCCTTTGGAAATAGGTCTGACCTAGCTTGGGAGGGCTAGCCTCCCAAAGCCACTGGTTTGCTTTGAAGGGCACATTTGGTGCCCTCTGTGCATCAACCAGTCCACACTAGTTTAGGGACACCCCCCCAGTCCCTGGTCTGGTGTGAAACTGGACAATGGAAAGGGGAGTGACCACTCGCCTGTCCATCACCACCCCAGGGGTGGTGCCCAGAGCTCCTCCAGAGGGTCCCTGGGTTCTGCCATCTTGAATCCAAGGTTGGCAGGGAACTCTTGGAGCATCTGAGTGGCCAGGCAGGTGATATCGGAGCCCCCTCCTGATTGGTGCTTACCTGGCTAGGTGACCAATTCCCCTTTCAGGGCTATTTAGGGTCTCTCTCATGAGTGGTTCCTCAGATTCGGCTGGCAAGATTCCAGCAGGACTCCTCTAACTTATACTTCAACTTCTGGCCTCCAGAACTGTGACGGTAACCTCCAGGACCTGACAAGTTGCTTCCAAGAAGAAAGGACTCTTCAGCAACATTGTTTCCAGGGCTCCTGCCAGCTTTGCAACAGTTTACTCGTCATGCATCCTCAGAAGGCTGCAACTCTTCAGCTTGCACAAGAAGAAGGAATCCCCCTGGGAGTGAAGGAGTCACTGCTCTGCAACCGCAGGCACCTACAGCTAGCGATGACCGGCTGCATGGATCCCCTCTCATGCTGAGCTGTGTGGATCCTGCATCACAGGTGGTGGTCGTAAGTAGTCCTCTGGGTCCTCTCTGCTAGCTGTCCAACTTTGGTGGAAGTAAGCCTTTGCCTTCCCACGCAGGGCAGTACCCCCGTGCACCACGTCTCTTGCAGCTGCCAAGGCGTGTTTGCATCTCCTCCAAGGGATCTTCAGGTGACGTGTAACTCCAGCCCCCTGCACTCCACCCTGCAAGGTTCAGCCTCCTGCGTGGCTCTTTTGCGGCGTGGTATCCTCTTTTGTAGTACTGCAGGCGCTCCTTCTGCGACTCCTGTGCCCCTGAACTGTGGGACTCCTGTGGGTGCTGCCTCTGCTCCTGTGGACTCTCCGCGTCACAAATGATCCCATGTGACTCCCCTTCCTGGGTTGAGTCCTCCTGGGCCTTGCTGGTCCCCGGCAGCACCTCTTTTTCACTAACCATGAGTTTGCCTTTGCCAAGGTTTGTTGGTAGAAACCCTGAACCCGAACCTATCTGCAATATTCCTTCTAGCGTGAGACACCTTCTGCATCCATCTGGAACTCTTCTCTGGCTCCTGAATTGCAGTGCTGACCTGTCCTTCAGAACCGTCGACCAACTCCTGCATCCACAGCTGGGTGGGTAGTACCTCCTACTCTTCCTGGACTCCACTATGCCTCTTGGACTTGGTCCCCTCTCTCCACAGGTCTTCTTTCTTCAGGAACCCAGCACTGGTTTTCTTGCAGTCTTCTCTGGATGTCTTATTTTTCTTCTTTTCCTCCTTTTTGGTGGTTTCGGGGAAAATCCAGTGTTTTACTCCTGCATTCCTGGTCGTCGGGGATGCTGTGTTACTTACCTCTGTGGTTTTCTAGTACTCCCAGCTCCCCTCTATACATCTTACCTACCTAGGTGGGGTTACCTTGTTCTCATTCCATTTTGTTTTGTATATGGTTTGTGTTCCCCCCCTAGGATCACTATTGGTTATTACTGTTTGCACTGTTCCTAACCTAACCTATTTTATGCCTATTTCTGATTGCTAGTGTGTAGATTTAGTGTATTACTTGCCTCCTAAGGGTGGGTTACCTATCTAGTATTTTGTGGTGATTTGTTCCAAAAATAAAGTTCCTTTATTTTTGTACAACTGAGTGTTTTCTTTCATGTGTTTAAGTGCTGTGTGACTACAGTTGTATTGGGGGCATCTCCACTAGCTGGAGTGCCCTGGGGCTGTGTAATCCGAGGCTTGAGCCTTTGAGGCTCACCACCAGGTGCTACAGTTCCTGCAGGGGGAGGTGTGAAGCACCTCCACCCAGGATAGGCTTTGTTTCTGACCACATAGTGCACAAAGGCACTCACCCCATGTGGTCAGAAACTCTTCTGAAAGTGGCAGGCTGGTACAGACTGGTCGGTCCTACACTAGCAGTTGGGCTAACATATGGGGGGCATCTCTAAGTTGCCCCCTGTGTGCATTTTTCAATAAATCCCACACTGGCATCAGGGTTGGTTTATTGTGCTGAGAAGTTTGATAGCAAACTTCTCAGTATTCAGTGAAGCCAGTATGGTGCTGTGAAGTTCGTAATGACAAACTCCCAGACCATATACTCAATATGGATACACTGCACTTACAATGTCTAAGAATGGACTTAGACACTGTAGGAGGCATGTTGCTCATGCAGCAATGCCCTCACCTGTGGTATAGTGCACCCTGCCTTTGGGCTGTAAGGCCTGCTAGAAGGGTGACTTACCTATGCCGCAGGTAGTGGTTTGTGGGCATGGCACCCTGAGAGGGGTGTTACCTCGACTTTGCCTTTTTCTCCCCTCCAGCACACACAAGCTGCACGGCAGTGTGCATGGGCTGAGTGAAAGGTCCCCCGGGGGGCATAATACGTGCTGCAGCCCTTGGAGACCTTCCCTGGCCACGGGGCCCTTGGTACCATGGGTACATTTTACCAGGGATTTAACTGGGTGCCAGGGATGTGCCAATTGTGGAGTCAAAGGTACAGTTTTAGAGAAATAACTCTGGTGGTGGGGCCTGGTTAGCCGGGTCCCAGCACACTTCCAATCAACGTTGGCATCAACACTAGGCAAAAAGTTGGGGGATAACCATGCCAACAGGGACATTTTCCTACAGGTTTCAAGCATTTCACGATCTCATATCTCAACTACAATACAACCACACTTATACAATAAAATTGATGATGAAACTATTGGGAATGATGGCTTCATGCATAGCAATAGTACCCAATGCAAGACTGCACATGAGACCACTAAAGCGGTGTCTTTCTCAACAATGGTCTCAGGCACAGGGTCAAATTCAGGATCTAGTGTTTGTGGACTGCCAGGCTCACTGCCCTCCAATGGTGGAATTACACCAACCTATCAAAGCAGTGGCCCTTTCAGGACCCTGTATCTCAGACCACAATCACAAGATGAATCAATGATAGATTTGGGAGCTCATCTCAACAACCTCACTATACAAGGGGAATGGGACTCAATTCAGCAGACATCATATAAACCACTTGGAATTACTAGCAGTGTTCCTAGCGCTCAAAGCCTTTCAGACACAAATCACACACATGATAGTGTTAATAAGGACAGAAAACATGACCACAGCGTATTATCTGCAAAAACGTGGGGACACACTCATCCCTTTTAGCACAGACAATTTGGAAATGGGCAATTCACAATCAGATTCAATTACTGGCAGAGTATATTCCAGGGATGCACAATCAATTAGCGGACCTCTAAAGCAGAACCCAGCAACAAGTACACAAATGGGAAATTCACCCACGGGTGATTCAACAATACTTCCAAATGTGGGGAACCCCAGACATAGACCTTTTCGCCACAAGAGAAAACGCAAAATGCCATAACTTCACATCTAGGTAACCACACCCTCAATTCAGGGGCAATGTTCTATGGATCAATTGGTCAGGGATATTTGCTTACGCATTTCCACCTCTCCCACTAATTCTATTTCTGATCAAAAAGATGAAGCAAACCACGCTCCCCTTGATACTCATAGCTCCCACGTGGGCACATCAACATTGGTACACAACACTGTTGGATCTTTATGTAGTACCACATCACAAACTACCAAACAGACCAGATCTTTTGACTCAAAACAGAGGTCAAATCAGACATCCAAATCCCAGCATACTCAACCTGGTGATTTGGCTCCTGAAGAGTTTGGCTACTTAAAACTTCCATTTGAATGTCTGGATGTTCTAAAGAAAGCACGCAAGCCCACAACTAGACAGTGTTATGTGGCTAAATGGAAGCGCTTTGTCTACTATTTTCAGCCCAAAAACATTGACTCGCTTAAAGCTTCAGTACAGGATATTGTTTGCGAATTGCTACACTTACAAAAAGCAAACCTCGCATACTCCTCTATTAGGATCCATTTAACAGCAATAGATGCTTACCACCAAAACAGACCACATACTTCCCTGTTTAGGATTCCTGTTATAAAGGTTTTTATGGAAGGTCTTAAAAGGGTTATTCCACCTAGAGCTCCACCAGCCCCTGTGTGGAATCTTAGCATTTTCCTCACAAGACTTATGAGGCCACCATTTGAACCCATGCATTCTTGCCCTCTTCAGTTTTTATCATGGAAGGTTGGCTTCTTAGTAGCAATCACTTCTTTAAGAAGAGTTAGTGAAATTCAAGCATTCACTTTAGAAGAAACTTCTTTCAAATTCTCAAAAACAAAATAGTTCTTACGACAAATCCAAAATTCTTACCAAAAGTGGTTTCACCTTTTCAAATTGACCAGTCAGTGGAATTGCCAGTCTTCTTTCCACAGCCAAATTCAGTTTCTGAAAGAGCTCTTCACACCATTGATGTTAAAAGAGCTGTTGTGTATAATATAGACAGAACAAAAGATTTCAGAAAATCCAAGCAACTCTTTGTGGCATTTCAAAAGCCTCACAAAGGTAATCATATTTCAAAACATAGATTAGCCACATGGATAGAAAGTGTATTCAGACTTTTTTATCTTAAAGCTAAAAGACAGTTACCAGTAACTCCTAAAGCACATTCCGCTAGGAAAAAAGAAGCTTCAGTGGCATTCTTATGAACTATACCAATGGCAGACATATATAAAGCAGCCACATGGTCTATACCACACACATTTACTGAACACTACTGTGTGGATGTGTTATCTCGCCAACAAGCAAATGTTGTACAGGCAGTGCTTAGAACACTATTTCAAACTACTCCAACTCCTAAAGGCTAGCCACCACTTATTTTGGGAGGGGACTGCTTTACAGTATATGCAAAGCATGTGGATTTACAGCCACACATGCCACCAAACAGAAAATGTTACTTACCCGGTAGACATCTGTTCATGACATGTAGTGCTGTAGATTCACATGCACCCTCCCTCCTCCCCGGAAGCCTGTGGCCGTTGTAGTACTATTGTAGGAAAATGGCTCTCTGTTCCAGTTACCTCCCCCCCCCCACCCCCCTTTTTGCCTGATATTGATGCTGACTTTATTGAGAAGTGTGCTGGGACCCTGCTAATCAGGCCCCAGCACCAGTGTTCTTTCACTAAAAATGTGCCATTGTTTCCACAATTGGCACACCCCTGGCACACAGATAGGTCCCTTGTAAAACGTACCAGTGGTACCAAGGGCTGTGTGACCAGGGAAGGTCCCTAAGGGCTGCAGCATGTGTTGTGCCACCCTAAGGGACCCCTCGGGTAACATGCACACTGCCATTGCAGATCGTGTGTGTTGGTGGGGAGAAAAAGGCTAAGTTGACATGGCATCCCCTCAGGATGCCATGCCACAAAATACTGCATGTGGCACAGGTAAGTCACCCCTCTAGCAGGCCTAAGGCAGGGTACACTATACCACAGGTGAGGGCATATCTGCATGAGCAATATGCCCCTACAGTGTCTAAGTCCATTCTTAGACATTGTAAGTACAGTGTGGCCATATTAAGTATATGATCTGGGAGTTTGTCAAAAACAAACTCCACAGCTCCATAATGGTTACACTGAATACTGGGAAGTTTGGTATCAAACTTCTCAGAATAATAAACCCACACTGATGCCAGTGTTGGATTTATTACAAAATGCACACAGAGGACATCCTAGAAGATGCTCCCTGTATTTTACCCTATCCTCCAGTGCAGGACTGACTGGTCTGTGCCAGCCTGCCACTGAGACGAGTTTCTGCCCCCCCCTGGGATGAGAGCCTTTCTGCTCTCTGAGGACAGAAACAAAGCCTGCAGTGGGTGGAGGTGCGTCTCACCTCCCCCTGCAGGAACTGTAACACCTGGTGGTGAGCCTCAAAGGCTCATGCCTTTTGTTACAGCACCCCAGGGCATCCCAGGTAGTGGCGATGCCCGCCCCTCTGGCCACTGCCCTCACTTTTGGCAGCAAGGCTGGAGGAGATAACGAGAAAAACAAGGAGGAGTCACCCACCAGTCAGGACAGCCCCTAAGGTGCCCTGAGCTGAGGTGACCCCTGCCTTTAGAAATCCTCCATCTTGAGATTGGAGGATTCCCCCAATAGGATTAGGGATGTCTCCCCTCCCCTCAGGGAGCAGGCACAAAGAGGGTGTAGCCACTCTCCAGGACAGTAGCCATTGGTTACTGCCCTCCTGACCTAAACACACGCCTAAATCTAGTATTTAGGGGTGACCCAGAACCCAGGAAATCAGATTCCTGCAACCAGGACTGCTGACCTGAAAGCCCAGCGGAGACGCCAGAGACACCAACTGACTTGGCCCCAGCCCTACCGGCCTGTCTCCAGACTCAAAGAACCTGCACAGCGATGCATCCGACAGGGACCAGCGACCTCTGAAGCCTCAGAGGACTGCCCTGAACCGAAGGACCAAGAAACTCCCGAAAACAGCGGCACTGTTAAAAACAGCAACAACTTTGCAACTTCTGAAGAACGCACTCTTTCCGCCTGAAGCGTGAGACTTCACACTCTGCACACCAACGCCCCCGGCTCGAGCTCCAGAGAACTAACACCGCAGAGAGGACTCCCAGGTGACTGCAACTGCGTGAGTAACCTGAGACGACCCCCCGCACCTCCACAGAGACGCATCCAGAGGCTCCCCCTGACCGCGACTGCCTGGAACAAAGAACCTGACGCCTGGACCAAGCACTGCACTCGCATCCCCCAGGACCAAAAGTAACCTAACTCAAGTGCAGGAGTGACAATCAGGCGACCCTCCGCCTAGCCCATTCGGTGGCTGTCCCAAGAAGCCCCCCTGTGCCCTGCCTGCACTGCTAGAGTGACCCCCGGGTCCCTCCATTGACTTCTATTGAAAACCCGACGCCTGCTAAGCACACTGCACCCGGCTGCCCCTGTGCCGCTGAGGGTGTGTTTTGTGTGCCTACTTGTGTTCCCCCACCGTGCTGTACAAAAAACCCCTGGTCTGCCTTCCGAAGACACAGGTACTTATCTGTTGGCACACTGGAACCGTAGCACCCCTGTTCTCCATAGGCGGCGCCTATGTGTATTGGGCTCTCCTTTGACCTCTGCACCTGACCTGCCCTGTGTTGCAGGTGAGGTGACTTTGGGGTTGCCTTGAACCCCCAGTGGTGGGCTGCCTATGCCCAGGAGACTGAACTTGTAAGTGCTTTACTTACCTCGGAAACTTAACCTTACCTCCCCCAAGAAACTGTTGATTTTTGCAGTGTCCACTTTTAAAATAGCTTATTGCCATTTTAACCTACACTGTGTGTACTACTGCTTTAATTCAAAGTTCCTTACTTACCTGTGTGGAGTACCTTGCATTCTATGTATTTACTTCAAATCTTGTGGTTCTAAAATAAATCAAGAAAATAAATTTTTCTATATAAAAACTATTGGCCTGGAGTTAAGTCTTTGAGTGTGTGTTCCTCATTTATTGCCTGTGTGTGTACAACAAATGCTTAACACTACCCTCTGATAAGCCTACTGCTCGACCACACTACCACAAAATAGAGCATTAGAATTAACTAATTTTGCCACTATCAACCTCTAAAGGGAACCCTTAGACTCTGTGCACACTGTCTCTCACTTTGAGATAGTATATACAGAGCCAACCTCCTACATTGGTGGATCAGCGATGGGGTCTAAGACTTTGCATTTGCTGGACGACTCAGCCAATACCTGATCACACAACTAAATTCCAAACATTTGTCATTAGAAACTGATTTTGCAATTTGAACTATTTTTCTGAATGTTTAAAAGTCCTGCTAGGGCCTTGTGTAAGTCCCTATTAGCATTTCTTTTAGAGTTTAAAAGTTTGTAAAAGTTTGTATTTAAGTTCTAGAAGTAGTTTTTAGATTCTTAAAACGTAATCCCAACTTTGAGTGATAATGTCTAGCACAGATGAGATGATGGTGGAACTCAACCTCACCCTTACCTGCATCTAGGGATGTCAGAGTTTAGGACTCTCTGTAAGCTAAAAAAAATAAAGACTGGGTCCAACCCTACCAAACTGAGGCTCCAGGAGCTTTTGGCAGAGTTTACAAGGGACCCACCCCTCTGACGATAATCCTACAGATGGGGATGTCAGTGAACTGGAGGATGATTTTCCCCCCTCCTGTCCTAACCAGGGAGAACAGGGTTTCTCAAACCCTGGCTCCACAAATCATAGTCAGAGAGACTGGTTCTTCCACAAGGTAGACCAGTAACTCTGGAAGCATTGAGGGCAGCCTCAGTGAAGATGACCTCTTAGCCAGGATGGCCAAAAGATTGGCTTTGGAGAGACAGCTCCTAGCCATAGAGAGGGAAAGACAGGAGATGGGTTTAGCTCCCATCAGTGGTGGCAGCAACATAAATAGGGTCAGAGAAAATACTGACATGCTAAAAATCCCCTAAGGCATTGTAACAAAATATGAAGATGGTGATGATATCACCAAGTGGTTCACAGCTTTTGAGAGGGCTTGTGCTACCAGAAAAGTAAACGAATCTCACTGGGGTGCTCTCCTTTGGGAAATGTTCACTGGAAAGTGTGGGGATAGACTCCTCACACTCTCTGGTAAGGATGCAGAATCCTATGACCTCATGAAGGCTACCCTGATTGAGGGCTTTGGATTCTCAACTGAGGAGTACAGGATCAGGTTGTTTATGAAAGAACACCTTTTAAATAATTGTTTCAATGATAAACTGCATCAGCATCTGGTAGACCTAGGTCCAATTTTTCCCCAAGAATTGGGAAAGAAGGCAGACCATTGGGTCAAGACTAGGGTGACCAAGACTTCCACAGGGGGTGACCAAAAGAAAGGGGACACAAAGCCTCCCCAGGGGAAGAGTGTTGAGACATCCAAGGGAAAAAGTAAGGAGTCTTCTACAGGGCCCCAAAAACCTGCTCAGGAGGGAGGGTCCAAAGCCTCTTCACAATCCTCATTTGGGTATAAGGGTAAAAACCTTGATCCCAAAAAGGCCTGGTGTTGCATCTGTACTCAGCATGGACACCAAACTGGAGACAAGGCCTGTCCCAAGAAAAGTCCCACTACTCCTACTCCAGTTAGCACTGGAATAGCCAGTCTCCAGGTAGGATCAACAGTGTGCCCAGAGGAAATCCGGGTTCACACTGAAGCTACATTAGTCTCAGAGGGTGGGGTGGACCTAGCCACACTTGCTGCCTGGCCGCCTAACATGCAAAAATACAGGCAGCTGCTCTTAATCAATGGGACTAGAGTAGAAGCCCTGAGGGATATAGGTGCCAGTGTCACAATGGGGACAGACAAACTGGTTTCCCCAGGACAGTACCTAGCTGGACAGACATATCCAATCACTAATGCTGACAATCAAACTAAAGTCCACCCCATGGCAATGGTAACTTTAGAATGACGAGGGGGTCACTGGCCTGAAACAGGTGGTAGTCTCCTCTGCAATTCCAGTAGAATGTCTGCTAGGGAACGATCTGGAGTCCTCAGCATGCGATGAGGTAGAGCTCAAGACCCATGCAGCGATGCTGGGTATCCCTGAACTGGTGTGTGTCAAGACAAGGGCACATAGCAGGGCTCAGGGTGAAAACGGAGTATTGGAGTCTGGAATAATGGCCCAACCTTCCAAGAGAAAAGGAAAGAAGACTGGGGAACCAGCTTCTACACAGCAAAAGAAACAGAACCTCTCTTCCCAGGAAGATGTTCTATCCCCTTAGGGAAATGAGTCCATGGAGCTGGAGCCTTACCAGGTTGAGCTCTTGGGCCCAGGGGGACCCTCAAGGGAACAGCTGTATAAGGGGCAAGAACCTTGTCCCTCTCTTGAAGGCCTAAGACAGCAAGGAGCTGAGCAAGGAAAAGGAAATGTCAATGGAACCCACAGGGTCTATTAGGAAGATGGACTCCTTTACACTGAGGCAAGAGATCCCAAACCTGGTGCCACTAGGAGAGTGGTAGTGCCTCAGGAGTTTAGGGAGTTCATTCTGACCTTAGCCCATGACATTCCCCTTGTTGGGCATTTGGGACAAACCAAGACATGGGAGAGATTAGTCAACCATTTCTACAAGCCCAATATGTCCCAGAAGGTGTAGGAGTTTTGCACCTCATGTGTCACCTGTCAAGTCAGTGGTAAGACAGGTGCCCCCCCCACCCACCCTCCCCCCTCATTCCAATTCCAATGGTGGGGTTTCCTTTGGGATAGTGGGAATTGACATAGTGGGTCCACTGGAACCTCCCATAGCATCAGGGAGCCAGTATATTCTAGTAGTAGTGGATCATGCTACTAGGTACCCTGAAGCAATTCCCCTTAGGTCCACTGCTGCCCCTGCAGTAGCCAAAGCACTCATTGGTATTTGTACCAGAGTAGGATTTCCTAAGGAGGTGGTTTTTGGCAGAGGTATCAACTTCATGTCAGCTTACCTGAAACACATGTAGAATGAGTTTGGGGTGACTTATAAATTCACTACACCATACCATCCACAAACCAGTGGTTTTGTTGAGAGATTTAACAAGACATTGAAGGGCATGATCATGAGGCTCACTGAAAAACTCAAAAGGAGATGGGATGTCCTCTTGCCATGTCTGCTTTTCGCCTACAGAGAGGTGCCACAGAAGGGAGTAGGGTTTTCCCCTTTTGAGCTTCTGTTTGGCCATCCTGTTAGGGGACCACTAGCACTTGTAAGAGAAGGCTGGGAGAGACCTCTCCATGAGCCTAAACAAGATGTGGTGGACTATCTACTAGGCCTACTTTCAAGGACGGCAGAGTACATGGAAAAGGTAAGCAAAAACCTTGAGACCACCCAACGAACGCCAGAAGTTGTGGTGTGACCAAAAGGCGGCTATGGTTGAGTTTCAGCCAGGGCAAAAGTCTGGGTTCTGGAGCCTGTGGCTCCCAGGGCACTTCAGGACAGATGGAGTGGCGCTTACCCAGTTCTTGAGAAAAAGTCAGGTCACCTTCCTGGTGGACCTGGGCACTAGCAGGACCCCCAAGAGGGTGATCCATGTGAACCACCTCAAATTCTTTCATGACAGGGCAGATATAAACATGTTAAAGGTTACAGATGAGGACCAGGAAGCTGAGAGTGAACCTCTCCCTGATCTCCTCTCCACAGACCCTAAAGATGGCTCAGTTGATGGAGTGATCTATTCAGCCACCCTCTCTGGCCAACAGCAGGCTGACTGCAGGCAAGTCCTCTAGCAGTTTGCTGAGCTCTTTTTATTGGCCCCTGGTCAGACACACCCGTGTACCCATAATGTGGACACAGGAGACAGTATGCCTGTCAAGAATAAAATATTCAGACAGTCTGATCAAGTCAAGGAAAGCATCAAAGTGGAAGTCCACAAGATGCTGGAGTTGGGAGTGATTAAGCACTCTGACAGGCCCTGGGCTAGCCCAGTGGTCTTGGTCCCCAAACCTCACACCAAAGATGGCAAGAAAGAGATGAGGTTTTGTGTGGACTAGAGAGGGCTCAATTCTGTCACCAAGACAGATGCTCACTGTAGGAAGTTGACTCTGTATGCACTATTTCAAAGTAAGGAATAGTATGCACAGAGTCCAAGGGTTCCCCTTAGAGGTAAGATAGTGGCAAAAAGAGATAATACTAATGTTCTATTTTGTGGTAGTGTGGTCGAGCAGTAGGCTTATCAAAGGAGTAGTGTTAAGCATTTGTTGTACATACACACAGGCAATAAATGAGGAACACACACTCAGAGACAAATCCAGCCAATAGGTTTTGTTATAGAAAAATATATTTTCTTAGTTTATTTTAAGAACCACAGGTTCAAATTCTACATGTAATATCTCATTTGAAAAGTATTGCAGGTAAGTACTTTAGGAACTTTGAATAATCACAGTAGCATATATACTTTTTTCATAAAACACAATAAGTTGTTTTAAAAGTGGACACAGTGCAATTTTCACAGTTCCTGGGGGAGGTAAAGTATTGTTAGTTCTTGCAGGTAAGTAAACCACCTACGGGGTTCAAATTGGGGGTCCAAGGTAGCCCACCGTTGGGGGTTCAGAGCAACCCCAAAGTCACCACACCAGCAGCTCAGGGCCGGTCAGGTGCAGAGTTCAAAGTGGTGCCCAAAACGCATAGGCTTCAATGGAGAGAAGGGGGTGCCCCGGTTCCAGTCTGCCAGCAGGTAAGTACCCGCGTCTTCGGAGGGCAGACCAGGGGGGTTTTGTAGGGCACCGGGGGGACACAAGTCCACACAAAAAGCACACCCTCAGCAGCGCGGGGGCGGCCGGGTGCAGTGTGCAAACAAGCGTCGGGTTCGCAATATAAATCAATGGGAGACCAAGGGGTCTCTTCAGCGGTGCAGGCAGGCGCAAGGGGGGGGCTCCTCGGGGTAGCCACCACTTGGGCAAGGGAGAGGGCCTCCTGGGGGTCACTCCTGCACTGAAGTTCCGATCCTTCAGGTGCTGGGGGCTGCGGGTGCAGGGTTGTTTCCAGCCGTCGGGATTTTAGAGTCAGGCAGTCGCGGTCGGGGGAGCCTCGGGATTCCCTCTGCAGGAGTCGCTGTGGGGGCTCAGGGGGGACAATTTTGGTTACTCACAGTCTCGGAGTCGCCGGAGGGTCCTCCCTGAGGTGTTGTTTCTCCACCAGTCGAGTCGGGGTCGCCGGGTGCAGTGTTGCAAGTCTCACGCTTCTTGCGGGGATGGATTGCAGGGGTCTTTAAATCTGCTCCTCTGAAACAAAGTTGCAGTCTTTTTGGAACAGGGTCGCTGTCCTCTGGAGTTTCTTGTTCCTCTTGAAGCAGGGCAGTCCTCTGAGGATTCAGAGGTCGCTGGTCCTGGAGAAAGCGTCGCTGGAGCAGGTTTCTTTAGAAGGCAGGAGACAGGCCGGTAGGACTGGGGCCAAAGCAGTTGGTGTCTTCTTTCTTCTTCTGCAGGGGTTTTCAGCTCAGCAGTCTTCTTCTTCGGTAAGTTGCAGGAATCTAAATTCTTAGGTTCAGGGGAGCCCTTAAATACTAAATTTAAGGGCGTGTTTAGGTCTGGGGGGTTAGTAGCCAATGGCTACTAGCCCTGAGGGTGGGTACACCCTCTTTGTGCCTCCTCCCAAGGGGAGGGGGTCACATCCCTAATCCTATTGGGGAATCCTCCATCTGCAAGATGGAGGATTTCTAAAAGTTAGTCACTTCAGCTCAGGACACCTTAGGGGCTGTCCTGACTGGCCAGTGACTCCTCCTTGTTTTTCTCATTTTCTCCGGCCTTGCCGCCAAAAGTGGGGGCCGGAGGGGGCGGGCAACTCCACTAGCTGGAGTGTCCTGCGGTGCTGGCACAAAGGGGTGAGCCTTTGAGGCTCACCGCCAGGTGTGACAGCTCCTGCCTGGGGGAGGTGTTAGCATCTCCACCCAGTGCAGGCTTTGTTACTGGCCTCAGAGTAACAAAGGCACTCTCCCCATGGGGCCAGCAACATGTCTCGGTGGTGGCAGGCTGCTGGAACTAGTCAGCCTACACAGATAGTCGGTTAAGGTTTCAGGGGACACCTCTAAGGTGCCCTCTGGGGTGTATTTTACAATAAAATGTACACTGGCATCAGTGTGCATTTATTGTGCTGAGAAGTTTGATACCAAACTTCCCAGTTTTCAGTGTAGCCATTATGGTGCTGTGGAGTTCGTGTAAAACAGACTCCCAGACCATATACTCTTATGGCTACCCTGCACTTACAATGTCTAAGGTATTGCTTAGACACTGTAGGGGCACAGTGCTCATGCACTGGTGCCCTCACCTATGGTATAGTGCACCCTGCCTTAGGGCTGTAAGGCCTGCTAGAGGGGTGACTTATCTATACCTGAATAGGCAGTGAGAGGCTGGCATGGCACCCTGAGGGGAGTGCCATGTCGACTTACTCGTTTTGTTCTCACCAGCACACACAAGCTGGTAAGCAGTGTGTCTGTGCTGAGTGAGGGGTCCCCAGGGTGGCATAAGATATGCTGCAGCTCTTGGAGACCTTTCCTGGCATCAGGGCCCTTGGTACCAGGGGTACCAGTTACAAGGGACTTACCTGGATGCCAGGGTGTGCCAATTGTGGAATCAAAAGTACAGGTTAGGGAAAGAACACTGGTGCTGGGGCCTGGTTAGCAGGCCTCAGCACACTTTCAATTCAAAACATAGCATCAGCAAAGGCAAAAAGTCAGGGGGTAACCATGCCAAGGAGGCATTTCCTTACAGGAGTTTACAACGCTAATAACTCTAATTCGAGCAAATGCGAGACCCATTACATTGCAAATGTTAGGTTTGCCTCTCACATGCCAACCATGCATTTTCAAGCCTTAGTATTTTTTGCAGAGGAGGGGTGATGTGTCTTAAGCTGGGGTGTTGTGACAGGAGGTTCTGCTTGTGAGGCACATTACAGAACTCAAAAGCCTGTGCTTCTCCCACACATATTGGTATTTAAAAATATTTTAGACCTTCAAACCCATATCTAATAAACCTCACCACCCCTTCATAAAACATTGGATATATTGACACTGAAACTCTTCCCAGAGCACACAACCATATTTCATGTTTGGCCGTTCATCTAACGATCATTGTGTTCAGCAATCTGTAGTCCTCTTTTGATTTCATTGAACCAATGAGATTAGAAGATTTGATGATGATTTGAGGAGGGAAAGCCCAGGTGTTGAGAGATGATACCCTGATTGAAGCTAAGATTTACATATTACGCATAGATATCTGTAGATCAGCAACCAACTAAGGCACTATCTAGCAAACTATTGCACTCTTCTCTTAAGTACCAGATTTGTAATGCCTTTTGATGCTGAATGGAGGGAAGAGCAGGTTATCTCTAAAACCTCTAAAGAACTATGGGAAATCTGAGCTTGAACGTTGCTAACGGTCATTTGTTTTGCCAAAGATCTGGGGTTTAGTGGGCATTGCTTGGAACAAACTAGGCTTGCATTCTTGGCTGATGATTGTACTACTGAATACCAGCATCAACAATGATGTGGTGTACTAGTATTGAGGACGGAATGTTGAAAAGTAAGAGCTTGTGCTATTCCTAACTGCACATCTATGCACCTTGAAGATATATGTACCGCCTGGGTACATATATGTGGAGTTAGATATAGAAAATCTGGACTTACCTGTTGATATTTTGTTTTTGATATTCTGTCCCATCAATGTTTTGATTCAATATTCAGGGGCCACTCCTTGGCTTAATTATAGCGACCTGGAAAGATCATTTTATGTTACCTGTATCTGACCTAACAATTGGAAAAGCTTAGAAAAATTGTAGTTCTAATTTGAAATAATATTAATACTGTTAGAAATGGGGTCTTTGGTTGGCAGTCAGGTTACCCCCTGTCCAAGTAAGGATCCTCACTCTCAGGGTAAAAGAGAATCCCCCTCAGCTAACCCCTGCTCACTCCCTTGGTAGCTTGGCACGAGCAGTAGGCTTAACTTCAGAGTGCTAGGTGTAAAGTATTTGTACCATCACACACAGTAACTTAATGAAAACACTACAAAATGACACAACACAGGTTTAGAAAAATATAAAATATTTATCTAAACAAAACAAGACCAAAACGACAAAAATCCATAATACACAAGTCAAGTTATCAATTAAAAACCAAAAAAAGTCTTCAGGTAGTTTTAAACATAACGCTGTTAGCGCGAGAATGTACCTGGGTGCATCAAAAAAAAAAAACTGCCTGGGCGAGTGTGCGTCAAAAAGGGCTTGCGATACGTCAATTTCACTCACGAGCAAGACCTTGCATCGTTTCTCATTCGGTCGAATCGGTGTGCGTCATTTCTTCTCTCTGCGGGAGAGCGATGCGTCGATTGGGTCCGCACTCTCGGGTCCGGGCAGGCTTTGAATCTTTTTTGCACACCCAGGGATGGTTGCGTCAGAAATTCAGCTGCCCAATGATCCGAAAACCACGCAGCGTGGGTTGCGATCTCGCCAGCCTCCGTCAGCGATGCTGTGCATTGTTTCTCCAGCCGCGGGCGTCAATCTTCCGGTTGCGTTTCAGGCAAGCGTCGATTTTCAGCCACGAAGCCGGCGGCGCGCCGATTTTTCAGCTGCAGATCAGAGTCGTGTTGATCTTTTCCCGGCACGGCGGTCGTTGCGTGGATTTCTCACTCTTGGCCTGCTAGCTTCTCCTTTCAGGGTCCCAGGAACTGGATGGGCACCACTTGGCAGAGTAGGAGTCTCAGCAGAGGCTCCAGGTGCTGGCAGAGAGAAGTCTTTGCTGTTCCTGAGACTTCAAACAACAGGAGGCAAGCTCTATATCAAGCCCTTGGAGAGTTCTTCACAAGAAGGAAGTCAACACAAAGTCCAGTCTATGTCCTCTAGCACAGGCAGAAGCAGCAACTGCATGATAGCTCCACAAAGCACAGTCACAGGCAGGGCAGCTCTTCTTCCTCAGCTCTTCACCAGGCAGAGGTTCCTCTTGGTTTCCAGAAGTGTTCTAAAGTGCGTGGTTTTGGGTGCCCTTCTTATACCCATTTTGCCTTTTGAAGTAGGCTTACTTCAAAGGAAAGTCTCTCTTGTTTGTGAAATCCTACCATGCCCATGCCAGGCCCCAGACACACACCAGGGGGTTGGAGACTGCATTGTGTGAAGGCAGGCACAGCCCCTTCAGGTGTGAGTGACCACTCTTCCCCTCCCTCCTAGCATAGATGGCTCATCAGGATATGCAGGCTACACCCCAGCTCCCTTTGTGTTCTGTCTAGTGGGAGGTCCAGCCAGCCCAACTGTCAAACTGACCCAGACAGGGAATCTACAAACAGGCAGAGTCACAGAAATGGTTTAAGCAAGGAAATGCTCACTTTCTAAAAGTGTCATTTTCAAACACACAATCTTAAAATCAACTTTACTAAAAGATGTATTTTTAAATTGTGAGCTCAGAGGCCCCACACTCCACATGTCTTTCCGCTCCCAAAGGGAATCTACACTTTATTCATATTTAAAGGTAGCCCCCATGTTAACCTATGAGAGGGACAGTAGTAAAAAACGAATTTGGCAGTATTTCACTGTCAGAACATATAAAAAACACATTACTATATGTCCTACCTTAACCATACACTGCACCCTGCCCTTGAGGCTGCCTAGGGCCTACCTTAGGGGTGCCTTACATGTAAGAAATGGGAAGGTTTAGGCTTGGCTAGTGGGTACACTTGCCAAGTCGAATTTGCAGTTTAAAACTGCACACACAGACACTGCAGGGGCAGGTCTGAGACATGATTACAGGGCTACTAATGTGGGTGGCACAACCAGTGCTGCAGGCCCACTAGTAGCTTTTGATTTACAAACCCTGGGCACCTCTAGTGCACTGTACTAGGGACTTACTAGTAAATCAAATATGCCAATCATGGATGAACCAATTACATACACATTTTGTATAGGAGCACTTGCACTTTAGCAATGGTAAGCAGTGGTAAAGTACACTGAGTAACGAAAACAGCAAAATCAGAGTCCAACACACATTAACAACCTGGGAAACAGAGGCAAAAAGTTAAGGGAGACCACGCCAAGGATCAAAAGTCTAACAAATACCAGGAAAACAATCACACAATATTACCTCCCTATCACTACTTTTCCTTCTTTTAGAAGCCTAGTACCAGCAACATGCAATATACTATTGCTCTACCCTGGGTTATACTAGCATGTTGACGAATACCAAACCACCCACTGAGCTCTGTCCTCATTTCAGTACTGTTCTGATCTTTTGTCTTCCTGGATCCTCTTTCCAACAGTCCTGCCTTCTCACCACTGTGAGGCCTTATTATGGTGGCATAAAGTGCTGTACAAGTGTGCAAGCAAAATAGCTTAATGTAACCACCCCAAACATTTGTGATGACCAGAAAAAATATGGTGGGCAGTAGTGCCAAGGAGGTACTCACCCTCTGTCTTGTAGGACTGGGGCTTTCGAGGTGTGTATCCGCCCATAGGCCCTCATTACAAGTTGGCCATTAAACTCCATTATGTGCAACATCTGAGTGCATCATCCACATTGCATATTAGTTGGCCGGACTCTCTACCGTTCTTCTGTAGGTGAGTAGTAGCAGATGTCCAACAATAATCCAAAACACAACTTGCATAAAATGTCCATCCCCTCCGCCCCCATCCAATTCCAACAAAAGCATAAAGTGCAAATCAACTGATTTGATTTTGACTTTTCACATGTCCTATTCTGTTTTGCTGTTATTCACACTCAAAGGGGTGCTACAAGTGATTCCCTTTTTTTTTTACAACATTTAACTGGGAACTTGAGTGGTCATTAGTAACAAACAATTATTGGAGTTTCTCTCTGGCCCCATATTCTCCCTGATTTAATGCAAGAGATAGGAGCTGCACTCAGGGTTGGACTAGCCTATATGACAATCAGACAGTGCCCAATGGGCAGGTCTGGCATGAAACTCTTTGTGCTTGGTTTTGGCAGTTTGTGGGCTTGAATTAGTCTACTGGGCCCGTTTTGTCTGATTTCCCTGATATTGAAACATTGTTTGCAGTCTGCACAAATCCATGCAGTGTTACATATCTTGCAAAACAGTCATACAGCATGTCTTTACAATTTCAAAACGTCCACAAATTGCGAACACAGGGCACTTTTTAGCTATCTTATTCACTAACTGGGGCTACTTTTATTTTTGTGCCCAGGCCTATTTTCTTTCCAGTCTGACCCTGGTTGCAGTGTTGCTTTGTTTTTCTTGTGCTGCTGTCTGTGCTCCCTGCCAATTCCATACCCACTTACATTCATCCACCAACATATACCATCATCGTTCAAGCTCACAATATACCCCTCCCTCAGCCATTTGTCCTAGCACCCATAAAGTGTCCCTTCCTGCACAAAAGCAATCCTACTCTACAATGCAGGCACCCTTCCATCATAGTGCACGGGGGCATGCATTGGTGCCAGGCACAGTTTGTGCTCCAGCGCAGGGGAAAGAACATAAATACATCTTCAAAAAGGATCGAATATCATCCACTCGCCCCCCTTCTCGACTGAACCCTACCTCACAAAAGCAGGGGTCCCCCAAGGGTCAATCATCTAACCTTTGCTTTTCAACATCTACATGATATCTTTACCAGAACTGATCAATGATTTCCATCTTACATGCTACAACTATGCAGATGACACACAAATACTACTTAAATTAGAATGCCCCAAAAACATTGAAAACTCACAAATCTTCAGTTGCCTCAGAGCCATTGATCAGTGGATGACCTGGAGCCATCTCAAACTAAATACCTCCAAAACAGAAATACTCATATGTGGTGACTGGAAAAATTATGACCCTCTGACGATCTCGGACCACCTCCTCAATTATCCAAGGAAGTTAAAAACCTAGGAATCACCATGGATTCCAAGTTAACTATGAATGCCCAAGTGGACAAATTAGCACGAACAAGCTTCATCACCTTGAAGACTTTACGACGCATCTTCCCCCACCTCGGATTTCCACACAAGGTGCAAGCTACTATCTCGCTTGTACTATCCAAACTGGATTATGCCAATGGCCTCTACCATGGATGATCTCTATCTGTTAGGAAAAAACTACAACGTATCCAGAATTCTGCAGCCAGGCTACTATTACATGTAAAGCCGCAAGCACACATCTCCCCTGCCTTGAGAGCACTACCCTGGTTACCCGAAGATGCACTTTCAAGCTGCTTTGTATCACCCACAAAGCTATACATGGAACAGGACCGCTTTTTATCAGAAAGAAAATTACCAAATACATCCAACAAAGAAACCTCCGCTCAAGATTGGCACCCCGCCTTAGAACACCACCATACAAGAAAGACTATAGGTGGGACATCCTTTCTCCGTCCAAGCAGCCAAACTATGGAATTCATTACCCCCAACTATAAGAGCCACAGACAACTTTCTTGTCTTCAGAAAACTACTCAAGAGTTGGCTCTTTCCTTCATAACCACCATATTCAAACAACTATGAACTGTATATGCCTATGTTGATAAATATGTTTTCAGATTATGTGTGTATTTCTATTTATTTATAGTTTCTTTAGAAACTATGTATCGCTACTATGTCATAACAATAAAATACACACACACTCTTTAAACCTGTTTGACTAAGTATTTTTTACCCATGGTTCTAATTGTGTTGTATGTGCATATGTGTGTGTATTCATGTGTGTGTGTGTGTGTGTGTATATGTATATATATATATATATATATATGTATGTGTATATGTTGTTTCTGTGCTTGGCATGTTTCGTGGATCATTGCATGGCTCCTGGGCGGGTTGTTATACTAGATATCTATGAATTCCTGCTCTCATCTTATCACACTTATCTACTCATCATCATATGTCATGTCTCTATCAAACTATCCTCCATTCTCACTCTGACTCATCCCAAATCCCTTCTACTACTTTAATCTCCTAAATAACTCTGCCTAAGCTCTTCCCTCCGCTTCCACATCTAACTCACCAAACCTCACTCTACTACTGTGACCTCCCACACAACCCTACTAAATTCTCCCACATTTATCTCGCCCTGCTACTATGCTCTCCCTAACCCTTCCACATACTCTTCCCTCCTCCACCCCCCCTTTACTCATCCCAAGGCTTTGGGTTGAGTAAATGAAGGATATACTCCCAATTAACACTTCTGGATTTCTTTCCTCCTCCACCCCTCCATTACTCCAGTCAATCTAACTAACAAACTCTCATATCTGCGGCTCAAATTAACTCATAATACTAAAACTGTACTCATTATTTCCAGATACTAATCCATCACTAGTTCTTGTTGGGTTCCAGAGTAGCGTGCTACTCATCGAAAAGCGCTTCGACGCCTCGGCAGGGGTAGTAAGCGCTTTATAAATACGATTACAATTACAATTTTCTCCCCACCAGCACACACAAGCTGTGAAGCAGTGTGCATGTGCTGAGTGAGGGGTCCCTAGGGTGGCATAAGACATGCTGCAGCCCTTAGAGACCTTCCCTGGCATCAGGGCCCTTGGTACCAGGGGTACCATTTACAAGGAACTTAGCTGAGTGTCAGGGTTGTGCCAATTGTGGAGACAAAGGTACAATTTAGGGAAAGAACACTGGTGCTGGGGCCTGGTTAGCAGGGTCCCAGCACACTTTCAAGTCATAACTTAGCATCAGCAAAGGCAAAACGTCAGGCGGTAACCATGCCAAGGAAGGCATTTCCTTACACTTACCCATTTGTCCTTGCTGGATTACTCTACCACTTGACTTTTTGTTTTTGACTGTCTTATGGGGGGTGATGAAACTGACGGTTGAGGCTGGATCGCTTTTGATTCTGCAAGTTTGTGCACCTTGAAATACTGTCCCTTTGTTCTGCAAGTTTTAACTGTAAATATAAACAGTATGAGATAGATACAAATTATTTTGATCATGGCCTGTTATGCTTTTGCATGATTTAAGAGATGCCATTATATTTGCACAATTATACATTCCAGCTCCCCCACGGTAAGTACACCTTATTCTAAGGCCACTATGTTTAGTTGCATTATTGCAAATCTTTTGTGGTCTGTCCTTGTCCAGTGCTGCAAATGATGTTGAATGCAGGCCATGGCCATTGTCCTAGTAGGGAAGGTGTAGGTGAGGTGATTGATTATTGGCGAGGGGGTAAACTTTGCACTCAGATTTTTGCCAATCCATCTATGTAGGTAGTTATATTAAAATGTTGTTCTATCTGATAAATGTTTAAGCTGAAGGTGCTTAAAAGTGCATGCCAGAAAATGTCCCTCTCATTTTTGTTTCAAACCATTAGTCAAGACGAGGATGAGGACGAGGATGATAATCTTCCCCCAGAGCAAAAAGCAGAGAGAGAAAAAGAGAGAAGGGTTGCCAATAATGCACGGGAACGGCTTCGGGTCCGGGACATCAATGAGGCATTCAAAGAGCTCGGACGCATGTGCCAACTGCATCTTAACAGCGAAAAGCCACAGACCAAACTGCTTATACTACATCAAGCTGTATCGGTCATACTAAACCTGGAGCAACAAGTAAGAGGTCAGTGATGGGGAATTAAATAGTGATATGCATTTTTGGGCGTGAGGCATCTGTAATGTAAAACCCGCACAGTTTGATAGGCGGCAAGCACGATATATTTCTGATATTCCATCATTTCTTACTTTAAAATGCAACTTTTTTGCTTCTCCCATATTGCTTCTGTCTGTGGTTGATCTGGTTGCCTCGGCTTGCTACAGATGTCCTTACGCAGCCGTGTCGATTACATAGTTTAGTATTGTGAAACGGTTCTAATTCTATTATTTAAGGGAAACAATGCATTTATATTAACTATTTTGTACAGCTCTGCTGACAAGTGATCTAGTGGAGATGTGTGCTGAAAGAAGGAGGTGGCTGATTTTGGAGACTGGATCATAATTAGTTTCGTTTTCAGCGTGCCCCATTTTGTGGCTGTGTAGCAATTATACTGCGATTTCTTTTGAGTTGTTCCTGCATTGGCAATGAAAACCTGACTGGTGTGTGGCCTGCTTGATATTTAGTATGTTTTCAGTACTCTCATGAAAGCCTTGTCCTTGGTTTGTCTGGGTTAGTTGAAGATACTTGCTTAACATATGCTTATTCGTATGTTAGTGTAATTCAAAGCAGATTATTTTCATCACATACCATTATCTAGACCACTTTAGCAGGAAATACATAATAGGTTGTAAAACCTGCCTCAGCAGGAATCCTGACCAAGAATTCAATTTCCTTCCTGTGGTAAGAAATTAAGATGAGTCATAGCATTAAGATATTCAGTGAATGCCTACGCTCTTCGTGTGGTGCACATTTCACATGCACGCCCGAAAAACCCACAAGGCATGGATATTGCATGCTTTTATTGTGTGAAATACACTTTTGCTGAAACCTGTTTGCAGTGTGCACCTTTCTTACATAGGAGAAAGCATATTAAATTGCCTTCAAACCCAATCTATATCCAGTTTGGAGATGCGTTGAGCGACACTCCCTTCAGAGCTTTCTGTAGTGTCTCATTTTGTACTGCATATCATTGTAAGTCCTGAACATCAATTTGCTGAATAAAACACATTTTTTTCTCTGCATCTTTTTTTTTTTTATTCTCTGAACTCCTGAAACCTTGTTGTAGTGAAAACACTTGTTTTTTCCTTGTTTTGGAACAAAGATTATATTGCTTTTCTAGCATGACTAATAAATTAACAAATAGCAAAATCTGTATTTCAAACATGTCAAAGAAAAAAATACTTCTGAATGATACTCATCTGGTCTTAATTTACTTTCTCAATTTGTTATTCTAACCAAACAAACGTGACACCTGTAAACATTTTTCCTCTAACAATACTTTTAGTGAGAGCAGTCTCTTGTGCCTTCACATTGGAATAGTTGATGATGTCCTTGTTAATAAGTCACACAGGCTCTTTAGAATTAGGCTAGTTCAGCCAGTCATTATCATGCCCCCACCCACTAGTAAAAACTCTGCACCTACCAAATCAGGTATTGTAATAATCATCTTCCGATCAAGAGGGTGTAAATGACGAGGAGGAGAAAGATTAATCTGAAGAGGATCACTTTTCAAGTAGAGCAAAGTTCCAAAAGGCAGGAGGTGCTCTAAATATAAATATCAGATTTGTTCTCTTAGCAGCAAGTCTGAGAAGGCAATGTGTTTTAGATGACTGTTGCGTCAGGAAAGGGGCCAAATATTTTCCTTTTCAAATATGCCATAACATTACATAAAACACTAGATATCTTCCTTTGCACGACCAGCTATGATCTAAGTTCTTTGGATTTCTTAAAATGTTATAGGCAATAGTAGAAGCTTACCACACAGTTTCCACAACCTCGATCTGCGATTCTAGTACCACTTCCACTTGTTTAAACTTACTGTTTCTCTAGTTCCTACTCCTGGTTCGGGAGCTCATCAATAACATCCTCCTAAGGGTCATATCCTGATAGCACCATCCCTCCTTTTTGTCAGCAAGGGTATGATGGAGAGAATAGAACTTTGCAGTAGTAACACTGGAGTGTCAGGATGCTTCCTATACAGAAAGTATCTAAGTACCATCATGTGATGGAGCTCCTTACTCCATACTACGTCTCGCCATCGGGTGACAGTCTTCAAAAGCTTCATCTACATTTTAACAGGTACTTATCTCACTGATCAACAATGCAAAACAGTGAAAATAAATATAAGGCACAAGTCAACCTCCAACTTTTTCATTTGAAGCCATCATTTCTTCAGATGGTCAGAGTAAGTCCCACATCCTACTTCTGATCAATGTTCTTCCTGATAGGGAACGCACCGTGTACACCCGAGCATTAACTGCTGTAACTGAACAGATGGCACTGTAAAAAACTACTGGGAGACGCTGCTGCAATGTATGGTCTTGCAGCAGGCTTTTCTATGTTTTTTTAAATTAAAGCATTCACCCTTAATGGGCAAAATGTTTTTTCCCCGATATTCTTCTTACTGCACGTTCCTCACTTTTAGAGTATAACCCAGTAACACAGGTGCAAGGCTGAATGCAAAGATGTTTGCAGCAGTGCTCCCTTCCTCAGGTAGGAGCCATCTTGCGTGGTGGCTCCGTAACATCCTGGATGAGCCACCTCTGCCTGCTGACATATGTTCTTTTCTGTCAAAGCCTTACTAAGCAGATCTGGAGCTTCACTCCTAACTTTGTAGGTCTAATGACTTTAACATTTCTACGACAGTGTACTAGGGAGTGAAATCCCCACTAAAATGACAGGAAGTTAAAGCACACGTCCTGCTCCAAGTTGGACGATCTTGGTCCCAGTCTCAAGGACAATTCTATAAAAAGTCCACTTGCTGGTCAAGTCTTCCTGTAATTCAAAGCCTAGAAATAAGAGTAAGTATGACTCTACCCCACCCAGCCACTAATAGTCTAGTGAGAAGGCACGACAGCAGCAAGGTAAAGTTTGATCTGCTTCTATATTTTCTGGCCTAATCCCTCAAATGGTCCCAGCATGCCGTATATTTCCCTGGCTGTTTTTGACCTCACAACAGATAACTTAATTCCAATAGACCATGCTGCAGATCTTCAGTGCAACTTCTGTTCCCATCTCAACGCAGTCTGCCCCCTTTGGACCTCCTACCGGCCTCAATTCAGTACCAAGGTCCACATGGATTTCTTTCATTCATTGATACACCGAACCCGCTGGTGCTGGTCCCCTTGCTGAAGTTGGGCCACTCAAGGCCTTGCTGGGGCGACAATCTAAGGAGTTTGCACGTAGGCAATGACTGCCTACCCCCACGTCCTCTGCACTCTTTTCCTACATTTTTTCGCGGAATCTTAAACAATCATATCCAACGCTGGCGACAAATAATGAAAGACAAATGGGTGCTGGATGTAATCTGATTTGGGCACCTGTTAGAATTCAGATTTCTCCATCAATGCCCCCATCCCAGACCCATCAAAAACATCTTTGTCTGCTCCGCTTGGAGGTAACGACCATGCTAAAGAAAGGGGCCATAGAGGAGGCCATTCCATATTCCCAGAGAGGAAAGGGTTTCTACTCCCGCTTCTTTCTCATCCAAAAGAAATCTCGCTTATGGAGGCCAATACTGGATTTGCGGGAGCTGAACAAGTTCCTCAAGAAGCAGATATTTTGCATGGTCACCCTGCAAGATGTCCTCCAGCTTTTAAACAGAGCAGACAACATGGCCTCTCCAGACCTTCCGGACGCGTACTTTCACATTTCCATTCATCCACTACACAGAAAGTACCTGAGGTTTGTGGTCAGCGGCAAACACTTCCAGTTCAAGGTCCTCCCCTTTGGGCCATGTAGGAAGTTGGCTCTGTATGTACTATTTCAAAGTAAGGAATAGCATGCACAGAGTCCAAGGGTTCCCCTTAGAGGTAAAATAGTGGTAAAAATAGATAATACTAATGCTCTATTTTGTGGTAGTGTGGTCGAGCAGTAGGCTTATCCAAGGAGTAGTGTTAAGCATTTGTTGTACATACACATAGACAATAAATGAGGTACACACACTCAGAGACAAATCCAGCCAATAGTTTTTTGTATAGAAAAATATCTTTTCTTAGTTTATTTTAAGAACCACAGGTTCAAATTCTACATGTAATATCTCATTCGAAAGGTATTGCAGGTAAGTACTTTAGGAACTTTAAATCATAAAAATTGCATGTATACTTTTCAAGTTATTGACAAATAGCTGTTTCAAAAGTGGACACAGTGCAATTTTCACAGTTCCTGGGGGAGGTAAGTTTTTGTTAGTTTTACCAGGTAAGTAAGACACTTACAGGGTTCAGTTCTTGGTCCAAGGTAGCCCACCGTTGGGGGTTCAGAGCAACCCCAAAGTCACCACACCAGCAGCTCAGGGCCGGTCAGGTGCAGAGTTCAAAAGTGGTGCCCAAAACACATAGGCTAGAATGGAGAGAAGGGGGTGCCCCGGTTCCGGTCTGCTTGCAAGTAAGTACCCGCGTCTTCGGAGGGCAGACCAGGGGGGTTTTGTAGGGCACCGGGGGGGACACAAGCCCACACAGAAATTTCACCCTCAGCAGCGCGGGGGCGGCCGGGTGCAGTGTAGAAACAAGCGTCGGGTTCGCAATGTTAGTCTATGCGAGATCTCGGGATCTCTTCAGCGCTGCAGGCAGGCAAGGGGGGGTTCCTCGGGGAAACCTCCACTTGGGCAAGGGAGAGGGACTCCTGGGGGTCACTTCTCCAGTGAAAGTCCGGTCCTTCAGGTCCTGGGGGCTGCGGGTGCAGGGTCTCTCCTAGGCGTCGGGACTTTGGATTCAAAGAGTCGCGGTCAGGGGAAGCCTCGGGATTCCCTCTGCAGGCGGCGCTGTGGGGGCTCAGGGGGGACAGGTTTTGGTACTCACAGTATCAGAGTAGTCCTGGGGTCCCTCCTGAGGTGTCGGATCTCCACCAGCCGAGTCGGGGTCGCCGGGTGCAGTGTTGCAAGTCTCACGCTTCTTGCGGGGAGCTTGCAGGGTTCTTTCAAGGCTGCTGGAAACAAAGTTGCAGCCTTTCTTGGAGCAGGTCCGCTGTCCTCGGGAGTTTCTTGTCTTTTCGAAGCAGGGGCAGTCCTCCGAGGATGTCGAGGTCGCTGGTCCCTTTGGAAGGCGTCGCTGGAGCAGGATCTTTGGAAGGCAGGAGACAGGCCGGTGAGTTTCTGGAGCCAAGGCAGTTGTCGTCTTCTGGTCTTCCGCTGCAGGGGTTTTCAGCTAGGCAGTCCTTCTTCTTGTAGTTGCAGGAATCTAATTTTCTAGGGTTCAGGGTAGCCCTTAAATAC
Source organism: Pleurodeles waltl (assembly GCF_031143425.1). Lineage (NCBI taxonomy): Eukaryota > Metazoa > Chordata > Amphibia > Caudata > Salamandridae > Pleurodeles > Pleurodeles waltl. The sequence goes on along the minus strand of NC_090451.1, from coordinate 71,791,857 downwards.
TAAATTTAAGGGCGTGTTTAGGTCTGGGGGGTTAGTAGCCAATGGCTACTAGCCCTGAGGGTGGGTACACCCTCTTTGTGCCTCCTCCCAAGGGGAGGGGGTCACAATCCTAACCCTATTGGGGGAATCCTCCATCTGCAAGATGGAGGATTTCTAAAAGTTAGAGTCACTTCAGCTCAGGACACCTTAGGGGCTGTCCTGACTGGCCAGTGACTCCTCCTTGTTTTTCTCATTATTTTCTCCGGCCTTGCCGCCAAAAGTGGGGCCTGGCCGGAGGGGGCGGGCAACTCCACTAGCTGGAGTGTCCTGCTGGGTTGGCACAAAGGAGGTGAGCCTTTGAGGCTCACCGCCAGGTGTGACAATTCCTGCCTGGGGGAGGTGTTAGCATCTCCACCCAGTGCAGGCTTTGTTACTGGCCTCAGAGTGACAAAGGCACTCTCCCCATGGGGCCAGCAACATGTCTCGGTTTGTGGCAGGCTGCTAAAACTAGTCAGCCTACACAGATAGTCGGTTAAGTTTCAGGGGGCACCTCTAAGGTGCCCTCTGGGGTGTATTTTACAATAAAATGTACACTGGCATCAGTGTGCATTTATTGTGCTGAGAAGTTTGATACCAAACTTCCCAGTTTTCAGTGTAGCCATTATGGTGCTGTGGAGTTCGTGTTTGACAAACTCCCAGACCATATACTCTTATGGCTACCCTGCACTTACAATGTCTAAGGTTTTGTTTAGACACTGTAGGGGTACCATGCTCATGCACTGGTACCCTCACCTATGGTATAGTGCACCCTGCCTTAGGGCTGTAAGGCCTGCTAGAGGGGTGTCTTACCTATACTGCATAGGCAGTGAGAGGCTGGCATGGCACCCTGAGGGGAGTGCCATGTCGACTTACTCGTTTTGTCCTCACTAGCACACACAAGCTGGCAAGCAGTGTGTCTGTGCTGAGTGAGAGGTCTCCAGGGTGGCATAAGACATGCTGCAGCCCTTAGAGACCTTCCTTGGCATCAGGGCCCTTGGTACTAGAAGTACCAGTTACAAGGGACTTATCTGGATGCCAGGGTCTGCCAATTGTGGATACAAAAGTACAGGTTAGGGAAAGAACACTGGTGCTGGGGCCTGGTTAGCAGGCCTCAGCACACTTTCAATTGTAAACATAGCATCAGCAAAGGCAAAAAGTCAGGGGGCAACCATGCCAAGGAGGCATTTCCTTACACAACCCCCCCCCCCCAAACGAAAGAGGATGAGACTAACCTTTCCCAAGAGAGTCTTCATTTTCTAAGTGGAAGAACCTGGAAAGGCCATCTGCATTGGCATGGGCAGTCCCAGGTCTGTGTTCCACTATAAAGTCCATTCCCTGTAGGGAGATGGACCACCTCAACAGTTTAGGATTTTCACCTTTCATTTGCATCAGCCATTTGAGAGGTCTGTGGTCAGTTTGAACTAGGAAGTGAGTCCCAAAGAGGTATGGTCTCAGCTTCTTCAGGGACCAAACCACAGCAAAGGCCTCCCTCTCAATGGCACTCCAACGCTGCTCCCTGGGGAGTAACCTCCTGCTAATGAAAGCAACAGGCTGGTCAAGGCCATCATCATTTGTTTGGGACAAAACTGCCCCTATCCCATGTTCAGAGGCATCAGTCTGCACAATGAACTGCTTAGAATAATCTGGAGCTTTGAGAACTGGTGCTGAGCACATTGCTTGTTTCAGGGTGTCAAAGGCCTGTTGGCATTCCACAGTCCAGTTCACTTTCTTGGGCATTTTCTTGGAGGTGAGTTCAGTGAGGGCTGTCACAATGGATCCATATCCCTTCACAAACCTCCTGTAATACCCAGTCAAGCCAAGGAATGCCCTGACTTGAGTCTGGGTTTTTGGAGCTACCCAGTCCAGAATAGTCTGGATCTTGGGTTGGAGTGGCTGAACTTGGCCTCCACCTACAAGGTGGCCCAAGTAAACCACAGTTCCCTGCCCTATCTGGCATTTGGATGCCTTGATAGAGAGGCCTGCAGATTGCAGAGCCTTCAAAACCTTCTTCAGGTGGACCAGGTGATCCTGCCAGGTGGAGCTAAAGACAGCAATATCATCAAGATAAGCTGTGCTAAAGGACTCCAAGCCAGCAAGGACTTGATTCACCAACCTTTGGAAGGTGGCAGGGGCATTCTTTAAACCAAAGGGCATAACAGTAAACTGATAATGCCCATCAGGTGTGGAGAATGCTGTTTTCTCTTTTGCTCCAGGTGCCATTTTTATTTGCCAATACCCTGCTGTCAAGTCAAAGGTACTTAAGAATTTGGCAGCACCTAATTTATCTATGAGCTCATCAGCTCTTGGAATTGGATGAGCATCTGTCTTGGTGACAGAATTGAGCCCTCTGTAGTCCACACAAAACCTCATCTCTTTCTTTCCATCTTTGGTGTGAGGTTTGGGGACTAAGACCACTGGGCTAGCCCAGGGGCTGTCAGAGCGCTCAATTACTCCCAATTCCAGCATCTTGTGGACTTCCACCTTGATGCTTTCCTTAACATGGTCAGATTGTCTAAAGATTTTGTTCTTGACAGGCATGCTGTCTCCTGTGTCCACATCATGGGTACACAGGTGTGTCTGACCAGGGGTTAAGGAGAAGAGTTCAGGAAACTGTTGTAGAACTCTCCTACAATCAGCTTGCTGTTGGCCAGAGAGGGTGTCTGAGTAGATCACTCCATCTACTGTGCCATCTTTTGGGTCTGATGACAGAAGATCAGGGAGAGGTTCACTCTCTGCCTCCTGATCCTCATCTGTTACCATCAACAGATTGACATCAGCCCTGTTATGGAAGAGCTTAAGGCGGTTCACATGGATCACCCTCTTGGGGCTCCTGCTTGTGCCCAGGTCCACCAGGTAGGTGACCTGACTCTTCCTTTCTAGTACTGGGTAAGGGCCACTCCATTTGTCCTGGAGTGCCCTGGGAGCCACAGGCTCCAGAACCCAGACTTTCTGCCCTGGTTGGAACTCAACCAGTGCAGCCTTTTGGTCATACCAAAACTTCTGGAGCTGTTGGCTGGCCTCAAGGTTTTTGGTTGCCTTTTCCATGTACTCTGCCATTCTAGAGCGAAGGCCAAGCACATAGTCCACTATGTCTTGTTTAGGCTCATGGAGAGGTCTCTCCCAGCCTTCTTTAACAAGAGCAAGTGGTCCTCTTACAGGATGACCAAACAGAAGTTCAAAGGGTGAGAATCCTACTCCCTTCTGTGGCACCTCTCTGTAAGCGAAAAGCAGACATGGCAAGAGGACATCCCATCTCCTTTTGAGTTTTTCTGGGAGCCCCATGATCATGCCCTTTAATGTCTTGTTGAATCTCTCAACTAAGCCATTAGTTTGTGGATGGTATGGTGTAGTGAATTTATAAGTCACCCCACACTCATTCCACATGTGCTTTAGGTATGCTGACATGAAGTTGGTACCTCTGTCAGACACCACCTCCTTAGGGAAACCCACTCTGGTAAAGATACCAATGAGGGCCTTGGCTACTGCAGGGGCAGTAGTCGACCTAAGGGGAATAGCTTCAGGATACCTGGTAGCATGATCCACTACTACCAGGATATACATATTTCCTGAGGCTGTGGGAGGTTCTAGTGGACCAACTATGTCCACACCCACTCTTTCAAAGGGAACCCCCACCACTGGAAGTGGAATGAGGGGGGCCTTTGGGTGCCCACCTGTCTTACCACTGGCTTGACAGGTGGGGCAGGAGAGGCAAAACTCCTTAACCATGTTGGACATATTGGGCCAGTAGAAGTGGTTGACTAACCTCTCCCACGTCTTGGTTTGTCCCAAATGTCCAGCAAGGGGAATGTCATGGGCCAATGTTAGGATGAACTTCCTGAACAGCTGAGGCACTACCACTCTCCTAGTGGCACCAGGTTTGGGGTCTCTGGCCTCAGTGTACAGGAGTCCATCTTCCCAATAGACCCTATGTGTTCCATTTTTCTTGCCTTTGGACTCTTCAGCAGCTTGCTGCCTAAGGCCTTCAAGAGAGGGACAGGTTTCTTGTCCCTTACACAGCTCCTCCCTTGAGGGTCCCCCTGGGCCCAAGAGCTCAACCTGGTAAGGTTCAAGCTCCAAAGGCTCAGTTCCCTCAGAGGGCAGAACTTCTTCCTGAGAAGAGAGGTTCCCTTTCTTTTGCTGTGTTGCAGTTGGTTTCCCAACTGACTTTCCTGTTCTCTTGGTAGGCTGGGCCATTCTTCCAGACTCCAGCTCTACTTGTTCACCCTGTGCCTTGCACTGTGCTCTTGTTTTCACACACACCAGTTCGGGGATACCCAGCATTGCTGCATGGGTTTTTAGTTCTACCTCAGCCCATGCTGAGGACTCCAGGTCATTTCCAAGCAGACAGTCCACTGGGATATTTGAGGAGACCACCACCTGTTTCAGGCCATTGACCCCTCCCCATTCTAAAGTAACCATTGCCATGGGATGTACTTTTCTCTGATTGTCAGCGTTGGTGACTGTGTAAGTTTTTCCAGTCAGGTATTGGCCAGGGGAAACCAGTTTCTCTGTCACCATGGTGACACTGGCACCTGTATCCCGCAGGCCCTCTATTCTAGTCCCATTAATTAAGAGTTGCTGTCTGTATTTTTGCATGTTAGGCGGCCAGACAGCTAGTGTGGCTAAATCCACCCCACCCTCAGAAACTAGAGTAGCTTCAGTGTGGACCCTGATTTGCTCTGGGCACACTGTTGATCCCACTTGGAGACTAGCCATACCAGTGTTACCTGGATGGGAGTTTGGAGTGGAACCTTTCTTGGGACAGGCCTTGTCTCCAGTTTGGTGTCCATGCTGTTTACAGCTATGACACCAGGCCTTTTTGGGATCAAAGTTTTTACCCTTGTACCCATTGTTTTGTGAAGAGGCTCTGGGCCCACCCTCCTGTGCAGGTTTTTGGGGGCCTGTAGAAGACTCTTTACTATTTTTAGTTTTGGTTGTCTCATCACCCTTCCCCTGGGGAGTCTTTGTGACCCCTTTCTTTTGGTCACCCCCTGTTGAAGTCTTGGACACCCTTGTCTTGACCCAATGGTCCGCCTTCTTTCCCAATTCTTGGGGAGAAATTGGTCCTAGGTCTACCAGATGCTGATGCAGTTTATCATTGAAACAATTACTTAACAGGTGTTCTTTCACAAATAAATTGTACAGCCCATCATAATTACTTACACCACTGCCTTGAATCCAACCATCTAGTGTTTTCACTGAGTAGTCTACAAAGTCAACCCAGGTCTGGCTCGAGGATTTTTGAGCCCCCCTGAATCTAATCCTATACTCCTCAGTGGAGAATCCAAAGCCCTCAATCAGGGTACCCTTCATGAGGTCATAAGATTCTGCATCTTGTCCAGAGAGTGTGAGGAGTCTATCCCTACACTTTCCTGTGAACATTTCCCAAAGGAGAGCACCCCAGTGAGATCTGTTCACTTTTCTGGTTACACAAGCCCTCTCAAAAGCTGTGAACCATTTGGTGATGTCATCACCATCTTCATATTTAGTTACAATCCCTTTAGGGATTTTCAACATGTCAGGAGAATCTCTGACCCTATTTATGTTGCTGCCACCATTGATGGGTCCTAGGCCCATCTCTTGTCTTTCCCTCTCTATGGCTAGGATCTGTCTTTCCAAAGCCAATCTTTTGGCCATCCTGGCTAACTGGATGTCCTCTTCACTGGGGTTATCCTCAGTGATTTCAGAGGTGTTGGTCTCTCCTGTGAGGGAACCAGCATCTCTGACTATTATTTTTGGAGTCAGGGTTTGAGGGACCCTGTTCTCCCTAGATAGGACTGGTAGGGGGGAATTGTCCTCCAAGTCACTATCCTCTTCCTCTGAGTTGCCACCCTCAGAGGGGTTGGCCTTTTCAAACTCTGCCAAAAGCTCCTGGAGCTATATTTTGGTAGGTTTGGGGCCCATTGTTATTTTCTTTATTTTACAGAGTGACCTTAGCTCCCTCATCTTAAGATGGAGGTAAGGTGTGGTGTCGAGTTCCACCACAGTCACATCTGTGCTAGACATTTTGCTTCTAAAAGTTGGAATACTTTTTAAGAATCTACAACTGGTTCTAGAATCTAATTCAAACTTTTACAAACTTTTAAACTCTAAAAGAAATGCTAAACAGGATCTAACACAAGGCCCTAGCAGGTCTTTTAAGAATTTAGAAAACTTTTCAACTTGCAAAAATCAATTTCTAATGACAATTTTGGAATTTGTCGTGTGATCAGGTATTGGCTGAGTAGTCCAGCAAATGCAAAGTCTTGTACCCCACCGCTGATCCACCAATGTAGGAAGTTGGCTCTGTATGTACTATTTCAAAGTAAGGAATAGCATGCACAGAGTCCAAGGGTTCCCCTTAGAGGTAAAATAGTGGTAAAAATAGATAATACTAATGCTCTATTTTGTGGTAGTGTGGTCGAGCAGTAGGCTTATCCAAGGAGTAGTGTTAAGCATTTGTTGTACATACACATAGACAATAAATGAGGTACACACACTCAGAGACAAATCCAGCCAATAGGTTTTTGTATAGAAAAATATATTTTCTTAGTTTATTTTAAGAACCACAGGTTCAAATTCTACATGTAATATCTCATTCGAAAGGTATTGCAGGTAAGTACTTTAGGAATTTTAAATCATAAAAATTGCATGTATACTTTTCAAGTTATTGACAAATAGCTGTTTCAAAAGTGGACACTTAGTGCAATTTTCACAGTTCCTGGGGGAGGTAAGTTTTTGTTAGTTTTACCAGGTAAGTAAGACACTTACAGGGTTCAGTTCTTGGTCCAAGGTAGCCCACCGTTGGGGGTTCAGAGCAACCTCAAAGTCACCACACCAGCAGCTCAGGGCCGGTCAGGTGCAGAGTTCAAAAGTGGTGCCCAAAACACATAGGCTAGAATGGAGAGAAGGGGGTGCCCCGGTTCCGGTCTGCTTGCAAGTAAGTACCCGCGTCTTCGGAGGGCAGACCAGGGGGGTTTTGTAGGGCACCGGGGGGGACACAAGCCCACACAGAAATTTCACCCTCAGCAGCGCGGGGGCGGCCGGGTGCAGTGTAGAAACAAGCGTCGGGTTCGCAATGTTAGTCTATGCGAGATCTCGGGATCTCTTCAGCGCTGCAGGCAGGCAAGGGGGGGGTTCCTCGGGGAAACCTCCACTTGGGCAAGGGAGAGGGACTCCTGGGGGTCACTTCTCCAGTGAAAGTCCGGTCCTTCAGGTCCTGGGGGCTGCGGGTGCAGGGTCTCTCCTAGGCGTCGGGACTTTGGATTCAAAGAGTCGCGGTCAGGGGAAGCCTCGGGATTCCCTCTGCAGGCGGCGCTGTGGGGGCTCAGGGGGGACAGGTTTTGGTACTCACAGTATCAGAGTAGTCCTGGGGTCCCTCCTGAGGTGTCGGATCTCCACCAGCCGAGTCGGGGTCGCCGGGTGCAGTGTTGCAAGTCTCACGCTTCTTGCGGGGAGCTTGCAGGGTTCTTTCAAGGCTGCTGGAAACAAAGTTGCAGCCTTTCTTGGAGCAGGTCCGCTGTCCTCTGGAGTTTCTTGTCTTTTCGAAGCAGGGGCAGTCCTCAGAGGATGTCGAGGTCGCTGGTCCCTTTGGAAGGCGTCGCTGGAGCAGGATCTTTGGAAGGCAGGAGACAGGCCGGTGAGTTTCTGGAGCCAAGGCAGTTGTCGTCTTCTGGTCTTCCTCTGCAGGGGTTTTCAGCTAGGCAGTCCTTCTTCTTGTAGTTGCAGGAATCTAATTTTCTAGGGTTCAGGGTAGCCCTTAAATACTAAATTTAAGGGCGTGTTTAGGTCTGGGGGGTTAGTAGCCAATGGCTACTAGCCCTGAGGGTGGGTACACCCTCTTTGTGCCTCCTCCCAAGGGGAGGGGGTCACAATCCTAACCCTATTGGGGGAATCCTCCATCTGCAAGATGGAGGATTTCTAAAAGTTAGTCACTTCAGCTCAGGACACCTTAGGGGCTGTCCTGACTGGCCAGTGACTCCTCCTTGTTTTTCTCATTATTTTCTCCAGCCTTGCCGCCAAAAGTGGGGCCTGGCCGGAGGGGGCGGGCAACTCCACTAGCTGGAGTGTCCTGCTGGGTTGGCACAAAGGAGGTGAGCCTTTGAGGCTCACCGCCAGGTGTGACAATTCCTGCCTGGGGGAGGTGTTAGCATCTCCACCCAGTGCAGGCTTTGTTACTGGCCTCAGAGTGACAAAGGCACTCTCCCCATGGGGCCAGCAACATGTCTCGGTTTGTGGCAGGCTGCTAAAACTAGTCAGCCTACACAGATAGTCGGTTAAGTTTCAGGGGGCACCTCTAAGGTGCCCTCTGGGGTGTATTTTACAATAAAATGTACACTGGCATCAGTGTGCATTTATTGTGCTGAGAAGTTTGATACCAAACTTCCCAGTTTTCAGTGTAGCCATTATGGTGCTGTGGAGTTCGTGTTTGACAAACTCCCAGACCATATACTCTTATGGCTACCCTGCACTTACAATGTCTAAGGTTTTGTTTAGACACTGTAGGGGTACCATGCTCATGCACTGGTACCCTCACCTATGGTATAGTGCACCCTGCCTTAGGGCTGTAAGGCCTGCTAGAGGGGTGTCTTACCTATACTGCATAGGCAGTGAGAGGCTGGCATGGCACCCTGAGGGGAGTGCCATGTCGACTTACTCGTTTTGTCCTCACTAGCACACACAAGCTGGCAAGCAGTGTGTCTGTGCTGAGTGAGAGGTCTCCAGGGTGGCATAAGACATGCTGCAGCCCTTAGAGACCTTCCTTGGCATCAGGGCCCTTGGTACTAGAAGTACCAGTTACAAGGGACTTATCTGGATGCCAGGGTCTGCCAATTGTGGATACAAAAGTACAGGTTAGGGAAAGAACACTGGTGCTGGGGCCTGGTTAGCAGGCCTCAGCACACTTTCAATTGTAAACATAGCATCAGCAAAGGCAAAAAGTCAGGGGGCAACCATGCCAAGGAGGCATTTCCTTACAGGCCAGGTTCAGCACCACAAATCTTCACCAAATGTCTGGCACCAGTGGCAGTCTACCTAAGGAGAAAGAAACGTCAGGTTTTTCCTTATCTCAACGAGTGGCTAGTGAAAGCTCCAGATGTCCAGTCAGCACAAAACTCAGTCGGGGCGACTGCGCCTTTTCAAGGACTTAGGACTGACACCAAACGAAGAAAAATTGTTCCTTCAACCCTCCACTCGGTTAGACTTCCTAGGGGGGCTATTTTAGACATGCAACAGGCCAAAGCCTATCCAGCACTAGACAAACAAGGCTAATCTCCCTAGCAAAGCGATTCCAAAGAAAAAAGTGTCTTTCAGTATGGCAGTACAAGTCCTTACTAGGCATGATGTTGTCATGCATAAGCCTCATTCCATACTGTCGACTGCGCATGCGTCTAATTCAAGAGAAGCTGGATAAACAATGGACGCAGGCGCGAGGATCCTTCAAGGACACGGGCCTCAAAACACCACACATGGTCCAATCGCTCGATTGGTGGGCAATTCCCGAGAACATTTCAAAAGGTCCCAGCTTCTTGGCACAGATTCCTCCAATGATTGTAACAACGGACGCATCACTCACCGGATAGGGTGCATGCCTGCAGGACCTTCGGGTGAGCGGCAAGTGACCCTCTTCTCACCATCTTTTCTGCATAAACCTTCTCGAGCTGAGAGCGGTCTATTATGCCTTGCAAGCCTTCCTTCCGAGGATACGAGGATCAGCAGTGCTTGTCAGAGCAGACAATACCACCACAATGCACTACCTCAACAAGCAAACAGGAACACGTTCCCACCTATTCTCTCAAGAAGCACAAACCCTCTGGAAATGGTGCGTTCACCACTCAATCCACATAACAGCGTAACATGTCCCAGGCCTACAAGATACTTTAGCGGTTTTGTTAAGCAGGTTGGCATCATCCCCCCACGAGGGGGAATTGGACCAGCAGACGTTAGATGGAATATTCAACCAGTGGGGAAAACCGAATCTGGACCTATTCGCATCCTCCCAGGACGCCAAATGCCAATATTATGCAAGTTGGCATCACCAACAGGGGTCATGGGGGGGTGCATTTTTGATCGCATGATCAGGGATCTCTACATACACTTTTCCTCCGATCCCTCTCCTTGCAGGGGTGATCAGGAAGATGAAGTCTGAACCCTGCCAGATGATCCTAATAGCTCAAGAGTGGCACATCAACCGTGGTACATGGAGTTACTTCTCCTGTCTGCTCGTCCACCCATCAGGATCAGACCAATTCTGGAGCTGCTTACCATCAACCGGGGACAAGTGAGGTGCCTGGATCCCAAGTCTGAGTTTGTGCCCGTGGCTCCTGAATTCAACAAATTCAGCCATTTAGATCTACCAGCTGAGTGCAGGGAAGTGCTAGCTTAAAGCACGCACAGCTAGCACCATCAAATCATACGGCCTGAAGTGGAGACAATTTTGTTTGTGGTGTGAAACCCAGAAGGTACACCTTCTCGCCTCTGCCCCGGAGGTGGTGTTGCCATACTTCTTGCAGCTAGCACGTTCTGGACTTGCCCATTTGTCAATTAGGGTCCATTTGGCAGCTATTTCCAGATACAGGAGAATACCAGGTAAACCGTCCTTATGTTCTCTGAGATTAGTCAAGCAATTCTTAAAGGGTCTCTTCAGATCCTTTCCTCCTGTGAAACCTTCACCTCCGGCATGGCAACTTACCGTCGTCCTTGGCCAGCTCATGAAGGAGCCCTTTGAGTCTATCCATAGGGCGGACATCAAGTACCTCACTTGGAAGGTGGCTCTCCTTCTCACCCTTACCTCGGCACGCTGAGTTAGTGAAATTCAAGCTTCCGCTATACAAGAACCTTTTTTGCAGTTCAAACAAGATAGTGATTCTATGCACCAATCCCAAATTAATTCCCAAGGTGCCTTCGGAATTCCATATTAACGAACCAGTGGTGCTAAAATCTTTTTTCCCGAAGCCACAAACTACTGCAGAAAGGACCCTGCATTCACTCAACCTTAAGAGGTGCATAAAATTCCATCTGGACAGAACAAAGTCATTCCGGCAATCCAATCAGCTATTTATAGCTTTCACTGCTGCTAGGAAAGGACACTCTGTGACAAAACAGACTATTTCCTGTTGGATTAGAGAGACAATCTTCTGCCATCAGAAAGCAGGTAGACCATTGCAAACAAGTGTGAAAGCGTATTCTACCAGAGCTATATCTGCGTCCTGTGCGCTGTTTGCAGGTGTGTCAGTTCAAGACATCTGTCAGGCTGCGACATGGAGGACAACTCACACCTTCACGCAGCATTACTTCTTGGAGACAGTCACTTTGGGATGCAGTCGTAGGGCAAGCGGTCCTTGGAAACCTGTTCCCGCCCCCTTTTGTGTCTCTGTCTAGAGAAGAGGTGTGAACAGCCCAACTGTCAAACTGACCCAGACGGGGAATCCACAAACATACACAGAATTGTTTAAGCAAGAAAATGCCTACCTTCTAAAAGTGGCATTTTAAAACAGACAATTTAAAAACCAACTTCAATAAAATGTTTTTTTTACATTGTGAGTTCGGAGACCCTAAACTCCACATTTTTATCTGCTCTCAAGGGAAATCTGTGCTTTAAGGATATTTAAAGACAGCCCGCATGTTAAAATAATGAGAGAGATAGGCCTTGCACAGTATAAACCAAATTTGGCAGTATTTCACTGTTAGGACATCTAAAACACACTAGTATATGTCCTACCTTAAACATACACTGCACCCTGCCCCTGGGGCTACCTAGGGCCGGCCTACCTTAGGGGTGCCTGACATGTAGTAAAATGGAAGGTTTAGGCCTGCCAAGAATTGGCAGTTTAAAACTGCACACACAGACACAATACAATTTCTATAGGGAGCACTTGCACTTTAGCACTGATTAGCAGTGGTAAAGTGCGCAGAAATAATAAACCAGCAAAAATAGACCTGAAAAAATAGTAGGAAGAAGGCAAAAAGTTTGAGGATAACCCTGCAAAAAAGGCCATTCCCAACACTGGGCATTATAGATTTACACTTGATGTCGTAGTAAAGTAGACCCCCACAATAAAAGATTTTACTTATAGTTTGCAGACACAATAAAAGGATGGCATCATAATGCACTGATTTGAATCCAGAGAAGATTCATGCCGCAAAATTAGGAGAACAAGTAGCATTTCCTTCTTCTGTTTCTCCACAGATGCTGCAAGGCAATATGAAAGGCTTCCAACGCATAGGCCGAAGGGAGGACGGTAATTACACAGTAGTCCTCCTTATAGTCTCTGATGTCTTCTGTCTTGCACAGGTGACCTATTCAGTCAAATGTTAAACAAAATAATTACCGAGTATGCCAACAATTGTTCTTTCTTGTGGTCAGTCCTGACAAGTCCGAAATGCTGCATCTTTTAATATTTTGTGGCCCCTCCTATCTTGGAGGGCATGTTCTTGATACCGTGACTGACTCCGTTGGATGGTCATGCTGTCCTTTCTGAGTCCAGTTTAGGCTGACTCTGGTAAATGTGGAATGGTTCAAGACAGGGAGGTTAATTTACCATGGAATGGTAGTTACACTCAAGAAAAAGTGAGACATGAGTTAATCTCCTTCAGGGGGAGCACTGCTACTTCAAACTAATCGGCTGGTTTTGGGGGGGGGGGGATAAGATGTATATGTGACACCTGGAATGTCCCATATGAGCATTGCTAGCCTGCCATTACATAGACCCTCATGTCATCCACAACAAACACACACACATTCTTGTGGACTCCTTCACTAACCAGTCCTTTCACAGAGTGAGCTCTCTTAGAGACTGGTGAAACCTTTGTTAAACGTTACATGCTATTAATTGTACTGTATTAGTTTAACATAGTTTTGTGAAGTGTTGCTTGTGGCTTCGCAGAACAAATGGCAAGTGAGATTTTGCCCTTGAATCACAATTGGTTGTATCTTCTGCGCCTTTTGATGTTACTTGCATTCAACCTTTTTGTTTGTATGGTTTCTGCCTAGAACGAAATCTCAATCCTAAAGCTGCATGCTTAAAGCGCAGAGAAGAAGAAAAGGTGTCTGGAGTAGTGGATCCACAGATGACTTTATCAAATTCACACCCAGGGCTTGGCGATGGTCACAATTCAATTGCACACATGTGATAAGGTATGAATCTGGTGTGTGCACAGTATCAGTAAGTGGACTACATGCTTAATTTGCCTATTTTTTCCCCAGTTTTTGGTTGTGAAATCTATGTATCTAGATAACCTCTCCGACCCCAAAAAAAAAAGGAGGCATCCTCTATTTCATACCTGCATATAATTACTGTTTGTTTCTTACCTGACGTGTTGTTAAATAGAGAATAGCTATCGCCATTTCCCAACAATGTAAGTTTTTTTCCTGAAAGAATATTCCTCCGTATATGCACTACTTTTACTTGTTGAAGGATGTTCTTTTTCCTTATTTCTTTTTATGACATGACAAAAATATAATTTTATGTAATCCATTACAGGGTATGCCCAAGAACAGGAACTGGGATGCATATCATTGAATTAAAACAATTGGGTCCTCCTTGCTTTTAACCTGCTTATTGTGAACTTGAAAAAGGACACCCAGCATAACACCATTTGATAAAACAATCCACAAAAAACATATCTTGTCAAGAAATTGCAGAGAAAGTTATAATGTGAGGCTTGAGCAGTGCTCTCGGTGCAGGTTAAAAGGACCAATAAACAACATGGTTAATAAAATAATAATATTATGTTCGATGGCATCTGTCGCTGTAGATACGCATGTTTTGCATAGCTCGCCATCTGGTGTTGGGTCGGAGTGTTACAAGTTGTTTTTCTTCGAAGAAGTCTTTCGAGTCACGGGACCGAGTGACTCCTCTTTTTGTCTCCATTGCGCATGGGCGTCGACTCCATCTTCGATTGTTTTTTTTCCGCCATCGGGTTCGGACGTGTTCCTGTCGCTCCGAGTTCCGGAACGGAAAAACAGCTACATTTCGGAAGATTTTCGTCGGTATTGTTGCGTTCGGGATCGGCGTAGTCAGAATCAACACCGCATCGAAGATCGAAGAGCTCCGGAGCCCTTCGGGGTAGTTTTCGATCCCCGTCGGGGCCTGCTCGGCCGCTCGACCGCGTGGAGAAGAACGCCGATGGATCGGACCCCGTTCCGTTCCGTTTCTGTCCCAAATGCCACAAAAAATACCCCTATTCAGACCAACACTTGGTCTGTAACCTGTGCCTATCACCTGAGCACAGTGAAGACACCTGCGAGGCCTGTCGGGCGTTCCGGTCCCGAAAAACACTCCGAGACCGTCGAGCAAGAAGACTTCAAATGGCGTCCACGCCGACAGCGCACCGAGAGTTCGAGGTACAGGAAGAGGAAGAAACCTTTTCGATACACGAATCGGACTCCGAGGAATTTGACGATCCACGAACCGTGAGTAAGACGTCGAAAACCACGCATAAGAAGATTGTCAAGGCCCAGGGGACGCCACTGCCACCAGGCCATGGCTCCACCCATAAATTCGGTGACCGACCGTCGGCACCGAAAAAGGCCCAATCAGTGCCGAGACCGTCCGACTCCGGTCGAGACACCGGCACGCAGCCTTCTCGGGACCGAGAAAGTGCTGGAGACATACATCGACACCGAGATAGCGGTGTAGACACGGCTCGATGCCGAGACAGCGGCACCGATGAAGATCGACGCCGAGATGTTTCGACTCCGAAAAAGAAAAAAGCCACCTCTGAGCCGAAAAAAGATGCAGACAGGGTTTCGGTGCCGAAACAACCTGCAACCGACCCAGTTTCAGGCTCTTATACCGAAGAGCAATCAATGACCTCCCAAATGCGAAAGCATAGGTTTGAGGAAGACCTGCAATCCACCGATGTAGACCATACGCAGAAACGTATTTTTATACAGCAGGGGACAGGAAAGATAAGCACCCTTCCCCCTATTAGGAGAAAGAGAAGACTGGAATTTCAAACTGACCAAACACCACAAACAAAAATGGTGAAAAGGGTTACTCCGCCACCCTCTCCTCCACCTATAATTCACGTCTCGCCAGCACAAACTCCATCACATTCCCCGGCTCACACCACCATGAGCCAAGGTGACCAGGATCAGGACGCATGGGACTTATACGACGCCCCTGTGTCAGATAACAGTCCGGAGGCATACCCTACAAAGCCATCACCACCAGAGGACAGTACTGCATATTCTCAGGTGGTGGCTAGAGCAGCACAATTCCACAATGTAAGCCTCCACTCAGAACAGGTCGAGGATGACTTTCTCTTCAACACCCTCTCTGCCACCCACAGCTCCTACCAAAGCCTGCCTATGCTCCCTGGTATGCTTCGGCACGCAAAAGACATCTTTAAGGAGCCGGTCAAAAGTAGGGCAATCACACCAAGGGTGGAAAAAAAGTATAAAGCGCCTCCTACAGACCCTATTTTCATAACTTCGCAGCTGCCACCAGATTCTGTCGTTGTAGGAGCAGCTAGGAAAAGGGCCAACTCCCACACATCTGGGGACGCACCACCCCCAGATAAGGAAAGCCGCAAGTTTGATGCAGCTGGAAAGAGAGTCGCAGCACAAGCTGCAAACCAGTGGCGCATCGCTAACTCACAGGCACTTCTTGCGCGCTATGACAGAGCCCATTGGGATGAGATGCAACATCTCATTTATCATCTACCCAAAGACCTACAAAAGAGGGCAAAGCAAGTGGTTGAAGAAGGACAGAACATTTCAAACAACCAGATACGCTCCTCCATGGACGCAGCAGACACAGCTGCAAGAACAATAAATACATCTGTGACCATCAGAAGGCATGCATGGCTACGAACGTCTGGGTTTAAACCAGAGATTCAGCAGGCAGTTCTCAATATGCCATTCAACGAAAAAGAACTGTTCGGTCCAGAAGTGGACACGGCGATTGAGAAACTTAAAAAGGACACGGACACTGCTAAAGCCATGGGCGCACTCTACTCCCCGCAGAGCAGAGGAAATTACAGCACCTTCCGCAAAACACCCTTTAGAGGGGGGTTTCGGGGTCAGGCCACACAAGCCAGCACCTCACAGGCAACACCATCCAGTTACCAGGGACAGTACAGGGGAGGCTTTCGGGGCCAATATAGAGGAGGGCAATTCCCTAGGAATAGGGGAAAATTTCAAAGCCCCAAAACCCCTACAACTAAGCAGTGACTCACATGTCACTCACCCCCTCCACACAACACCAGTGGGGGGAAGAATAGGTCATTATTACAAAGCATGGAAGGAAATCACTACAGACACTTGGGTTCTAGCAATTATCCAAAATGGTTATTGCATAGAATTTCTACAATTCCCTCCAAACATACCACCAAGAGCACAAAATTTATCAAAACATCATTCCGAGCTCCTGGAGATAGAAGTTCAAGCACTATTGCAAAAGAACGCAATCGAGTTAGTACCAAACACACAAATAAACACAGGAGTTTATTCACTGTACTTCTTAATACCAAAGAAGGACAAAACGCTAAGACCAATCCTAGACCTAAGAATACTAAACACATACATCAAATCAGACCACTTTCACATGGTCACACTACAAGAAGTGTTACCATTGCTGAAACTACACGATTACATGACAACATTAGACCTCAAAGACGCGTATTTCCATATACCAATACATCCATTGCACAGGAAATACCTAAGGTTTGTATTCAAAGGAATACACTACCAATTCAAGGTACTGCCTTTCGGTTTAACAACCGCACCAAGAGTCTTTACCAAATGTCGAGCAGTAGTCGCTGCACACATCAGAAGGCAGCAAATACATGTATTCCCGTATCTAGACGACTGGCTAATCAAGACCCATTCGTTAATAACGTGCTCACACCACACAAATCAAATCATACAAACCCTCTACAAACTAGGGTTCACAGGCAACTTCGCAAAATCCAACATTCTGCCGCGCAAGGTACAACAATACCTAGGAGCCATAATAAACACAACAATAGGAGTAGCCACTCCAAGTCCACAAAGAATTCAAAATTTCAACAACATCATACAACGCATGTATCAAACACAGAAAATACAAGCAAAGATGATATTACAACTCCTAGGCATGATGTCTTCATGCATAGCCATTGTCCCAAACGCAAGACTGCACATGAGGCCCTTACAACAGTGCCTAGCATCACAGTGGTCACAAGCACAGGGTCACCTTACAGATCTGGTGTTAATAGACCGCCAAACTTACCTCTCGCTTCTATGGTGGAACAATATAAATTTAAACAAAGGGCGGCCTTTCCAAGACCCAGTGCCACAATACGTAATAACAACAGATGCTTCCATGACAGGGTGGGGAGCACACCTCGATCAACACAGCATACAAGGACAATGGAACGTACATCAAACAAAACTGCATATAAATCACCTAGAACTGCTAGCAGTTTTTCAAGCACTAAAGGCTTTTCAACCAATAATAGTTCACAAATACATTCTCGTCAAAACAGACAACATGACAACAATGTATTATCTAAACAAACAAGGGGGGACGCACTCAACGCAATTGAGCCTGCTGGCACAAAAGATATGGCGTTGGGCAATTCACAACCAAATTCGCCTAATAGCACAATTTATCCCAGGAATTCAGAATCAACTCGCAGACAATCTCTCTCGAGATCACCAACAGGTCCACGAATGGGAAATTCACCCCCAAATTCTGAACACTTACTTCACGCTCTGGGGAACACCTCAAATAGACTTGTTTGCGACAAAAGAGAACGCAAAATGCCAAAACTTCGCATCCAGATACCCACACAGGCAGTCCCACGGCAATGCCCTATGGATCAACTGGTCAGGGATATTTTCCTACGCTTTTCCTCCTCTCCCTCTCCTTCCTTTTCTGGTAAACAAACTCAGTCAAAACAAACTCAAACTCATATTAATAGCACCAACTTGGGCAAGGCAACCCTGGTACACAACGCTGCTAGACCTATCAGTAGTACCCCACATCAAACTGCCCAACAGGCCGGATCTGTTAACACAACACAACCAAACGATCAGACACCCAGATCCAGCATCGCTGAATCTAGCAATCTGGCTCCTGAAATCCTAGAATTCGGACACTTACAACTTACCCAAGAATGTATGGCAATGTATGGCAATGTATAAAGCAAGCCAGAAGGCCATCCACCAGGCACTGCTATGCCAGTAAATGGAAGAGGTTTGTTTGCTACTGCCATATTAATCAAATCCAACCATTACACGCAACCCCAAAACATGTAGTGGGTTACTTGCTTCACTTACAAAAATCTAACCTAGCTTTCTCTTCCATTAAAATACACCTTGCAGCAATATCTGCATACCTGCAGCCTACCTATTCAACTTCCCTATATAGGATACCAGTCATTAAAGCATTCATGGAGGGCCTTAAAAGAATTATTC
This sequence comes from Pleurodeles waltl, assembly GCF_031143425.1. Lineage (NCBI taxonomy): Eukaryota > Metazoa > Chordata > Amphibia > Caudata > Salamandridae > Pleurodeles > Pleurodeles waltl. Next base: position 71,773,454 of record NC_090451.1, on the reverse strand, counting down.
CACCAAGAACACCACCTGTTCCTTCATGGAACCTAAATGTTGTCTTAACTAGACTTATGGGTCCACCTTTTGAACCCATGCACTCCTGCGAAATACAGTTCCTAACATGGAAGGTTGCATTTCTCATCGCCATTACCTCTCTAAGAAGAGTAAGCGAGATTCAGGCGTTTACAATACAAGAACCTTTTATACAACTACACAAAAATAAGGTTGTCCTAAGGACTAATCCTAAATTTCTACCAAAAGTTATTTCACCGTTCCATCTAAATCAAACAGTGGAACTTCCAGTGTTCTTCCCACAGGCAGATTCCGTAGCTGAGAGGGCACTACATACTTTAGATGTCAAAAGAGCATTAATGTATTACATTGACAGAACAAAGAGCATCAGGAAAACTAAACAGCTATTTATTGCATTCCAAAAACCTCATGCAGGAAACCCAATATCAAAACAAGGTATAGCCAGTTGGATAGTTAAATACATCCAAATCTGCTACCTTAGAGCTAAACGACAACTGCCCATTACACCAAGGGCACACTCAACCAGAAAGAAAGGTGCTACCATGGCCTTTCTAGGAAACATCCCAATGCAAGAAATATGTAAGGCAGCCACATGGTCTACGCCTCACACATTCACCAAGCACTACTGTGTAGACGTGTTATCCGCACAACAAGACACAGTAGGTCAAGCCGTATTAAGAACATTGTTTCAAACTACTCCCACTCCTACAGGCTGAGCCACCGCTTTGGGGAGATAACTGCTTACTAGTCTATGCAAAACATGCGTATCTACAGCGACAGATGCCATCGAACTGAAAATGTCACTTACCCAGTGTACATCTGTTCGTGGCATCAGTCGCTGTAGATTCGCATGTGCCCACCCGCCTCCCCGGGAGCCTGTAGCAGTTCGGAAGGTACCTTCAACTATTTGTATATATATTATTTTAACCTTAAATAGGTACATACTTAGTCACTCCATTGCATGGGCACTATTACTACAATACAACTCCTACCTCACCCTCTGCGGGGAAAAACAATCGAAGATGGAGTCGACGCCCATGCGCAATGGAGACAAAAGGAGGAGTCACTCGGTCCCGTGACTCGAAAGACTTCTTCGAAGAAAAACAACTTGTAACACTCCGACCCAACACCAGATGGCGAGCTATGCAAAACATGCGAATCTACAGCGACTGATGCCACGAACAGATGTACACTGGGTAAGTGACATTTTCAATACAAATGGCAGTCGGATTTGTAGGAAACAGAACCAGACCTGTGATTGTCAATAAGTTCGGTCTTTGTATAATTAACCACTCATTTTGAGCAGTTAGTGAACACAAAAACAACAGTAGAATTGTCAAGCATCTAAGGAAACTGTAAGAGATAAAACTATAAAATTGCATTTACATAGGTGTAAAAACAGTGGGGGGGGAAATAGTGACAAATTGTGTCCCTGAGTAATTAAAACATACTTATCAAGGCCAGGGAGGTCCTTGTATTTAAAATAAAAAAAAAATTGAAAGAAACAAGCTAGTTGAGCAGTCCGATGAAACATGGAAAACATTGTGGCGCTCATACTAAATAAGAAAAAATAGGATTACGAGGACTAGTTGTGATGCAGTGTAAAAAGTTGAATCTTCAATCTAGGTAGAGATTTTATACTAATGCACAAATGTGGTGGTTATTGTGGTGGAGTGGTGGGAGTAGGGCCACGGTTGTAGCAGCTGCCACTGTCCACAAGACATCTGACGAGCCAGCATGTTGACTCCAGACTTTTAAAGATCGCCTTAGAACGTGGTAAAAAGGCATTCTTTCTCCTGCACATTGTTGTCCTCAGATTTTTATCACTTTCTCCATAGTTATTTGACAATATAATTTTGTGGATTGTTTCGTTTTGTGTCCTTAGTCAATTTTACCATACAAGGTTAGGATGAAACTATTTGTTTTCTAAAAGTTTGGCATTTCCTTCAAGTGTTAGTGAAGGAGGGGAATGGGGACGAAGGTGAAGAGTAAAAGTTTGATCTGTCCCTTGTGTCTCTGGTGGATCTTCCACTATTCTGGCATCATTTGCAGCTTGTGCTATAAAATCCTCTTAATGCTTATTCGCACCTTACTCTTATTCCTCCACAAGAGCCACTTGCACATCCACTCTCATGACCTAGAAATGCTCCATTGCTTACACATGATGTAGGAGCTTGCATATAAAGGTTTAGGGCTCAAAACTGAGATTACAACCATGTGTACTGTAGAATGACAAAGTTACAGTTTAAATAAATCCTTAAAATCAAAATCGTTTTTTCTGAAGTCTTGTGTTCTTTGAAATGTTGAAAAATGAAAAAAAAAAATCCTAATTCATGTGTTCTAACGTCTCATAGATAGGTAGAGAAACTTTAGTGGTAACAAACTTTAAAAGGAATCCCTACAGTGAACTAGTGTTGCAAGTAAGTTTTTCCTTTTTCTCCACATATCGTAAGTTCTCTTCCAGGGGAATCCTCATCAAAGTCATAAACACTGAATATTCCCGCCCTTGTGCGGGGACCCCGGAGCATATATAAAATATATACACATTATACATGTGTAACAAACAGTCATGCAGGCTATCATGTTAAAAACAGGCTAAAATGCTTTATTTCTATGAAGTTTTTTTTTTTTTTTTTTTTTTAAATACTACAATAGAGCATAAATAAGTACCCAAGCTCCTAAAACTAGGCTTGGGGAAGTAAGCAGTAGCAAACTCTAGTGAAAAAATAGAGAAAACTGCATTGAAAAACAATGAAGCATTCTTAGCCAATAGGCTGCATGTAGGTTAACACAGGAGAACCATAAAAACTTTGGCACTGTGCCTTTAAGACCCTGAGCACCTCCAGTATCCCACCATGCCTCAGGGGTGAAGGAAAGGTGACAGTTGGTTCACAGTTAGGTCAGTTCTTTTTTCCGGCTCCTTCTGAGAGGATCCTGGAGCATTGAGCTCTCAGTTTTTCTGAGTTTTCCTCAGAAAAATTCTTTAAAAAAGCGTTTTTTCATTTTTCACTCGACAAATAACATCTTTGTCTGAGCTGGGAAGGTTTTTTCTGACAGAAAAATGCCTTCTCTTTTTGTCAAATGCCCTGCTTGTGGGAAGAAGAAGGCCCAGTCAGATCCCCACTCTCTGTGCATAGTGTGCCTGCCTCAGAGTCACTGCCCTGACACTTGTCAGTACTGTAAGAACATGTCTAGGAGGACTCTAAAAGACAGAGAGAAGATCCGACTTCATGGGCTTCAGGAGAGGAAAAGAACATCGTCCTCCTCGCTCCCCAGGCATCCAGAAGGCCATTCTCAGGAGAGAATGGCCCGGTCGACGTCGACAGGTAGGAAAATACCTGCTTGTTCACCGTCGACGTCGTCGCTACCACCGTCCCACCGGCATAGATCGCCGTCGACGGCGACGCACCCGACGTCGAAGGGAACGGCGTCGAGGGGACATCGGAGTAGGGGCAGGTCTCCGTCGACGGCAGCCCGCCGATCGACGTCGAGCCACCGCCGGCATGCCCGGTCGCCGTCAAAGGCTGTGCGCCCCCCGACGTCAGGACACACGACGTCGAGATCTCCACGACGGCACGGCAAACATCCGCCGTCAACCTCCCATCGCTCCACGTCGAGGCACACGACGGCGAGCAGGTCGAGGTCCAAGGAACGTCGTTCGACGTCAAGGCACTCAACGTCGAGGCAATCAACGTCGAGGCAGGACCAACCGACTGGGCGTCCTTCGACGTCGAAACAGCCATCGACGTCGAAGCAGGTCTTACCTGTCCAACAGGGAGCAGAACATCGCCCCTCGCCAGACAAGGCTCAGTCTCCGGTGGTCTCCATACAGAGCGACTCTTCTCGGTCAAGAGCATCTCCTGGGCATGTCTCGCCCATCAACCTATCTCCGAGATGGCTGGAGAGCCTCAACAGACCAGCGGCCTCCCCAGATTCGCAATATTCGCGAATGTATTCACCCACTGCCTCCCCGCCAAGAACGCCATCGCCGACAGCCGGGGCAGAACGGGCTCGTTCAGCTCCTCGACAGCCGACCGCGAGGACTAGGCGCTCGGCTACAGCGTCCCGCAGCAGATCTCGCTCTCAACGGAGATCCAGGTCGCGCTCAAGAAGATCACCCTCTTGGTCTTCATCAGGTTCTTCTGTCAGGCGTTACTCACCTACTCTTACAGATTCACCACCTGCTAGAGTCTCACCAGTGGATGACATAAACACTTTCAACGAGGTGTTACTAAGAGGAGCACAGAAACTCAATATAGAGGTTCCAGAACCATCTACCTCCTCATCAATCATATTTGAGACACTACAACAGAGGTCAGCGTCGAAAAAGTTGCTGCCTCTAGTGCCTGGTTTGTTGCAGCCGACCATGGACACTTTTCTGGCCCCAGCCTCGCTTAAGTCTGCCCCGGCTCGGATTCTTAAAAAGTACAAGGCTCCAGAGCAAGACCCTTTATTCCTTAGGAAGGATCCGCCACCAGACTCAGTGATCATAGCTGCCGCCCGAAAGACCCACTCGGTGGCATCTTCATCCACAGTACCCCCGGATAAAGAGAGCAGGCATTTAGACTCTCTGGGAAGAAAGATGTGCGGGACAGCGGCTTCAGCAATGAAGGTCTCTAGTGCGTCTGCGCTCCTGGGCAGGTACGATCGTTCTCTGTGGGATTCCCTCAGTAGATTTACGGAAAAACTGCCCAGAGAAGACAGGCAAGATTTCCAAGAGATTCTACAGGAAGGATGCCTGGTATCTAACCAAGTTATCAGCGCGGCAGCGGATGGGGCGGATTTGGCGGCTCATGGGTACGCACATGGTATCTGTGCGAGGAGATCTTCCTGGCTGAGGCTCACTGGCTTGAAACAGGAGGCACAACAACGCATCCTGAATCTCCCATTTGCCGGGAATTCTCTATTCGGTGCCCATGCAGACGAAGAGATGGCCCGCATGAAGACCGAGGTGGATACCATGAAGGCGGTAGGCCTCGAAAGAAGGAAAGATTTCAGGCGGAGGTACAGACCGTACGATAGACGCCCTTTCCAACAGAGGGTTCAAACCCCTCATTGGTCGCAAAGGTCTCAGCAACGACAGGGGCGCCCTCTGTTTCAGCGAAGAAACACAAGGGAGCGAGGGTCAAGCAGACCTCAACAGTCCACTCCAAAAGCACCCACTAAACAATGAAGTCTCGCTTCCCTCGACACTGTACACCACTCCGGTGGGGGGAAGTATTATTGCTCATCTTCACGAGTGGCACTCTATCACAAGAGACAAATGGGTGCTCAATATTGTCGAACATGGCTATTCTCTTCTTTTCAAGCAGCCTCCACCACACTTGCCACCAACCAAACACAATCCGGCTCATCTCACCTTGCTACGCAAGGAGGCTCTCACCCTCCTAAGAAAGAATGCCATAGAAAGGGTTCCACCTGCCCACAGAGGAAAGGGGGTCTACTCCCGTTACTTTCTAGTAACAAAGAAGGGTCAAGAGGGCGTTTTCAGGCCAATCCTGGATCTAAGACTGCTGAACAAATACATAAGAAAACAGAAGTTCAGAATGCTAGCGCTTCATCAAATTTTCCCTCAACTGCATCAGGGAGACTGGATGTGCTCCATCGACCTGCAGGATGCGTATTTCCACATCCCAATAGCTCCAAAGCATCGAAAATTCCTGCGCTTTCGAGTAGCGTTACAGCATTACCAGTTCAGGGTTCTACCCTTTGGCCTGAAATCTGCTCCAAGAGTTTTCTCGAAATGTATGGCAGTGGTGGCAGCGCATCTACGAAGACAAAGGATATACATATATCCATACCTAGACGACTGGCTACTAAAGGCTTCTTCTCCGGAGCAGGCGAGAAGCCATCGGGACATTGTACTAGGAGTTTGCGAAGCTCTAGGTCTTCAGGTCAATTACCAGAAGTCAACCTTGACTGCAACGCAGAGTCTTCACTACCTAGGAGCTATCATAAACACAAAACTACAAAAAGTGTATCCTTCGGAGGAACGACTGTCCTCAATAAACATGAAGTGCCAGGACCTGTTGAGAGCCAGCGCACCTACGGCACGTCAAGTGACATCACTACTGGGCTCCATGGCATCGTGCATCTTTATTGTCCCAAATGCCAGACTCCACATGAGACCCCTCCAAGAGGCATTGGAGGCCAATTGGAGCCAAAGAACAGGTCGCTGGGAAGACACAATGCAGCTACCGGAGGTAGCACTGCAGTCATTGAGATGGTGGATGCACAGACCTCACCTGTCAGTGGGCGCTCCGTTTCACCAGGTACTTCCATCCGACACTCTGGTAACGGATGCGTCTCTTCAGGGATGGGGGGCTCATCTGGGTCCTTTTCAAGCGCAGGGTCTGTGGTCAGACAAGGAGAAGCAGTACCACATCAATCTGCTAGAACTCAGAGCGGTCCATCTGGCTCTCAAGTCTTTCACACCGCTAATTCAGGGGAAAAAACTATTGATACAGACGGACAATACAACCACGATGTATTACTTGAACAAACAAGGGGGAACGAGATCCCTACCCCTTTCACGAGAGTCCCAAGCGATATGGCATTGGCTCCTGGCCAGAGGAATGTCAATCACAGCAGTTCACCTGCCAGGTCAGCAGAACGTAGAAGCAGACTTTCTAAGCAGACACCTGGAGGACGTTCACGATTGGGTCCTGCACGACGAAGTCGCAGAATACATCTTCGCGCAATGGGGTCGGCCTCAACTGGACCTCTTCGCAGACGATGTAAACAGGAAATGCCCAGACTTCGCATCCAGGTTCTACCGTCCAGGATCTCGAGGGAATGCCCTGTTGATCGACTGGTCAGGGACATTTCTTTACGCTTTTCCTCCGATTCCCCTCATTCCGGCAGTGATCAGCAAACTTTACGGATCCAGGACCAGAATGATTCTTATAGCGCCACAATGGCCTCGGCAATTCTGGTACACGGATCTCCTCAACCTGTCGGAAAAACCGCACAAGAGGTTGCCGTGCAGACCGGATCTTCTGAGCAGAATGGAGGGCAGGATTCTGCATCCCAACCTACCCTCTCTGAGCTTAACAGCATGGCTCCTGAATTCCTGCAGTATGGGCACCTAGGACTCTCGCAGGAGTGCATGAACATTTTGAAAGAGTCCAAACGGCCTTCCACGCGGCGTTCCTACGCTTTTAAGTGGAAGAGATTCTACATATGGTGCTGTCAGCAAGGCCATAATCCCATACGGGCGCAGGAGGACGTCATACTGTCCTATTTGCTTCACCTAGCGAAATCCGGTCTGCAGGTATCATCTATTAAGGTACATTTGTCTGCTATTACTGCCTATCGCAAGTCACCTTCTCAGGAATCCTTCTTTACGAAACCTGTAGTCAAGGATTTCTTAGAAGGTTTGAAGAAAGTTTTTCCGCCAATTCGGAGGCCTTCTCCTCCGTGGGAATTGAACATAGTCCTAGCAAAACTTATGGGCCCTCCTTTCGAGCCTATCCATAAGGCTTCCTTACAACACCTTACGTGGAAAACGGCTTTTCTGGTGGCCATTACTTCAGCGAGGAGGGTCAGTGAGATCCAGGCCTTGTCTGCAAAAGAACCGTACACGGTTTTTCATGACAATAGAGTAGTTCTGCGAACTCACCCATCTTTCCTTCCGAAGGTGGTGTCAGAGTTCCATATTAATCAGACCATAACTTTACCGACGTTCTTTCCCAATCCGGAAACTCCGGCTGAGAAAGCATTGCACTCATTAGACTTGAAAAGAGTGCTGAAATTTTATCTGGACAAGACAAAATCGATTAGAAATTCTAACCGCTTGTTTGTGAACTATGGTCATTTAAGGATAGGAGAAGCAGCATCTAAGCGAACAATATCAAGATGGATAGTCTCTTGTATTGTTAATACTTACCAGCTAGCTAATAAACAATTGCTAGCCCGGCCTAGAGCGCATTCCACAAGGGGAAAAGCGGCTACAGCTGCTCTCCTGAACAATGTTCCTATATCTGAGATTTGTAAGGCTGCTACATGGAAGTCTGTACATACTTTTACAAGACATTATTGTTTAGACTCAGATGCAAGAGCGGATGCCCAAGTGGGGCAGGCCTCTCTAAGGAATTTATTTGCGTAAGTCATGTCTATTCCTGCACTTCTATCGGACAGTCCGCTGGGTTTAGGGATGGGCTTGCTAATCTATTCAGTGTTTATGACTATTGATGAGGATCCCCTGGAAGAGAAGGATAAGTTACTTACCTGTAAATCCTAGTTCTCTTCCAGGGGTATCCTCATCAAAGTCATAAACAACCCACCCTCCTCCCCGGACACACGTCTACTGGAAGTGCAGGACAGACAGTATTTTGATTCAATTATACAAATTGTCACCGTAAAAAGAACTGACCTAACTGTGAACCAACTGTCACCTTTCCTTCACCCCTGAGGCATGGTGGGATACTGGAGGTGCTCAGGGTCTTAAAGGCACAGTGCCAAAGTTTTTATGGTTCTCCTGTGTTAACCTACATGCAGCCTATTGGCTAAGAATGCTTCATTGTTTTTCAATGCAGTTTTCTCTATTTTTTCACTAGAGTTTGCTACTGCTTACTTCCCCAAGCCTAGTTTTAGGAGCTTGGGTACTTATTTATGCTCTATTGTAGTATTTAAAAAAAAAAAAAAAAAAAAAAAACTTCATAGAAATAAAGCATTTTAGCCTGTTTTTAACATGATAGCCTGCATGACTGTTTGTTACACATGTATAATGTGTATATATTTTATATATGCTCCGGGGTCCCCGCACAAGGGCGGGAATATTCAGTGTTTATGACTTTGATGAGGATACCCCTGGAAGAGAACTAGGATTTACAGGTAAGTAACTTATCCATTTGTGCCATACGAGTCCTAGCCTCCAACTGTGAGGCATACCTTATTTTGGGGGTCCTTCATTACCTATCTACTCGGTTCTTCTGGAGCGCGATTTCCACAAAGCCAAAATCACCCACGCCCTGTCCCCTGGCAGGTGGTGAAATAATTTTCAGTGATCCTGAAGATAAGGTTTTTAAACATTGCAGTCATTATTGTACCTGTCTCCTCCTAAGAAGTCAGTGTTTAAGCCTTGTCGTGAGTGCGGGGGTCGTATGTCAGTCACGGATCCTCATGAAGACTGTTTATGGTGTCTTAGTTCAGACCACGACGTGGAAGAGTGCGTGTCTTGCCAAAGGATAAATCCAAAGGCGTGGAAAGAAAGAGAAGCTAAGCTCTTAGTGAAGGTGAAGAAAGGACACCAAAGTCTCCGAAGGTCCAAGACAATGGACTCGTCATCCTATAAGTCATCGAGGTCACACAAGAAGCGGTGCCGGCACGATTCTCGACAACGTTCTTCTAGAGAACGATCTCGATCTTGATCTCCCTCTAGACGATGTACGGAGTGGGAGGTAAGTCCTACTGTTACTTCCCAGCCTCAAAGTCCTCAGGCTTCTCTAGTGCCATCACTCATCGAGGTGGTTGAGTCCCCGGCGAGTCCTCCAACTCACTTTTCGCCTGGGTTGGTTCAGGAGTCGGTGGGACAGGTTCCCAAGTGCTGCATGAAGAAAAAAGGTTTCCTGCCTTCCCGACTCCGGGTGCGGATCCAGTGCCTTATCTGAATGCCATGTTCAGTATTTTTAATAAGGCTATGGCCCCTGCTGGTGCACCATCTGGTCCCACGGGTCCATTGGCGTTCTCCTTGGTCTTTCCGGCTCATACAAGTCGGCTCTGTTTGTGCCTTTGTATCAGCTCCTGTTGGACACCCAAGCTGTGGCCAAACAGATCATCCAGTCTGGTCTGGATACAGCAGACTCAGTGGCCACCAGGAGACATGCGTGGCTAAGGTCTTCTGGGTTTTCAACTGATGTCCAGACAACTTTATTGGCCTCTCTTTTGACAGTGAAAAGTTGTTTGGGGCCGCTGGGAGGTTTAGAGGGTTTGGCCGTGGATCCGCTTATCGTGGAAGACCTCCGTCCACAACTCAACAGCCTGCCAACCTTCCATATAGATCTTTTAGAGGGTGGGGGAGGGTTAGGACACGAGGAGCCACCCACCAGCACCCTGCCTCATCCTCTTCCTCTGGGGGAGCACAACAAGGTTGAAAGGAAATGGCTTCCTGTTGCAGTTACCCCCCACTTTTTGCCTGATACTGATGCTGACTTGACTGAGAAGTGTGCTGGGACCCTGCTAACCAGACACCCTCTCTGGCCAATAGCAAGCTGACTGCAGGCAGGTCCTCCAGCAGTTTGCTGAGCTCTTTTCTTTGACCCCTGGTCAGTCACACTTGTGTACCCATGATGTGGACACAGGAGACAGTTTACCTGTCAAGAATAAAATATTCAGACAGTCTGACCAAGTCAAATAAAGCATCAAAGTGGAGGTCCACAAGATGCTGGAATTGGGAGTGATGGAGCACTCTGACAATCCCTGGGCTAACCGGTGGCCTTGGACCCCAAACCTCACACTAAGGATGGAAAGAGATGAGGTTTTGTGTGGACTACAGAGGGCTCAACTCTGTCACCAAGACAGGAGCTATGTGCCCAGCACCAGTTTTGAAAGCTCCAGATTATTCTAAGCAATTCATTGTGCAGACCGATGCCCCTTTGAACATAGGATAGGAGCAGTCCTATCCCAAACCAATGATGATGGCCTTGATCAGCCTGTTGCTTTTATTAGCAGGAGGTTACTCCCCAGGGAGCACGTTGGAGTGCCATTGAGAGGGAGGCCTTTGCTGTGGTTTTGTCCCTGAAGAAGTTGAGACCATACCTTTTTGGTACTCACTTCATAGTTCAGATTGACCACAGACCTCTCAGATGGCTTAAGCAGATGAAAGGAGAGAACCCTAAACTGTTGAGGTAGTCCATATCCCTACAGGGAATGGACTTTATAGTGGAACGCAGACCTGGGACTGTCCATACCAATGCAGATGGCCTTTCCAGGTTCTTCCACTTAGAAAATCAAGACTCTTGGGAAAGGTTAGTCTGATCCTCTCATTTGGAGGGGTAGGGGGAGGGTGGTAGGAAAATGCCACTGTTTGCATGGTTACCCCCTAACGTTTTGCCTTTTGGTGATGCTAGTTATGATTGAAAGTGTGCTGGGACCCTGCTAACCAGGCCCGAGCGCCACTGTTCTTTCCCTAAACTGTACCTTTGTCTCCACAGTTGGCACAGCCCTGGCACACAGATAAGTCCCTTGTAAATGGTACCCCTGGTACCAAGGGCCCTGTAGCCAGGGAAGGTCTCAAAGGGCTGTAGCATGTATTATGCCACCATGTGGACCCCTCACGCAGCACATGCACAATGCCTCACAGCTTTTGTGTGCTGGTGGGGAGAAAAAGACTAAGTCGACATGGCACTCCCCTCAGGGTGCCATGCCCACAACCCCAACTGTCTGTGGCATAGGTAAGTCACCGCTCTAGCAGGCCTTACAGCCCTAAGGCAGGGTGCACTATACCACAGGTGAGGGCATAGCTGCATGAGCACTATGCCCCTACAGTGCCTAAGCCAATTCTTGAACATTGTAAGTGCAGGGTAGCCATAAAGAGTATATGGTCTAGGAGTTTGTCAAAATGAACTCCACAGTTCCATAATGGCAACACTGAATACTGGGAAGTTTGGTATTAAATTTCTCAGCACAATAAATCCACACTGCCAGTGTGGGATTTATTGAGAAATGCACACAGAAGGCATCTTAGAGATGCCCCCTGTATACCAGCCCAGCTACTAGTGCTAGGCTGACCAGTTTCTGCCAGCCTGCCACATCCAGACGGGTTTTTGGCCACATGTGGCAAGTGCCTTTGTGCACTCTGTGACCAGGAACAAAGCCTGTACTGGGTGGAGGTGCTTCACACCTCCTCCTGCAGGAACTGTAACACCTGACGGTGAGCCTCAAAGGCTCAAGATTGGTGTTACAGTGCCCTAGGGCACTCCAGCCAGTGAAGATGCCTGACCCCGAACACAGCCCCCACTTTTGGCGGCAAGTCCAGAGGAGATAATGAGAAAAACAAGGAGTCGTCACCCTCCAGCCAGGACAGCCCCTAAGGTGTCCTGAGCTGAGGTGGCCCCTGCATTAGGAAATCCTCCCTCTTGAGTTTTGAGGATTTCCCCCAATAGGATTAGGGATGTGCCCCACCTCCCCACATGGATGAGTCACAAGGAGGATGTAGCCACCCTCAGGGACAGTAGCCATTGTCTACTGCCCTCCAGCCCTAAACACACCCCTAAATTGAGTATTTAGGGGCGACCCTGAACCCAGAATGACCTAAAACAAGGACTGCTGACCTGAAAGCCCTGCAGAGACGACAAAGACAACAACTTACTTGGCCCCAGCCCTACCGGCCTGTCTCCAGACTCGAAGAACCTGCAACAGCGACGCATCCAATGGGACCAGCGACCTCTGCCGACTCAAAGGACTGCCCTGCGACCCAAAGGACTAAGAAACTCCAGAGGACAGCGGCTCTGTCCATACAACCAAGAAGAAACCAACTTTAAAGGGACTCCAGCCGCGCTCCGAAAGTGTGAGTTCCCAACACTCTGCACCTGAAGCCCCTGGCTCGTGTCCAGAAGAACCAACACTGCAGAGAGGACTCCCAGGCTACTCCAACGACGTGGACACCCTGAGACAACCTCCCTGCACCCCCACAGCGATGCCTGCAGAGAGAATCCAGAGGCTCTCCCTGACCGCGACTGCCCGGTAACAAAGAACCTGACACCTGAAAGAAACACTGCACCTGGCCGCCCCTGTGCCGCTGAGGGTGTATTTTGTGATTTTGTGTGCCTGTTTGTGGACTCTTTGCACACTATCACTCACTTTGAAATAGTATATACAGAGCCAACCTCCTACAGGTTCCTTTCGCAAACAGCAGTTTAGGGGAGGTTTCAAACCCCAAACTACACAGGCTTCCACCTCACAGCCTAAACAAACCCTACAGTATTATCCAAGAGGATCATTTAGAGGCTCTTACAGAGGCCAACACTTTAGAGCCAGTGGAAAATGTAATACCTCAGAGTGTCACCACTCCCCCCAAAACAATGAGCCAACTTCCTACAGCCCACAATAGGATGATCCTTGTGTTTTTTGTGTGCCATAAACCTCCCTCAGAATGGCTTAATGAGGCTGCCATAAGGTTAGATTGCACACAGGTCGTACTGTTCATACTCCTGTTGGCTGCACTTCTGTAGAGAGTCCTGCAGGAACACGTCCTGCTTTCATTCACAATTTCTTATCCAGATAGTGATTCTGCTTGTAGAAAATAATCATCTTGTAATCATGAGCACCTAACCCCCAATGTGCAGGATACCTCAGCACATGTTACAGAATATATATAAATGTACGCGTTTCTTTTACAGATGCCTAAATGTATTACATACTATATTGGCCAATTCCTATAAATTTTGTTTTTAAAGATATTTCAGATGGATCTATCCACCTGCATATTCCTCACCTTATGAACACTTCACTGATATCAGTCTGTGTAGGAAAGTAGGGTCTTTCTGACATGCTTATCCCCACTTTTTGCCTGGTGTTATTGTGTTTAGACTGTAGTACACTGGGAACCTGCTAACCAGGACCCCAGTGTCTGTACTCTCTCCCCTACAATTGGCTTGGGAAGTGATTCCCTCACCCACCATTGGCATACTGGGGTCCATCTTGTAAGTCCCTGGTGAATGGTACTCAGGGCATTGGTACCCCAAGGGTCTCACATAGGCTGCAGCATGTATTATGCCACCCATGGGAGCCCCTGCAAACTGTCTGCAGGCCTGCCATTGCAGCCTGCATGAAATGGTGCATGCACCTTTCACTTTAGATATAAGGCGTGCATTATATTTCGGTCACTGCACTTGGACACTGTAAGTCACCCCTATGGTTGGCCTTTCAGCCCAAGGGTAGGGTCATGATTCTGAGTGCGAGGGTATCCCTGCTCGAGCAGGGCTTTCCCCTACAAACCCCAGACACCATTCTTTGGGCTTTGTAAGGGCAGCAACACCATCTTAAGGTATGTAGTGGACACCGGTCAACATGAGATGTCCAACTACATAATGACTTCTGTGAACCTAGACATGTTTGGTATCAAACATGTTAGAATCATGCAACTACACCGATTCTGGTGTTAGTTGCATGATACATTGTACTGTGGGAGATCCTTAGAGGATCCCCCATATCTGCTTGTACAGCCAAGCAGGGTCTGCACGCCAGCATGCACTGCTGCTGACCCTTGACACTGTTCTGCCCGCCTGCTGATGAGCCTAACTCGAGCTGGGGAAGGCAGAACTAAGTATTTCCTGTAGGAGAGAGGTGTAACCACCTCTCCCTTTGAAATGGGTGTCTCTGGGGTGGGGTGGCCTCTGAGCACCATCAGACTGCTTTGAAGGACACATTTGTTGCACTCCTTGCCAGTGCTTAATTTGTAAATAAAAACTTGCAGGTGCTCAAAGCTCACCATGCGACTGCTGCAATTAAATGTGTGAGCACGGAATACTGAGGCAGCGTAATCCTAAAGCCATCTCGGACCACTTTAATCCATTACAGCTACTCCCTGCCCCTTCAGCTCACTCTTGCAGGTTTCTGCTTTCTAGTCTTGTGGTGCTTTTTAGTGTTTCTCTTCCTCTCCCTCTCCCATATGTGACTTTTGCTCACAGTAAATGCTTAAAGGAAGAAAATGAAATGCCCCGCACCGGAAACTACTGGCTCATAATATGCATAAACCGGTTTGCACCAGTGCAGGGACCCTTGGTCCCTGTTCTGGCGTGAAACTACACAAAGGACAGGGGAGTGACCACCCCCTGTCCAGCTCCTCTCTAGGGAGGTGCGCAGAGTTCTGCCAGGTGGCTGCTTGGAAATAAGATGGGCGGAGGCCCCTGGGAAGATCTGACTGGTTAGACCAGCTAGGTGATGTCCCTGACCCCCTCTGATATGTGGGTCACCGCAGACAGCTTCCAACCTGCTTTCTGGGCTACTTAAGGGCTCCCCGGAGGGTGGGACCTTAGATTTGTTGAGCAAGACTCTACAAAGAACTCTCTGCAAGCACTTCTGCTTAAGACCTGAACCAAACTGTATCCAGTTGGGAGGGCTCTCACTTCAACATTGTGTTTGATGGCATGTGTGACTGTGGATACACATGCTGTGCATTATCCTGCCATATAGTGTTGGGCTCGGAGGGCTGCAGCTTGTTTTCTTCGATAAGTGTTTTTGAGTAATAGGATCAGGTGGCTCATCCTTCTCGGTGATACTGCGCAAGGGGGAACGAGTCCTTCGTTAGAATGTTTTTTCTCCGCTTTTGGGTTTGGACAGGTTTCTGCTCGCTCCATTTTCACTCAAGCCAGTTCGAAATTATCTTTTTGTCTTTACTTTCCATCAACAGTATTGTATTCGGTTGTGTTTTCTACGTCTAAATCTTGGATCGAGTTAGGCTCTCCCTGAAGGTACGAGATTGAGATTTGATCTATCTCCACATAGGCAGAATAAATGAGTCCCTAATGGAATGGACGCAGTTTAGATTGTCCTTGGGCCACGCCAAATTTTGACACACATCACCATTAAGTGTGCAACCTCTGTCTTTCCCCTGATCACAACAAAGCCACTTGCATCACGTGTCGATCGTTTCAATCCAAGAAAACACATCAAGAGCTAGGACATCACTTTGGCGCAAGTCGTGAGTGTAAAAAAAAAAAAAAAAAACTGGCCTTCCTCTGCCCGTAAAGACAGTAAAAGCACCAAAGAGGTCCCCGGACCATCACTGCCCTCAGACCATGATAGGTCTCGGAAACTTGCTTCAGCTATCCCGTCCTCTGGCTCGGCTCCAAACTCTGGAAAGACTGTAGCTGGGTCTTCACATTCAACCTCTATTACTTCAGTCTGAACAAAAGCATCCAAAACTTCGTAACTGAATAGTTTTGGACTGACTACTTTGATGCCTACAACTTCGGCACCAAAAGTTTCAGCACCGAGCCGGATTACCCCATCTGTTCCTTCAGAATCGAAACAACATACAATTTTGGTCCCGAAAACAACTAAGTCTGACCATTCATCATTGTTTCCAATTAATCCTATTTTGGAAACTATGAACGCTAAGCAGCAAAAAATTCATATTGAAAAGTGCCCAGGCAGAATTGTGGTTTCTACAACCATCCCTGTTAAGAAGCTTTCTTTTCAAGAGGTAAAAAGCAACATAAAGAGAAAGCTTCCAAGTCTGCAGCAGCGGTTCCTCTCTCAGCTCTGCCTACATCTCCCGCATTTCCACCTCCTTTCTCCTCCACCTCCTCTTTCTCCTCCACCTCATTCACCTAATTCTCAGATTGGGGAACATTACACACCACAGGGTTCACCTGTATATGGTATGGAAGACAATGGGGAAGGTTCCACAAGACCCTGTCCCCTATGATACTTATGATAAGAATCCTATTATATATACAGACCCATATCTAAGTCCTGCCTGCCCCTCCCTTCCACAAGACACCGCTGGGTAATAGCTAGGGCTGCTTCCTATCACAATGTGCAAATACACAAGGAACCAATAGAAGAAGGTTTTCTATTTGATACCTCACCACAACACACATACAATTAGTAGGAAAATGGCTCCCTGTTGCAGTTACCCCCCACTTTTTGCCTGATATTGATGCTGACTTGACTGAGAAGTGTGCTGGGACCCTGCTAACTAGGCCCTAGCACCAGTGTTCTTTCACTAAAAATGTACCATTGTTTCCACAATTGGCACACCCCTGGCACACAGATAAGTCCTTTGTAAAAGGTACTAGTGGTACCAAGGGTCCTGTGACCAGGGAAGGTCCCTAAGGGCTGCAGCATGTGTTGTGCCACCCTAAGGGACCCCCGACCTAACCAATGCACACTGCCATTGCAGATTGTGTGTGTTGGTGGGGAGAAAAAGGCAAAGTAGACATGGCATCCCCCTCAAAATGCCATGCCCACAAAATACTGCCTGTGGCATAGGTAAGTCACCCCTCTAGCAGGCCTCACAGCCCTAAAGCAGGGTACACTATACCACAGGTGAGGGCATAGCTGCATGAGCAACATGCTCCTACAGTATCTAAGTCCATTCTTAGACATTGTAAGTGAAGTGTGGCCATATTAAATATATGGTCGGGGAGTTTGTCAAAACGGACTCCACAGCTCCATAATGGCTACACTGGATACTGGGAAGTTTGGTGTCAAACTTCTCAGAATAATAAACCCACACTGATGCCAGTGTTGGATTTATTACAAAATGCACACAGAGGGCATCTTAGAAGATGCCCCCTGTATTTTACCCAATCCTTCAGTGCAGGACTGACTGGTCTGTGCCAGCCTGCTGCTGAGAGACAAGTTTCTGACCCCATGGGGTGAGGGCCTTTGTGCCTTCTGAGGCCAGAAACAAAGCCTGCTCTGGGTGGAGGTGCTTCACACCTCCCCCCCTGCAGGAACTGTAACACCTAGCAGTGAGCTTCAAAGGCTCTGGCTTCGTGTTGCAATGCCCCAGGGCACTCCATTTAGTGGAGATGCCCGCCTCTGGACACAGCCCCCACTTTTGGCGGCAAGTCCAGAGGAGATAATGAGAAAAACAAGGAGGAGTCACCCACCAGTCAGGACAGTCCCTAAGGTGCCCTGAGCTGAGGTGACCCCTGCCTTTGGAAAACCTACATCTTGGGTTTGGAGGATTCCCCCAATAGGATTAGGTATGTGCCCCCCTCCCCTCATAGAGGAGGCACAAAGAGGGTGTAGCTACCCTCCAGGACAGTAGCCAATGGCTACTGCCCTCCCAGACCTAAACACACCCCGAAATGTAGTATTTAGGGGCACCCAGGAAATCAGATTCCTGCAACCTGAAACGAGAACTGCTGAACTACAAGTCCTGCAGAGACGACGGAAGACAACTGCTTTGGCCCCAGCCCTACCGGCCTGTCTCCTGAGTCGAAAACCTGCAACTAGCGACGCATCCAACAGGGACCAGCAACCTCTGAAGCCTCAGAGGACTGCCCTGAATCCCAGGACCAAGAAACTCCCGTGAGCAGCGGCTCTGCTCAACAACCTGCAACAAACTTGCAACTTTTCTTCAACTTTAAAGACTTTACTCTTCCTGCCGGAAGCGTGAGACTTCACACTCTGCACCCGACGCCCCCGGCTCGAGATGCAGAGAACCAACATCACAGGGAGGACTCCCCAGCGACTGTGACCCCGTGAGTAGCCCGAGACAACCCCCCTGGATCCCCGCAGTGATGCCTGCAGAGAGAATCCAGAGGCTCCCCCTGACCGCGACTGCCTGTAACAAGGGACCCGACGTGTGGACCAAGCACTGCACCCACAGCCCCCAGGACCTGAAGGAACCGAACCTCGGTGCAGGAGTGACCCCCAGGCGACCCTCTGCCTAGCCCAGGTTGTGGCGTGCCTGAGAAGCCCTCCCCCGTGCCTGCCTGCACCTCTAGAGTGACCCCCCCCGGTCCCTCCATTTAATCCTATCTAAAAGCAGACACCTGCTTTGTACACTGCACCTGGCCGCCCCTGTGCTGCTGAGGGTGTGTTTTGTTTGCATACTTGTCTCTCCTCCTCCCCCCCCCCCCCCCCCCTGTGCTCTACAAAACCCCCCTGGTCAACCCCCCGAGGACACAGGTACTTATCTGCTGGCAGACTGGAACCGGAGCACCCCTGTTCTCCATAGGCGCCTGTGTTTTGGGCACCTCTGCACCTGACCGGCCCTGAGCTGCTGGTGTGGTAACTTTGGGGTTGCCTTGAACCCGCAACGGTGGGCTGCCTATGCCCAGGAACTGAGACTTGTAAGTGTCTTACTTACCTCACAAACTAACCTTTACTTATCTCCCCCAGGAGCTGTTGAAATTTGCACTGTCCACTTTTAAAATAGCTTATTGCCATTTTAACAAAGACTGTATATGATATTGCTTTTATTCAAAGTTACTAACTTACCTGTGTGGAGTACCTTGCATTTTATGTATTCACTTCAAATCTTGAACCTATGGTTCTTGAAATAAACTAAGAAAATGTATTTCTCTATATAGAAACCTATTGGCCTGGAGTAAGTTGTTGAGTGTGTTTTCCTCATTTATTGCCTGTGTGTGTACAACAAATGCTTAACACTACCCTCTGATAAGCCTACTGCTCAACCACACTACCACAAAATAGAGCATTAGAATTATCTAATTTTGCCACTATCCTACCTCTAAGGGGAACCCTTGGACTCTGTGCGCACTATTTTTTACTTTGAAATAGTATATACAGAGCCAACTTCCTACACAATTTCTCCCTATGTTACCAGGAATACTTCGTCATGTGCAAGACATTTTTACCAAACCTGTGCGTTCGCGTATAATTACACCCTGGGTAGATAAAAAATATAAAGCTGCTCCATCTGACCCGATATATATCCAGTCACAAGTCCCTCCAGATTCTATGGTCAGAACCACAGCCAAGAAAAGAGTAAATAGCCAGGCTACTGGAGATTCCCCTCCTCCAGAGAAGGAAAGTAAAAAGAAAAATGATGCATGGAAAAGGGTTTGTGCACAAGTAGCCAATCATTGGCTCATTGCTAATTCCTAGACACTGCTTCCAAGATATGATAGGGCACAGTGAGACGAAATGGAAGACATTCTTCAACACTTCACAGAAGAACACTGTAAACGTGCACAGCAAATTGCCTCTGAAGGTCAGGCAATTGCAAATAACTCGATTAGATGTGCACTTGATGCTGCATGAGGGGTCAGTACCAGTATTTCAAACCAGAAGTCCAACAAGCTGTCCTCAATATACCTTTTGATGGAGAGCACCTATTTGGGTCCCAGGTTGACGCCACCCTTGAAAAACGTAAAAAAAAAGACAGGCTAAAGCCATGGGTGCTTTACAAAATCAGCCAAATTTTGTTTTTGTTTTTTTTTCCCACCGTTCAGTGTATAGGGGTGGCTATAGAGAGACCACTTGCTCTGATCACACCAACTCACAGCAGCATCAGGCCTCTTCCTCCTACTCTAAAGGGTTTTTCAGAGGAACAAATAGAGGAAACAGTTCTAAGGGCAGAGAAAAAAAACACAAACACTTGTGTTTCACCCTCCACAGCCAAACATTGACTACCTCCACATTCCTCCTCTTCATTCCACTCCAGTAGGGAGGCATATTCAATTTGCCACCAACAATGGACAAAGATAACATCAGACCAATGGGTCCTATCCATTAGCTAACGTGGTTATTGCCTAGAACTTATGTCATCACCCTGGATATTCCACCTTGCAGACACAAAAGGTCAACAGAACATCTCGTGCTTTTAAAAGAAGAGGTACAATCTCTAATGTTAAAAGAAGCAATAGAAACTGTTCCCCAACAATATCAATGAACAGGAGTGTACTCTCTCTACTTTCTCATTCCCAAAAAGGACAACACTCTGAGGCCTATTTTGGATCTCAGACCACTAAATTAATATATTCTCTCAGAACATTTTCATATGACCAATCTAGATATAAAGGACACCTACTTTTACATTACGATTCATCCTGCACACTGGAAATACATTAGATTTGTAGTGGCAGGACATTATATTTTCAAAGTTAGACCTTTCGGAGTCAGAACTGCTCCCAGGGTATTATTCACCAAGTGTCTAGCAGTAGTCGCAGTATATCTCAGAAGGCAACACATATATGTATTACCTTACTTGGACGATTGGTTGATCAAAGCCAACACTTTAAGTCTACGTCAGTCGCACTCTCAAACAGTAAACCTTCACAAATTCGGGTTCACCATAAACATCCTAATATCACACCTACAGCCTGTAGGAAGCTGGCCTGGTGTGTGGTGTATACCCGAGGTACTTACACCTTATACTAGGTATCCCCTGTTAGTGAAGTGAAGTGTAGGCAGTGTCTAGAAGCCAGGCTCTCTAGAGGTAGCTGTGGAGGAGCAGCCGAGGCTTATCTAGGAGACATTCAAAGCTCATGCAATATCACTGTAGTGAAACAGCACTTACACACATGAAAGTAAACACTCAGTTGTACAAAAATAAAGACAATACCACAAATACTAGAAGGGCAACCCTCCAATAGAGGGTAAGTAATACACTAAATATAGAAATATATAGAAAACCCTATACCACTGGCGGGAGCAATGCCTCTAAGGAGCCCCCAGAGTGCATGGCATCATACTTGACAATACATGCAACAGTACTGGGTTGTGATTCCAACATGTTTGATACCAAACATGCCCAGGTTTGGCGTTAACATTATGTAGCTGGACATAGGTAGTGACCTATGTCCAGTACACATATAAAATGGCGTC
Organism: Pleurodeles waltl; assembly: GCF_031143425.1. Taxonomy (NCBI): domain Eukaryota; kingdom Metazoa; phylum Chordata; class Amphibia; order Caudata; family Salamandridae; genus Pleurodeles; species Pleurodeles waltl. The sequence goes on along the minus strand of NC_090451.1, from coordinate 71,752,181 downwards.
CCTGCACTCACAAAATCCAGGAAAATAGATCTGGAATTTGTGGGGGCACCCCTGGTAGTGCAGGGGTGCCCTCACACAGGTACCTACACCCTGTCCTCTGGGCTGAGAGGGCCTACTATAGGGGTGACTTAAGGTGACCTGGTGCAGTGACCTGTAGTGAAAACGGGTGCATGCACCTGTTTCACGCAGGCTGCAGTGGCAGGCCTGCAGCTCCCTTTGCACGGGCTCCCTATGGGTAGCATAATAACTGCTGCAGCCTCATAGGTGTAGGAAGTTGGCTCTGTATGTGCTATTTCAAAGTAAGGAATAGCATGCACAGAGTCCAAGGGTTCCCCTTAGAGGTAAAATAGTGGTAAAAATAGATAATACTAATGCTCTATTTTGTGGTAGTGTGGTCGAGCAGTAGGCTTATCCAAGGAGTAGTGTTAAGCATTTGTTGTACATACACATAGACAATAAATGAGGTACACACACTCAGAGACAAATCCAGCCAATAGGTTTTGTTATAGAAAAATATCTTTTCTTAGTTTATTTTAAGAACCACAGGTTCAAATTTAACATGTAATATCTTGTTTGAAAGGTATTGCAGGTAAGTACATTAGGAACTTTGAATCATTTCAATTGCATGTATACTTTTCAAGTTATTCACAAATAGCTACTTTAAAAGTGGACACAGTGCAATTTTCACAGTTCCTGGGGGAGGTAAGTTTTTGTTAGTTTTACCAGGTAAGTAAGACACTTACAGGGTTCAGTTCTTGGTCCAAGGTAGCCCACCGTTGGGGGTTCAGAGCAACCCCAAAGTCACCACACCAGCAGCTCAGGGCCGGTCAGGTGCAGAGTTCAAAGTGGTGCCCAAAACGCATAGGCTAGAATGGAGAGAAGGGGGTGCCCCGGTTCCGGTCTGCTTGCAGGTAAGTACCCGCGTCTTCGGAGGGCAGACCAGGGGGGTTTTGTAGGGCACCGGAGGGGACACAAGCCCACACAGAAATTTCACCCTCAGCAGCGCGGGGGCGGCCGGGTGCAGTGTAGAAACAAGCGTCGGGTTTGCAATGTTAGTCTATGAGAGATCAACGGATCTCTTCAGCGCTGCAGGCAGGCAAGGGGGGGCTTCCTCGGGGAAACCTCCACTTGGGCAAGGGAGAGGGACTCCTGGGGGTCACTTCTCCAGTGAAAGTCCGGTCCTTCAGGTCCTGGGGGCTGCGGGTGCAGGGTCTTTTCCAGGCGTCGGGACTTAGGTTTCAGAGAGTCGCGGTCAGGGGAAGCCTCGGGATTCCCTCTGCAGGCGGTGCTGTGGGGGCTCAGGGGGGACAGGTTTTGGTACTCACAGTCGGAGAGTAGTCCGGGGGTCCTCCCTGAGGTGTTGGTTCTCCACCAGCCGAGTCGGGGTCGCCGGGTGCAGTGTCGCAAGTCTCACGCTTCTTGCGGGGAGTTGCAGGGGTCTTTAAAGCTGCTCCTTGAAACAAAGTTGCAGTCTTTTTGGAGCAGGTCTGCTGTCCTCGGGAGTTTCTTGTCTTTTTCGAAGCAGGGCAGTCCTCAGAGGATTCAGAGGTCGCTGGTCCCTTGGAAGGCGTCGCTGGAGCAGAGTTCTTTGGAAGGCAGGAGACAGGCCGGTGAGTTTCTGGAGCCAAGGCAGTTGTCGTCTTCTGGTCTTCCTCTGCAGGGGTTTTCAGCTAGGCAGTCCTTCTTCTTGTAGTTTGCAGGAATCTAATTTTCTAGGGTTCAGGGTAGCCCTTAAATACTAAATTTAAGGGCGTGTTTAGGTCTGGGGGGTTAGTAGCCAATGGCTACTAGCCCTGAGGGTGGGTACACCCTCTTTGTGCCTCCTCCCAAGGGGAGGGGGTCACAATCCTAACCCTATTGGGGGAATCCTCCATCTGCAAGATGGAGGATTTCTAAAAGTTAGAGTCACTTCAGCTCAGGACACCTTAGGGGCTGTCCTGACTGGCCAGTGACTCCTCCTTGTTGCTTTCTTTGTTCCCTCCAGCCTTGCCGCCAAAAGTGGGGGCCGTGGCCGGAGGGGGCGGGCAACTCCACTAAGCTGGAGTGCCCTGCTGGGCTGTGACAAAGGGGTGAGCCTTTGAGGCTCACCGCCAGGTGTTACAGCTCCTGCCTGGGGGAGGTGTTAGCATCTCCACCCAGTGCAGGCTTTGTTACTGGCCTCAGAGTGACAAAGGCACTCTCCCCATGGGGCCAGCAACATGTCTCTAGTGTGGCAGGCTGCTGGAACCAGTCAGCCTACACAGATAGTTGGTTAAGTTTCAGGGGGCACCTCTAAGGTGCCCTCTGTGGTGTATTTTACAATAAAATGTACACTGGCATCAGTGTGCATTTATTGTGCTGAGAAGTTTGATACCAAACTTCCCAGTTTTCAGTGTAGCCATTATGGTGCTGTGGAGTTCGTGTTTGACAAACTCCCAGACCATATACTCTTATGGCTACCCTGCACTTACAATGTCTAAGGTTTTGTTTAGACACTGTAGGGGTACCATGCTCATGCATTGGTACCCTCACCTATGGTATAGTGCACCCTGCCTTAGGGCTGTAAGGCCTGCTAGAGGGGTGACTGACCTATACTTGCATAGGCAGTGAGAGGCTGGCATGGCACCCTGAGGGGAGTGCCATGTCGACTTACTCGTTTTGTTCTCACTAGCACACACAAGCTGGCAAGCAGTGTGTCTGTGCTGAGTGAGAGGTCTCCAGGGTGGCATAAGACATGCTGCAGCCCTTAGAGACCTTCCTTGGCATCAGGGCCCTTGGTACTAGGAGTACCAGTTACAAGGGACTTATCTGGATGCCAGGGTCTGCCAATTGTGGATACAAAAGTACAGGTTAGGGAAAGAACACTGGTGCTGGGGCCTGGTTAGCAGGCCTCAGCACACTTTCAATTGTAAACATAGCATCAGCAAAGGCAAAAAGTCGGGGGGCAACCATGCCAAGGAGGCATTTCCTTACAATAGGGATCCCCTGCAACCTCAGTGCCCTGGGTACCTAGGTACCATATACTGGGGACTTGCATGGGGGAGACTAGTATGCCAATTGTAGGAAGAAAAAGGTACATTTTACAGGAGAGAGCAAAATCACTGGGGGCCTGGTTAGCAGGCTCCCAGTAGACAGTCAAACACACGGACGACAGGCAGAAAATGGGGGTAACCATGCCAAGAAAGAGGGTACTTTCCTACAGCAGAGCTCTGTGCATCTCCCTAGGGGAGGAGCGGGACAGTGGGGTGGTCACTCTCCTGTTTTTTTTTTTTTTGTTTTTTTTTTAAGTAGTTTTGCACCAGAGCGAGTTCTGGGGGTTCCTGAACTGGTGCAAATCGGATTATGCAAGACGGGCACCAAATGTGACCTTCAAAGCATTCTGGTGGCTCTCTAAGGCCACCCCAACCCTTTGACACCTAATACACAGGGGAGGTGATCACACCTCTCCCTTGCAGGAAATCCTTTGTTCTGCCTCTCCGGCCTGACCCAGGCTCACAAGGAGGAGGGCAGAACAGTGTCTGAGGTCAGCAGCATGGCCCTGCAGCTAGACCCCATAAGGCTGCACAGGCAGAACTGGGGGATTCCTCTAAGGAACCCCGGGAGTACATAGTATCATGCAGCTACCACTGGAATCTGCGTAGTTGCATGATTCCAACGTGTTTCATACCAAACATGTCTAGGTTAGTAGAAGACATTATGTAGTTGGACCACTCATGTATACCAGTGTCCACTACATACCATAAGATAGCTTCCCTGCACTTGCCAGGAATTGGCCTGGGGTCTGTAGGGGCACCCTGCTTACGCAGGGGTACCCTCACACTTGGGGACGTGCACCTTGCCCTTGGGCTGGAGGGCCTACCAGAGGGGTGACATAGTGTCTTAACTGCAGTGACTAGGTTCAGTGGTGAAAGGGTGCATGCACCATTTCACGCAGGCTGCAATGGCAGTCCTGCAGGCACAGTTTGAATGGGCTCCCATAGGTGGCACAATATATGCTGCAGCCTATGGGAGACCCCTAGTGTACCAATACCCTGGGTACCGGAGTACAAAATATAAGGGACTTACATGGGTGCACCAGTATGCCAATTGTGGTTGTAAAAGTTGACCATCAACCAAATTTAGAAGCGAGAGCACAGTCACTGGGGTCCTGATTAGCAGACAGTAACACACTGACATCAGGCAAAAAGTGGGGGTAACCATTCTGAAAGATAGGACTTTTCTATAAGTGGGACCTGAAGTTCCAGTGGGCACAGTTTCAGGAGAATCTGTCCGACATGGTCCAGATCTCAGAAGAACTGCATGAGATCTGCAGTCGTGGCTAACGAACTGCGATTGGGCCAGAAGCAGATACCTATCCCTTCCCCAGTCGGATCAGACAGTAATGTCAGATGTCACTCCTGGGTTTAGGTGGCCACCTGAGAGAGGTGGAGATCAGAGGTACCTGGTCTCCTGTGGAGTCTGGACCTGTTGGTGCTCTGTGGGATCAGACTAGCATTGAAAGCATTTCTTCTTTCTCTCAAAGGAAAGGTAGTGCAGCTGTTCACAAACAGATTCACTGCCATGTGGTACTGCAAAAAGCAGGGCGGGTTGTGGTCCTCTTGTCAAGAGGCTGTGCCTCTGGACGTGGCTGGAACTAGGGTATTTCTGTGGTGGTTCAACATCTGGCAGACAAACTCAGCCGACAATGCTTAGTTGATCACAAATGGCGTCTCCATCTGGAGATGGCGCAAGGGCTCTTTCAGCATTGGGGAGAGCCTTGATTTAGATTTGTTTGCCTCCACAGAGAACACGCAATGTCAGCAGTATTGCACGTTGGAGTTTCCAATTTGGCAGTCGCTCTACATTGCTTTTCATCTCAAACTCAGGCCTTCTCTACTCCTTTCGACTCATCCCACTTCTGCCCAGAGTTCTCAAGAAGATCAAGAATGACTGGTCCAAAGTAATCCTTGTGGCTCCGGACTGGGCACTAAGAGTCTGGTATCCCGAGCTACTGAGCATGGCCATTGATCCTCCGATCAGACGGCCCCCTCAGGAGGATCTTCTGTCTCAGCAGCAAGGGAGGGTTCTCCACCTGAAGTTGTCCAGTCTCCATCTTCTTGCTTGGAGATGGAGCGGTGGTAGTTGACAACTTTTGACCTTCCGCCCAAAGTTTGTCCTATAATCTCGGTAGACGGGCGTCCCTCCACCAGAATGGTATAGACCTGTCATTAGAAATTTGTGGCATGGTGCACAGACAACTCTGTTGCCCCCTCCCTTTCTGCCCCTCTTTCTGAGGTTTTGTTGTTTATCCTTTCTCTGGGCCAGCAGGGCTCTACTTTTGGCACTTTCAAAGATTATCGGACTGCCATTCCTGCTTTTTTGTGGTTGCTTGATCAGCCTTCTGTGTAAATAGGTTCCTTAAAGGCCTTACTTGTATGTTTTCTCAATCGCCATTATAATGGGATCTGAATTTAGTTTTGACATTTTTGATTTGCGCTCCTCTCGAGCCTCTCCACAAATGTCCTCTCAGACTTCTCACTTTGAAAACAGCCTTCCTTGTTGCCGTTCCATATGCCGTCAGGGCGAATGAACTGCAGGCATTGTCATCTAAATGGCCCTACCCTTCCATTTATCCTGACAAAATCATTCTTCGAACTAGGGCCTCCTTTCTGCCAAAAGCGGCTACGCCCTTTCGCTTAGGCCAGTCCATCACCTTGACTACTTTTATACACCCCTGCATCCTTCTAAGAAAGAGGAGAGACTCCAGCACCTGGACCCAAAAAGAGTATTGGCCTTCTACCTTAATCGTACCAAAGAGTTCTGTGTGGATGCTCAACTCTGTTGGTTATGTGTGTGCAAAGTAAGGTCAGGCAGTGCAGGAAAGAACTGTCTCCCGAATCTGCAACTATATATTGTCTCTACTAGATATTGTCTCTACCAGATAAGGCGCTACCAAAGGTAAGTAACTTACCCATCTCTGGCAGAATTATACACAGCACATGAATCTAGAGTAGGTTCAAGCTGCAAAACCATTATTATGGTAAGCCACTAGTTTCTGTCCTCCTGAATCTGTTAGCTATTCCATTTACATTACGAAAATAGGCAGCTTATGGATAGAATAGTTTTAAAATGATGTATTTGTGAAATGTGCTGATTACAGTGTGTATTGCAAGTTGAATCATTCATTCCTGCCTATAATCCTGACTTGGTTCTTGTTTGTCATTTCATTTCAGGACTTGTGTGGCTGAGTTTTGCGATATCGGTAGGAAGAAGTTTTCTGGCCTCCAATCATCGCATGGAACAGACTTTTAGTTCTGCTAATACTGACACAACTGGTGTTGTCTCACTTTGTTTGGCACACCACAAGACTATAAACACTTTTTTGTCAAACAAAAAAAAGAACGATTGCCTTAAGTATGAAATATGGAACAGTTCGTACATATCACTCAGTAAAAGTCAAAAGGGGAGCATCGGATTGCGCTGGCTAGTTTGCAAACAGCCAGCAGCAAAATGTGCCTAAGCTTAATTTTCTTTTTTAAACAAACAAAAAAGAACGAGTAAAAATATTTTTATGTAGAACAAAGATAGCAAATGTCTTTTTGTTTTTGTTTTTTAGTTTTTTTGCATATGTTTTGTAAGCAAACAAATTTCTTTTGTATAAAAATTCTTGTGCCCCGTTGCTTTTTTCTGCTGCTGATGTCCTAGTTAAAGCGTTGCATCTTTTAGGATCAACCCAAATATTAAAGTTTGTATTAAAAACAAAACAAAAAAGAAAGTACTCAAGACTGGACAAGCGAGAGACCAGGCCCGACAACTGCCCTGAGAAGCCTCAAAGTGTGAATTCTCAGAATGCATTTTCTGTGTCTCTTGTGCCAACTTCATCTCTCTTTGTGTTGATCAGTTCAGATTTGGTGGAAAGGAGTAGACAATGTTGTATGCATTTGTCGTCCTGGCAGCTTCATCTGCTCGTTGGTCCAAAGCTTTGAACCAATTTAATGGTAAAAATCATTTTTTTTTTTATTAAAAAGGTTGGTTGGGCTTAATGCTGTTAAATGTAATGTATTCCTTCAGTACACAGGCTGAGAAAGGAGGAGAGTTTGTGTTCCTTCCAAGCAGAGTTGCTTAAGGTTGCTCTTCTGAATTAATCACATGAAAGAAATTCTGGAAACAGACCGATGGAGGTGAGGAGTTTACATTCTGTATATGAGGAAGAAAACCCAGAACAAAGATTACAGAGCAAAAGCACACACACACAACCAGGATCAAAAATCTAGGAAAGTGACAAGACCCAATAAAACAGAACAAAGAAAAATTTGAAAAAGCTCACCTATCAGTCACAGAAACTGAGTCCTTGCCTCTCAAGCCAATTTTCGTTATGGATTCCAGCACCGTTTATGAAATGGCTCCTTCGTTCACCAATCTGAGTTTCAACAGACTTTGTGTATCCTTGGTTAAACTAATTAAACTGTATACCACCATTTGCTTGATATAACCCTTGGTGGTAGGCTTCTATTCGGACTCCAAACTTCTGCATCAACTTTTCAGGAACTTGAATGTCACACTGAAAGATGGACTTCCTTGGATGATTTGAGTAGTGGTGCTTGAGCTCCCTTGTGAAAAAGATAGAGTGGACTATTTCTGCATTACTCAATTCCATTGCTTTTCCACTAGTGGGATCACTTTATATAATATTTTGTCCTGTCTGCTTTTCAGTCCCCTTACTGGCTTGGTCATGGTATCTATGGCTCAAAGGAATCCATTGTCGTATGGCTATTGAAATCCTGAGTTTCGGAGTATGTAAGAGGGAACAACTTTGTAGTTTACTCCTTTCTTTCTTTTTTTTTTTTTTTGGTATACACTGGTCCTTGATTTCATCAATCCCACATCATGCCGAACCTCCCCCCCCCCCCCCTCCCCCAATCTGCAAGAAGATGCACTGTATGCTTGTGTGTATATGTATGTGTGTGTGGGTGTATGTATATATATGTGTGTGGGTGTGTGTATATATATATATATATATATATATATATATATATATGAGTGCCAACTTCCACTGTAATTTGTGGGACTGTTTCTGAAGTATCGTTGTACACAGACATCCAGTTGGGTTTCGTTGATGTGACTGATTTTGGGTTGGTAGCATTAACATATGATCACCAAGAAAATCATTTCATGAGGTGAGTACATTTCCAAATATGTAGTGTGTTTTCAACTTATCACAGGATATGAGATGGTGTAAGTTTAGCATTTAACCATTGAGGCAAAGAAATATGTACTCAGTCCTGGCAGTGGGAAGTTAAGAAATTTACACAGCAGTAATTCGTAAGATCACAGAACACCAAATGTTTATCTTTTGCCTTAACTGTGATCAAGGCAGAAAGTGCATCTGTTCTCAAACATTCCTTACCACTGGGTGTATCTCAAAATGTACAGCTAACTTCAAAACTCAGTTAATCAAGCAGTGGCAGTTGTACACTTTGTGTTTTAAATCTTATGCTTTAGATCAATGTTAGCTTTGAACTCTTGATCTCTGGAGCAGATATGAGAAAACACCAGTGACTGAAACACTGGCGCATAGTGGCTGAGAAGCATGTTACTCCCTTTACTTTGAAACCTAGTCTAGGGACATTCATACCAAGCACAAAACCTCCCTCATATCCTCTTTTAGTAAGGGGAATCTGGTCATGGTGAATTCAGCCACATGTAAAATCCAGCAGCTTGCGCTCTGTTTTGGTGCTTAGATCCTTCTCAACAGATTCATTTGTGACTAGGTATTCTCATTTATTTAATAGATTAACAGAGGAAGCTTGTTAAAGAATAGTGTTTCGTTTTCTTAGCCATCAGATTTAGTTGGCCAGAACAAGTTGGACGTCTGAGCTATCTGTCACCTGTGGTTTATTTTGGACTCATAGTTACTATTTTCAATATTTAATTGGTCATTTTCCTTTTTACAGTGTCCCAGCAAAACTTAATTCTGATGCAGTCCAAAATGTGCTTTGTCTTTTATTTCAGCTGAGGGGTTGAAGATTAGGGTAAAACAGCTTAATTTGGCTGTATTTGCCGCCTTTCCATCAGCTTAGATTTGGGTATTTGTCTTTAATTCTAATTTTATTAGTTGTAACAGAATTTATGTTTGCATCCAGACCCCGACTCCACCCCCTACAAGGATCCATTTTGATCGCCCTGTTATTGCTTGATTTGTTTTTTTTTTTTTTTTTTTTAAGATCCTGTAATCTCACATTAACCAACCTCCATTCACTACCCATGTAGCAAGGAAGTGCCTCTGTATATTCAGTGTACATTCTGCAAAGTGAAGAACAGGCATATCGTGCAAAGTGGTTTGTGTGGCTCAGGCAAGTCTTTGAATGAGGACTCTGCAGTGGGCATGTACACAGGTGCTTCCTCTAGCACAGTGGTTCCCAATCTGTGGTGTGTGGACCCTTGGGGGTCTGCGAAGCCTCCTCAGGGGGGTCCGTGACTGCTTAGAAAATTAACTAATTAACAGATTAATAACGTGTTTATAAAGAAAGTGGCTAAATGTACAATTGAAATTTTTTTAAAATACTGTAAATGTCAAGGAATTCGAAATTGGAGGCTACATATTAAATTAGTATCCTCAGATTGATTCGTTGGAGTGGTGCAGGTGCATCAAACAGAACATAGTATGGACGATATGTGACTTCAATTGAAATAAGAACAGCTCCCACCTTCTAATATATTTTTTTTAAAATCTTATTTGCAAATGAAAATAAAATGTGTTATCATTTGTGAATGGTATGTAATGCTTGTTTCTATATTTTTTGCTTGGATCTCTCTGGCTTCCAGTAATGACTCGGTGAGGGGTCCCCAGATTCTAATAATGATTCAGTGGAGGGTCCACAAAAGTTAAAAGGTTGGGAACCACTGCTCTAGCACCCTTTGCCAGTGTTCTGCCCCTGTCCGTCATTGTTCTTTAATATAGCTAAGTGTTGGATCACCTATATTATTTGCAAGATAACCACTGTTACTGCTTCCGATTGGACTAGTGCTAACAGCTGTACATTTCCCTCTCACTAGCCAACCATTTACATGCTTTTAAGCGAGTTGTAAATGTTTACACTAAAAATAGATGTAGGACACCTAGGTTATTATCCTTCTTTGACTGAAATCCCAGGTCAATTGTTAAGAAAAAATGCATTGAGGGTTACCTAAATCGTAAGAATTGATATATTGTCCTGTAACTAATTTACTCTTGAGCACAGCTCTACTTGAGTGACATTTTACGTAATGAAAATTCAGAAATCTGACCAGTTAACTAGATTCCATGAACCTTTACAGCCCTCTTTCGTCGCTGCACAGGAAGAATGACAGTGAGTTTATTCAATCTGGCTACAGTGCCAGTAAAAGATTTATAATGCACAGATCTGATTTGTGTTGTATTTTACAAAATGGCATCAAATGCCTAATTAAGAATAAACTCACTTGTACTTCTTTCCTATACTGTATGAAAATGATCATTGGCTTTTTTGACCCTCTAATATGTGCTGTGAAGAAATCTTGCTTCTTTGCCCCTTCTCCTATATTAACATGTGGTGCCTTAATGGCATGTTATGTAATTGCTTCGTTTTTCTGCAAATCCAAAACCAAACTGATAGCTACTAACCCTGATAACTGAAATGAGTTGCTTTTAAGCGCATTGAATTAATCTGTATTACATAACACCTCCTTTCTTTCTTGTCATCGTAAATTAGTCATTTGAAAAAACGTGTACATCTAAGCCCTCGCTCCAAAAACAAAGAATGTGATATGGGTCACGATATTCTTTGTTGATGCATTACAACCAGTGCAAAGATCATGTATTATGTTATGTTATCACTGCTAAGCAGTGTTTTTCATGGAATGGGGATTTTCCCATTTTGTATAGTTTAGAAATTAAAAATTCTATGGAACTATTTAATTACTCATCATTCAAGTGCACATCAAAAAGGAGCTCTTTCCATACAATGAAATTAATTACTTACTCCTCAAACGAGAAAAAGACCTTAAGTAGGCAACAGGATGTTGAAGCCACATTTGTGGTATTAATTGTAACCTACCTGAATATGATCTTGTTTTAGAAAGTGGGGATGTTTAAATGCTCTGCAACATCTGTTTGGACCACTGCAGAGGAAGTATGGCAGATAGTTTATTATTATTATTCAAAGTATTGTGCTTTTCTTATGCACAATACATTGTTCTGATTCATCTGTAACAGAGATTGTTTATTAGGGAGCTCCTGACTGGAAAGTAGCGAAACAAGGCAACAGATTTCATCATGGGATATTGATTGAGATCTTTAAACACTCAAGTCTATGACTTTGACGGGATCCAAGAGCACTTTTTGTGAAAAATAATTATCCAAAACAATTCTTGTGCTTATTTTGTATTTTATTTTAGGCAGGGTTTGGTTCTTGTTTTTTTCAGTGGTCTAATTATTGGAGAAATCCTGTTGGCAAGAGAAGCAACAGTCTGCTATGTCCCTACATTAACTATTCCTGCTACAGTCTACGTCTCTATTTTGAATTGAAGTGCAAATTTGTCTGCATTAATCATTTGATTTTCATTGGATGAAGTTGTTTGCCTACTCCTAACCCTGTAGGTGGTCTCGCCAGAACTGCCAAAGAAAACATTTCAGAGGTGCAAGAATGAAGTCAATGGGTTTGAAACTGCAGTGAGCATTGAAAGGTTATAAAAAACAGAGGATGAGCTAAATGCGGGGCAGAACACTAGCCTGAAAAACGAACCCAGGATAGTGTCTCTCTCTATAGTTGGGAATCGTTGAAGCATTATTTATTTTGATTGGGTAAAGTTCTTTTGGATTATGGAGACTAGTGAGTTATCTTTTAGAAAGAAAACATGGCTGTGTAATCCCGAAGTTACCAATAAAAGTATTTGACAACAGAATCCTGAAACTGTAAACCTTTGCAGTGCCCACTTGACTCAATTTGCATATTGCCAGGCGAGTGTGTTGCCAAGTTCTTCATGGTGGAGATTACATCAGAAAGTGACTGGCTCTGCAGCTTTTCAGTTAGGCTGCTCATTGCCTACTATGAACAATTTGTGTATAGTTTAATAGAGTGTACATATTAGTAATTAATTTGACTAAAGATAGTAACAGATTTATTGACTGGTGTCTTAAGTATACAGTAGTTTGAGATTTGTAGGCTTAATATGCAGTCCTTTTATGTTCATCCAACCAGTTCAAGTGGTTAGGAACCCAAGGAAAAATACTTTCAACTTGATCACTTTTTTATAGCTGTTGATGACAGCTATCTTTTTTTAAGGTGGGTCATTTATAGAGTACTGACATTGTTGCCCTAAGCATTATCTAAAATATTGCTCTTGTTCAGAATCTGGACTCTGGAATCTGGGCTAGGAAGCATTGGATGAATAGAAAAAGTATGTGTGGTTTTGGTACCAGAAGATGATGATGGACTTGTGGCACTCCTCCAATAATCCTGTCTGTGTGTTTGCCATATATGAGGGATTTCAGCAAATACGTTGTATTAGCAGTTCATCTTAAAGGCCATTGTTGTCCCTACATAGGATGGCAACACATTGACTTTGCAACCAGAAGCTGCAATCGTAACACAGTGACAATGTTTAAATGAGTAATCCAGTGATCTGCATTGTCACAATTACCGTAGAAAAGACACCTATTGAAATGACGATTTGGGCTCATGAACATTGGTGCAGTACAAATTATCTCTTCTTTTAGTGTGACTTCTGCTAAAAAATGGCAGGGCACGGTACTTTGTTGTAGTTCTTGGCATCCAAAGTACTACACTTTGAATATAAGGACTCCAATCGAATTGTAATGTGCACATTGCTAAATGTGCCCGGGAGTAGTGAATTGGCATTCTAAAGTCCATGATAAAAAGGGATCAAGTGGGAGTGTGGTGGGGAGGATGTAGAATGTCGGCTGGAGAGTGTTTTCAGACTATTACAGGCAGTATTGCTTGTTGCTTTCCATGCAATTTTCATGTCAATTGTGTATCTTTTTTATTTATTTTTCTTCAGTTAGGGCGTTTGCATAGTTTCATCTGCTTATGTAACATGTTTCAAAAGTGGCGGATCTAATGTGCTTTTTTCCCGGAAATTATTTACCCTGAAGGAGAATTTATATTGATATTGTAATGCCCTTTTGAAAGTTCTTTGTCTGGACCATTCATAAGTATATATTGTTTTTCCTTACACAACTGTAGCATTACTGGCCTGGTTCTCAGCTCACCTGCCCTTGCATCATCTCTACTTTATTGCAATGCACACAAATGTAAATGCATGTTTGTGCAGTGGTCCACAGATGCTTCTTTTGCCCATCTGATGCTCTTATTTTGCCAAGTGTCCCACTTAACTGGAACCATAAATTGGAAAGATATTTCTTACTTATTCTTTTGTATTGATCGATCAATTGTAATTGTCAAAACTAGTTTCTACTGTGTGTGTGACCAGCACATTTACTATTTAGGTATATTTAAGAGTATTTTTAAAAGATTAGTTAGTTGGAAACAGGCCAGTAATAGCTATTATTGGAATGGTAATTTAAATAAAAAATATTGTTCTCCTTAAACAAATCACCTGGCCACCTCATAAACGAGGGCTTGAAGTATATTTAAGACATGTAGCATTTAACCATGCCACTGAGTTACTTATTTTTATAAAAGGAAGTGAGAAGAAACTGATTTTTGCAAGCCATGGGGAGGTGTGCACTCTGTGGATATATTTTGGCCATCCTCTCCCTGTCTCCCCAAAAAGTAATTTCCCTTGATCTGCTGCCAAGTAGTGATTTGTCACATTTTGGACAGTATTTTCCTACAGAAACGCAACCCAGCAAACCATAAAATAAAGGACTTGAAATGAATGGGGATGGGCGGGGATATTACTATTTAAATGAAGCACAATCAAAACATACTATTGTGTTTCAGAGTGCCTCAAGATTGTTTTCATTTTTTAAAATAATTTTATACAAGTGTTAAAAAAAAACAAAAAAAACAGCTGGCTGGATTATTTGGAATTTTTAAATAATCCTAAACTTTTTTAAGTAGATTTTGAGAACTGTCGTGTATATAACAGTGATGTAGCAATAAATGTCCTCTTTTATAACTATATTGCGTTTATGCTCCCCATGTTTCTTTCAGATGTTGTATACTTATAAATAAATAAAAAAGTTGTAAGAAAGTTTTTTCCATGTACTGAATGTACAAGTTGCACGTGGTACACTGTTTCTGGTTGATTCTTTATCTGGTTGTAGATTTCATACTTTGTGAATTTTCCTCTGTAGGAAAGTACCCTCTTTCTTGGCATGGTTACCCCGATTTTCTGCCTGTTGTCAGTATGTTTGATTGTGACTACTGGGATCCTGCTAACCAGGACCCCAGTAGTTTTGCTCTCTCCTCTAAATTGTACCTTTTTCTTCCCACAACTGGCATACTGGTCCCCCCATGTAAGTTGCTAGTATATGTCACCTAGGTACCCAGGGTATTGGGGTTCCACGGGATCCCTATGGGCTGCAGCAGTTATTCTGCCACCCATAGGGAGACCATGCAAGGGTTCTGCAGACCTGCCATTGCACCAGTTTTCACTACAGGTCCCTAGAAGTCACCCCTATGGTAGGCCCCCTCTGCCCAGAGGGCAGGGTGCAGATACTTGTGTGTAATGGCACCACTGCACTAGCAAAGGTGACCCCACAAACTCCAGATCCATTTTCCTGGACTTTGAGTGCAGGGATGCCACTTTGTGTTTACTGGGCATAGGTCACTACCTGTGTCCGGCTACACAAAGGTAACTCCGAACCTGGGCATGTTTGGTATCAAACATGTCAGAATCGTATATCCAATACTGTTGCAAATTTTGGAAATATGACTCCTTGCACTGTAGGGGCTCCTTTGAGGACTGCCAGCAATGCTACCACCATTCTTACAGGGTTTTCTGGGCAGCCCAGCTGCTGCCACCCCTCAGACAGGTTACTGCCCTCCTGCTGCTTGATCTGGTTAAGCCCAGGAAGGCAGAACAAAGGGTTTCCTTTGGGAGAGGGAGGTAACACCCTCTCCCTTTGGAAATAGGTGTGACTGGCTTGGGAGGTGTAGTCTCCCCAAGCCACTGGTTTGCTTTGAAGGGCACATTTGGTGCCCTCAGTGCATTAACCAGTCCACACAGATTCAGAGACCCCAAACCGGACAATGGAAAGGGGAGTGACCACTCCCCTGTCCATCACCACCCCAGAGGTGGTTCCCAGAGCTCCTCCAAAAGGTCCCTAGGTTCTCCCATCTTGTTTCCAAGGTTGGCAGGGAACCCTGGGAGCATCTGAGTGGCCAGGCAGGTGATGTCAGAGCCCCCTCCTGATTGGTGCTTACCTGGTTAGGTGACCAATCCCCCTTTCTAGGGTCTCTCTCTTGGGTGGGCCCTCAGATTTAGCTTGCAAGACTCCAGTAGGACTCCTCTGCAAACTCTGTTTCAACTTATGGCCACTGGAACGGCAACTGGACCCTCCAGGCACCGACAAACTCTGCTACAGTGAAGAAGACTCTCCTGCAACTTTATTTCCACATCTCCTGCCAGCTTTGCAACATTCTCTCAGGACACTGCTACTCTTCAGCTTGCACAGGAAGGCGAAGGAATCTCCCTTGAAGTGAAGGAATCACTTCCCTGTAACAACAGGCACCTACAATAAGTGACGACCGGCTGCATGGATCGCCTCATCTTGAGCTGCGTGGATCCTGCATCACGGGTGGTGGTTCGGAGTAGTCCTCCGGGTCCGCTCTGCCAGCCGTCTAACTTTGGTGAAGGTAAGCCTTTGCCTTCCCACGCAGGACAGTACCCCGTACATGCGTATCTTGCAGCTGCCAAAGCTTGTTTGCATCTCTTCCAAGGGATCTTCAGGCAACATGTAGCTCCAGCACTCCATCCTGAAAAGCATAGTATCCTGCGTGGTTCTCCTGAGGCATGGGATCCTCTTTTGTAGTGCTGGGTGGCTTCTTTTGAGACTCCTGTGTCCCTGTCCTGTGGGACTCCTGTGGGTGCTGCCTCTGCTCCTGTAGACTCTCCGCAACGCCGAGGGGTCCCCTGTGACTCCCCCTCCTGGGTCGAGTCCTCCTGGGCCTTGCTGGTCCCTGGCAGCACCTCTTTTCACTGACCGTAAGTTTGCCTTTGCCAAGCCTTGTTGGTGGACTTCCTGCACCGACACCCGTCTGCAATCTTACTTCCAGTGTGGGACTTAATCTGCATCCATCAATAAATCTTCTCCAGCACCAGGGTTGTAGGACTGACCTGTTCTTCATCACCGTCGACCAACTCCTGCATCCACAGCTGGGTGGGGAGTAGCTCCTACTCCTCCTAGACTCCACTGTGACTCTTGAACTTGGTCCCTTCTCTCCACAGGTCTTCTTTCTTCAGGAATCCACTGCTGATTTTCTTGCAGCCTTGTCTGGGTGTCTTTTCTTCTTTTTCCTCCTTTTGAGTAGTTTGGGGGAAATCCAGTGTTTACTCCTGCATTCTTGGTCGCCGGAGGGTACTGTTACTTACCTCTGTGGTTTTCAAGTACTCCCAGCTCCCCTCAACACATTTTACTTACCTAGGTGAGGGTACCCTATTGGCATTCCATTTTTTTTTTAGAATGATTTTTGCTCCCCCTAGGGTCACTATTGGTTATTGCTATTTGCACTGTTTTCTTACCTTTTCTATGCCTATTTCTGATTACTAGTGTATATATTTAGTGTATTACTTACCTCCTAAGGGTGGATCACCTTTCTAGTATTTTTATGGTGATTTGTTCCAAAAAATAAAGTACCTTTATTTTTGTACAAGTGTTTTCTTTCTTGTGTGCAAGTGCTGTCTGACTACAGCATTATTGCATGAGCTCTGCTTGTCTCCTAGATAAGCCTTGGCTGCTCATCCACAGCTACCTCTAGAGAGCCTGGCTTCTAGACACTGCCTACACTTCACCAAGAGGGGATACCTGGACCTGGTATAAGATGTAAATACCTTAGGAACCCACCATACACCAGACCAGCTTCCTACATATGGCTGAAGGTATTAAGCCAAATATAGAAGAGCAGCTTCATACATCCTCAGAGTCTGGCTGGATCCAGAAACTCAAAAGAAGTACACTTTCTTGTTGATAGGTAGCGTCTTTGTGCTTATCCACCAATGCCATTCCCACTCCAGAAGTGACCAGCGGAACTGTAAATAAGTGTGAGCTGGCATCAGTTGCTATCGAAGGTTGGTTCACACTTCAGACGTGAAACCTATCAGCAAATTGGCTTGACCAGTGTGCAGATCTCTAGTTTGGGACCTTTTTGGATGGGAATGCGCCGGTTCACAGAATAGGGAGGTGAGAGTACAATGCAGAATCTGAGGTTAGAGTATCCACCAGAAAGACTTAAGGCATGTTACTTTTTCTTCTGATGGATACTTATAAAACTGCAGATTCTTAGCGTATGGCTTGATAACAAAGCAGTACTTTCCCTGGTAGTGGTTCTGTGAAATGGCTCAGACTAAAGTCCTGCAGGACTAAATGGGCAAAATGCTCATCCCAACAGATGTGACTGTGAAGGCAACAGTGCTTTGTGAATGTGTTCATTGATACCGCCATTGCAGCCTGACAGACTGCCAGGGCAGGCACTCGCCATGCTAGTGCAGTAGTTGTAGCTTTGCCTTGCACAAAATGAACCCTTAAAGCTTCTTTCTAGCTAGCAAGTAGCAGATTTTAATGCAGACAAGTATCCGCCTGTAGATTGTTCTTTTATGAGCTGTCTTGCACTTCTTTACTCCTGAAAAGCCCACAGAGTTGATTCCACACCCAGTGGCCTCTCATATGATCTCTGTAGAAACTTAAGGGCCAAGACAATGGAGTCTCTTCTCCTCTTTTCAAGTGATGAAGTGAAGCAAATAATGTCAAAGGTGATACCACATCCGACATGTAAAGGTGGTACTATTTTTGGCTGGAATGCATCTCGAATACTCAACACCAGTTTGGCAAGAATGTTCTGTAAGGTGCCTGGACCAAGAAAATCTGCAGCCCACTTGGATGACCGTGGATATTTTTGTGACTTAAAACACTGTTTTCAGGGTCAAGAGACTTAGGGAACAACTGTACGTTGTGGTGCAAATTAGAAAAGAGATTATGCAAATTCAAGCCACACTGGGGCATTACAAAGGGCTTTGGCAGAAACATGTTGTAATCTCATCACAACAGGAGATTTAAAGAAGGCTAATGCCACAATCTTAATGTAAAGGTGATACTATTTTTTGCTGGAATGCATCTCGAGTTCTCAACACCAGTTTGTTTGGCAAGAACGTTCTGTAAGGTGCCTGGACCAAGAAAATCT
Source organism: Pleurodeles waltl (assembly GCF_031143425.1). NCBI lineage: Eukaryota > Metazoa > Chordata > Amphibia > Caudata > Salamandridae > Pleurodeles > Pleurodeles waltl. The sequence continues at coordinate 71,733,879 of NC_090451.1, read as the reverse complement.
GCAGCCCACTTGCATGACCGTGGATATTTTTGTGACTGAAAACACTGTTTTCAGGGTCAAGAGACTCAGGGAACAACTGTACGTTGTGGTGCAAATTAGCAAAGAGATTATGCAAATTCAAGCCACACTGGGGCTTTGCAAAGGGCTTTGGCAGAAACATGTTGTAATCTCATCACAACAGGAGATTTAAAGAAGGCTAATGCCGCAATCTTTAAAAAAAAAAAAAAAAAATAGAACCAGCAAATATCATTTAACAGTGCCTAATGCAAGTCCTTGCTCAGCCAACAACAAAACAAACAATATTGAAGACGGTTCAGCAAATCAATTTGACAGGTTCTGCACTAAGCTACAGACTTGTCCGAGTGCCATGCATACCTGTGTTTCATAGATGGGCATCTAGCTGCCAGAATAACATCACAGTCCATAGGCGGAAGATTGAGATGCCACTCAAACTCCACACATGGAGGTGCATTTTGTAGAGGCCAATGTGCATGTCCCTGCTGTATTGTTGTGACTGCAGATTTTCCCAGAACCAGCAGTTTGATTGGAGGATCGATCCTAAGGCCCACAAGTTCTGAGTACCACACCCTTCTGGCCCAGTCTGAAGCCTCTAGGATGACTTGGGCCCTGTCAGTCGTAATCTTCTTCAGAACCTGAGCCAGGAGGGATAGAGGTGGCAAAGCATACAGGAGTTCCGAGCTCTACTGTAGGCACAATGCCTCTGAGAGAGAGCCTCCTTAGGAACTCTACCCTGCAGAAATAGTGACATTGAGCATCCTTGGCATGATGATAAGATTGAGCCAGGGTTCTCCCCAAATTCTGGAAAACGCCTTGTGCCACCTCTGGCTGTAACTGCCATTTGTATTTTGCTAGCTCAACGGAGTTCATCTACCCTGTCATTTCCCGGTCATACTAGGTGGTTCACAACCAGAGAAAATGTCCTGGCGAGGAAGCCACTTCTAGGGGCTCATGGCACCAGACTCCACTCCATCTTGCTAGTTAACAGTACCACATGAAGATGCTGGTGTCTGTACTGGGCTCCATTTGATGGATAGTAGGAAGGACTTCAACATCAAGCGGGTCGCCTTCAACTCCAACAAATTGATGTGTAGATGGGTTTCTCCCGGAGACCAGAATTCACTGACCTTCACCTCTTCCACATTGCCTCCTCAGCCCCAATAGTGATGCATCCGTCATCACCAGGTGAAGCAAGGAGTGGAATCTGCCACCGGCCCAATCGAGGGCTAGCAGCCACTACTGCAGATCTTTTGTAGTAACCTCTGAAACATAAATGGCACTCGAAATGTTCCCCTGGAGTTATGTCCTCTAGGGCTTCAGATCCCACTGCTTAGCAGGCATTTGCCATCTGGCCTAGTTAGTGTAGGAAAGTACCCTCTTTTTGGTGTGGTTAACCCCCACTTTTTGCCTGCTATCAGTGTGCTTAGACTTTTTTCACTGGGATCCTACTAACCAGGACCCCAGTGAGTGTGCTCTCTCCCTCTAAATTTGGTTGCCTAGGACCTTTGTGCACTCCACAGTTGGCATACTCGTGTCCCATTAGAAGTCCCTAGTATATGGTATTTAGGTACCCAGGGCTTTGGGGTCCCCCATGGGCTGCAACATGTATTGTGCCACCCGGGGGAGCCCATGCAAAATGTGTCTGCAGGCCTGCCATTGCAGCCTGCATGAAAAGGTGCATGCCCCACTTCACAACAGGTCACTGTAAGTCACCCCTATGGTAGGCCCTCCTAGCCCAGAGAGCAGGGTGCAGGCCCCTGTGTGTGAGGGCACCCCTGCATGAGCAGAGGTGCCTCTATAAACTCCAGCTCCATTGCACTGGACTTTGTAAGTGCAGGGAAGCCATTTTACCTGTGTACTGGACACAGGTCACCACATGTGTCCTGCTACATAATGGTAACTCCAAACCTGGGCATGTTTGGTATCAAACATGCCTGAATCATACCCTAATACTGTTGCCAGTACTGGTTGTATGATTCCATGCACCCCAGAGGCTCCTTAGTGGACCCCCCAGTATTGCCCCTACCAATCTTCTAGGGTTTTCTGGGCAACCTGTGCTGTTGCCACTCCTCAGACAGGTTTCTGCCCTCCTGCTGCTTGACCACCTCAAGCAGGGGAAGGCAGAACAAAGGATTTCCTGTGGGGATGAGAGAGGCAACACCTTCACCCTGGGAAATAGGTCTTACAAGTCTTGGGAGGCATAGCCTCCCCAAGCCACTGATTTGCTTTGAAGGGCACATTTGGTGCCCTCCTTGCATAAACCGTTTTTCACTAGTCCAGGTACCCCGGTCCCTGCTCTGGCACAAAACTGGACAAAGAAAACGGGAGTGACCACTCCTCTGCCCCTCACCACCATAGGGATGGTGCCCAGAGCTCCTCCAGGTGGTCACTCGATTCTGCTATCTTGAAACCAAGATGTGCAGAGGCATCTGGGAGCATCTGAGTGGCCTGGTCAGGCAGGTGATGTGAGAAACCCCGTCTGAGAGGTAATCAATCAATCAGTTATTTGTAGAGTGTGCTACTCACCCGCTAGGGTCTCAAGGCACTGAGGGAGGGAGGGGGGAGGTGCTATTGCTCGAACAGCCAGGTCTTGAGGCGTTTCTTGAAGGTCAGCAGGTCCTGGGCCGGTCATAGGTGGACGGGGAGGGAGTTCCAGGTCTTGGCGGCGAGATGGAAGAACGATCTGCCGCCGGCTGTAGTTCAGTGGATGTGCAGAACAGTGGGGAGGGCGAGGTGGGTGGAGCGGAGTTGACAGTTGGGAGTGTAGAAGGTGAGTCGCTCATTGAGGTAAGCAGGGCCGGCGTTGTGGAGTACTTTGTGAGCGTGGTGAGGAGCTTGAAGGTGATCCTCTTGTTGACAGGGAGCCAATGTAGCTCTCTCAGGTAGGCTGAGATGTGGTTGCGGCACGGGATGTCGGGGATGAGGTATGCGGAGGTGGTCTGTATACGTTGCAGTCTTTTCTGGAGCTTGGCCGTGGTTCACGCCTAGAGAGCGTTGCCGTAGTCCAGTCTGCTGCTGACGAGGGCCTGGGTGACCGTCAGTCTGGTTTCAGTGGGGATCCACCTGAAGATCTTGTGGAGCATGCGGAGAGTGTTGAAGCAGTAAGATGAGACTGCGTTGACTTGCTGGGTCATGGTGAGTGATGAGTCTAGGAAGAATCGTAGGTTGCGTGCGTGGTTGGTGGGCGTTGGTGCGGTTCCTAGGGAGGCTGGCCACCAGGAGTCGTCCCAGGCGGAGGGGTTGGAGCCAAGGATCTCTGTCTTGTCTGAGTACCGTTTCAGGCGGCTGCTCTCCATCCAGTTGGCGATGGCCTTTATTCCGTCGTGGAGGTTGATTTTAGCGGTGGTGGGGTCCTTGGTGAGTGAGAGTATCAGCTGGGTGTCATCGGCGTAGGAGATAATGTTGAGGTTGTGTGATCGGATGATGTTAGCGAGCGGTGCCATGTAGATGTTGAAAAGGGTCGGGCTGACTTAGGATCCTTGGGGAGCGGCGCAGATGGTCTGTTGTGGGTGGTGGTGCGTGGTGGGTTTCTTGAAGGTGAAGTGCACGCAACAGTGGTTGGTCCAGTGGAGTTCGGTGGTGTGGCTGAACGTGATGTTGCTGCTGGTGGAGAAGACTGGGTCGAGAGTGTGGCCGGCGGAGTGGGTGGGTGTTGTGATGAGTTGTTTGAGACCGAGGTTGGCGAGGTTGTCGAGCAGGGCGTTGTAGTTGCTGTCGTTGGCGTTCTCGAGGTGAATGTAGTCCGTAGAAGCAAGGGTGTGAGCGCTGATTACGTCGCCGATGGAGTCACTGAACTGTGGCCAGGTGGGTCTGTAGACGGGTGTTCCTTTGAGGATGGGGGTCTGTAGACGAGTGTTCCTCTGAGGGTGGTGTTGGCGTTGATGTGAATCTGGAAGTGTAAGTGTTCGGCGGCATTGAGGGCTTCTTCGGTGTTGGTCGAGATTCTGATGGTGTTCCTGTGAACTATGGAGATTCCCTCCTCCCGGTCTGTTGATGCGGTCTATGCAGGTGATCTTATATCCGTCCGGGATGGCTATGGCGATGTCTGGTTCCGGGGGTTTCATTCAGGTTTCGGTTAGGAAGGCGACGTCTGGGGAGGATGAGATGAGTAGGTCCCAAAGTTCGACGGCGTGCTTGTGGACGGAGCGGGTGTTGAGGAGGATGCATCTGAGGTGGTTGTGTTCGGTTCTGGCGGGAGGGGTGGCGGCTTGCGGCTGGTGAAGCTACAGTTCCGGCAGGAGAAGGGTTCGTGGGTGAGCTTCAGGGTGGATTAGAGGCAGGTGGCTGATCGGCCGATGTGGAGGGTGTTGGCACTGTAGCAGCGTTGGGCGGCGAGGGGATCGTGGGGGCCAAGGGGGTCTGGCACTGGGTGCTGTCCAGGCGCAGAGGGGCTTCCCTCTGTAACGCCTCAAGCGCGACAGCTGCGCAGCAGCTGCCATTAAGAAGGGGAGGGAGGAGCAGCTGGGAGGCGGGAGCGTTGGGTGAACGGTGGTGGGAGGGGGGCAGGGCCGCAGGGGATGCAGTGGCGGGACCGGGAAAGGAGGGAGAGGGAAACTGAGTGCGAGGGTTGGGCAAGGGAGGAAACGGCAAAAAAGGTGAAACGGCTAAAAAAATGTCTTAAGAGAAAGGAGAAAAGGCAGAAAAAAGAGACAAAGAGCAGTAAAGAATACAAAAAATAAACAGTCACAAGACAGACACCACTTACGGCAACCACTAGACACCAGGGATGAGGCCCAGGCGGGAGCCTGCGGGTGATGGAGGGCCTCGAACTCGCAGCAGCGGCAAGGGCAGGGTAAAGGGCACGGGTGGAGCTGCGCGGCGTGGGGAGCCTCTCCTGACCAAAACAAGGTCAAGGGTCGCTCACTTCACTGCGCAGCGGCTGCCATTAAGAAGGGGAGGTGGGAGTGGTGGGCGAATGGGGGCATGATGGGGGTCGGGGCCGCAGGGGACACGGTGGTGAGACTGGGGAAGGGGGGGAGAGAGAGAAACAGCGTGAGGGCTGAGCAAGGGAGAAGACAGCAAAAAAGGTGAAAGGGCTAAAAAAGGCTTAAGAAAAGGAGACAAAGAGCAGTAAAGAATACAAAAAATAACTAGACAGTCGCAAGACCTTGCAAGGTAACCAAACCCCCCTTTTGGGCTATTTAGGGACTCCCCTAAGGGTGGGTCCCCGGACTTGACGTCTAAGACTCTACCAGGACTCCTCTGCATTGTTTTCTTATACTTCTGGCCACTGGAACCTCAACTGAACTCTTCAGGAACCGAGAAGACTGCAACTCCCTAGGCAACATAGTTTCTCTGGCTACTTCCAGCAACTGCAACATTTCCCCAGCTCTGCATCCTCTGGGGTTGGCGAGATTTCAGCCTGCACCAAGAAGCAAGAAGAAATCTCCCTTGGCATTAAGGAGTCCTTCCACACCATCTGCAGGCACCCACAGCAATGACGTCTGGCTGCATGGATCCTGCATCACAGGTGGTCGTCTGGAGTGGTACCCTTGGTCCTCTCTGACTGTGAGCCTGTACCTCTTTCGTGTGCACTGCAACTCTTGCAGCTGATAAGGCTTGTTGTCTCCTGCTCCAGGGGATCTTCAGGCTCCAAGTAGCCCCGGCCTGCAGCATTTCATCCTGCCAAGCACAGTCTTCTCTCTGCTGCTCCAGCGACATGGGACTCCTCTCCAGGTGTGCTGATTGGGCCTCACTGCGACTTACTTTGCCTGCTGCCATTGAGTTGCCTGTGGGGGCTGCCACTGCTTCTTGTGGCTCTTCTGACAACTGAGGGTCAGCCTGGACTCCCCTTTATGGGTCGAGTCCCCTGAACCTTGTTAGTCCTCTTTACCTTGCAACTCTTCTTTTGTTTCTTCTTGCATTTGCCAAGGCGTGTTGGTGGTTCTTCTAAACCACTGACCATCTGCGACCCGACGACTGATGTGGGATACCATCTGCAGTGCTCCAAGGGCTCCTCTTCAGCTGGTCTTCTACTTCTCCCATAAACCCAGATCTTCATCCACAGAAGGGTGGTTAGTGGCTCCTGCCCCTACAAGAAACTCCATATTGGACTGAACTCTGTCCCCTTCTTTTGCAGGTCCTCTTCTACCAGAATCCACCTTTGGTTTCTTCTAGTCTAGTCCTGTTCTTGCACAATCCATTTTCTAAGTCCTCTTATTAGTCCTTGGGAAAACCAGGTACTTACCTCTGCTCTCCTGGTCCCTGGGGGATTACTTAGGTACTCACCTCTTGGGGTCCCTAGTTCTTCCAGATTCTCTCTAACAACTCCATAAATTTGGGTGGGGGACTTCACTTCACATTCCACTATTGTAGTATATGGTTTGGTCCTCCCCTAGGGTCCTATCTTTCACTAATTCTTGCCAATGCTTGTTGTTTCCTGTGCCAATTCCTAATTATTACTGTGTGTTTTTATATATATATATATATATATATATATGTTCCATGGCATGTGTAGCTGCAGATACACATGCTGTGCATACGTCTGCCATCTAGTGTTGGGCTCGGAGTGTTACAAGTTGCTTTTCTTCGAAGAAGTGTTTTCGAGTCACGGGATCGAGTGACTCCTCCTCTTCTGCTCCATTGCGCCTGGGCATTGACTCCACGTTAGATTGTTTTCTTTCCGCCAACGGGTTCGGCCGTGTTTCCTTTCGATCCGATAGTTTGATTTGGAAAACTTTGAAAACGCTTTTTTTTCGACCGTATTGTATCGATCGCATTACATCTTCTATCAACACTTCCGTACCGTCGGAATACACATCTGTACTCCCCCTTCAGGGCGCGCGCCCGCCCAATTCGGGCCTCGTCAGGCCGACCGCGTGGAAGCCTCATGGATCAGACTCCATTCCGATTCTGTCCTCAGTGCCACGCTAAATTCCCTCATACGGACCAACACCTTGTCTGTAATCTCTGCCTTTCCCCTGACCATCAGGAAGAAAATTGCGAGGCCTGCAGATCCTTCTGGTCAAAAAAGATGCTCCGAGACAGAAGAGCACGGAGACTTGAGATGGCATCAAAAACACCGAACATCTTGACATCGAAGAGGAAGAAATCATGCAGACCACAGTCTCTGTTCGAGGATTTGACTCCGACCAGGATTCCGAGGAGGACAGACCGGTCACGGCAGGACAGCACGTGCGTACGCCTGCCACTGTGTCATCTGATCCCAAACAAGGTCTTGGGAACGCCACTGCCGGAAGGCCATGGCTCGACCCGAAGGAAAACGCTCGGTGACCAACCCACCAGCTCGCCACCGAAAAAGGACACCCCTCTGAAGCCATCCGACTCGAGCTGAAGCTCTGTCTCCGAACTGAGCAAACACCGCTCTTTCGAGTCGAAATCTCAAATCATTTTCCGGGCCGAGACCATCCTCAACCCCAACTTTTTCGATACCGAAAAGGCCAGCTTCGGAGCTGAAAAAGCCTATTTATACTGAGGAGCATGGACTTTCACAAGTACTTAAAGAAAGCTACTGAGGAGGGCTCACAAATAGTGGCAATGGATGAAAGGCAAGCCAGGATTCACATCCATAAAGAGAGTGGCAGAATTTTAACCACACCTCCTCCAAAACCAAAGAGGAAATTAGCCTTTCAGGAGGAATTGGACACTACACAGCCTCCAGCTAAAGTGCCAAGAACAAAGGAGAGACCTCCACCTCCTCAATTTTCTCCTCCTCAGTCTTCTCCTCACTCTCATCATTTACATATCCCTCCGCCTACCAGTCCTACACCTATGCAGTCACCATCACACTCATTTGATTCGCAGCAGGACAATGTGGATCCATAGGATCTTTATGATCCAGACCCCATTCCAGACGACAACCCAGATTGCTATACCTCTAAGCCTTCACCACCAGAGGATAGTACAGGCTACACAAGTCATAGCTAGGGCGGCATCATATCACAATGTCACCATGCATACTGAGCCATTAGAGGATGATTTCCTATTTAATACACTTTCCTCGACGCATGCAACATATCAGTCGCTTCCTATGCTCCCCGGCATGCTAAAACATGTTGACCAGATATTTAAGGAGCCAGTAAAAGCAAGAATAATTACTCCTAGAGTGGAGAAAAAATATAAGCCACCTCCTTCCGATCCTGTCTATATTACCCAACAGCTACCTCCAGACTCAGTAGTTGTAAGCGCTGCCAGGAAGAGAGCAAGTTCGCAGTCGTCAGGTGATGCACCCCCACCAAACAAAGGGAGTAGGAAGTTTGATGCTGCAGGGAAAAGGGTAGCATCTCAGGCAGCCAACCAGTGGAGAATAGCCAACTCTCAGGCATTGTTGGCTAGATATGACAGGGCCCACTGGGATGAGATGAAAGACATAATCCAACATCTCCCCAAAGAACAGCAAAAAAGGGCACAACAGATAGTAGAGGAAAGGCAAGCCATCACTAATAATCAGATCAGGTCAGCCCTAGACTCTGCAGATAGAGCAGCCAGAACCATCAACACTGCTGTAACTATAAGGAGACATGCATGGCTTAGATCTTCAGGATTCAAGCCTGAAATCCAACAGGCAGTGCTCAATATGCCATTCAACCAAAACCAACGTTTCGTCCCAGAGGTTGACACTGCAATTGAAAAGATGAAAAAGGATTCAGACACCACAAAAGCCATGGGTGCACTGTATACCACACACTCCAGGGGATCCTTTCATATACCCCAATTTAGAGGTGGATTTAGAGCACAAAATGCCGACGCACCCACCTCACAGCCAAAGTCGGCCTACCAACCTCAATACCAACAAGGTGGTTTCAAAGGCACTTATAGAGGCCAGTACCCCAGAGGCAGGGAAAACTATCAAACATCAAAACAAGCCTCACAACAAACTAAGCAGTGACTTGTGCCATTCCTTCTCAATTCACACCTCACCTGTGGGAGAAGACTGGAAAAGTTCCACAACAATTGGCTAAACATTATCACAGACAGCTGGGTATTATCAATTATCTGCAATGGCTATTGCATAGAATTGACACAAACTCCGCCAAATATTCCACCAAAACCACACACGCTGTCCGCAGACCATATCACTCTGTTCCAACAAGAAGTCAAATCTCTATTACTCAAACAAGCAATAGAAGCTGTGCCACAAAATCAAACAGGGATGGGAGTTTACTCACTGTATTTCCTTATTCCCAAAAAGGACAGAACCTTGAGGCCAATATTAGATCTCGGATCCCTCAATCTTTACATCCTGTTAGAACACTTTCACATGGTGACACAACAAGATGTTATCCCACTACTTCAACAACACGATTTCATGGCAACATTAAACTTCAAAAATGTGTATTTTCACACACCCATCCATCCTGCGCACATAAAATATCTCAGGTTTGTCAGTCAAGGCAAGCATTATCAGTTCAAAGTGTTACCCTTCGGCGTAACAACAGCTCCCAGGGTATTCACACAATGCCTGGCGGTAGTCGCAGCCTACCTAAGAAGACAACACATTCATGTCTTTCCAAATCTAGACGATTGGCTAATAAAATCAAACAGTCATACACAGTGTCAAACCCATGCGCATTATGTAATACAAACTCTACACACCCTAGGGTTCTCCATAAACTACCAAAAGTCACAACTAGAACCTGCGCAAATTCAACAGTATTTAGGGGCAATACTAAATACTCAAATAGCGCTTGCAAGCCCAAATCTGCAAAGAATTCAAGCATTTCACAATATATTGGCACAAATACAGACAGGCCAACAGTACACTGTCAAATTTGTGATGAAAATATTGGGCATGATGGCATCCTGTATTGCGATTGTTCCACATGCAAGACTAAACATGCAGCCCTTGCAACAGTGCCTTGCACAACAATGGTCACAAGCACAGGGTCAACTTCAAGATCTAGTGTTGATAGACCGCCAAACATACATGTCTCTTCAGTGGTGGAATTCCACAAACCTAAACAAAGGGTGGCCATTTCAAGACCCTGTGCTTCAGACCATACTTATAACAGATGCATCAATGATTGGCTGGGGAGCTCACCTCAACAATCACAACATTCAAGGACAATGGGATGCCCAACACAAACAGCTACATATAAATCACTTAGAGATATTAGCTGTCTTCCTAGCACTCAAAGCTTTTCAGCCTCTCCTTATTCACATAAATATCTTGGTCAAAACAGACAACATGACCACCATGTATTATCTAAATAAACAAGGAGGGACACATTTGTCCCAACTCCCCCTCCTAACTCAAAAAACTTTGGAAATGGGCAATATACAACCACATTCACCTGGTAGCACAGTACATTACAGGTAAACACAACCAATTAGCAGATGTTCTCAGCAGAAATCATTAACAAGCACGAGTGGGAGATTCACCCTCAAGTACTTTAAAGATACTTTCATCAATGGGGAACACCAGACATAGATCTGTTCGCCACCAGCGAAAACGCAAAATGGCAAAACTTTGCATCCAGATACCCACATCCCCTATCCAAAGGCAATGCTCTATGGATCAATTGGTCAGGGATATTTGCTTATGCTTTTCCCCCTCTCCCACTCATTCCATTTCTAGTCAACAAGCTGCGTCAGAACACACTCAATCTCATACTCATAGCGCTAACGTGGGCACGTCAGCCGTGGTACACAACACTATTAGACCTGTCCGTAGTACCAAACTCCCAAACAGACCAGATCTGTTGACACAAAACAAAGGGCAGATCAGGCATCCAAATCCCATCACACTCAATCTAGTGATTTGGCTCCTGAGGTCATAGAATTTGGGTATCTACAACTACTAACAATGTATGAAAGTACTTAAGCAAGCAAGAAAACCCACTACCAGACAGTGCTATGCCAACAAATGGAAAAGATTTGTATATTACTGTCAATCTAAACAAATTGCCCCTCTTTCAGCATCAATACAAGATATTGTATGCTATTTGCTTCATTTGCAAAAATCTAATTTAGCTTTTTCTTCCATAAAAATACATCTCACTGCAATTTCCGCATATTTGCAAAATATACAGCACAGCTCTTTATTTAGAGTTCCTGTTATTAAAGCCTTCATGGAAAGTTTAAAATGCATCATCCCACCTAGAACACCTCCAGTGCCTTCGTGGAATCTAAACATAGTGCTTATGCGACTTATGGGCCCACCATTTGAACCTATGCACTCATGTCAAATGCAATTTGTAAGGAAATGCCTCCTTGGCATGGTTACCCCCTGACTTTTTGCCTTTGCTGATGCCAAGTTATGATTTGAAAGTGTGCTGAGGCCTGCTAACCAGGCCCCAGCACCAGTGTTCTTTCCCTAACCTGTACCTTTGTCTCCACAATTGGCAAACCCTGGCATCCAGGTAAGTCCCTTGTAACTGGTACCCCTGGTACCAAGGGCCCTGATGCCAGGGAAGGTCTCTAAGGGCCGCAGCATGTCTTATGCCACCCTGGGGACCCCTCACTCAGCACAGACACACTGCTTGCCAGCTTGTGTGTGCTGGTGGGGAGAAAATGACTGTTGACATGGCACTCCCCTCAGAGTGCCATGCCAACCTCACACTGCCTTTGGCATAGATAAGTCACCCCTCTAGCAGGCCTTACAGCCCTAAGGCAGGGTGCACTATACCATAGGTGAGGGCATAGGTGCATGAGCACTATGCCCCTACAGTGTCAAGTACAGGGTAGCCATAAGAGTATATGGTCTGGGAGTCTGTCAAACACGAACTCCACAGCACCATAATGGCTACACTGAAAACTGGGACGTTTGGTATCAAACTTCTCAGCACAATAAATGCACACTGATGCCAGTGTACATGTTATTGTGAAATACACCCAGAGGGCATCTTAGAGATGCCCCCTAAAAACATACCTGACTTCCAGTGTGGGCTGACTAGTTTTACCAGCCTGTCACACACCAGATATGTTGCTGGCCACATGGGGAGAGTGCCTTTGTCACTCTGTGGCCAGAAACGAAGCCTGTACTGGGTGGAGGTGCTTCTCACCTCCCCCTGCAGGAACTGCAACACCTGGCGGTGAGCCTCAAAGGTTCACCCCCTTTGTTACAGCGCCATAGGGCATCCCAGCTAGTGGAGATGCCCGCCCCCTCCGGCCACGGCCCCACTTTTGGCGGCAAGGCCAGAGGAGATAATGAGAAAAACAAGGAGTCGTCACTGGCCAGTCAGGACAACCCCTAAGGTGTCCTGAGCTGAGGTGACTCTGACTTTTAGAAATCCTCCATCTTGCAGATGGAGGATTCCCCCAATAGGATTAGGGATGTGACCCCCTCCCCACCGGGAGGAGGCTCAAAGAGGGTGTAGCCACCCTCAGGGCTAGTAGCCATTGGCTACTAACCTCCCAGACCTAAACACACCCCTAAATTGAGTATTTAGGGGCGCACAGAACCAAGGAAGAGAGATTCCTGCAACCTGAAGACGAAGAAGGACTGCTGACCTGAAGCCCTGCAGAGAAGACTGAGACACCAACTGCTTTGGCCCCAGCCCTACCGGCCTGTCTCCCCACTTCGAGACAAACTGCAACAGCGACGCGTCCCCCAGGGTCCAGCGACCTCTGAAGCCTCAGAGGACTACCCTGCATCTAAAAGGACCAAGAACTCCCGAGGACAGCGGCCCTGTTCCACAAAGGCTGAAACTTGCAACAAAGAAACAACTTTTAAAAGACCACATGTTTCCCGCCGGAAGCGTGAGACTTTCCACTCTGCACCCGACGCCCCCGGCTCGACCTGCGGAAAACCAACACTACAGGGAGGACTCCCCGGCGACTGCAAGCCTGTGAGTAGCCAGAGTTGACCCCCCTGAGGCCCCACAGCGACGCCTGCAGAGGGAATCCAGAGGCTAAAGTTGGCTCTGTATGCACTATTTCAAAGTAAGGAATAGTATGGACAGAGTCCAAGGGTTCCCCTTAGAGGTAAGATAGTGGCAAAAAGAAATAATACTAATGCTCTATTTTGTGGTAGTGTGGTCGAGCAGTAGGCTTATCAAAGGAGTAGTGTTAAGCATTTGTTGTACATACACACAGGCAATAAATGAGGAACACATACTCCGAGACAATTCCAGGCCAATAGGTTTTGTTATAGAAAAATATATTTTCTTAGTTTATTTTAAGAACCACAGGTTCAAATTCTACATGTAATATCTCATTTGAAAGGTATTGCAGGTAAGTACTTTAGGAACTTTGAATAATCACCATAGCATATATACTTTTTACATAAAACACATTTAACTGTTTTAAAAGTGGACACTGCAATTTTCACAGTTCCTGGGGGAGGTAAAGTAATGTTAGTTCTTGCAGGTAAGTAAACCACCTACGGGGTTCAAATTGGGGTCCAAGGTAGCCCACCGTTGGGGGTTCAGAGCAACCCCAAAGTCACCACACCAGCAGCTCAGGGCCGGTCAGGTGCAGAGTTCAAAGTGGTGCCCAAAACACATAGGCTTCAATGGAGAAGGGGGTGCCCCGGTTCCAGTCTGCCAGCAGGTAAGTACCCGCGTCTTCGGAGGGCAGACCAGGGGGTTTTGTAGGGCACCGGGGGGGACACAAGCTCACACAAAAAGTACACCCTCAGCAGCACGGGGGCGGCCGGGTGCAGTGTGCAAACACATGTCGGGTTTTCAATAGGTTTCAATGAGAGACCAAGGGATCTCTTCAGCGATACAGGCAGGCAAGGGGGGGGCTGCTCGGGGTAGCCACCACCTGGGCAAGGGAGAGGGCCTCCTGGGGGTCACTCCTGCACTGGAGTTCCGATCCTTCAGGTCCTGGGGGCTGCGGGTGCAGGGTCTTTTCCAGGCGTCGGGATTTCAGAGTCAGGCAGTCGCGGTCAGGGGGAGCCTTGGGATTCCCTCTGCAGGCGTCGCTGTGGGGGCTCAGGGGGGACAACTTTGGTTACTCACAGTCTCGGAGTCGCTGGAGGGTCCTCCCTGAGGTGTTGTTTCTCCACCAGTCGAGTCTGGGTCGCCGGGTGCAGTGTTGCAAGTCTCATGCTTCTTGCGGGGATTGCAGGGGTCTTTAAATCTGCTCCTCTGGATACAAAGTTGCAGTCTTTGTTGAACAGGGCCGCTGTTCTCGGGAGTTTCTTGGTCTTTTGGAAGCAGGGCAGTCCTCTGAGGATTCAGAGGTCGCTGGTCCCGGGGAAAGCGTCGCTGGAGCAGTTTTCTTCTGAAGGAGGGAGACAGGCCGGTAGGGCTGGGGCCAAAGCAGTTGGTGTCTTCTTCTCTGCAGGGTTTTTCAGCTCAGCAGTCCTCTTCTTCTTTAAGTTGCAGGAATCTAAATTCTTAGGTTCAGGGAAGCCCTTAAATACTAAATTTAAGGGCGTTTTTAGGTCTGGGGGTTAGTAGCCAATGGCTACTAGCCCTGAGGGTGGGTACACCCTCTTTGTGCCTCCTCCCAAGGGGAGGGGGTCACATTCCTATCCCTATTGGGGGGGATCCTCCATCTGCAAGATAGAGGATTCCTAAAAGTCAGAGTCACTTCAGCTCAGGTTGCCTTAGGGGCTGTCCTGACTGGCCAGTGACTCCTCCTTGTTTTTCTCATTATCTCCTCCGGCCTTGCCCCCAAAAGTGGGGCCGTGGCCGGAGGGGGCGGGCAACTCCACTAGCTGGAATGCCCTGTGGCGCTGGAACAAAGGGGGTGAGCCTTTGAGGCTCACCGCCAGGTGTTACAGCTCCTGGAAGGGGGAGGTGGTAGCATCTCCACCCAGTGCAGGCTTTGTTACTAGCCACAGAGTGACAAAGGCACTCTCCCCATGTGGCCAGCAACATGTCTCGAGTGTGGCAGGCTGCTAAAACCAGTCAGCCTACACAGGTAGTTGGTTAAGGTTTCAGGGGGCACCTCTAAGGTGCCTTCTGGGGTGTATTTCACAATAAAATGTACACTGGCATCAGTGTGCATTTATTGTGCTGAGAAGTTTGATACCAAACTTCCCAGTTTTCAGTGTAGCCATTATGGTGCTGTGGAGTTCGTGTTGGACAGACTCCCAGACCATATACTCTTATGGCTACCCTGCACTTACGTCTAAGGTTTTGCTTAGACACTGTAGGGGCACAGTGCTCATACATTGGTGCCCTCACCCATGGTATAGTGCACCTTGCCTTAGGGCTGTAAGGCCTGCTAGAGGGGTGACTTATCTATACTGCATAGGCAGTGTGAGGTTGGCATGGCACCCTGAGGGGAGTGCCATGTCGACTTACTCGGTTTGTCCTCACCAGCACACACAAGCTGGCAAGCAGTGTGTCTGTGCTGAGTGAGGGGTCCCCAGGGTGGCATAAGATATGCTGCAGCCCTTAGAGACCTTCCCTGGCATCAGGGCCCTTGGTACCAGGGGTACCAGTTACAAGGGACTTACCTGGATGCCAGGGTGTGCCAATTGTGTAAAACAAAAGTACAGGTTAGGGAAAGAACACTGGTGCTGGGGCCTGGTTAGCAGGCCTCAGCACACTTTCAAATCAAAACATAGCATCAGCAAAGGCAAAAAGTCAGGGGGTAGCCATGCCAAGGAGGCATTTCCTTACACTCCATCTTGCAGATGGAGGATTCCCCCAATAGGATTAGGGATGTGACCCCCTCCCCACCGGGAGGAGGCTCAAAGAGGGTGCAGCCACCCTCAGGGCTAGTAGCCATTGGCTACTAACCTCCCAGACCTAAACACACCCCTAAATTGAGTATTTAGGGGCGCACAGAACCAAGGAAGAGAGATTCCTGCAACCTGAAGACGAAGAAGGACTGCTGACCTGAAGCCCTGCAGAGAAGACTGAGACACCAACTGCTTTGGCCCCAGCCCTACCGGCCTGTCTCCCCACTTCGAGAAAAACTGCAACAGCGACGCGTCCCCCAGGGTCCAGCGACCTCTGAAGCCTCAGAGGACTACCCTGCATCTAAAAGGACCAAGAACTCCTGAGGACAGCGGCCCTGTTCCACAAAGACTGAAACTTGCAACAAAGAAACAACTTTTAAAAGACCACATGTTTCTCGCCGGAAGCGTGAGACTTTCCACTCTGCACCCGACGCCCCCGGCTCGACCTGCGGAAAACCAACACTACAGGGAGGACTCCCCGGCGACTGCAAGCCTGTGAGTAGCCAGAGTTGACCCCCCCCCTGAGCCCCCACAGCGACGCCTGCAGAGGGAATCCAGAGGCTCCCCCTGATCGCGACTGCCTGCTTCAAAGAACCAGACGCCTGGTAAACCCACTGCACCTGCAGCCCCCAGGACCTGAAGGATCCGATCTCCAGTGCAGGAGCGAACCCCAGGTGGCCCTCTTCATAGCCCAGGTGGTGGTTACCCCGAGGAGACCTCCCTTGCCTGCCTGCATCGCGGAAGAGACCCCGGGTCTCCCATTTAAACCTATTGCAAACCCGACGCCTATTTGCACTCTGCACCTGGCCGCCCCTGTGCCGCTGAGGGTGTACTTTCTGTGCGGACTTGTGTCTCCCTGGTGCCCTACAAAACCCCCCTGGTCTGCCCTCCGAAGTCGCGGGTACCTACCTGCTGGCAGACTAGAACCGGGGCACCCCTATCTCCATTGGAGCCTATGCGTTTTGGGCACCACTTTGACCTCTGCAGCTGACCGGCCCTGAGCTGCTGGTGTGGTAACTTTGGGGTTGCCCTGAACCCCCAATGGTAGGCTACTTTGGACCCAACTTTGAACCCTGTAAGTGCTTTACTTACCTGCAAAACTAACCAATACTTACCTCCCCCAGGAACTGTTGAATTTTGCACTGTCCAATTTTAAAATAGCTTATTGCCATTTTTGCCAAAACTGTACATGCTATTGTGATGATTCAAAGTTCCTAAGATACCTGAGTGAAATACCTTTCATTTAAAGTATTGTTTGTAAATCTTGAACCTGTGGTTCTTAAAATAAACTAAGAAAAGATATTTGTCTATATAAAAACCTATTGGCCTGGAATTGTCTTTGAGTGTGTGTTCCTCATTTATTGCCTGTGTGTGCACAACAAATGCTTAACACTATCCTCTGATAAGCCTACTGCTCGACCACACTACCACAAAATAGAGCATTAGAATTATCTCTTTTTGCCACTATCTTACCTCTAAGGGGAACCCTTGGACTCTGTGCATGTTATTTCTTACTTTGAAATAGTACATACAGAGCCAACTTCCTACATTGGTGGATCAGCGGTGTGGTACAAGACTTTGCATTTGCTGGACTACTCAGCCAATACCTGATCACATGACTAAATTCCAAAAATTGTCATTAGAAACTGATTTTTGAAATTTGAGCTATTTTTCTAAATTTTTAAAAGTCCTGATAGGGCCTTGTGTTAGTCCCTATTAGCATTTCTTTTAGAGTTTAAAAGTTTTGTAAAAGTTTGAATTAAGTTCTAGAGATAGTTTTAGATTCTTAAAAAGTATTCCAACTTTTAGAAACGCAATGTCTGCTGCAGAAGAGATAGTGATGGAACTCAACCTCACCCCTTACCTGCATCTTAGGATGTCAGAGTTAAGGTCTCTCTGCAAAATCAAAAAGATAACTGGTTCAAACCCTACCAAAGTACAAGTCCAGGAGCTTTTGGCAGAGTTTGCTAAAAACAACCCCTCTGATGATGGCCTCACAGAGGGGGATGCTAGTGATGTGGAGGAACTCCCACTTCCAGTCCTAGTTAGGGAGCCCAGGGTTTCTCCAACCCTGACTCCAGAAGTGATAGTCAGAGATGTTGCTTCTCTCACAGGAGAGTCCAGCAGCTCTGGAAGGATTGAGGGCAGCCTCAATGAAGATGACCTCCTGTTAGCCAGGATGGCCAAAAGATTGGCTTTGGAGAGACAGCTCCTAGCCATAGAAAAGGAAAGACAAGAGATGGGCTTAGGTCCCATCAATGGTGGCAGCAATTTAAATAGGGTCAGAGATTCTCCTGACATGCTGAAAATCCCCAAAGGGATTGTAACTAAATATGAAGATGGTGATGACATCACCAAATGGTTCACAGCTTTTGAGAGGGCTTGTGCAACCAGAAAAGTAAACAGATCTCACTGGGGTACTCTCCTTTGGGAAATGTTCACTGGAAAGTGTAGGGATAGACTCCTCACACTCTCTGGAAAAGATGCAGAATCCTATGACCTCATGAAGGCTACCCTGATTGAGGGCTTTGGATTCTCAACTGAGTAGTACAGGATTAGGTTCAGGGGGCTCAAAAATCCTCGAGCCAGACCTGGGTTGATTTTGTTGACTTCTCAGTCAAAACACTGGATGGTTGGATTAATGGCGGTGGTGTAAATGATTATGATGGGCTGTACAATCTGTTTATGAAAGAACAACTTTTAAGTAATTGTTTCAATGATAAACTGCATCAGCATCTGGTAGACCTAGGACCAATTTCTCCCCAATAATTGGGAAAGAAGGCGGACCATTGGGGAAGAGTGTTGAGACATCCAAGGGTAAAAGTAAAGAGTCTTCTACAGGGCCCCAAAAACCTGCTCAGGAGGGAGGGTCCAAAGCCTCTTCACAACCCAATTTTGGCTACAAGGGTAAAAACTTTGATCCCAAAAAGGCCTGGTGCCGTAGCTGTAATCAGCAGGGACACCAAACTGGAGACGAGGCCTGTCCCAAGAAAGGTTCCACTTCAAACTCTACTCCGATTAGCACTGGAATAGCCAGTCTCCAGGTGGGATCAACAGTGTGCCCAGAGCAAATCATGGTTCACACTGAAGCTACATTAGTTTCTGAGAGTGGGGTGGACTTAGCCACACGGGCTGCCTGGCCCCCTAATATGCAAAAATACAGGCAGCAACTCTTAATTAATGGGACTAGTGTAGAAGGCCTGAGGAATACAGGTGCCAGTGTCACCATGGTGACAGAGAAACTGGTTTCCCCAGGACAATACCTGACTGGACAAACTTATCCAGTCACCAATGCTGACAATAAGACTAAAGTACATCCCATGGCTATGGTAACTTTAGAATGGGGAGGGGTCAATGGCCTGAAACAAGTAGTAGTCTCCTCAAATATCCCTGTAGACTGTTTGTTTGGAAATGACCTGGAGTCCTCAGCATGGGCTGAGGTAGAACTCAAAACCCATGCAGCCATGCTGGGTATCCCTGAACTGGTGTGTGTCAAGACAAGGGCACAGTGCAAGGCTCAGGGTGAAAAAGTGGTGTTGGAGCCTGGAAAAAGGGCCCAACCCTCCAAGAGAAAAGGAAAGAAGACTGGGGAACCAGCTTCAACACAACAAGAGAAAGAGAACCTCTCTTCCCAGGAAGAAGTTATGCCCTCTGAGGGAACTGAGCCCATGGAGTTGGAACTTTATCAGGTTGAACAGTTGTGTAAGGGGCAAGAAACATGTCCCTCTCTTGAAGGCCTTAGGCAGCAAGCTGCTGAAGAGACCAAAGGAAAAATCAATGGAACACATAGGTGGTCATTCCGACCTAGGCGGGCGGCGGTTGCCGCCCGCCCGTCGGAAGCCGCCTGAATACCGCCCCGCGGTCAATAGACCGCGAGGGGTATTCTGACTTTCCCGCTGGGCCGGCGGGCGATCTGAATCAGATCGCCCGCCGGCCCAGCGGGAAAGCGCCTTCCACAAGGAAGCCGGCTCGGAATCGAGCCGGCGGAGTGGAAGGCGTGCGACGGGTGCAGCAGCACCCGTCGCGCTTTTCAGTGTCTGCATCGCAGACACTGAAAAGCCTAGTTGGGCCCTGTTAGGGGGCCCCTGCAGTGCCCATGCCATGGGCATGGGCACTGCAGGGGCCCCCAGGGGCCCCAAGACGCCCGTTCCCGCCGGCCAGGTTCTGGCGGTAAGAACCGCCAGAGCCAGGCCGGCGGGAAGGGGGTCGGAATCCCCATGGCGGCGCAGCATGCTGCGCCGCCATGGAGGATTCCCCAGGGCAGCGGGAAACTGGCGGGAGACCGCCAGTTTTCCCTGTCTGACCGCGGCGTTAGCGCCGCGGTCAGAATGCCCTTAGGGGCACCGCCGGCCTGTCGGCGGTGCTCCCGCGCCCCTTGGCCCTGGCGGATTGTATCCGCCAGGGTCAGAATGAGGGCCATAGTCTATTGGGAAGATGGACTCCTCTACACTGAGGCAAGAGATCCCAAACCTGGTCCCACAAAATAGAGCATTAGAATTATCTCTTTTTGCCAATATCTTACCTCTAAGGGGAACCCTTGGACTCTGTGCATGCTATTTCTTACTTTGAAATAGTACATACAGAGCCAACTTCCTACACAATTCTAACAAGGAAAGTTGCCTTCCTAGTCGCAATTACATTATTGTGAAGAGTTAGTGAAATTCAAGCTTTCACAATTCAAGCACCGTTCATACAAGTACATAAACATAAAGTTGTACAACGAACTAACCCTAAATTTCTCCCTAAAGTAGTGTCACCCTTTCATATCAATGAAACAGTGGAACTACCAGTCTTCTTCCCACAGCCAGATTCTGTGGCAGAGAGAGCCCTGCATACATTAGATATTAAAAGAGCTCTAATGTACTACATAGATAGAACAAAACCATTCAGGAAAACTAAACAACTATTTATAGCTTTTCAAAAACGTCATACTGGTAACCCCATTTCAAAACAAGGTTTAGCAAGATGGATAGTAAAATGCATCCAAACATGTTACCTTAAAGCTAAAAGACAACTCTTAGTTGCACCTAAAGCACATTCCACAAGGAAAAAAGGAGCTACAATGGCCTTCTCAGGCAATATACCAATGGCTGAAATATGTAAAGCAGCTACTTGGTCCACACCTCATACTTTTACCAAACACTACTGTGTAGATGTGTTAGCAACACAACAAGCCACAGTAGGACAGGCTGTATTAAGAACTTTATTTCAAACAACTTCAACTCCTACAGGCTGACCACTGCTTCTGAGAGGATTACTACTTTGTAGTCTATGCACAGCATGTGTATCTGCAGCTACACATGCCATTGAACGGAAAATGTCACTTACCCAGTGTACATCTGTTCGTGGCATGTTCTGCTGCAGATTCACATGCGCTCTCCCACCTCCCCGGGAGCCTGTAGCCGTTTAAGTTGCAATTAGAAATTGTATATATGTAAATAAACACTACTTTAGCGCAAACTATGTACTTACTTATCTATTCCATTGCATGGACATCTTTACTATTCTCATTCTACCACTCCTACCTCACCCTCTGCGGGAAAACAATCTAATATGGAGTCGATGCCCATGCGCAATGGAGCCGAAAGGGAGGAGTCACTCGGTCCTGTGACTCGAAAAGACTTCATCAAAGAAAAACAACTTGTAACACTCCGAGCCCAATACTAGATGGCAGGAACAATGCACAGCATGTGAATCTGCAGCGGAACATGCCACAAACAGATGTACACTGGGTAAGTGACATTTTCCATATATATATATATATATATATATATATATATATATATATATATATATATATATATATATATTCCATTTGAATGGACATCTCTTTTCTTTATACTCTATCACTCCTACCTTACCCTCTCCGGGAAAGCAATCTAACATGGAGTCGATGCCCATGCGCAATGGAGCAGAAGAGGAGGAGTCACTCGATCCCGTGACTCGAAAACACTTCGTTGAAGAAAAACAACTTGTAATACTCCAAGCCCAACATTAGATGGCAGACGTATTCACAGCATGTGAATCTGCAGCGGAACATGCCACGAACGGATGTACATTGGGTAAGTGACATTTTCCATATATATATATATATATATATATATATATATATATATATATATATATATATATACACACACACATACACACATATATGTTACACAACTTGAAGCTGCGTGTGTCGCGGAACCATCAAAAATTAGGTTACGATTTCCTACTGACGGAAAGAAGCCTCTGCCACACGATGTCTACTTGCTGGTTTCTTTATTTTGGTAAACAGAAACAAACCCAACGCGTTTCAGGAGTCCCAGCTCCATTGTTCACGAATAATCCTTTTCCCTACTTCTATTTCCACATATTGCTTCCCTAGTGTCAATAACCTGAAAAACGGACTACATTCTTTTTTCAAATACGGCGGCCATCTTAAACATAACTATTTTGTGAATTTAAATATGGTTTTAAATTACCATTAAATCTAATTTCTTTACAGTTTTCACTATGTCTACATGCTTTGCATCTCCCACAGATAAAAAACCTTGGATCGTCTTTCTATCCAATGCTGGAATCAAACATTGACTTAATGTATCCTTTAGGGATCTACATCTCCTAAAAGTAAAAGTAGGATAGTCATTAATCATATTAACTAAATTCTCATCTGTCTGTAATACCGGCCAAAACTTGTTAAACATCCTCTTAATCTCCCATGTCTTGTCATGATATGTTGTGATAAATCTAACTTGATTTTTATCTTGTATATTCGTCCTCAATTTAGTTACCAACAAGTCTTCTCTTTTAATCTGTTTGACTTTCAATAATGCTTTCTCTATACTTTTCTCCGAATATCCCCTCTCCCTGAATCTTTTGATCATAATACTTGCTTCTATATCAAAAGAAGTGTCCAAACTACAATTTCTCCTAGCCCTCAGTAACTCACCATATGGAATACTTTGAATGAAGTTCTTAAGGTGATTGCTGGTGGCACGAAGTAGGCTGTTACCAGCCGTGTCTTTTCTAAATAGCTCACATTCTAACTTGTTATTAATCACTCTTACTTTTACATCCAAGAATATAAGCTCTGAGGGGTGTATTACACTGCTAAATTTAAGGTTTAAAGAATATCCACCTAGGGCCTACCTGGAGGGTCTGCTGCATTCTTATGCACTTTCGGTAAAAAAAAAAAAAATAGCTGCTGTCTTGGGGAATTCCACTTTCAGGAACGGATATTCATTCCATTCTATAAGTCCCTGATCTTTCCATTCCTCCAGTTTCTCAAACACTTTTCTCTTTGCGTCCTTGATTTCATCTCTACTTGCAATAGAGTAATGATTTTTATTTAGTAAATGTCCCAAACCATATTACCACATTGCTATATATATATATATATATATATATATATATATATATACACATACACATATACATACACTGTGTATTTGCCTCCAGTTGGGGGACTACCTATAGGTAATCTGGTGGTCTGTTCATATAATAAATAACCTTAATTATTTTTTTTTTTTAACACTTTGGTTCATGTGTAATAAGTTGTTGTGTGACTATTGTGGTATTGCATAAGCTTTGCATGGCTCCTAGATAAGTCTTGGATGCTCATCCACATCTACCTCTAGAGAGCCATGGCTCCATAGACACTGCCTACATTCACTAATAGGGGTTGCCTGGACCTGGTATAAGGTGCCAACACCATAGGTGTCCCCCACACACCAGGCCAGCTTCCAACATTGGTGGGATAAGACACTTGCAATTGCCTTACCACTTTGTCACTAGTAACATTCCACAGGAAAGTCCACAACTAGTCTTTAGGACACACTGCACTTAGTGATTGGGGTAACTAGCCTCTTAGTTTGGGTAAGGTGGGGGTCTGGCATAGCCCTTTCGCCAAACTCTTAGGGAGTCTAGTTACTTAGAGTAGGTAGGTGCACCCCCACTGCTCTAGGTAGAATGTCTAGAAAAACTGTCTTGAAAAACACAACTCAGGTCTCAGACTCTCAGTATGAGAGCTGCACTTTCGAGGAGGAGGAGAAGAAGAAGAAGAAGAAGAATCAGGAATCATAGGGTAGATTAGGCTACACTGTGGAGGGTTAAGAAGAACGGGCGAACACTACAGCAAACTTAGGAGCACTGCAGGTAGTGAAAAGAGGGATCACTCAAGCAGGCCCACTTTTGCTCTTCGTGGGTTGTTACAGAGGTTCTCCAGGGGGAGGGATAGGCCCTCCTCATCTGTCAACACGTCTCATCAGTGTCTGATGGGAACCACCACTCTAATTCAAGAGGGGGTGAGTCCCTAGATAAGGATTGAAGTTAGACCAGGCCAAACTGAGACAGCAGCAGCAGTTAGCCCTAGAAAGGGAGGCTCTGGTAGTGGAAAGGGATAGACTGATTTGGGAGGTAGCTCCCCCGTGGTGGCAACAACAATAATGTAAGAAGGGACTCCAGGGTCAGGGAGGACTCCTATAACTCTAAGAACCTGAGTAAGATAGTCCCACGTTACAAGGGGGGAGGTGACATCCACAAGTGGTTCACTGCCTTGGAGAGGGCCTGTAAAGTACAAAGGGTCCCTCAAAGACAGTGGGCAGCAAACTTGTGGCTCTCCTTCTCTGACAAGGGCAGAGATACACTCCTCACTGTCAGAGAGGAAGATGCAGATCTTAGTGATTACCAGGCACTAAAGAATGCACTCTTAAATGGGTCTGGGCTAACCACAGAACAATACAGGATCAGGTTCAGGGAGACTAAAATGGAGTCTTCCCAGGATTGGGTAGATTTTGTGGACTGCTCTGGAAGGCTGGTTGCATGGAAGCAAAGTAAGTGGATATCAGGCCTTGTACAGTCTACTTTTAAGAGAGCACATTCATAAGAATTGCATTCCTGATCAGCTGCATCAGTACCTGGTAGACTCTGATCTGACCTCTCTAAAAGAATTGAGAAAGAAGGCAGACAAAAGGGTCTGCACCAAAGTGGGCAGGAAGGCTCCACCAGGGAGTGACCACAAGAAGGATTCTGGTAAGGATCAGGACAAGGGTGGAGACAAACATAAAGAAAGAGTCTTCATCAGGCCCACAAAGCTCTTCTGGGGGTGGGTCTAAATCCCCTTCCTCTGCCCACAAGAAACCTTGGTGCTACATATGTAAATGAAAAGGCCATAGGGCAGGTGCCAGCACCTGTCCTAAAAAGAGCACCAAGCCTCCTGCCACTACTACTACCACCACTAGTGCCCCTAGCGGTAGCAACAATACTGGTAGCAGCAGTCAGTCCAGAGGTGTAGCTGGGCTCACCTTGGGGTCTGTAGTGGGCTCTGGGTTAGTCAAGGAGACCACTGAGGCAGTTTTGGTCTCTGAGGGTGGCATTGACCTTGCCACCCTAGCTGCTTGTCCCATTAGTATGGATAAGTACAGGTAGCCTCTCTAATCAATGGTGTTGAGGCTGAGGCCTACAGGGACGCAGGTGCCAGTGTCACAATGGTTACTGAAAAACTGGTGTCACCTGAACAGCACCTACTTGGTCACACGTCCCAAGTGACTGATGCTCAAAACAACACTCAATGCCACCCCACAGCAGTTGTTGACTTTAGTTGGGGGGAGGGGGAGTTTAATGGCCCAAACAACATTGTAGTGTCCTCTGATCTACCTGTGGAGTGTCTGCTAGATAATAACTTGGAGGCTTCAGCTTGGGCTGAAGTGGAGTTGGAGGCCCATGCAGCAAAGCTGGGCATATCTTTGCCCTGACCAGAGCACAGGCTAAGAAGCAGAGGAAGCAAGGAGAACTGGAGCCTGGAACAGTGGCCTAGGAGGCTCCTAGAAAGAAGGCAGGGAGAGTAAAAAGTTATCCCCTGTTCAAACTGCTGGTGAGCATCCCAGTCCTGAGGGAGAGGAACCTACTCCTTTGGTGGAACCTACACCTGAGGAGCTTAAAGCTGATGTAGCTGAGCTCTTAGGTGCAGGGGGGGGGCACCAGGGGGGAAATCAGTTTAGAACAACCAGCCTGCCCTACTTTGGAACATTTGAGACAGCAAGCTGCAGCACAAGAACCAGGCGATGTTAGTGGACACCATAGGGTCTACTGGGACAACAGCTTCCTCTATTCAGAAGTAAGGGACCCTAAACCTGGTGCCACCAGGAGATTGATCATCCCTCTGAAATTTAGGGAGTTCCTGTTAACTTTGGTCCATGACATTCCCCTTGCAGGCCATTTGGGGCAAAGCAAAACTTGGGACAGACTTGCCCCTCACTTTCACAGGCGTCATATGTCTGAAGACACCAAGGAGTTTTGTCACTCCTGTGTGACCTGTGAAGCCAGTGGCAAGACAGGTGGCACACCAATGATCCCCTTAATCCCACTGCCAATGGTTGGGGTACCCTTTGAGGGGTTTTGGGTGGATATTGTTGGTCCCCTGGGCCCTCCAACAACCTCCAGTATTAGGTTTATACTCGTGGTGGTGGACCATGCCACCAGGTATCCATAAACCATTCCTTTTAGGACCGATACAGCCCCTGCAGTGGCCAAAGCTCTTCTGGGAATCTTCTCCAGGGTGGGTTTTCCTAAAGAGGTGGTATCAGATAGAGATGCAAACTTCATGTCTGCATACCTTAAAGCCATGTGGAAGGAGTGTGGTGTCACTTACAAATTTACCACTCCTTATCATTCACAAACAAATAGGTTAGTTGAGAGACTCAATAAAACCCTCACAGCATGCTTGTGGGACTCTCAGAGAAACTCAGAAGGAGGTGGTGTAGGAAGTTGGCTCTGTATGCACTATTTCAAAGTAAGGAATAGTATGCACAGAGTCCAAGGGTTCCCCTCAGAGGTAAGATAGTGGCAAAAAGAGATACTAATGCTCTATTTTGTGGTAGTGTGGTCGAGCAGTAGGCTTATCAAAAGAGTAGTGTTAAGCATTTGTTGTACACACACAGGCAATAAATGAGGAACACACACTCAGAGACAATTCCAGGCCAATAGGTTTTTGTATAGAAAAATATATTTTCTTAGTTTATTTTAAGAACCACAGGTTCAAATTTTACATGTAATACTTTAAATGAAAGGTATTGCAGGTAGGTACTTTAGGAACTTTGAATAATCACAATAGCTTGTATACTTTTCAAATAATTCACATATAGCTATTTTAAAACTAGACACACTGCAATTTTCACAGTTCCTAGGGGGAGTAAGAGTTTGTTAGTTCTTGCAGGTAAGTAAACCACCTACGGGTTCAAGTTTGGGTCCAAGGTAGCCCACCGTTGGGGGTTCAGAGCAACCCCAAAGTTACCACACCAGCAGCTCAGGGCCGGTCAGGTGCAGAGTTCAAAGTGGTGCCCAAAACGCATAGGCTTCAATGGAGAAGGGGGTGCCCCGGTTCCAGTCTGCCAGCAGGTAAGTACCCGCGTCTTCGGAGGGCAGACCAGGGGGGTTTTGTAGGGCACCGGGGGGGACACAAGTTAGCACAGGAAGTACACCCTCAGCAGCACGGGGGCGGCCGGGTGCAGTGTGCAAACACACGTCGGGTTTCCAATGTAAATCAATGGGAGACCAAGGGGTCTCTTCAGCGATGCAGGCAGGCAAGGGGGGGGCTCCTCGGGGTAGCCACCAACTGGGCAAGGGAGAGGGCCTCCTGGGGGTCACTCCTGCACTGGAGTTCCGGTCCTGGGGGCTGTGGGTGCAGAGTCTTTACCAGGTGTCGGGATCTGGGAAGCAGGCAGTCGCGGTCAGGGGGAGCCTCTGGATTCCCTCTGCAGGCGTCGCTGTAGGGGCTCAGGGGGGGCAACTCTGGCTACTCACAGTCTCGTAGTCGCCGGGGAGTCCTCCCTGAAGTGTTGTTTCTCCACAAGTCGGGGGCGTCGGGTGCAGAGTAGCAAGTCTCACGCTTCCGGCGGGAAACGCAGTTGTCTTGAAGTTGCTTCTTTGGAAACAAAGTTGCAGTCTTGGGTGAACAGAGCCGCTGTCCTCGGGAGTTTCTTGGTCCTTCTAAAGCAGGGCAGTCCTCTGAGGATTCAGAGGTCGCTGGTCCTGGGGAAAGCGTCGCTGGAGCAGTGTCTTTTAGAAGTGGGGAGACAGGCCGGTAGAGCTGGGGCCAAAGCAGTTGGTGTCTCCGTCTTCTCTGCAGGGTTTTTCAGTTCAGCAGTCCTCTTCTTCTTAGGTTGCAGGAATCTGAGTTCCTAGGTTCTGGGGAGCCCTTAAATACTAAATTTAAGGGTGTGTTTAGGTCTGGGGGGGTTAGTAGCCAATGGCTACTTGCCCTGAGGGTGGGTACACCCTCCTTGTGCCTCCTCGCAAGGGGGGGAGGGGGGGGATCACATTCCTATCCCTATTGGGGGAATCCTCCATCTGCAAGATGGAGGATTTCTAAAAGTTAGTCACCTCAGCTTAGGGGCTGTCCTGACTGGCCAGTGACTCCTCCTTGTTATTCCCATTATTTCCTCCGGCCTTGCCGCCAAACGTGGGGCCGTGGCCGGAGGGGGCGGGCAACTCCACTAGCTGGAGTGCCCTGTGGTGCTGTAACAAAGGGGGTGAGCCTTTGAGGCTCACCGCCAGGTGTTACAGTTCCTGCAGGGGGAGGTGTGAAGCACCTCCACCCAGTACAGGCTTTGTTCCTAGCCACAGAGTGACAAAGGCACTCTCCCCATGTGGCCAGCAACATGTCTCGAGTGTGGCAGGCTGCTAAAACCAGTCAGCCTACACGGGTAGTTGGTTAAGGTTTCAGGGGGCACCTCTAAGGTGCCCTCTGGGGTGTATGTTACAATAAAATGTACACTGGAATCAGTGTGCATTTATTGTGCTGAGAAGTTTGATACCAAACTTCCCAGTTTTCAGTGTAGCCATTATGGTGCTGTGGAGTTCGTGCTTGACAGACTCCCAGACCATATACTCTTATGGCTACCCTGCACTTACAATGTCTAAGGTTTTGCTTAGACACTGTAGGGGCACCGGGGCGCGCTGAGCCTACACACAACAGGCTTTAATGATAGGATGGCAGGCCACAATATCATAACCTGGAATGTCAGAGGGATGGGTACTCCAGCCAAGAGACACAGAATTATCTCCTTCCTAAAAAGAAGAGGGGTACAGATAGCTATGCTACAAGAGACCCACCTGGCACCTGGAGAGGGAGAAAAGCTAAGACGGAGATGTAGGGGACAGGTGTTTGCCACAGAATATTCAGCTTATGCAAGAGGCGTTCTGATTTGGATTAGGGCGGGGTCCCCCTAACGATTGATTCCGCCAACATAGATAGAGAGGGAAGGTTTGTCATACTAGAGGGGAAAATTACAGGGGCTCCCATTAATCCTGAGTTGTATATATGCTCCCAATCAGGACCAAACCTCATTCATGACAGGTCTGTCCTGACACCTCACTTGACAACACATGGGGGAAGTATTAATAGGAGGAGACTTTAACGCAGTGCTAGACATAGGTTTGGACAGATCCACCCCCCCACTACAGGGGGCAACATCTACCAAAACAGCACAAAAACTAGTTGAGTGGCTAAACACCTGGCGACTGGTGGATGCCTGGCGATTGCAACACCCGACTATCAGGGACTATTCGTTTTATTCGGGCCTCCACCAGGTACACACTAGAATTGATAGGATGGTTTGCACGGCAGGACTGGCGCGAAGTGTGACCCACTCTGAGTACCTTACTCGCACAATATCGGATCACAATCCTCTATTGCTGACACTGAGGGTATCACAGGACAGACCCCCTATACCATCATGGAGAATGTTCCCTGCAGCGCTAGAAGACCAGGCATATAGAGAGGAATTGCGATGTTACCTAACAGAACATATAGAAGCTAACAGGGGTTCCACTTCCACCAGAGCCATAGAATGGGAGACACTCAAAGTAGTGACGAGGGGTTATTGTCTTGGACAGTCTGTGGGGGTAAGACGCACGTTAGAGAGAGAACTAAACGCACTGGAGAAGGTCATCCACGAAGGGGAGTTGAGGCGGGGCCCTGCAGTACAAGTAGATGTAGAATACGATTGTGCGCGCAGAGAGCACTCACAAGTCGAAGAGCGACTTAGATGCCACAGCATGCAGAGATACCTGACATCCTTGCAGTCGGAGGAGGGGAGATCTGGTAAACTACTGGCATGGCTGGTGCGCCCGAATGGAGATAGTGACCCCATCACATGCGTAGTGGACAGAGGGGGAGCACGTAGACTCAGCCCAGAATCCATTAATGATGCTTTCAGAGATTATTACACGCATCTGTACAGGAAGCCCACTGACTTGGGGGACAGGGATTCTTGACAATTTCCTGACTCGGATTCCCCTGCCGATACTGAACCTAGAAGACAGGGTCAGCCTAGGAGGGCCAGTGACCACAGATGAGATAACCGAAGCAATTGCGCAGCTGGCCCCTGGGAAAACCCCTGGCACAGACGGTCTTCCTATGGACTTTTATAAAAAGTATAAACCTTTGCTGGTTCCTAGACTGATGGAAATGTATATGGAATCGGTACAGAGTGGAGAACTCCCATGCACATTACGTGAGGCATTGGTAGTACCACTCCCCAAAACAAATAGCAGGGAGGCATCAGTAGCTGACTACCGCCCACTATCAATGCTAAATAGCGATTTTAAGATCCTCAGTAAGGTCTTGGCCAACCGGCTATTGCCCCACATGCCCACCCTGATACACCCTGACCAGAATGGTTTCATACCGGGTCGCAGCACCTCTCTGAATCTCAGACGAATTTTCTCTATTTTACATATGCCCGGCGAATCGAAGCCACCAACCGGGACCATGCTAGCGGTGGACTTTGAAAAGGCTTTCGACTCGATCAGATGGGACTACTTGAGGGCGGCAATGTTAGGGATGGGCCAGATGGGTGGACCTATTATACTCATCCCCACTAGCACGGGTCAGGACGGGTGGGACAGTCTCCGGTGCGTATCCAGTACACCGGGGAACCAGACAGGGGTCCCCGCTATCCCCATTGTTGTTCGCCCTGGCGATGGCGCCCCTGGCGGCCTGGATGCGTGGTGAAGGAGCGGGCAGAGGGATTCGGTGGGGACCAACGGACCACATTATCTAGCTATATGAAGATGATATTTTAATCTATCTCAGGGATGGGGTGAGCGGTCTCCCCTGGGCTCTAGAGGCCCTAGAGGAGTTCGGAGAGGTATCAGGATTGCGACTTAACCGTAACAAAACATATGTGTTTCCCCTGACGCCTGGTTACAAATATCCCGCAGTGTGCCCAATGGACTTCCAATGGGCCCCGCAGACCTTCAGGTACCTGGGGATTCAGATTTACCATGACCTGGGATACTTAAGGGAGGGCAACCTTGGCAAAGCGCTCCGATCCCTGAGATCTTCAGTAGGATTTTGGCGCTCTCTGAAACTGCCAGTGATGGCCAGAGTGGCGCTGTCTATGATGATCATGCTCCCCCGACTTCTCTACTATTTCGCCAATTTGCCGCCATTGATCCCCCAGGCATGGTTCCGCGACCTAAACGCATTGCTCAGGGAACTAATATGGGACGAGGGGCGTAGACGAACTACACTCACGACTATCTGTAGACCAACCCACATGGGAGGACTGGGAGCACCTGACTTTGAGGCATACTACCTGGCGTCCCAACTACAGTGGATATCCGGCTGGCTCGCGGGCCGGGGCCAGCTGGATTTATGTACTGCCCAAGGAGTAATGGACACGGCATGGATCGCGGCATGTATGGCAAACAGGAAGATAACCCCCCCCGGGGAATAATATAATGATAAAAGTTGCGATGGCATGCTGGAAAAGATGTACGAAAAAGGTGGGAGTGGGTCCCCCATATTCCCCAGCTCTACCACTGTCGGTGCTTGTCCTGGAACCTGGGGGAAGGGGACCGGGAAACATAGGACTTGGCCCTTGGTTGGCGGCTGGAATAGAAGCAGTGGGCGGGCTCTTCAAGGAGGGTGTGATGAGGAGTTTTGCTGAATTAACTGAAAAGGGTGTTCCCGGGGGGAAGTTTCTACTTTAGGGGAAGCTAGCACACACTCTTAAAGCTCACTGGAACACAGTGAATGCGGAACCCGCCACTCACGAGGTCCTGCACTTACTGCTGACATTAGGGGAGGAATCACATCTGATCGCCAAAATATATCGGGCCCAAGTTGAGGCAGCCTTAGACCCTTTACGGTTGCTGAGAGGGCGGTGGGAGAACACGATTGGAAGGGAATTATCTGACTCAGAGTGGAATAGAGTACTGGCCTACCCCCGGATGATATCATGTAACACACGGTTAAGATACATCCAATATAACTACTTACACAGGACGTATCCCACGCCCCACAGACTGTTCCGCATATACGGAGGGGCACCTGGGACTTGCCCGAGATGTGGAGGAGGGGGGGTGGATTTTGACCACATGGTTTGGACATGTCCAGTGATACAGGCTGGCTGGAGGGGAATATTGCCCATCCTAACTGAACTGTTTGAGTTTGAATTGAGGCCTACCCCTGAGCTATGTCTGCTGGGCCTCAGACCAGCTGCTCTTGGTGGAAGGGTGAGGGGACGCTTCCTGGACCTTTCCCTGGCCCTTTATAAGAGACTAATCTCGAGGGGCTGGAAGACTACTGGTCACCCTGTACTGACTGACTGGAAAAGGGATATCTCAGCATGGTCTAGAGCTGAACTACAGGTCCTAAAAGCAGAAGAAGCCAGGAATATCTGCCAGGTTCCTATTGCCCCGGGGTGGGAAGATTTAATGACGAACTGGGATAGTATAAATAAGAGGCTGGCAAACCCAGTCGGAGAAAAAAGTGAAATCCAACCCACACTGAGGATAGAGCCAAACGGGGGACATACATAAACAGACACCCAAAAATGACCCAAAATCACAACTAGACCGCACCGAGAGTATGGATGTGAAGACAATTGGCCCCCTGACCCCCACTCTGCCAACAGTGGTAGCAAGAAGCATGAGAGGGACCTGCCGCCCCCACTGTATGCCGGTGCGCCCTGGGTTGACCCTTTCTCCCGCCCAAAAATTGATACACTATCGTACCTTAAATATTACCAACTATAAGAACTGCTCACACAAAGCCGTAAAGTTGACCGCTTAGGGTCTTTTCCCCCACCTCCAATTGGATCAATCATTAATGTCACTTGGAGTTGTGTACCCTCCACTTCGTGTTTTCCTTTCCTTTCCTCTTCCCTCCCCAATCCCACATTACCCTTGTCCACCCACCTGTAACAATCCTAATTCCCTCCCAAGTTACAAGAGAGAAGGGGTTTAAGTTATTGTTTGATTGTTAATTATACAAAACAGTGAAATGCAAGAAGGAAATACACATTAGCAAGTAAATGAACACAATTTAGTAAATAAAGAACAAAATGATTAACAGTAATAAAAGTAACAAACAATAAGTAAAGAGCAAAGTATAGTATAAAAGCGAAATGTGTACCAAAAGTGGAAATGCAATAAGAATGAACATGTCAATGTATAATAACAAAATGTTAATAAAAATATATAAAAAAAATAAAAAAAAATCACTGTAGGGGCACAGTGCTCATACACTGGTGCCCTCACCTATGGTATAGTGCACCCTGCCTTAGGGCTGTAAGGCCTGCTAGAGGGGTGACTTATCTATACTGTATAGGCAGTGTGAGGTTGGCATGGCACCCTGAGGGGAGTGCCATGTCGACTTACTCGTTTTGTCCTCACCAGCACACACAAGCTGGCAAGCAGTGTGTCTGTGCTGAGTGAGGGGTCCCCTGGGTGGCATAATGCATGCTGCATCCCTTAGAGACCTTCCCTGGCATCAGGGCCCTTGGTACCAGGGGTACCAGTTACAAGGGACTTACCTGGATGCCAGGGTGTGCCAATTGTGAAACAAAAGTACAGGTTAGGGAAAGAACACTGGTGCTGGGGCCTGGTTAGCAGGCCTCAGCACACTTTCAAATCAAAACTTAGCATCGGCAAAGGCAAAAAGTCAGGGGGTAACCATGCCAAGGAGGCATTTCCTTACAGGTGGGATGTCCTATTGCTTTGCCTCCTCTTTGCTTACAGGGAGGTTCCTTGAAAAGGAGTGGGCTACAGCCCCTTTGAGCTTTTGTTTGGACACCCTGTTAAGGGTCCACTTGCCCTGGTAAAAGAAGACTGGGAGCACCCTCCCAAACTAGACATTGTGAATTATGTATTGGGCCTAAGATCTAGAATGGCTGAATACACCAAGAGGGCATCTACGAATCTCCAGGCCAGCCAAGAACTACAGTTGCAGTTACATGACCAGAGGGCTGCACTGCTTATCAGCCAGGACAGAAGGTATGGGTCCTGGAGCTTGTGGTTTCCAGGGCACTACAAGATAAATTGAGTGGTCCCCACACTATTATGGAGAGAAAAGGTAAGGTCACATACCTGGTTGACCTGGGCACTCCTAAACCCCCACAAGGTGCTTCATGTGAATCACCTAAAACCTTATTATGTCAGGGCTGACATGACTCTACCCATGGCCACTGATAAAGGTCAGGGAGAAGAGAGTGGCCCTGTCCCTGACTTCTTCTCCCACAATACAGTGGATGGTTCAGTAGAGGGAGTGGTTCTTGCTGACTGTTTCTCTGACCAGCAAAAGGATAATTGCAGAAACCTCCTGGGTCAGAACTATTCTCCTTAACCCCTGGTCAAACCGCGTGGTGTGAACACACCATTGACACAGGTGACAGTCTTCCTGTCAAAAGTAAAATATACAGCCTGATCATGCCAGGGAATGCATCAAGGCAAAAGTGCAAAAGATGCTTGACCTGGGAGTTATTGTGTCTTCTGACAGCCATTGGGCTAGTCCTAGTACCAAAACACCACTCCCAAAATGGTAAAAGGGAGATGAGGTTCTGTGTGGCTTACAGAGGCCTCAATACAGTAACAAAAGCTGATGCTCCTCAAATCCCTAGGGCAGGTGAGCTGATCGATACTCTGGCTGCTGCCAAGCATTTTAGCACCTTTGATCTAACTGCTGGATACTGGCAGATCAAAACTATGAGAGGATGCCAAACCCAAAATAGCATTCTCTACTCCTAGTGGGCACTATCACTTTAAGGTAATGTCCTTTGGATTGAAGAATGCCCCTGTCACATTTCAAAGGTTGGTGAACAAAGTTCTCCAACGCCTGGAAAGCTTCAATGCAGCTTATCTTGATGACATAGCTGTCTTAATCCCCACCTGGGAGGATCACCTGGTTCACCTTGGAAATGTACTGGAGGCTCTGCAAAAAACACAGGCCCCACTATCAAGGCATCCAAATGCCAGATAGGGCAGAGAAAAGTGGTTTATCTGCCCCCCTTGTAGGTGGAGGCCAGATCCAGCTACTCCAAGGCAAAATCCAGACCATCCTGGATTGAACTGACTGGGTAATATAGGAGGTTAATTAAGAACTGTGGCTCTGTTGCAGCGACCTTAAATGACCTCACATCCAAAAGTATGCCCAAGAATGTTTTATGGACGTCTAGCTGTCAAAAAGCTTTTGATGACCTAAAACAGTTTGTGGGTTCTGCTCCCATACTAAGAAGCCCTGGTTACTCCAAGCAGTTTATTGTACAAACAGATGCTTCTGAGGTTGGGATAGGGACAGTACTCTCTCAACTAAATGATGAGGGCCAGGACCAACTTGTAGCTTTCATAAGCAGAAGGTTGACCCCCAGGCAAAAGCATTGGTCAGCCATTGAGAGGGAGGCCTTTGCTGTGGTGTGGGCCTTAAACAAGCTGAGGCCATACTTGTTTGGCACTCACTTCCTCGTTCAGAGAGACCACAAGCCCCTCCTATGGCTCAAGCAAATGAAAGATGAAAATCCAAATTGTTGAGGTGGTTCATTTCCCTACAGGGAATGGATTATACAGTGGAACATAGATCTGGGAGTAACCACTCCAATGCAGATGGACTCCCCAGATACTTCCACTTAGACAATGAAGATTGAACTGGGTAACATTAGTCTGATTGACCTTTGTTTGCAGGGGAGAGGTTGTGTAGGAAACTACCCTCTTTTTGGTATGGTTACCCCCTTTTCTTGCCTGCTTTTAGTGCGCTTAGACTGTTTTCACTGGAATCCTGCTAACCAGGACCCCAGTGATTGTTCTCTCTCCCTCTAAATTTGGTTGCCTAGGACCTTTGGGCACTCCACAATTGACATGCACCCTTTCACCACAGGTCACTGTAAGTCACCCCTATGTAGTAGTATGTAGTCACCCCAGCGTCTTGAGTCCCTCACGGGTGAGTAGCGTGCTCTATAAGTCTCTTTGATTGATTGATTGGTAGGCCCTCCTAGCCCAGAGGGCTGGTTGCAGGTCCCTGTGTGTGAGGGCACTCCTGAATGAGCAGATGAGCCCCTACGAACTCCAGCTCCATTGCACTGGACTTCGTAAGTGCGGGAAGCTGTTTTACCCGTGTACCAGACACAGGTCACCTGTGCCCAGCTACATAATGGTAACACCGAACCTGGGCATGTTTGGTATCAAACAGGTCATAATCATACCCCAATACTGTTGCCAGTATTGATTTTATGATCCCATGCCTCTGGGGGCTCTTTAGACCCCCCCCATTATTGCTCCTTCCAGTCTTCCAGGATTTTCCAGCCAACCTGACTTGCTGCCAACCCTCAGACAGGTTTCTGCCATCCTGCTGCTTGACCAGCTCAAGCAGGGGAAGGCAGAACAAAGGATTTCCTGTGGGAGAGGGAGGCAACAGTCTCTCCCTTGGAAATAGGTGTTACAAGGCTTGGGAGGGGTGGCCTCCCCAAGCCACCGGTTTGCTTTGAAGGGCACATTTGGTGCCCTCCTTGCATTTTCCGGTTTGCACCAGACCAGAGACTCCCGGTCCCTTCTCTGGTGCAAAACTGGACAAAGGAAAGGAGTGACCACTGCCCTGTCCATCACCACCCCAGAGATGGTGCCCAGAGCTCCTCCAGGTGGCCACTAAATTCTGCCATTTTGAAACCAAGATGTGAAGAGGCCCCAGGGAGTATCTGAGTGGCCACGTCAGGCAGGTGTCATCAGAAAGCCAACTTTGATAGGTGGTCATCTTGCAAGGTGACCAAACCCCCTTTTAGGGCTATTTAGGGACTCCCTTGTGGGTGGGTCCACGGATTCTATATGCAAGACTCCACCAGGACTCCTCTGCATCATTTACTTCTACTTCTGGCCACTGGAACCTCAACTAGACTCTTCACAAACTGACAAGACTGCAACCCCTCCGGACGATCTGCCTTTGCGACATTGTTTCTCCAGCTCCTTCCAGCAATTGCAACATTTTCGCTGCTGTGCATCCTATGGGGTAGGTGAGACTTCAGCTTGCACCAAGAAGCAAGAAGGAATCTCCCTTGGCGTGAAGGAGTCACTCCCCTGCATCTGCAGGCACCTACAGCAACAATGTCCAGCTGTGTGGATCTACTCTTCTCTGGAACTGCATGGATCCTGCATCACAGGTGGTGGTCTGGAGTGCTCCCCTTGGTCCTCTCTGCCTGCTGTCCAACTTGGCAGACGGTGAGCCCTTGCCTCTCTTTGCAAGAAAGTACCCCTGTGCACTGCAACTCTTGTAGC
Source organism: Pleurodeles waltl (assembly GCF_031143425.1). NCBI lineage: Eukaryota > Metazoa > Chordata > Amphibia > Caudata > Salamandridae > Pleurodeles > Pleurodeles waltl. The sequence continues at coordinate 71,696,789 of NC_090451.1, read as the reverse complement.
TACCAAGGCTTGTTCTCTCCTGCTCCAAGGGTTCTTCAGGCTCCAAGTAGCCCCGGCCTCCATTACTTCATCCTAACAAGCACTCTGCTGCTTCTGCAATGTGGGACTCCTCTCCGGGTGTGCTGATAGGGCCTCACTGCAACTGCTGGCAGTGGGTTGCGTGTGGGGGCTGCCACTGCTTTTTCTGGCACTTCTGACTGCTGAAGGTCAGCTTGGACTCCCATTTAAGGGTCACGTCCCCTAGACCTTGCTGGTCCTCTTCAGCCTTGCAACTCTTCTTTTGCTTCTTCTTACATTTGCCAATGCTTGTTGGTTGTTCTTCTAAACCACTGACCATCTGCGACCTGACAAACGACGTGGGACACCATCTGCATGTCTCCATGGGTTCCTCTTCAGCTCCTGGGCTCCACAGCTGGTGTTCTCCTTCCCCCGTCAATCCGAGTCTTCAGCCACAGAAGGGTGGGTTGGTGCTCCTGCCCCCACCGGACATTCCATTGTGGACTGGACTCTGTCCCCTTCTTTCGCAGGTCCTCTTCTTCTAGAATCCACCTTTGGTTACTTCTAGTCTGGTCCTGTTCTTGCACAATCCATTTTCTAAGACCTCTTGTTAGTCCTTGGCAAGACCAGGTACTTTCCTCTGCTCTCCCGGTTGTTGGGGGTCACATAGGTACTCACCTCTTGGAGTCCCTAGTTCTTTCAGCTTCGCTCTAATCACACCATAACCTGTTGTATAGCTATTTTAGCCATGTTTTAGACATGTTGTTTTAAGCTAGCTAGGCTGGCCGCTGTGCACTTTAACCCTGTTACATTTTGTTCAGCATTGCTTTATTTTTCCAGAAATAGCAATATTTGCCATGCTGCTTAATTTTCTTTATTTCATTGTACTTTCGCCTAGGAAAGCATTACGTTCTTAGGAGCACATTTATTTCACTTTGTGCTTTCTCCAAGGCTACAGTCAGATAGGGTTGCCGACAAACATGATATGCTGTGTCTCCAACATGCACATAAAACACACTCATACATGGGGACTGTTTCTTAGAATGTCAACTGTTTTATTACAAAAACACCCCCTTTGTCCCAGACACGTTAGAGGGAGATTCCAGCCAGATGACCACGACTGCATGCTGACTGCTTCGCTGCAGCTACTTGCTTAGATGGTTGGACCCCTGGTCCACATGGGGATGACGTCTCTCTAGACTACAGGCTTCTTCCTCCAGGTATGAGGGATGATGTACCCCCAGGGGGAAACCCTAAGGGCAGATTAGACTTATTGCGGTGTGCTCAGACATAGTGTAGGTAGGAGAAATATATACATCACTCCTAGTGACAGTATGGTAGGAATATTCTTGTGTTTTACCCTTAGTCACCTGTTTATTTTTATTGTGTTTTATCATCCTAGTTATTGCAATACATGCCTTTCTGTTTAAGATGCAGTTATTTCAATAAGTACTTATTGAACCATATTCTGCCTCTGTTGTCTTTGCCTCTATGAGACCCTTTGGTAACTGAGAAAAAGGGAGGGGATCTGATCGACCACGATTCCCCTGAGGGAGGGGTCTTCCTTGTCATGCACCCGGTTGGTACAATCATCTCAGCCAGAGATGAGTCGCTGCTAGTTAGCCGGAGAACCCGGATTAGGCCGACAGGCATCAGGTGGTGTGGAATTCGACTTAGTAGCTCAATCCGTGTGATCCTGTCTCCCAAATCCAGCAGCCTCATTAGCATAATGAGAACTTACACAACATGGCGCCACCAATGTTTGGTCAGGCACTAATATTCGGATCCTCCTAAGTATATCTGTCTCATTTAAGGCTAAAGACACCTCAATACTATACACGGAGACATCTGTGGTATTGAGAATTTCCTCCTCAGCTAAATAGGTAGTACCTATCCTGAGCTGTAGGTTGTTCAAGCTTGAACCTTAAAAGGACTAATCCCCACTAGGTGTCCTTATCTCTCAACATACTTCTAGCATTAAAATGGCGAACCCACAACTGGTAGCAATTGCAGGAAATATGCGACCACCCCTTACTGCACATTTATTGGCAAATGGCCTAACGGCCCGGGGGGTCCAGTTACGTTTGTTGTTGAGGCTCATCCAGCCTATAGAACAGAATTTTTTTTTATTCTTGGGTCACCTTTCCAGCAGTAGATGGGAACACAAATACGTTTCACCACTATACACCTGCAAACATACCTGCACAATACAGAGCTTATGCATATTTAGAAATACCTTTATCTTATCAAGACTATGACAACTGGCTTGATGGCGCCCTACCACATATAATATTCCATGTTAGGTGAGGCCCTCTGAGCAATGATGGCCCAACCTTGCCTTTATTGCCCACATATATACCACATGCTGATACAGCAACCTTAGCGGTAGCTGAGGTTCACCACCTATATATAGAGCTCACAATAGTATACAGATTATTAGTACAGTTTGTCATGCAAACATTAAATACTAACCCGGCATGTGCTGCCCAAGTGCAACAACATGCAGTCAGGCCAGTCACTAACCCTGAGACTGTACATTCGATCATGGGTAAAGTACCCACCAAGCGGGAGGAAATTCTGTTTTGGTTAGCTCAAAAAATAAATGCCTGGAAGTAGTTTTTCCCCATACAGGACCCCAGGATAAACATGGAATTCTCACTATGTTCTTGCCATTCGGAATGATTCCAACAGTTGATAACTGCAATATATGGGGCACGGTATTTGCCACGCTCTATACCACCACACACAGTACACCAACACTTGCCAATCTTCCGGAGGTGTTAAAACAAATTTAAGATGAATATGGAGCTTCCCCAGCCCTGGATTTGGGGATGCAATTAATGGGCAACTTTGCCACGGTATCCTCAATTACATTAAATAATCGTAAAAGGGGAAGCAGTTGCACTAGCTGTGTGCATGTGGCTCAGTGATGTTCCTCCACAGGATCAAGGACGGCAGCTACCAAAGAATATCGCAGAGACCTATTCTAATATTGGTCGAGATAGTCTGGGGGCCAGACCGATTAAACCACAATTTCAAGGCAGATCTAATAAAGATATTACCAAGCAAGCACCTGAAGGTTCCAAAAAACGCTGGGATAAAAAAACAACAAACACCTAAAAAAGAAAGGGGAGAATCTCCACATGAGGAGACCCCACAAAATAGGTATAACCTTAGAAATAGGGATGACATAAAAATGCCTGACATATCAATATACTGATACATGCCAGTCTCGTTCCTTTCAGGACTCAGTGGAAAAAATGCAGTGAGAGGTGGGTGGTCAGAGCAGCGAACAGAGTACGTGAAACCGAGAAAGGACTCACAACGCTATTCTGAAGTTTCAGTTAAAAAAGAAGAGAAAATTCCCCAACAAAAACCCCAATTTAAAAAGAAAAAAGTGGCAGCGGTTACAATTCGACATGCCACTCCAGAAGAGGGCTTTACTGAAGAACAGGAAGTGGGCACTGGCATTGCTTGACAGTGCAGCAGAGGTCACAATAGTTTGCCAGGATCTTCAAGAGCATCTGGAGGTGAAAGCAACTGATTCCTTCTTACAAGTTGGGACTAGGGTGTACAGAGTAACTATTCAATTAGAAGGAGTCTTTGAACGCATAATAGACGCTGCCTTTTGGGACTGCGTCATCTCTATTTATGATAATTTTTCTGGCTGAAAAAGATTGGCCACCAGAATGTATCTGAAATCTCCAATATGGAGAGGATGTGTTAGAAAAATCCTTCTCGCCCCTTGTTCCCAGAAAGCTAGTTGAAATGCATGCAATTGATTGGGCAGTGGCACAGGCACCAGTGTTATATCGCAATCACGTAGGGTGGGACAAAGAGTCCCCCTACCACTTAATACCAATAAAATCCCAACCCCAACAGCCTATTAAATATGATGCTAAAGCACCCATGAGGGAAATCCTCAATTAATTCGAGTACCAGGGTGTCATTGAACCCTCAGACTCATCGATGAATAATCAATTATTTTCAGTTGCTAAACCCGACCATTCATATAGAAGTCTTAGACTACACACATTTAAATAGTCACATAAAAACATTTGCTATACAAAATGCACACAGCACAGTACTTATGAACAATATAATGCGCAGAAAACACAAGACAGCCCTGGATATATCCAGTGGGTTTTTCTGCCAAAATATAGTGCCTGAAAGTAGGGACCTAACAAGTTTAGCGCCCTTGGCTCTCAGAAAAATTCTGCAGACTCCCACAAGGGTACAAGAACAGCCCAGGACTGTTCTCAGCTCGTGTAACATCTATTTTACACTGCGTTGTCATATGTGGATGACATTTATCTCACAGACGACAATCCCATGCAACATTTAAGACGGGTAGCCCGCATTGTTGTTGGATTTTCCGAAATCGGCTACAAATTTAACTTTAAAAAAACAAAAATAGCCTTCCTTAGTGTCCTGTTTCTGGGATACGAATTGTCGTATGACAGAAGTAGCCTGGCGCCCCAATTTTTTGAAAAATGCGCACAACTACAACCTCCAAACACAATAAAAAAAGCTCCATTCAGTGTTGGTGTAGGAAGTTGGCTCTGTATGTGCTATTTCAAAGTAAGGAATAGCATGCACAGAGTCCAAGGGTTCCCCTTAGAGGTAAAATAGTGGTAAAAATAGATAATACTAATGCTCTATTTTGTGGTAGTGTGGTCGAGCAGTAGGCTTATCCAAGGAGTAGTGTTAAGCATTTGTTGTACATACACATAGACAATAAATGAGGTACACACACTCAGAGACAAATCCAGCCAATAGGTTTTTGTATAGAAAAATATCTTTTCTTAGTTTATTTTAAGAACCACAGGTTCAAATGTAACATGTAATATCTTGTTTGAAAGGTATTGCAGGTAAGTACATTAGGAACTTTGAATCATTTCAATTGCATGTATACTTTTCAAGTTATTCACAAATAGCTATTTTAAAAGTGGACACAGTGCAATTTTCACAGTTCCTGGGGGAGGTAAGTTTTTGTTAGTTTTACCAGGTAAGTACGACACTTACAGGGTTCAGTTCTTGGTCCAAGGTAGCCCACCGTTGGGGGTTCAGAGCAACCCCAAAGTTACCACACCAGCAGCTCAGGGCCGGTCAGGTGCAGAGTTCAAAGTGGTGCCCAAAACGCATAGGCTTCAATGGAGAGAAGGGGGTGCCCCGGTTCCAGTCTGCCAGCAGGTAAGTACCCGCGTCTTCGGAGGGCAGACCAGGGGGGTTTTGTAGGGCACCGGGGGGGACACAAGCCCACACAGAAATTTCACCCTCAGCGGCGCGGGGGCGGCCGGGTGCAGTGTTAGAACAAGCGTTGGGTTCGCAATGGAAGTCAATGAGAGATCAAGGGATCTCTTCAGCGCTGCAGGCAGGCAAGGGGGGGCTTCCTCGGGGAAACCTCCACTTGGGCAAGGGAGAGGAACTCCTGGGGGTCACTTCTGCAGTGAAAGTCCGGTCCTTCAGGTCCTGGGGGCTGCGGGTGCAGGGTCTTTTCCAGGCGTCGGGACTTAGGTTTCAGAGAGTCGCGGTCAGGGGAAGCCTCGGGATTCCCTCTGCAGGCGGCGCTGTGGGGGCTCAGGGGGGACAGGTTTTGGTACTCACAGTCGTAGAGTAGTCCGGGGGTCCTCCCTGAGGTGTTAGTTCTCCACCAGCCGAGTCGGGGTCGCCGGGTGCAGTGTTGCAAGTCTCACGCTTCTTGCGGGGAGATTGCAGGGTTCTTTAAAGCTGCTCCTTTGGATAAAGTTGCAGTCTTTTTGGAGCAGGTCCGCTGTCCTCGGGAGTTTCTTGTCGTCTTCGAAGCAGGGCAGTCCTCAGAGGATTCAGAGGTCGCTGGTCCCTTTGGAAGGCGTCGCTGGAGCAGAGTTCTTTGGAAGGCAGGAGACAGGCCGGTGAGTTTCTGGAGCCAAGGCAGTTGTTGTCTTCTGGTCTTCTTCTGCAGGGGTTTTCAGCTAGGCAGTCCTTCTTCTTGTAGTTGCAGGAATCTAGTTTCTAGGTTCAGGGAGAGCCCTTAAATACTAAATTTAAGGGCGTGTTTAGGTCTGGGGGGTTAGTAGCCAATGGCTACTAGCCCTGAGGGTGGGTACACCCTCTTTGTGCCTCCTCCCAAGGGGAGGGGGTCACATCCCTAATCCTATTGGGGGAATCCTCCATCTGCAAGATGGAGGATTTCTAAAAGTTAGAGTCACCTCAGCTCAGGACACCTTAGGGGCTGTCCTGACTGGCCAGTGACTCCTCCTTGTTATTCTCATTATTTTCTCCGGCCTTGCCGCCAAAAGTGGGGGCCGGGGCCGGAGGGGGCCGGCAACTCCACTAGCTGGAGTGTCCTGCGGTGCTGTGACAAAGGGGTGAGCCTTTGAGGCTCACCGCCAGGTGTTACAGCTCCTGCCTGGGGGAGGTGTTAGCATCTCCACCCAGTGCAGGCTTTGTTACTGGCCTCAGAGTGACAAAGGCACTCTCCCCATGGGGCCAGCAACATGTCTCTAGTGTGGCAGGCTGCTGGAACCAGTCAGCCTACACAGATAGTCGGTTAAGTTTCAGGGGGCACCTCTAAGGTGCCCTCTGTGGTGTATTTTACAATAAAATGTACACTGGCATCAGTGTGCATTTATTGTGCTGAGAAGTTTGATACTAAACTTCCCAGTTTTCAGTGTAGCCATTATGGTGCTGTGGAGTTCGTGTAAAACAGACTCCCAGACCATATACTCTTATGGCTACCCTGCACTTACAATGTCTAAGGTTTTGCTTAGACACTGTAGGGGCACAGTGCTCATGCACTGGTACCCTCACCTATGGTATAGTGCACCCTGCCTTAGGGCTGTAAGGCCTGCTAGAGGGGTGTCTTACCTATACTGCATAGGCAGTGAGAGGCTGGCATGGCACCCTGAGGGGAGTGCCATGTCGACTTACTCATTTTGTTCTCACTAGCACACACAAGCTGGTAAGCAGTGTGTCTGTGCTGAGTGAGGGGTCTCTAGGGTGGCATAATACATGCTGCAGCCCTTAGAGACCTTCCCTGGCATCAGGGCCCTTGGTACCAGAGGTAACAGTTACAAGGGACTTATCTGGATGCCAGGGTGTGCCAATTGTGGAATCAAAAGTACAGGTTAGGGAAAGAACACTGGTGCTGGGGCCTGGTTAGCAGGCCTCAGCACACTTTCAATTCAAAACATAGCATCAGCAAAGGCAAAAAGTCAGGGGGTAACCATGCCAAGGAGGCATTTCCTTACACAACCCCCCCCCAAACGAAAGAGGATGAGACTAACCTTTCCCAAGAGAGTCTTCATTTTCTAAGTGGAAGAACCTGGAAAGGCCATCTGCATTGGCATGGGCAGTCCCAGGTCTGTGTTCCACTACAAAGTCCATTCCCTGTAGGGAGATGGACCACCTCAACAGTTTTGGATTTTCACCTTTCATTTGCATCAGCCATCTGAGAGGTCTGTGGTCAGTCTGAACTAGGAAGTGAGTACCAAAGAGGTATGGTCTCAGCTTCTTCAGGGACCAAACCACAGCAAAGGCCTCCCTCTCAATGGCACTCCAACGCTGCTCCCTGGGGAGTAACCTCCTGCTAATGAAAGCAACAGGCTGGTCAAGGCCATCATCATTTGTTTGGGACAAAACTGCCCCTATCCCATGTTCAGAGGCATCTGTTTGCACAATGAACTGCTTGGAGTAATCTGGAGCTTTTAGAACTGGTGCTGTGCACATAGCTTGTTTCAGGGTGTCAAAGGCCTGTTGGCATTCTACAGTCCAGTTTACTTTCTTGGGCATTTTCTTGGAGGTGAGTTCTGTGAGGGCTGTCACAATGGATCCATATCCCTTCACAAACCTCCTGTAGTACCCAGTCAAGCCAAGGAATGCCCTGACTTGAGTCTGGGTTTTTGGAGCTGCCCAGTCCAGAATAGTCTGGATCTTAGGCTGGAGTGGCTGAACTTGGCCTCCACCTACAAGGTGTCCCAAGTAAACCACAGTCCCCTGCCCTATCTGGCATTTGGATGCCTTGATAGAGAGGCCTGCAGATTGCAGAGCCTTCAAAACCTTCTTCAGGTGGACCAGGTGATCCTGCCAGGTGGAGCTGAACACAGCAATATCATCAAGATAAGCTGCACTAAAGGATTCCAGCCCAGCAAGGACTTGATTCACCAACCTTTGGAAGGTGGCAGGGGCATTCTTTAAACCAAAGGGCATAACAGTGAACTGATAATGCCCATCAGGTGTGGAGAATGCTGTCTTTTCTTTTGCTCCAGGGGCCATTTTGATTTGCCAGTACCCTGCTGTTAAGTCAAAGGTACTTAAGAATTTGGCAGCCCCTAATTTGTCTATTAGCTCATCAGCTCTAGGAATGGGATGAGCATCTGTCTTGGTGACAGAGTTGAGACCTCTGTAGTCCACACAAAACCTCATCTCTCTCTTTCCTTCTTTGGTGTGAGGTTTGGGGACTAAGACCACTGGGCTAGCCCAGGGGCTGTCAGAGTACTCAATTACTCCCAATTCCAGCATCTTGTGGACTTCCACCTTGATGCTTTCCTTAACTTGGTTAGACTGTCTAAATATTTTGTTTTTGACAGGCATGCTGTCTCCTGTGTCCACATCATGGGTACACAGGTGTGTCTGACCAGGGGTTAGGGAAAAGAGTTCAGCAAACTGCTGCAGGACCTTCCTACAGTCAGACTGCTGTTGGCTAGAGAGGGTGTCTGAGTAGATCACTCCATCCACTGAGCCATCTTTAGGGTCTGATGAGAGGAGATCAGGGAGAGGTTCACTCTCAGCTTCCTGGTCCTCATCTGTTACCATCAACAGATTTACATCAGCCCTGTCATGGAAGAGCTTAAGGCGGTTCACATGGATCACCCTCTTGGGGCTCCTGCTTGTGCCCAGGTCCACCAGGTAGGTGACCTGACTCTTCCTCTCTAGTACTGGGTAAGGGCCACTCCATTTGTCCTGGAGTGCCCTGGGAGCCACAGGCTCCAGAACCCAGACTTTCTGCCCTGGTTGAAATTCAACCAGTGCAGCCTTTTGGTCATACCACAACTTCTGGAGTTGTTGGCTGGCCTCAAGGTTTTTACTTGCCTTTTCCATGTACTCTGCCATCCTTGAGCGAAGGCCAAGTACATAGTCCACTATGTCTTGTTTAGGCTCATGAAGAGGTCTCTCCCAGCCTTCTTTAACAAGAGCAAGTGGTCCCCTTACAGGGTGGCCAAACAGAAGTTCAAAGGGTGAGAATCCTACTCCCTTCTGAGGCACCTCTCTGTAAGCGAAAAGCAGACATGGCAGGAGGACATCACATCTCCTTTTGAGTTTTTCTGGGAGCCCCATGATCATGCCCTTTAATGTCTTGTTGAATCTCTCAACAAGGCCATTAGTTTGTGGATGATAGGGTGTAGTGAATTTGTAAGTCACTCCACACTCATTCCACATGTGTTTTAGGTATGCTGACATGAAGTTGGTACCTCTGTCAGACACCACCTCCTTAGGGAAACCCACTCTGGTAAAGATACCAATGAGGGCCTTGGCTACTGCAGGGGCAGTAGTCGACCTAAGGGGAATAGCTTCAGGATACCTAGTAGCATGATCCACTACTACTAGGATGTACATATTTCCTGAGGCTGTGGGAGGTTCTAGTGGACCAACTATGTCCACACCCACTCTTTCAAAGGGGACCCCCACCACTGGAAGTGGAATGAGGGGGGCCTTTGGATGCCCACCTGTCTTACCACTGGATTGACAGGTGGGGCAGGAGAGGCAAAACTCCTTAACCTTCTGGGACATATTGGGCCAGTAGAAGTGGTTGACTAACCTCTCCCACGTCTTGGTTTGTCCCAAATGCCCAGCAAGGGGAATATCATGGGCTAAGGTCAGAATAAACTCTCTGAAACCCTGAGGCACTACCACTCTCCTAGTGGCACCAGGTTTGGGATCTCTTGCCTCAGTGTACAGGAGTCCATCTTCCCAATAGACCCTATGTGTTCCATTTTTCTTGCCTTTGGACTCTTCAGCAGCTTGCTGCCTAAGGCCTTCAAGAGAGGGACAGGTTTCTTGTCCCTTACACAACTCTTCCCTTGAGGGTCCCCCTGGGCCCAAGAGCTCAACCTGATAAGGTTCCAGCTCCATAGGCTCAGTTCCCGCAGAGGGCAGAACTTCTTCCTGAGAAGAGAGGTTCTCTTTTTGGTGTTGTGTTGCAGCTGGTTTCCCAGCTGACTTTCCTTGTCTCCTGGTAGGCTGGGCCATTCTTCCAGACTCCAGCTCTACTTTTTCACCCTGTGCCTTGCACTGTGCCCTAGTCTTGACACACACCAGTTCAGGGATACCCAGCATGGCTGCATGGGTTTTCAGTTCTACCTCAGCCCATGCGGAGGACTCCAGGTCATTTCCAAGCAAACAGTCTACTGGGATATTTGAGGAGACCACCACCTGTTTCAGGCCATTGACCCCTCCCCACTCTAAAGTTACCATAGCCATGGGATGTACTTTAGTCTGATTGTCAGCATTGGTGACTGGATAAGTTTGTCCAGTCAGGTATTGGCCAGGGGAAACCAGTTTCTCTGTCACCATGGTGACACTGGCACCTGTATCCCTCAGGCCCTCTACACTTGTCCCATTAATTAAGAGTTGCTGCCTGTATTTTTGCATGTTAGGGGGCCAGGCAGCCAGTGTGGCTAAATCCACCCCACCCTCAGAGACTAATGTAGCTTCAGTGTGACAACTGATTTGCTCTGGGCACACTGTTGATCCCACTTGGAGACTGGCCATTCCAGTTTTAGCTGGATGGGAGTTAGAAGTGGTATCTTTCTTGGGACAGGCCTTGTCTCCAGTTTAGTGTCCAGACTGACTACAGTTTCGACACCAGGCCTTTTTGGGATCAAAGTTTTTACCCTTGTACCCAGGATTGTTTTGTGAAGAGGCTCTGGGCCCACCCTCCTGTGCAGGTTTTTGGGGGCCTGTAGAAGACTCTTTACTATTTTTATTTTTGGCTGTCTCACCACCTTTCCCCTGGGGAGGTTTTGTGACCCCTTTCTTTTGGTCACCCCCTGTGGAAGTTTTGGACACCCTAGTCTTGACCCAATGGTCCGCCTTCTTTCCCAATTCTTGGGGAGAAATTGGTCCTAGGTCCACCAGATGCTGATGCAGTTTATCATTGAAACAATTACTTAATAGGTGTTCTTTCACAAATAAATTGTACAGCCCATCATAATCATTTACACCATTTCCTTGAATCCAACCATCTAGTGTTTTTACTGAGTAGTCTACAAAGTCAACCCAGGTCTGGCTCGAGGATTTTTGAGCCCCCCTGAATCTAATCCTATACTCCTCAGTGGAGAATCCAAAGCCCTCAATCAGGGTACCCTTCATGAGGTCATAAGATTCTGCATCTTTTTTAGAGAGTGTGAGGAGTCTATCCCTACACTTTCCTGTGAACATTTCCCAAAGGAGAGCACCCCAGTGAGATTTGTTCACTTTTCTGGTTTCACAAGCCCTCTCAAAAGCTGTGAACCATTTGGTGATGTCATCACCATCTTCATATTTAGTTACAATCCCTTTGGGGATTTTCAACATGTCAGGAGAATCTCTGACCCTAGTTATGTTGCTGCCACCATTGATGGGTCCTAGGCCCATCTCTTGTCTTTCCCTTTCTATGGCTAGGATCTGTCTTTCCAAAGCCAATCTTTTGGCCATCCTGGCTAACTGGATGTCCTCTTCACTGGAGTTATCCTCAGTGATTTCAGAGGTGTTGGTCTCTCCTGTGAGGGAGCCAGCATCTCTGACTATTATTTTTGGAGTCAGGGCTTGAGAAGCCCTGTTCTCCCTAGATAGGACTGGTGGGGGGGAATCCCCCTCCAAGTCACTATCATCTTCATCTGTGTTGCCATCCACAGAGGGGTTGGCTCTGTCATACTCTGCCAACAGCTCCTGGAGCTGTAGTTTGGTAGGTTTGGAGCCCATTGCTATTTTCTTTAGTTTACAGAGTGACCTTAGCTCTCTCATCTGTAGATGGAGGTAAGGTGTGGTGTCGAGTTCCACCACATTCACATCTGTATTAGACATTATGCTTCTAAAAGTTGGAATACTTTTTAAGAAACTAAAACTGGTTCTAGAATCTAATTCAAACTTTTATAAACTTTTAAACTCTAAAAGAAATGCTAACAGGGACTAACACAAGGCCCTAGCAGGACTTTAAAGAATTTAGAAAACTTTTCAAATTGCAAAAATCAATTTCTAATGACAATTTTGGAATTTGTCGTGTGATCAGGTATTGGCTGAGTAGTCCAGCAAATGCAAAGTCTTGTACCCCACCGCTGATCCACCAATGTAGGAAGTTGGCTCTGTATGTGCTATTTCAAAGTAAGGAATAGCATGCACAGAGTCCAAGGGTTCCCCTTAGAGGTAAAATAGTGGTAAAAATAGATAATACTAATGCTCTATTTTGTGGTAGTGTGGTCGAGCAGTAGGCTTATCCAAGGAGTAGTGTTAAGCATTTGTTGTACATACACATAGACAATAAATGAGGTACACACACTCAGAAACAAATCCAGCCAATAGGTTTTTGTATAGAAAAATATCTTTTCTTAGTTTATTTTAAGAACCACAGGTTCAAATGTAACATGTAATATCTTGTTTGAAAGGTATTGCAGGTAAGTACATTAGGAACTTTGAATCATTTCAATTGCATGTATACTTTTCAAGTTATTCACAAATAGCTATTTTAAAAGTGGACACAGTGCAATTTTCACAGTTCCTGGGGGAGGTAAGTTTTTGTTAGTTTTACCAGGTAAGTACGACACTTACAGGGTTCAGTTCTTGGTCTAAGGTAGCCCACCGTTGGGGGTTCAGAGCAACCCCAAAGTTACCACACCAGCAGCTCAGGGCCGGTCAGGTGCAGAGTTCAAAGTGGTGCCCAAAACGCATAGGCTTCAATGGAGAGAAGGGGGTGCCCCGGTTCCAGTCTGCCAGCAGGTAAGTACCCGCGTCTTCGGAGGGCAGACCAGGGGGGTTTTGTAGGGCACCGGGGGGGACACAAGCCCACACAGAAATTTCACCCTCAGCGGCGCGGGGGCGGCCGGGTGCAGTGTTAGAACAAGCGTTGGGTTCGCAATGGAAGTCAATGAGAGATCAAGGGATCTCTTCAGCGCTGCAGGCAGGCAAGGGGGGGCTTCCTCGGGGAAACCTCCACTTGGGCAAGGGAGAGGGACTCCTGGGGGTCACTTCTGCAGTGAAAGTCCGGTCCTTCAGGTCCTGGGGGCTGCGGGTGCAGGGTCTTTTCCAGGCGTCGGGACTTAGGTTTCAGAGAGTCGCGGTCAGGGGAAGCCTCGGGATTCCCTCTGCAGGCGGCGCTGTGGGGGCTCAGGGGGGACAGGTTTTGGTACTCACAGTTGTAGAGTAGTCCGGGGGTCCTCCCTGAGGTGTTGGTTCTCCACCAGCCGAGTCGGGGTCGCCGGGTGCAGTGTTGCAAGTCTCACGCTTCTTGCGGGGAGATTGCAGGGTTCTTTAAAGCTGCTCCTTTGGATAAAGTTGCAGTCTTTTTGGAGCAGGTCCGCTGTCCTCAGGAGTTTCTTGTCGTCGTCGAAGCAGGGCAGTCCTCAGAGGATTCAGAGGTCGCTGGTCCCTTTGGAAGGCGTCGCTGGAGCAGAGTTCTTTGGAAGGCAGGAGACAGGCCGGTGAGTTTCTGGAGCCAAGGCAGTTGTTGTCTTCTGGTCTTCTTCTGCAGGGGTTTTCAGCTAGGCAGTCCTTCTTCTTGTAGTTGCAGGAATCTAGTTTCTAGGTTCAGGGAGAGCCCTTAAATACTAAATTTAAGGGCGTGTTTAGGTCTGGGGGGTTAGTAGCCAATGGCTACTAGCCCTGAGGGTGGGTACACCCTCTTTGTGCCTCCTCCCAAGGGGAGGGGGTCACATCCCTAATCCTATTGGGGGAATCCTCCATCTGCAAGATGGAGGATTTCTAAAAGTTAGAGTCACCTCAGCTCAGGACACCTTAGGGGCTGTCCTGACTGGCCAGTGACTCCTCCTTGTTATTCTCATTATTTTCTCCGGCCTTGCCGCCAAAAGTGGGGGCCGGGGCCGGAGGGGGCGGGCAACTCCACTAGCTGGAGTGTCCTGCGGTGCTGTGACAAAGGGGTGAGCCTTTGAGGCTCACCGCCAGGTGTTACAGCTCCTGCCTGGGGGAGGTGTTAGCATCTCCACCCAGTGCAGGCTTTGTTACTGGCCTCAGAGTGACAAAGGCACTCTCCCCATGGGGCCAGCAACATGTCTCTAGTGTGGCAGGCTGCTGGAACCAGTCAGCCTACACAGATAGTCGGTTAAGTTTCAGGGGGCACCTCTAAGGTGCCCTCTGTGGTGTATTTTACAATAAAATGTACACTGGCATCAGTGTGCATTTATTGTGCTGAGAAGTTTGATACTAAACTTCCCAGTTTTCAGTGTAGCCATTATGGTGCTGTGGAGTTCGTGTAAAACAGACTCCCAGACCATATACTCTTATGGCTACCCTGCACTTACAATGTCTAAGGTTTTGCTTAGACACTGTAGGGGCACAGTGCTCATGCACTGGTACCCTCACCTATGGTATAGTGCACCCTGCCTTAGGGCTGTAAGGCCTGCTAGAGGGGTGTCTTACCTATACTGCATAGGCAGTGAGAGGCTGGCATGGCACCCTGAGGGGAGTGCCATGTCGACTTACTCATTTTGTTCTCACTAGCACACACAAGCTGGTAAGCAGTGTGTCTGTGCTGATTGAGGGGTCTCTAGGGTGGCATAATACATGCTGCAGCCCTTAGAGACCTTCCCTGGCATCAGGGCCCTTGGTACCAGAGGTAACAGTTACAAGGGACTTATCTGGATGCCAGGGTGTGCCAATTGTGGAATCAAAAGTACAGGTTAGGGAAAGAACACTGGTGCTGGGGCCTGGTTAGCAGGCCTCAGCACACTTTCAATTCAAAACATAGCATCAGCAAAGGCAAAAAGTCAGGGGGTAACCATGCCAAGGAGGCATTTCCTTACAGTTGGGCTTTTTAAACTTTGGCAGATCATATCTTCCAGATTATGCACAGCGCATTAAACCATTGTATGACTTAATACGTACTGATTTTACTGGTAAATTTTGGACTGTCCAACATACAGGCATTCTAAAAGCTTTGCAAAAAGGCATGCTTGAAGCAAAACACTTGCATACAAGGGACAATAAAAACATTTGGTCATCCCAGTAATTGCTGGTGCCATTGATTTCACCTATGTGACATTCAATGAGGGTGAAACCGTCCCAAATGCACGTAAATCTCACTTATGTTCCACAGCTGAACAACGCTTTCCTTCTACTGAGAAAATACTCACTGCTGTCCAGGTGGCGCTCCTTAGAGAGATACCTCTTGCCCAGGGGAAGTGCATTATTGTCGTATCCCCGATTCCAGGCCTTGAGGCTGTTACTAAAGCGAGCGTTCCAAACGTTAAAACACTACATCCATGTTGGATCCAATGGGCAACGTCTCTGACAGCCACTTCTGTTGATTATGTCTTTGACTCCAAGTTACAGACCCAATAAATCTTACAATATGAACTTGAGTATCCAGTTCCAGCAAATACATTGCCTATCGAATAATATAAAATTTTGTACACTGATGGTTCAGCCCAACCAGTGATAGGAACAAAACATCAATACTTTGCTGCTTGCGCAGTCGTGAGTGGTTACATGAAGGATTGCAAGTTCCATTCACAAAATACTTATACGCAGATTGCACTGCACAACTTGCAGAGCTCAAGGCTCTGGGGATGGCACTGGAACATACGGATCCTGAGCAGGTGACGTTGATTGTCTGTGATTCGTACTATTGTGTCCAGTCCTTCAATTAATATCTGCATTACTGGTGCCAAAATGGGTTCAGAGATTTAAAAGGCAACACTGTTAAACACAGACTTCTGTGGGGGAAAGTGGCAGAGCTGAAAGAAACGCTACCTAATGTCCATGTTGTGCATACACTAGGAAATCAGCGTGTTGGAATACACGTTGATGGAAATACCCTGGCTGATGAAGCAGCCAAATCAGCAGTACCTATGTCTGAAGAAACCTACAACCGAGGACTCCCACCTCACTCTGAATGCAAGTCTTGACCCCTGTGCACCTGACGCCCACAGCCCGTGTCCAGGTGGTCCACCCAGCAAGAGAGGGCCCCAGACGATTGCGAGCAAGTGCCCACCCTGGGTTGACCCCTCCACGACGAGGCCTGCAGAGGGAAACCCGGGGACCCCGCGACTGCGAAGCTCCAGATGAAGATATCAGACACTTAAGAACATTCTGCGCCCGCAGCCCCCAAGCCTTGGAGAAACCGACCCCCGGTGACCCATCATTCAACAGGCGGCCCTCCTCCATATCCGACCGGTAGTGTCCCCCTGGACCTCGCCTGCAGCCTCTGAGTCACCCCTGGGGTCTCCTCACAGACCAGCATTGGAAACCTGACGTCCTGTTTGCACCCTGCACCCGGCCGCTCGTGTGCCACTGAGGGTGTGTGTTTGGTGCCTACTTGTGGCCCCTCCAGTGCTCTTCTAATCCCCCCGGTCTTCCCTCAGAGTTGCTTACCTGCGTACCTGGTACTTACCTGCAGCCAGGCCTGATTCCAAGTACCCCTTATCTCCATAGGAGCCCATGTTAAATTTGTTCAACTTTGACCCCTGCAACCGGCTGGCCCCATGTTGCTGGTGGTGGGTGTTTGGTGTTAACTTGAACCCCAAACCGTGGACTTTCTAAAACGCAGAGACTGAAACTGTAAGTGTTGTACTTACATGTAAACCGACCTAACATTTCTTCCCCCCAGGAACTGCTTCTGAAAATTGCAGTGTGTCCATCTTTAAAATAGCTTTTTTGCCAATAATTCAAAAACTCTTTTACTTACCTATTTCAAACAAAGTACTGTTGATACCTGGGTGAAATATGAAACCTTTAAGGTACTTACCTGCAACTTGAATCTTGTGGTTCTAAAAATATACTAAGAAAACATATTTTTGCAATATAAAAATAGTTGGTCCGGAGTTAAGTCATTGAGTGTGTGCTTCTTCTGTTTACTGCGTGTGTACAACAAATGCTTTGCACTACCCTCTGATAAGCCTAACTGCTCGACCACACTACCACAAAAGAGAGCATAGGCATTATGTACTTTAGCCTCTGTTAAGCCTCTGGGGAACCCCCACACTCTGTGCACACTATATCTCACTGTGATATAGTATATACAGAGCCAGCTTCCTACAAACTCATTCTAAGCTAAAGGTGGATGATGAAACACTAACAGCCATGGCAACTCCGGCTGACGGTACGCCTTTTTCTAAAGCGTACCCTGCTAAATATTCCTACTGGATGGCAGGCTTGTTTAATGCACAAGTAACAGTACTAGGAGTGGGAGTTCGAAAAATTCCCTATAAAGAACTAAGACATGGATTAGTAAAAGCAGCGCATGCAAGAGTTGCTTCTGCCCATGCTGGTGTGGTGGCTATCATTTCAATATTACAATCACGATATTGGTGGCCAGGTCTATACATTCAGACCAAGCAGTATGCCCTTTGTTGTGACATCTTCCAGCAAATAAGAGTCCACAGTGAAACGCCCACCACAGACACCCCTCCTCATTTCTAACAAACAATTACAATGTGTTTACCTGGACTGTTGTGGTCCCCTGACACCAGATAGTGCATACAAAGACATCCTAGTCGCTATTGACGCATGCTTCAGATTTCTTTGGGTTTGGACACAATGCTCGGCTAACGCTCAAACTGTTAATAAAGATTTGTGAGTCTTTATTGGTACATATGCTGTTGCGGCTTTTCACTCGGACCGGAGGCCATATTTTTGCCTCAAGGGCTTACAGGGACGCCATCGCTTCATTAGGGTTCCAATTGCATTACTCGTCTCCATTTCATCCCAAGCAGAATAGTGTAGTGGAGCGACAAAACCGAGATTTAAAGCAATCCTCAACAGCAAGAGTATTAGGCACGGGTTGCAGTTGGCTTACACGCCTATATGAAGTCCAGAGAGCACTTACCAATCTGCCTAAAAGGTCTGTGAGGGGGCGTACCTCATACAAATGCCTTTTTGCAACTCAAAAAGTATGTTCCAGATCTTGATGGTCCTGTTGTGGAGGTGGCGGATACATCCTTTGACATAAATGAACAGGTCACTGTCTTGCAGGACTTACAACAGTTCCCTGAGGACAATGCAGCTGTCAATGCTGCCTCCTTCGGAATCAGGGATGTACCAGTAACATCTACCGGCTGGATTCCTAAACTTGGGGATCTAGTGTGTGAAAAGATTGCTGTGAAAAAAGGAATTTGGTCCTTCTTATCGTGCTCCAGTTCCAGTCCTGGGAATACATGATACCAGAACTCTGATTTTACCACTGCTGCCTGGTTCTAAATAAAATCGCTTTGTCTCCATTGATAATGTCAAGCTACACCATGTTGCTGATCCTGCACAGCAGACCTACAGGAAACCTGAGTAGTGCCTGAATCCCTCTCATTACAGACCAGGATGTTCCCCTACAAGTTTTCAACAACAATGTTGATACCTCCCCAAGCTTGGGGAGGGTGGAAAATGAGCTGTCATTAGTTCCACTTACAACTACTTCTACAATCAGTAATGAAAATAATGAGCAATTTCTTACAAATTCTACACAAACGGATGTCGTAATTTACTATGAAACACCAAGGGAGTCCTCAGCAAGTTCTCCTCTTCAAAACACCGCTCCAGTTTTTTCGCTAACAGATTCTGGTTATTTTGTCGACATTAACGACACTTTCAATGACTCATCTGCCTCTACTGTAATAGAACTGTCGAGCACATAAGCTGATATACTGGTTTAAAATTGACTATCTCATTCGTCCATGGACTTATCTATGGCTTTTTCTGACTATATTTGCCTTTCTCCTTTGGATTGGGTTTGTCATTGTCTTCTTTCTCCTGATGCATGGTCATTTTCTTCCTGAACGTTCTACAGTAGAACTGGTGAATGAGGTTTTAAAACCACATTTTTCATTGCACAAAATTCACAGAGAGTTGTCTCTGGTGAACATTACAGCCATACCAATTTTTGATGGGATTGTATGAGACAAAGTATTATTATTTGATATATATGGGTCAACTGAGGTCATTCAAATACCGTATGTATTCAAACTTTCAATGACTGATGTAATCACACCTGGAGTGGTTTCTGATGATTGGCATGTGAAAACTGTGTATGCTATGATGTCTGATCTACAGTATTATAGAGTATTTGAAAATGAAGATGTATACCAATTTAAAGGAAATTATGGAGACATGGTATGATTATTATGGACATTATTACATTCACAGAGCAAATACCCCAAAGACTATTTTTAAATATACACAATGGGAACACTGTTCTAAAACGTATACCGAGAAATTTGCATATTTTCTGGGCACAATGTCAAGAATGCGGAGTCATATTATTTTAAATTGCCAGAAATAGAAAATCAACATGTTTTATTGACAGATACAAAATTGATATACCCTGATTCATTTGTTTCCCGATTGGCTATAGAAGGCTATGAGTACTGGTTGAAGTCAATTGACTTAAAAAGTGTGTGGGGAACAAAAAATTGTCAAATAAGAGGAAGAGGAGCTTTATTTAGAGCATGTATGATTCCTGTTCAAATGATATTTTTAAACAAAACAGTACAACAAACAAGCTGTTTAGGCTTAGAAATCATTAAGGAATTGAATGCACCCAGTATTCCCATCCCTGCAAAATTTTACAAATGGGAAAATTATATAAATGCGTCCGAATATCAGTTCAATGAATGGGTCCAGAATGGTACATTTAACACATCATTTTCATGTCCTGGTGGGTGGTTATTGTGGCCTGTAGACACCAATGAGTGCCATACGCATTTTAACTCCTTGGGGTTTTAGAATGAATAGGCCGGGCCCTCGCTATGTGTCATCGGAACACTCGGGTATAGTGACAACATATAGGGCCTCATTCTTGTCGAAAGACCGCGGAGGCCATTCTGGCTTTCCCGCTGGGCTGGCGGACAACCGCCAGAAGGCCGTCCGCCAGCCCAGCGGGAAACCCCTTCCCACGAGGAAGCCGGCTCCGAATGGAGCCGGCAGAGTGGGAAGGTGCGACGGGTGCAGTTGCACCCGTCGCGAATTTCAGTGTCTGCTAAGCAGACACTGAAATTCTTTGTGGGGCCCTCTTACCATGGGCACTGCAGGGGCCCCCAGGGGCCCCACGACACCCCATACCGCCATCCTGTTCATGGCGGGCGAACCGCCAGGAACAGGATGGCGGTATGGGGTGTCGGAATCCCCATGGCGGCGCAGCAAGCTGCGCCGCCATGGAGGATCCCTGAGGGCAGCGGAAAACCGGCGTGCCCTGCGGGGCACCGCCAGCCTGTTGGTGGTGCTCCCACCGGCCCCGGCGGTCCTTGACCGCCGGGGTCGGAATGACCCCCATAGTGTAGGGAAACTATGCCAGCAATGGATGAAGGTCTCCTCACTAGATGTGGTCAAAGAACATCTAAGTCTCCTGTCCAATAAGACAGATTTACAGGATTTCCTGTTAGGCCCCAGGACACCACGCAGAAAACGCTTCTTATATGCTGCATATAATGAAATATGGAAGCTTTCCCAACAAGAGGTGGCTACCTGGCTAAGGCAAATAAATCAGAAAAACTTACAGAAAGCATTAGCCGTTGTAGATAATGGGATTCACACCTTGTCCGACCAAATATATACCTTAAATAACATTGTATCCTCTGCAATAGATATAGTAGAGTGATGTTTCATTTTTGCAACATGGACAAAGTCAGCTATGCAGTTAGGTTGGACACTACAAACATTGAAAGCATGTCGCGTTCCCTGGCAATGTGAGCGCAAGGGAGATTTTTTCCACATTAAATTTAATGCGACAACAACAAATAATGGCTAAGAAAGAAGCAACATATGTCATGTTGAATATTGAAAATGTACAATTTACATCCTGTTTGAAACTCACTCCAGTGGGCAGATATGAAAGGTTGGGAGATAGTTATATGCATGGAGTGTGGGAGCTTCCTTTCTTATACAAATGTTTCAATGCCATGAAAGAGGTCTTTCTTAGCAGTAGTAAATGTGAGAGTTCTGTGAGCCATCCAATGGTTTGTAAACAGCTGCTCTTGCACTGGGCGTGTAATGCCTCCGCAGCAAATTTGGCTTGTTATCTGAATGGAGTCTCAGTCCCCTTGATTAGACCTGCGTTCCATGTGCTTTCCAATGGAAGCTATGTGCTCCTTAACTTTGAGAACTGTTGTGGAGTGCGAGTCGGAATAGCTTACATCATTTTGGTCTCCCAAATTGTTACGTGCTGCAGGAATGTCCTTTTTCCCCCTACGCAGTTTCAAGGAGTAACAGACGTTTGGCCTCATATTGCTACTTCTGATGTGAATTTTGACAAGTTGAGCAGACTAAAGGCTTTATTGTTTCAAAAACATGTTGTGCTTACGTCTGCATGCGAGTCCTATGCGCTTCAGGTTGTGAGGTCATTGGCGAAGATTCAGTCCCTTTAAACTACAAACTTTCCGAGACACTTTGGTGAACTCGTGGGACGAATATTTAATTTGTCCAGTGCAAATGGAATCGCCCAACTTTTTAAGGCTGTTGGTTCTGATTTTGTTCACACCTTCTCCTCCGTATTCGGTTTAATGCCATCAGCCATACATCCTATATTTTCTAGTGTTTTCAGGGGATTTCTGATTACTTTGGCTATAATAGGTGGCATTTTGCTGTTGCTACTTTTTTTGCGCAATGGCTGTCCCGTCACAGCAAGGAGTACTGAAAGCGCTACCGCCAGCACAAATGTGTCTTGAACGCATGATACAGTATTTTGGAGCACCACTCCTGGAACAGCTGGAGTGTGGCTGGTCTGTGTCATTCCGTCCGGTTTTGGATTGTGTGCAGCCCCTGTTTCGATGCCTCTGGTGCCTCTTCGAATGTGCACTAAAAGTCTGTCTTTCTATGCAGCGCTTGCTTTCATTGGACGCTGATCTGTTGATGTTCTCAGTGAGGGCTCATTATCAGACATGTGCGTTGACAGTGTGTTTGCTACGGGAAGCCATTTATGAGTTGCCTTTTGTGGATTCCGCGACTCTTAACCACATGGAGGGCATGACATGGAATGCTGCTGCCTCAGCTAGAGCGCAGGCTTTGAAACACGAGTGCTATGTGGCTTTTCTTGAATAGGATCTGGATATTTTATCACCTGCCGAAGTAGAACATCTCCTGGTTTCAATTGTCCCGGATGTAATTGGCGATTTCCAAAGGGACACTGACTATTAAATTTGGCTTGTTCATATTGTCCTTTTCCTGCCACAGTGTCTCTTAACTTTGACATATATATTTTATTTTAGCGTAAGAGTTATTAGAGTTCTTTTACTTTAAGCTTTTAAACCACCTTTGACCGGCAAGGGGAGAGTGTTGTATAGCTATTTTAGCCATGTTTTAGACACGTTGTTTTAAGCTAACTAGGCCTGTCGCTGTGCACTTTAACCCCTTGAGGTCCATGGGTGTAATGGTTACGTCCATGGCTGCTCCTCTCAGGCGCCATGGACGTAACCATTACGTCCATTTACTGACCCTCGGGGGAAGCGAAGGCGCTCCCCCTGAGGGCCACCCCCCCCAGGTCAGGGCTAGAAGGGGAATAGCTTCCCTTTCCACCCCTGCCCCCCCCCCCATGACATCAGCGTGCGATCGCTGTAGTAATACTCCTTTGTATTTGTACTCCTTGGTAGTAAATGTATTTACTTACCTAAAACATGCAACTACCCAAACCACAGGACAACCACTGCCAAAACTGCATCAAGCCACAGCAAAGGAAGCAAAAGCATTGAACTACAACAAAAAGGAGAAATAAACTGTTATTATCATAATTGCAAATACTTTGCCAGTTGACAAACACCCTGCCACCAACCATTTTTAAATTTTTCCTCGTGTCTAGTGTTCTCTGCTTGGGGGCAGATGGGCCTAAAAAAAATAGGCCAATCTGCCCCCAAGGGGGAAGAAATGCCATAGAATATATTGCCCCCCTTTGGGGGGTGACCCTTGCCCAAGGGGCCACCCCCCACACACAAAACACACACATGATCCCTGGCACTAAGTGGATTCTGCCCCCCCGGGGGTAGATGGACCTAAAAAAATATATATATTTAATACTACAAAGGAGTATTGTTGTTGTGCATGAATGACATGTTTGTGTAGGATTGTGTGTGAAATTGTCCTTAGATTTATACACAATGATTATTGTGTTGTCTTATGTCTAATTTGCTTTTTTTTCCTTTTTTTAGATGGATATCATTGGTGATTGCTGTGGCTGTGCAGAGTAGTTGCTGGTGAGTCAAGCTTTTTCAGGCAAGTGAGCGGTATAGTTTTGGAGTTTATAACTCTTAGTGATAAAGCTACACTTTGTTTGTTACTTATCTTACACGGTGCTTGTTGTTGGTGGTGCATTTATCCAGTTAATTTTTGTAGGAAGGATCATGGATAGCCGTAGGATGACCGCTCAGCAGGTTGTTGGTGTGCTTTTTGAGTCATCTTCTGACCATGGTTATGAGACTGACTCTGTAGTGAATCCTAGTTCGTTTTAATGGGATAGCAGGAGTTAGCTTAGCCGCTGGCTTGTAGACTCGTGCCCCCGTCACCTAGTGACTTTTAACCTACTTAGCTTGCTCTGTCTTAGCCCATTTAATTATTCATTTCTTCTAAGATGGCTGCCTTGTTTATAGTTAGGCCACTTGTTATGAGTTACATTATCAGTGTCACCATGCCAAGGCGTCAAGATCAAGCACCAAAGACAAACAAACAGTAGGTGTTCACACTTAGGGATTTTCCCTCTCTATACTTTTGAGGGATTGTTGATATTAATTGCCGTCCCAAGCATGCCTGTTATCTATTGTTTTGGAATACACCTACGTCAGGGGACCTTGTAGATCTGTATAAATACATCACACTTTAGACAGATAATCAGAGGGATTCCGACCAGAGGGCATCGCCACCATCGCTGATACCAAATGCTGCAGTCATCTTGACGCTGACCCAGTCTTCGTGTCCCTACGGAGTCTGAGATAGAGACCTCATTCCAAGGTAACGAGGGTTTGGGGCTCCTCTCATGGACACAGCTTTGGCAGATTAGGTTTAGCAAACCCAGCTCTCCTTTAGGTAGGAGGTTAGGCCTATTCACATGAGGGTAATAGGGCATATTCCATCTTATATATCTTTTTCACATATTGCAAAATGGTGGGGGTCTTCATAACAATGACTCTCTTCTTCACAATACTGTTACTTGCTATATTCATTATCCTAATCATTGCAGCCCATGCAACTTATCGCATATTGCAGTTATGTTAAATAAAAAGCTATTATAACTTTACTGCATCTGTGTCATTGCCTGTGTTTGTATGAGACATAATATATCTGTGAGAAAAGGGTAATCTCCGTTTAACCACGACATTCCCTGAGATATCTTATTTTTGAGTTCACGCGTAAACGACTGCCATAAATCACCTCTTACTATAGTGTTTCTGGTGAGGTACTGCTAGTGAGCCGGTAAGGTTTCGACAACAGTTGCAAATAGTTGTAGGAAAGACTTAGGCGGTCATTCCGACCCTGGTGGTAAAAACCGCCACGGCCGTGGTCCGCGGGAGCACCGCCAACAGGCTGGCGGTGCTCCTTTGGGCATTCTGACCGCGGCGGTACAGCCGCGGCCAGAAACGGAAAGTCGGTTGTGTACCGCCGGCTTTCCGCTGCCCAGGGGAATCCTCCATGGCGGCGCAGCATGCTGCGCTGCCATGGGGATTCCGACCCCCATACCGCCATCCTGTTCCTGGCGGTTTCGGCCGCCAGGAACAGGATGGCGGTATGGGGTGTCGTGGTGGCATGGGCACTGCAGGGGCCCCCGTAAGAGGGCCCCACTTAGAATTTCAGTGTCTGCTTAGCAGACACTGAAATTCGCGACGGGTGCTACTGCACCCGTCGCACCCCTTCCACTCCGCCGGCTCCATTCGGAGCCGGCTTCCTCGTGGAAGGGTGTTTCCCGCTGGGCTGGCGGGCGGCCTTTTGGCGGTTGCCCGCCAGCCCAGTGGGAAACCCAGAATGACCGCCGCGGTCTTTTGACCGCGGTATGGTCTTCTGGCGGTTCCCGCTTGGCGGGCGGCTCCCGCCGCCCGCCAAGCTTGGAATCACCCCCTTAGTCACCTACAAACGAAAGTACTGTCATCCTTAGACCAGCAGTCTTGCTCAGAGCAAGAGTCCAAACTACAACATGGCGCCACCAACGATGGTGTTTAGGCACTAATTTACGGTTACCCTGACTATCACTGTCTCACAGACAACAGGTACCCTAAGTACCGTTATACGGAGACGTCCGTGGCCTTTGGCAGAATCCTCCTCAGCTGAACAGGTAACACCTAATTAAGCTGTAGGTTGTTCGAGCTCGAACTCGTGAAAA
Source organism: Pleurodeles waltl (assembly GCF_031143425.1). Taxonomy (NCBI): domain Eukaryota; kingdom Metazoa; phylum Chordata; class Amphibia; order Caudata; family Salamandridae; genus Pleurodeles; species Pleurodeles waltl. The sequence continues at coordinate 71,671,321 of NC_090451.1, read as the reverse complement.
GGAAAAAACTTCCCCTATTTGGTGTTCCGTTTCTCTAAACAACTATGGCTAATACCATAGACATTCCTGCGAATGCTAGACATGCACTTACACAACATTTATTAGCGCATGGCCTTACAGAAGAGGGCGGGGATGTTACTCTGATAATAGAGGCAACTGAAGCATACCAGAAACGTTTTACTGTTGGGTCACCTTACCTCAGGTTGACCAAAGAACGCACACATTTCACACATATGATGTTGCGAACGTACCTGTACGGTACGAAGCATACCAGTATCATGAAATATCGCTCACATATCAAGAGCATCAGAACTGGTTTGAAGGTGCCCTACCACATGTACTACGAAGAGTGAGGCTAGGTCCTTTAAGTAATGAGGGACCTACATGGCCTATGTTTGCCACATATACACCTCACCCAGGCATACAGAATATGCCGATCGCAGATTTACGAGTATTATATAATGAATTAGTGGCATTATATAGACGATTGGTTCAGTTCGTAATGCGAACATTGAACACAACACCAGCGCGTCCAGCACCACCAGTAGCTGGTGGTTATCAATTGGCTACTGGGATTAATCCACAAACAGTGCATACTATTGTGGGTAAAGTGCCCAGGGAACGGGAAAAAATAACGTTCTGGATAGCGCAGAAAACTAATCAGCTGGAAGCTGTGTTTCCCCATACGGGACCACAGGAAAAACATAGATTGCTCACTATGTGCTTGCCGTTTGGGATGGTTCCCTCGGTGGAAGACTGTGCCACATGGGGTACAGTCTTCGCTGCCGTTTATACTACCACACATGGTACCCCGACACTTGCCAATTTTCCGGAAGTGTTAAAACAAATACAAAATGAACATGGGGCTGCACCGGCCCTGGATCTGGGGATGAAATTGATGCGTAACTTTGACGCCGTCTCCTCAATAATACTGAGTAATATTAAAGGGGAAGCAGTGGCACTGGCAATATGCCAGCGTCTCCGGGAAACTCCAAATCTGGAACAAGAGAGACAGCTACCGAAAATAATTTCCGATACCTATACTAGTATAGGACGGGATAGTTTGGGAGCCAAACCTAAAAAATTGGAATTACCATGTACCACCCATAAGGAAGGTACAAAGCAGGCACAGGAGGGCTCTAAAAAGTGCTGGGACAAATAAAAAGATTTAAAAGAAAAAAGAAATAAGAGAGCTGATTCTCCACATCCGGAGTACTCAGAAAGGAGGTATAATCTCAGAAATAGGGAGCACATTAGAACTCCAGACAGATATACTGATTCACATCCCTCTCGTTCCTTTCAGGACGCACCGGATAAACGTAGCGAGAGAGGGGGCCGTCAAGATCGACGTCCGGAATACGTGAAAGAAAAGAAAGACTCACCACAGTCTACCATTAAAAAAGAAGAAAAGACTCCTCAGCAAAAGCCACAGTTTAAAAAGAAGAAGGTGGCAGCACTGACAGTTAAAAATGTCAGTAGTATTGAGAACACTGTTGAGGAACAAGAAGTGGGCCGTGACTCTGCTGGACAGCACGGCAGAGGTCACGATATGTCGCCAGAGTCTGAAAGATCATCTGGATGCAACAGCAACTAGCGATTACATCGCGGTTGAGACAGCGGATGGCTGCGTTCTCCCCCGATAGGGTTTATGATTTAACGATTCAGATAGAGGGAGACGTGAAACAAATTATTAGTGTAATATTTTGGGATGAACTTACTAGTGATACCCTGTTGGCCGAGAGAGACTGGCCACCTGAACACGTCCGCAAGCTCCCGCATGGGAAGATGTCATTTTGCCTTCTTCCTCCGATCTTGTTACAGAAGCAGCCAAAGAAGCCTATGCTGCTGAATGGGCTTTAGCGCAGCACTGATAAACAATATAGTGCGTAAGAAATATAAAACTACATTGGATATGTCTAATGGATTTTTCTGCCAGAATTTAGCACATGAAAGTAGGGATCTAAATGCATTTTCATTTGGCTCTCAGCAACGCTTTTGTCGTTTACCTCAAGGCTATAAAAATAGCCCAGGCCTGTTTTCAGCCCGTGTAACATCAATTTTGCACGAGCTTGATTCCGATGCATTGTCCTATGTGGATGATATCTATCTCACTGACGACGCCCTCGACATTCATCTTGCGAAGGTCGATCGGATCATTTTGGGATTTGCAGACCTCGGTTATAAATTTAATTTTAAGTAAAGCAAGATAGCCTTTCTTAGTGTATTGTTCCTGGGATATGAGCTATCAAAGGCAGGGAAGAGCCTGGCCCCGCACTTCCTAGAAAAGTGTGCTCAACTACAGCCTCCGAACACACTTAAGAAATTACAGTCATTACTGGGTTTCTTTAATTTTGGCAGCACATACATTCCAGATTATGCAGAACGCATCAAGCCACTTTATGACTTAATTCAGCCCAATTTTTCTAGCAGACGATGGACGATTGAACACACACACATCCTTAGGGACATGCAACGGGACATGCTAGAAGCGAAACACTTACACACACGTGACAATAAAACAAATTTGGTCATCAGAATAATTGCTTGTGCCCTTGGATTTACTTATGTCACCTTTAATAAGGATGACACAGTGCCGATAGCATATAAATCACATTTATATTCAAATGCTGAAAAACGTTTTGCACCTACAGAAAAGATTCTGACAGCAGTTCAGGTGGCCATCATAAAGGAGAGGCCACTTGCCCAGGGGAAACGCATTATTGTTGTCTCCCCGGTGCCGGCCATAGAGGCTGTCACTAAAGCGAGCATTCCGAACGCTAAGGCATTACATCCATGCTGGATTCAATGGCCAACGTCTCTGACCGCCACTGATGTTGATTATGTATTTGACCCAAGACTTCAGACACAAGAATTTCTCCAGTATGAACAGGAGTACCCCACTCCTCTAAATATCTTGCCACTAGACAGTTATACTACTATCATTTATACTGACGGATCAGCACAACCGGCTGTGGGTACAAGACATCAATACTCAGCAGCTTGCGCAGCCGTGTGTGGAGTGATGAAAGATAGAGTTTTCCACCCTCACAATACCTACACGCAGACCTTAGGGGACTGCACAGCCCAGTTTGCTGAGCTTAAGGCTCTTCTTCCAGCGCTCGAACATACTGAGGCAGGAAGCTAGACTTTGATAGTCTGTGATTCATATTACTGCGTACAGTCATACAATGAATATCTCAATCATTGGAAACTGAACGGGTTTAGGGATTCTAAGGGGAACACCATTAAGCACAAAATGTTGTGGGGAAGGGTAGCTGATCTTAAGGATAAGCTACCATGTGTTCATGTTGTTCATACATTAGGACACCAACGTGTAGGAATACACGTTGCCGGCAATACATTGGCTGATTAAGCGGCCAAAACATCAGTAGCTACGGCTTCTGTGGCTGCAGTGACTCGTTCTCGGACGAGATTGGATAATGAAATACTGATTGCAGTTAAAGCTTCGGCTGCAGGCAAGACCCTTCCGAAAGGATACCCTACAAACTATACTTACCATATCAGTGCACAGAATGTTGCTTATACAACAATTCCTGGGGTTGGAGATCGGGTGATCCCCAATGAAGACCAGAGACTAGAGCTGATTACAGCCGCACATGAGGGTGTCGCTTCTGCACATGCTGGTATACAGGCCACGATAACAATTCTACAGCAACTATACTGGTGGCCTGGGCTATGCAGACGAACTAAGCAGTATCTCCTTTGCTGTGACATTTGCCAGCAGATTAAGGGCTCTAATATCAGAAGTCCTCCGCAGACATCCCTCTTAATGTCAGACAAGCCCTTTCAGTGTGTGTACCTAGACCATTGTGGTCCCTTACAGCCTGATGTTGCATACAAATACATTCTAGTGACTGTGGATTCCTGTTCTAGATTCCTGTGGGTATGGCCACAGCGGTCGGCTGGCGCCCGGACTGTTATAAAAGATTTGCTGATCTTTATCGGTACATATGCGGTTGCAGCATTCCATTCGGACCAGGGCCCTGCTTTTGCCTCTAAGGAATTTAGGGACACCATGGGGTCGATGGGTGTTGAACTCCATTACTCCTCACCATACCATCCCGAGGGAAATTCGGTCATGGAGAGGCGGAATCGCGATCTAAAGCAGTCCTTAACAGCTCGAGTATTAGGTTCAGGCCGCAGTTGGTTACATCACCTATATGGGGTCCAGAGTGCACTGAATAATCTGCCAAGACGGTCCTTGGGGGGAAAGTCTCCATATGAGGTTCTCTTTGGGATACCTATGTATGTCCCCGATCTTGGTGCCCCTGGTATGGTGGCAGCAGAAACACCATTTGACATAAAAGAACGTCTCACTGTTTTACAGGAGCTTCAACAATTTCGTGATGATAAATCATCTGCAAGTGCTGCCACCTTAGGAATAAGGGAATTGGGGAAAACTTCGACTGGCTGGATTCCTAACGTTGGGGATCTGGTTCGTGAGAAGATCGCTGTGAAAAAGTAGTTCGGTCCATCCTACCAGTCTTGGGAATAAAAGGCACCAGGACTGCCATCCTACCACCATTGTCTGGTTCTAAATCGAATAGATTCATCTCCATTGATGACATCAAATTACACCATGTGGCCGATTCTCCACAGTAGACCAGGAGGTCCCTTGGGTGGTTCCCGATCCCCTCTCACTACCCAACAGGACATCCATCTACATAGTAGGATGAACATCACTGCTATTGACTATGCAACTATGTCAACTGCTGTTCCAGACACTTCCTCGACCATGGGGAGGGCGGAAAATGAACTTTTGTTGGTTCCAGTCACATCTTCGGTGACCACCCCGCTTCAAGATTTGGCTGTATTTTACACGAACACTTCCACGACTAATGACGTTGTCTATCAAGAGCCTCCACGAGCAGTGGATCAGAATTCAGCGGGTCCTGTGTTTGCAGAGACTTCCTCTGGCTATTTCATTGACATTGATGATTTTTCTTCGGATTCATCCTCAACTGTGACTGACAAACTTTCAAAAAGTAGTAAGCTGTATCGATGGCTTGAAAAGAACTATTTGATCTACCCATGGAACTATATATGGTTCTGTTTGACATTTATTGCATTATTCTTATGGATTGGTTTTGTGACTGTTTTCTTTTTGCTGATTAATGGTCACTATATTCCTGATCGCTCCTCTGTGGAGCCTGTTGATGAAATTTTAACACCACATCATTCTTCACATAAGGTCCGACGAGATTTGTCCCCTGTAAATATTACAGCTATACCAATTACTGATGGGATTGTGTGGGACAAAGTTCCATTCGATATATACGGGCCTACAGAGATTATTCAGATACCATACGTGTTCAAAATTTCAATGTCTGATGTTATTACACCTAATGTTGTCTCTGATGATTGGGATGTCCAAACAGTTGATTCCATGCTAGCTGAAATGAAGGACTATTCCGCTTTTGGAAGTGATGATGTAAATGATTATACAATGAATTATGGGGAAATGTTCTGCTATAACAATCGGGGACATCACTACCTACACCGTGCCACTAGGTATAAGCCTCTCTTGAACTACACACAGTGGGAACACTGTTCGACACCACAGGAGGGGAGTCCAAAGTATTACAGCGATAAATTTACATACTTTTCCGGGCATGATACAAAACAAGCAGAGTCGTATTATTTTAAAATACCTCTGGCACAAATTAGAAAACTTTTGCTAACAGATACGAAATTGATTTATTCAGATCCCTTTGTTTCCCGGCTCTCGCTTGAGGGTTACGAATATTGGAAAAACACTATTGATTTGAAAAGTGTATGGGGAACACATGATTGGCAGATACAGGGTAAGGAGGCTTTGTTTCTGGCATGCCTGATTCCTTGGCAAATGATTTTCTTAAATGACACTATTGAGCAGACATCCTGTCTGGGGTTAGCAAAAATGAAAGACCTAAACGCCCAGTATCCCTACTCCGACAAAATTTTAAGATTGGCAACACTTTCTTAATGTCTCGGAAGACAGGCTAGATGCAATGGTTAAGGCTGGTACCTATAATTCTTCACTTTCCCATCCCGGCGGGTGGTTGGTATGGCCCACCGACACTGATGAGTGTCAAAAGCGTTTCTTGAACTCTTCAGGTTTTTTTTCAATTAACAGGCCTGACCCTCGCTTTCTATCAGGTCAACATACAGGTATAATTACAAAATACAGTGTGGGTAAGCTGTGCCAGCAATGGGTGCAGACAAATACATTAACAGCGGTTAAGAAACACCTCAACACTCTTTCTGACAGTATAGGCTTACAGGATTTCCTGTTAGGTCCTAGAAAACAGCACTCGAAACGTTTTTTATATGCTATGTACAATGAAATTTGGAAACTTTCCCAGATTGAGGCTGCTGCACGTTTAAGGCAACTAGATAGGGAAAATTTGGAAAAAACATTAGCTGTTGTCGACAATGGCATGAACGCGCTGTCCAACAGGATTTATTCACTATCAAATATAGTGTAGTCTGCTATTGATATCACTCAGACAGACTTGTCCCGGTTATATCATGGGCAAACACAGCTGCGTTCCATCATGCAGCTGGGTTGGACATTACAGACACTGAAAAGTGGCCACATTCCATGGAGGTTCATTAATGGGAGTGAAATATTCACTGCTTTTAATTTTTCCAGGGAACAAGAGACAATGGCTAAAAGGGAGGCTAGTTTCACCCTGCTTCAAGTAGAGAAATTAGATAAGTTGCCCTTCACGGTAGCAGAGAGTCCTTCAACTATTTGTCTCTTGCACGGCATTATTAATTTACCGATTTCGACCTTTCGTTTCTCGAGCTGCCTGAAACATCTTGCAGTGGGACGATATGAGCAGCTAGGAGATAGCTTTATTAAAGAAGAGTGGGAGTTGCCCTTTGACTATAGATGTCTGAACTGTGAACAGGAGGTCTTTCTTAGCGGAAGTGAATGTGAGACTGCTGTTCGTCATTCTATGATATGCAAACAGGTGTCTCTTCACGGTCTTTGCAATGCGGGGGTCGCAAATTTGGCCTGTTTTCTGAAGGGTACTCCTGTCCCCTTGATTCGTCCAGTATTTCATGTACTTTCCAATGGCAGTTATGTGGTACTGAACGATCAAAGCTGTTGCGGCATGCGACCTGGAATTGCCTACGCAATCTCAGTCACGAAGGTCGTTACGTGTTGTGGACATGTTTTGTTTCCCCCCACACGAGAGATAAAAGTATCTGACATGTGGCCCCACATAGATACTATTAATGTGAACTATGACAAGTTGAGTAGGCTAAAGGCGCTATTGTTTCAGAAACAGGTCGCCTTGACATCCGCAAAAGAGACGTATGCTCTCCAGATTGCGAGATCATCAGCCGAGATACAATCCCTTTTAAATACCGATTTCCCCAAACACTTTGGAGAGCTGGTATCCAGAATATTCAATGCTTCAAGCACCACTGGGATTGTTCATTTTTTTAAGGCTGTCGGGTCTGTTTTCGTGTCCATCTTCCAGACTGTCTTCGGAGTCATCCCATCAGCCATCCATTCTCTCTTTTCAAGTGTGTTTGGTGGCTTTCCAATTATTTTGGCTTTAATTGGCGGACTACTACTGCTATTTCTTCTGATTCGCAGTGGTTGTTTCTTTCCAGCAACGCAGAGCAATGGAGCCGCTCCCGCCAACTCCACTGTGCTGTGAGCGCATGGTTCGGATCTTCTGTGCACCTTTGCTGGTCATGCCCCTTGAGACTGAGGTTGCTCCGCGAGGCCACCTATGAGCCTTCCGTTATGAGATCTACCATGGATGAGGATACTGCAGCAGGTATCGATGCACCAGGAAATACGGCTCACTTCTGCTCTGTGGATCCGTTTGTCCGCCCAGCACTAGACTTAACTTCGGACGATGTTGACTCATTTTTGAGGTCCTTGACTGGTGACTTCGATGACATTCTTCAAGATCATGCATATAACACATAATTTCATGACTTGACTTGCCATTCCCAATTCCAAATTATGCAATTAAATAGACATTTGCTGTTGCACGCTGTACTTGTCATAGTTGATATTAACATCTCTGTATGTATTTTTGGACAGATTTGTTTTAACACATCCAAATGCTTTTTTTGCCTTGTTTTAGCATTTAGTTTTTAGTTCAGGAGCAATTGTTTTAGCTTTTTGGGTTCCTGTACCTTCATCATACCTGTTACGGCAATGGGGAGGGTGTAGTGAATCCTAGTTCGTTTTAATGGGATAGCAGGAGTTAGCTTAGCCGCTGGCTTTTAGACTCGTGCCCCCGTCACCTAGTGACTTTTAACCTACTTAGCTTGCTCTGTCTTAGCCCATTTAATTCTTTATTTCTTCTAAGATGGCTGCCTTGTTTATAGTTAGGCCACTTGTTATGAGTAACATTATCAGTGTCACCGTGCCAAGGCGTCAAGATCAAGCACCAAAGACAAACAAACAGTAGGTGTTCACACTTAGGGATTTTCCCTCTCTATACTTTTGAGGGATTGTTGAAATTAATTGCCGTCCCAAGCATGCCTGTTATCTATTGTTTTGGAATACACCTATGTCAGGGGACCTCGTAGATCTGTATAAATACATCACACTTTAGACAGATAATCAGAGGGATTCCGACCAGAGGGCATCGCCACCATCGCTGATACCGATGCTGCAGTCATCTTGACGCTGACCCAGTCTTCGTGTCCCTACGGAGTCTGAGATAGAGACCTCATTCCAAGATAACGAGGGTTGGGGGCTCCTCTCATGGACACGGCTTTAGGTAGGAGGTTAGGCCTATTCACATGAGGGTAATAGGGCATATTCCATCTTATATATCTTTTTCACGTATTGCAAAATGGTGGGGGTCTTCATAACAATGACTCTCTTCTTCACAATACTGTTACTTGCTATATTCATTATCCTAATCATTGCAGTCCATGCAACTTACCGCAAATTGCAGTTATGTTAAATAAAAAGCTATTATAACTTTACTGCATCTGTGTCATTGCCTGTGTTTGTATGAGACATAATAAAACTGTGAGAAAAAGGTAATCTCTGTTTAACCACGACATTCCCTGCGATATCTTATTTTTGAGTCCATATGTAAACGACTGCCATAAATCACCTCTTACTATAGTGTTTCTGGTGAGGTACTGCTAGTGAGCCGGTAAGGTTTGGACAACAGTTGCAAATAGTTGTAGGAAAGACTTAGGGGGTGATTCTGACCCCGGCGGTCTTAGACCGCCGGGGCCAGGGTCGGCGGGAGCACCGCCGACAGGCCGGCGGTGCCCCACAGGGCATTCTGACCGCGGCGGTAAAGCCGCGGTCAGACCGGCAACACTGGCGGTCTCCCGCCAGTGTACCGCTGCCCTGTTGAATCCTCCAAGGCGGCGCAGCTAGCTGCGCCGCCGAGGGGATTCCGACCCCCCCTACCGCCATCCAGTTCCCGGCGGTCCGCCCGCCGGGAACCGGATGGCGGTAGGGGGGGTCGCGGGGCCCCTGGGGGCCCCTGCAGTGCCCATGCCACTGGCATGGGCACTGCAGGGGCCCCCGTAAGAGGGCCCCTACAAGTATTTCACTGTCTGCTTGGCAGACAGTGAAATACGCGACGGGTGCAAATGCACCCGTCGCACCTTCCCACTCCGCCGGCTCGATTACGAGCCGGCATCCTCGTGGGAAGGTCGTTTTCCCCTGGGCTGGCGGGCGGCCTTTTGGCGGCCGCCCGCCAGCCCAGGGGAAAACTTGAAATACCCGCTGCGGTCTTTTGACCGCGGCGCGGTATTTTGGAGGGCGGAATTCTGGCGGGCGGCCTCCGCCGCCCGCCAGAATCAGAATCACCCCCTTAGTCACCTACAAACGAAAATACTGTCATCCTTAGACCAGCAGTCTTGCTCAGAGCAAGAGTCCAAACTACGACAACTCTGCATCTGAGGCAGAGGAGGAAGTGCAAGATTCTGGAAGTGAATTTTCTGTCAGAGAGGAATCATCTGATGATGAAGCCACTCTCAGTGCTGATGAAGGGCTTGTTTTTAGAGGAGGACAGCAGCCAGCGGCTGAAAGGCTTCCCATTGGAAGACCTGACACGTGGGTTGCACCAAACATGGAGCAGCCACAGTTGCCTGCGTTTACTGGTTTCCCAGGGTGTCGAGTTAATACGGAAAACTTTTTGCTTGTCAACTTTTTTGAGTTATTTATGGACAAAATATTTTTGGAAGAGATTGTTGAGCAGACTAATTTGCACGCAGAGAAGTATTTGAGAGACAACGCTGCCAGACTTAGGCCACAATCTAGAGCTAGCCGGTGGATTCCCACAAATCTGGAAGAGTTGAAAAAGTTCTTGGGTTTAACTTTTTTGATGGGGCTCATAAGGAAGCCGTTACTGTCTTCATATTGGTCTACTAGTCCCTTGATGGCAACTGCTATATTTCCTGCAATCATGAGTCGTAACCGGTATGAGCTTCTTCTTCGGATGTTGCAGTTTGTAGATAATGCTTTAGCCTTGCCACGAGATCACCCTGATCATTTGGTAGATCGGTTTTCAGACATATATGTTCCTGGCAAAGAAATATCTGTAGATGAGTCTTTGGTCCTGTTCAAGGATCATTTGGTTTTTAGGCAGTACATTCCTAGCAAGAGGGCACGGTATGAAATTAAGATGTATATGCTGTCTGAAAGTAGTACAGGATATGTTTATAATTTCCGGGTCTACACTGGTAGGGATTCCAATATTGACCCCCCTGGTTGTCCACCGACTTTTGGAGTTAGTGAGAAAATTGTGTGGGAACTTGGTAGACAACTGTTTAACAAGAGTCACCATTTATATGTAGATAACGTCTACACTGTAGTTCAGTTGTTCAAGGAGTTGTTCAGAGTGGACACATTTGCTTGTGGCACAATCCGCTCTAATCGGAAAGGCTAGCCAAAAGAGCTTGTCTGTAAAAAACTTGAGAAGGAACAGTGCAGTGCCTTGCGGAATGATGAGCTGCTAGCTCTGAAATTTGTAGACAGGAGGGATTTGTACATGCTAACTACCACCCATGATGAGAGTACTTCACCTGTGGCTGTTTGGGGTCAAGTTGCTGAAGTGCGCAAACCTGTGTGCATTTTAGACTATAATAAGCACATGGGTGGTGTTGATAGAGTAGATCAGAGGTTGGAACCTTACACTGCTGCTCGTAAGTCTTATGTGTGGTATAAGAAATGAACGGTTCACCTGTTCCACTTGGCAACTTTTAGTGCTTTTGTTGTGTTCAAGGATAGTTCTCCAGAGTCAAGAATGACATTTGTGAAATTTCAGGAGTCTATCATAGCGAGCCTTGTTATGCTGTAACAGGCAAGAGTTCCTAGAGAAGCAGTGGTGGAGGGTGTGGCTAGATTGAAAGATCAGCACTTTGCTGAGCACATTCCTCCCACGGACAAAAAATACTTTCCTGCTAAGAGATGTAGAGGCTGTGCTCGAAGAGGTATCAGGAAGGAGACTAGGATGTACTGCCCTGATTGTCCTTCAAAGCCTGGGCTGTGTGTGGGTGGCTGTTTCAGGAGCTACCACACACATAAGAATTATTGGGAAATACCGTGAGCGTAAACTGCTGTTTTATATTTTCATATGTTCAGTTTCACGGTTGGCATTACTGTCTTGTATTCAGTTAGAGCCTTTGTGTTTGTAGTTTTGTACTTATTTATAATTTGTGGTTTCTTTGTTGTTTAAAAACAACAACAAAAGTGATTGCGGTGTGCGTGGGGTGGCGCTTGGCTGGCGGTATGCGTGGGGTGGCGATTGGCTGGCAGTGTGCGTGGGGTGGCGCTTGGCTGGCGGTGTGCATTGGGGTGGAGCTGGGGTGGTGCTTGGCTGGCAGTGTGAGTGGGGTGGCGCTTGGCTGGGGGAGTGGGTGGGGTGGTGCTTGGCTGGCAGTGTGAGTGAAGTGGCGCTTGGCTGGCGGTGTGAGTGGAGTGGCGCTTGGCGGGCGGTGCCAGCCAAACGCCAGTCCACACACTCTCCTCAGCTGGTGTGATTGCGGTATCAGGCATATGGGCGTATGAAAGTGATGGGCCCTTGAGTGGCGGCGTAAATGGTCTTGTGCATGTCATGTATGAAAGGTGTGTGAATGGACTGTAAACCGGTTGGTGCCTTGACGCGCCTTTACAGCTCACAAGCTGTGAGTCATCGGTTCAGTTTTTTGGCCTTTCAGTTATTAACAGTGTATTTCATTTATGTGAAATCTCTTGTTAATAAAATTTGATCTACTGAACCATCACTCACCCTCGTGCCAAATCCAACCAGTATGTGTGGTAAAAATAACAAAACCTGCTCCACTGTAATCAGGCGTCGCAGCACACCCGTGACACGCTAGGGCCGTCATTACAACCCTGGTGGTAAATCCCGCTTACCGCCGTGCTGAAGGCCGCCAACATACTGTGGTGGCGGCGGAAATTCGCTACAGGTATTACGACCCACATCCCGGAATCCGCCACAATACAGACACCCACACAAGTCCGCCACACCAAAGGTCAGTGATAAACTGGCGATAGCAAAACCTACACCGTCACGCCAACAAGAATACGCCCACACTATCACGAACCACGAATCAACACGGCGGTCTTTCAACCGCGGTAATCCATTGGCGGTACACACCGCCGCGCTCAAAGTACACACACACTTACAAACCACAACTACATTGGACAATTCGAAATACACATACACACCTCACCCACACACTCACACCACTATAAAACACACACCCACAACGACATTTTTTTGAAAAAGCACAGAGAGAGAGAATAGCAAACACAACCCCAACATCCACAGGCACACAACACCATCACTCATACAACATCAACGCACCTCAAACAACACACCCCAACAGAACACATCACACAGCACAACAAACAGCACCACACACATCATCCACACCACATTATGGCACCTCAAAGACACCCCAGGTTTTCTGAGGAAGAGCTCAGGGTCATGGTGGAGGAAATCATCTGGGTAGAGCCACAGCTATTCGGATCACAGGTGCAGCACACCTCCATTGCTAGAAAGATAGAGCTATGGCAGAGAATAGTCGACAGGGTCAACGCAGTAGGACAGCATACAAGAACACTGGATGACATCAGGAAGAGGTGGAACGGCCTATGGGGGAAGGTGCATTCAGTGATATCCAGACACCAGATTGCTGTACAGAGGACTGGCGGTGGACCCACACCTCCTCCCCCACAACTAACAACATGGGAGGAGCAAGTCTTGGCAATACTGCATACTGGGGGCCTCGCAGAAGTAGCAGGAGGACTGGACTCTGGTAAGTCATATCTTATTTACCATATCCCCCACCCCATCTGCATGCCATCACATACCCCCACCCTCAACCTTACCCCCATCACTCCAACACCTCACATATGCCCCACTATCACAACCTAGCCATCCCAATACCAAGGCCCTGCATGCAACACCTATGCATGAACCCCCATCACCAAAGCATGTCCAGTTCAGATACCCACCCAGACCCCAAAATAACAATCACACAAGGGCAAACACAATAATGCAAGCACAGGAGTAGAGGGTAACTCACCCAATGCACAAGATGGCACACACAGATACTAAAACTATGCATTTACACCCCAACAGTACCTATACCCAACATCACCAGACAGGAGGTGCCAGACATATCCAGTCCCCCCACAGAAGAGGCCCACAGTGATGACAGCATCTCTGCACACCTGGATCAAGATGACCAGCCCGGCCCATCAGGGACCTATGGACAGTCGGTCCCCCTGCCACTGTCACAAGCCACCACAGACCCTCCCCCCTCAGGAAATACCACCACAGCACCCACCCAGCGGGCCCATGCCACTGTCCCCAGGACACGTCAGTCAGCAGTGTGTCCACCACTACAGGTACCCCAGGCAAAAACCCACCAACCCAAGACAATCAGGGACCTGGGGTCAGTGGCAGTAGGCACACGGTTCAGGGGACAGAGGCACAGGACAACAATGAAGCTGGGAGGACTGCTGTGCGACAGGGGGAGGACAGGCCCAGGGAACCCACCCTCCACGAGGCACTCTCCAACATCATGGGAGCATACCACCATTCCCAGGAGACGATGGCAACGGTACTGGCCACGTTTCAGGAGACCCAGCGGTTGCAGGAGGAACACTACCTTGGGATCAGGGAGGACTTGAAGTCCATTAACACCACCCTGGTCACCATTGCAGGGGTGCTGGCAGACTTTCTCAACAACAGGAGGGACACAGTGGCACAACAAGGGGCCCCTGACACTAGCCTGGACGATGAACAGCCCTCCACCTCCGCTGGCGCTAGTGGACAGGAGGCACCGCCACAGGAACAACAGGACACCTGCACCCCACCCCCTGCAGATGGAGAACCACCCCGCAAACGGTCCCTGAGATCCAGGAACAAGACAGAGAACATTGCCAAGACCCCCGCCAGGAAATAAGACCCTCCTGATTGTCACCCTTCTGTCCCACTTTGTCACCCTGTCCACCTTAAACTGCCATTCACAAATGTGTAATGGCAACCTCTCAGAAATATAGCAATATCAATGTACATGTTCACATACCAATGTTACACAGGAAACATAGCAGAGGGCACAAAGTGGGACCCAGATCTGTGAAATGGAAAGGCCAAGTTACATGTCAGGGTCCATTCACAGAGGTAAAAAGGCAGATTTATGCTATGTCCTACAGTAGTATGAGATGTGGGAAGCAGTACAATCCTCTTACCTGTGTCTCACTGGAAATATTGCATGATGATGTTGTTTCGGTTGTCTATATCTTCTTCTTCTGCCTCCTCTTCTTCACTGTCCACAGGTTCCACAGCTGCCACAAGACCATCATCAGGCACATCCTCCTGCAGAAAAGGCACCTGGCGTAGCAAAGCCAGGTTGTGCAACATACAGCATGCCACGATTATCTGGCACACCTTCTTGGGTGAGTAGTATAGGGATCCACCTGTCAGATGGAGGAACCGGAATCTGGCCTTCAGGAGGCCGAAGGTGCGCTCTATTATCCTCCTAGTTCGCCCATGTGCCTCATTGTAGCGTTCCTCTGCCCTTGTCCTGGGATTCCTCACTGGGTCAGCAGCCATGACAGGTTGGGGTAACCTGAGTCACCTGCAGATATCGAGGGACAACTGTTAGACATCCTCCAAACATTAGGGAATCTCCCATACCCAGACACCTATGTAAACTGTGTGGGGACCTTGGGCTCACGTATTAGCCACACACGGTGCCTCTGGAGTTTCCCCATCAGATAAGGGATGCTGCTATTCCTCAAAATGTAAGTGTCATACACAGAGCCCTGGATACTTGGCATTCACATGGGAGATGTACTGGTCTGCCAAACACACCATCTGCACATTCATTGAATGGTAGCTTTTCCAGCTTCTGTACACCTGTTCATTCCTGCGGGGGGGGGGCAAATGCGTAGCATCAACGGCACCAATGATATTGGGGATATGTCCCAGGACATAAAAGTCACCTTTCACTGTGGGAAGATCCTCCACCTGAGGGAAAACGATGTACCTGCGCATGTGTTTTAGCAGGGCAGGTAACACTCTGGACAACATGTTAGAGAGCATTGGCTGTGACATCCCTGATGCCATGGCCACTGTTGTTTGAAAAGACCCACTTGCCAGGAAATGGAGCACTGACAGGACCTGCACTAGAGGGGGGATTCCTGTGGGATGGCGGATAGCTGACATCAGGTCTGGCTCCAACTGGGCACAGAGTTCCTGGATTGTTGCATGATCAAGACTGTAAGTGATAATGATGTGTCTGTCTTTCATTGTCGACAGGTCCACCAGGGGTCTGTACACCGGAGGATGCCGCCATCCCATCACCTGCCCCAGCGGACGTGCCCTGTGGAGGAAGGAGAAGGGTGAGCAGAGTGTCATACACCACATAGGTTTCACAAGGCTGTTTAGCACAATCATGAAATTATCTGTATGTGCCTTTGTCTGTCCGTATTCTTGCCCTAAATAGGTGTGACGCAGTTAGTTGGCCTGCCATGTGGCCCCCTGAAATGGCAGCTGCCTGACCTGTAAGGAGACACAAGGGGAAATGAGGTAACTGCGCTGGCGTTGTGCAGCGTCGCGGTAGGCGGTCAAAGACCGCTGCACAATTCAGCATTGGTTATCATTGGGCCCTATGGGTTCCAGGAGCCAATGACAATGTACGCCGGTGGGGACGGTACGCGCCACGGTGGATGTGACCGCCATTTTCTATCTGTTCCCTCACTTGATACCTGACCTTCAACAGGAGAGGACCTACACTGCAAGTGCTGCTGTGACTTGCGCCTGGAAGCAACAGTGTCTGTGGAAAGGGCCTCTGCCTTTACTGCGGAGGAGTTGGAGAAACTGGTGGATGGGGTCCTCCCTCAGTACATGCTACTCTACGGTCCTCTAGACAAACAGGTGAGTGAACTGTGTGCATGGTGGATGGGACATGATTGTATGAAGTGTCGTGGATAAAGCAGTGGGCAAACCACCCACTAGAGAGACTTGAGAGACTGTGGCTTTGCACGCCCCAGGAGCAGTGGCTTCGTCCGTTCATCCAGCTGAGGTTCCCCCCACCGCCCTTCCCCTGAGGTGCCTGTTTATTTTCGATCTGATGCCACAGCAGTGTTCTCTCCGTTTCGAGTCAGGTATCATGTGTGGGCTTCGCTCATGCATTTTGGGACCACTGGTCCACGGACAATGATTTAATTACTATCCGGACTTGTGTAGTTGGTGTACATATTTGTATATACTGATATTTTAATTTAGCCTATCTGATTTTTCAATGATTACACTTGTTACAATCATTTCATTTTGTCCTTGCATTCTTCCAGGGGGTGACGGGGTGTATATGTAATGTTGCTGCATGTATTTGTGTGTGTGTTGTTGTGGGTGAGGGTGGGGGTGGTGGTGTTGCGTGTGTGTGTCACTCTCTTTTCCCTCCTCCCCTCCCCTGTGTGCTAGGTGCAGTACTCACCGTGGTCGTCGCCGGCGACTTTGCTGCTCCTGATTCAAGAGGAGGTAAACCAACATGGGCAGGACCTGTAACTCGGGCTCCATGGCGTCCTGGTTCCTCGCGAGTGGTTTCCGTTCCACAGACTGTTTCCGCCGTGCTTTTGATGGCGTTGGTACCGTCCCAGAAAAGGTGGCGGATAGGCCTCTTGTAATACAGTGGGCGGAACCTTGTCTTCCGCCTGGCTGTTGGCGGTTACCACTGCAGTGCTTGTTTCTACCGCCATCGCGGTCGGAGAGTTAATGTGGCTGTCTATGTTGGCAGTTTCCACCATGGTCGTGATCTCATTTTTTTTACCGCCGGCCTGTTGGTGGGATTTTTGCCGCTTTAACACCGACTGACAGGGTTGTAATGAGGCCAAGGTGTTTTAGGTGGGACCCCGATGATGACGCATGCCACCAACTTGGTTGGTGGGTAAGGGGTCTTTTTAACATAACCTAAGTGCGTTTCTTTTCACAATTTTAGTGTTCGGAACATCACATAAGTACGTGGACACATCAAAATGATGTATTGCAAAACTACCTGTGTTGGGGGGGGCACCTATGTTTTTGGTCCTGGGTGCAGCCTTCATCTAGGGAAACCTACCAAACCCAGACATATTTTAAAACTAGACACCCCAAGGAGTCCAGGGAGGTGTGGCTTGCCTGGATCCCCTAACATTTTCTTACCCAGACTCCTCTGCAAACCTCAAAATTTGCTTAAAAAAAGCATATTTTCCTCACTTTTCTTTGTAGGATCACCACTCCGGTACACATTTCCTACCACCCAGCGTTCCCCTCAGTCTCCCAAGTAAAATGATACCTCACTTGTGTGGGTCCCCAAAGCAGAGTCAGCATAAAAGATGTATAAAAGAAAAATATGTGCTTGTCAACTCGCTGTGCTAACCCCTCAATCTCTACAGGTTATTGGAATTTTTCTGTTGCAGGCACCTGGGCCACCCACACAAGTGAGGTATTATTTTTATTGGGAGACTTGGGGGAATGCTGCGTGGAAGGAAATTTGTGGCTCCTCTCAGATTCCAGAACTTTCTGTCACCGAAATGAGGAGAAAGTGTTTTTTAGCCAAATATTGAGGTTTGCTAAGGATTCTGGGTAACAGAACCTGGTGAGAGCCCCACAAGTCACCCCAGCTTGGATTCCCCTAGGTGTCTAGTTTTCAAAAATGCACAGGTTTGGTAGGTTTCCCAAGATGCCGGCTGAGCTAGAGGCTAAAATCCACAGGTAGGCACTTTGCAAAAAACACCTCTGTTTTCTTTGGGAAAATGTGATGTGTCCATGTTGTGTTTTGGGGCATTTCCTGTTGCGGGCACTAGGCCTACCCACAGAAGTTAGGTATCATTTTTATTGGGAGACTTGGAGGAACGCTGGGTGGAAGAAAATTTGTGACTCCTCTCAGATTCCAGAACTTTCTGTCACCGAAATGTGAGGAGAAAGTGTTTTGTTTACCAGATTTTGAGGTTTGCAAACAATTCTGGGTACCAACACCTGCTGACAGCCCCACAAGTCATCCCATCTTGGATTCCCCTAGGTGTCTAGTTTTCAAAAATGCACAGGTTTGGTAGGTTTCCTTAGGTGCCGGCTGAGCTAGAGGCCAAAATCCACAGGTAGGCACTTTGCAAAAAATCACCTCTGTTTTCTTTGGGAAAATGTGATGTGTCCACGTTGTGTTTTGGGGCATTTCCTGTCGCGGGCACTAGGCCTACACACACAAGTGAGGTATCATTTTTATTGGGAGACTTGTGGGAATGCTTGGTGGAAGGAAATTTGTGGCTCCTCTCAGATTCCAGAACTTTCTGTCACCGAAATGTGAGGAGAAAGTGTTTTTTTAGCCACATTTTGAGGTTTGAAGGATTCTGGGTAACCAAACCTGGTGAGAGCCCCACAAGTCACCCCATCTTCGATTCCCCTAGGTGTCTAGTTTTCAAAAATACACAGGTTTGGTAGGTTTCCCTAGGTGCCTGCTGAGCTAAAGGCCAAATTCTACAGCTAGGCACTTTGCAAAAAACACATCAGATTTCAATGTAAAAATGTGATGTGTCCATGTTGTGTTTCCTGTCGCGAGCATTAGGCCTACCCACGCAAATGAGGTACCATTTGTATCGGGAGACTTGGGGGAACATAGAATAGCAAAACAAGTGTTATTGTCCCTTGTCTTTTTCTTCATTTTTTCCTTCCAAATGTAAGACAGCGTGTAAAAAAGATGTCTAATTGAGAAATGCTCTGTAATTCACATGCTAGTATGGGCACCCCCGAATTCAGAGATGTACAAATAACCACTGCTTCTCAACACCTTATCTTGTGCCCATTTTGGAAATACAAAAGTTTTCTTGATACCTATTTTTCACTCTTTATATTTCAGCAAATGAATTGCTGTATACCCGGTATAGAATGAAAACCCATTGCAAGGTGCAGCTAATTTATTGGCTCTAGGTACCTAAGGTTCCTGATTAACCTACACGCCCTATATATACCTGCAATCAGAAGAGTCCAGCAGACGTAACGGTATGTTGCTTTAAAAAATCTGACATTGTAGGAAAAAGTTACAGAGTAAAACATTGAGAAAAATTGCTGGTTTTTTTACCTCAATTTCAATATTTTTTATTTCAGCTGTTATTTTCTGTAGGAAACCCTTGTAGGATCTACACAAATTACCCCTTGCTGAATTCAGAATTTTGTCCACTTTTTTTTAAATGTTTAGCTTTCTGGGATCCAGCATTGGTTTCACACCCATTTCTGTCCCTAACTGGAAGGAGACTAAATGCACAAAAAATAGTAAAAATGGTGTATGTCCCAGTAAAATACCACAATTATGTTGAAAAATGGGGTTTTCTGATTCAAGTCTGCCTGTTCCTGAAAGCTGGGAAGCTGGTGATTTTAGCACCGCAAACCCTTTGCTGATGCAATTTTCAGTGAAAAAAACACAAGCCTTCTTCTGCAGCCCTTTTTTCTAATTGTTTTGATAAAATCGAAATTTTCGCTGTATTGTGGCTAATTTCTTGGTCTCCTTCAGGGGAACCCACAAAGTCTGGGTACCTCTAGAATCCCTAGGATGTTGGGAAAAGAAGACGCAAATTTGGCATGGGTAGCTTATGTGGACAAAAAGTTATGAGGGCCTAAGCGCGAACTGCCCCAAACAGCCAAAAAAAGGCTTAGCACCTGAGGGGGAAAAGGCCTGGCAGTGAAGGGGTTAACCCTGTTACATTTTACTCAGCATTGCTTTATTTTTCTAGCAACAGCAATATTTGCAGTGCTGTTTCATTTTCTTTATCTCATTGTACTTTCGCCTAGGAAAGCATCATGGCCCTCATTACAACTTTGGCGGTCTTGGCTCCCTATTATGACTTTTCCGCTGGGCCAGCGGATGGTAACAGTGTTTCCATCCGCTGGTCCAGCGGAAAAGTCACATCAACATTGCAGCCAGCTCGTAATGGAGCCGGCGGCAATGTTGATGTGCAGCGGGTGCAGTAGCACCCGTCGCACATTTCACTGCCAAAAATTCGGGCAGTGAAATGCGCGATGGGCTGTGCCTGGGGGCCCCTGCCACTGCCCATGCCAAGTGCATGGGCAGGGCAGGGGGCCCCAGGGGCACTCCAAGTCCCCCTTACAGTCAGCCTCTCCATGGCAGTGTTTACAGCCGTGGACAGGCTGGCGGTCGCGCTGCCCTGGGGATTATGACCGCTGGCAGTATGTTGGTGGGGCCGGCGGTATGGCCGTGGCTATTGCGCCACCGTCATAATAGCTGGCGGAATACCAAGGAGTAGGATGTCTGAGCAAATAAGGTGGATCACCCAGGGCAGTACAGTGTCTATGGGATATATCCCAGTAAATAGGGGCCCGAGTAGTAAGCTTAGCCCAAGCACCCAACAAGACATCATGTAGTGCCTTGCTGTAAGGAAGCACCGGTTCAACCCCAGTCTGGCTTTGATGGAGTATATAAATTAAAGTATCTGGCGTCAACTCCGTTAAGGTAAGGGTTAGTCCTAACACCTCCAGAATCCTCTTTAGCATGCAAAGGAGGAACTTGCTTCCATAGCAAGTCCAGGAGGGGGAAAAAGGCCTGAGGCTGGAGAAGAATCTGAGCCACTAGCAGTAGCCAGATCAGACAACCATCTGTCCTCTCTAGGAGACCCTGACTCCAGTACCGCCCCTATACCATCGCCTGCAGCAGGAACAACAGAAATAGTCTTGTGCAGGAAACACCAGTGCCATTCCCGACATCGACTGGCATTGAGAAGGCAATGCCTCAATGTCGACATTGACGTCAGATGAAGAGGGGGAGTCGACTTTGATCGCCATCGCCAGCAAAATCACCGGAGTCAGCTGATCAGGTATCTGAACCGAAGGTGAGCACCCTGAAGGGCTGAGCCCCAGCGTCGCATCACTGGATGCTGTAGGCCTAACTGAAGCCGAGGGTGAACCCACCAGCATGGGCACAGTCAAGGCACTGCGCACCTCCTTGGGGCCAACAGGTGCTCCAGAGGAGCATGCAGGGAAGAATAAAATGTACACATCTGATCTAGAGTCACCCGATCTCCCGGAAAGGGAGGAAGGTCAGGCAGACCATGATCTCATCTCCTTGGCCAAGGAATGATGGGAGGTCGAGTGCAGTGAGGTCGGTAAATGACGAGGCCTCAACCGTCTATACGACTTACCTTTAGATGTGGATGGCGATCGATGTCAACGAGAGTGACTCCGCGAACGAATGTCAGACCGCGAAGGAGACTTCATGCAACAGGAAGACCGAGACTCTGTCATCCACACTGCTGTGCTCGCGAAGAGCCTTCAGCCAAAATTGCTGACAAAAGCCACAGTCCTCAGTGTCATGGTGCTCACCCAGGCACCACATGCACACCAAATGTGGATTTGTAGCCGAAATCTACCATCCACAGGACCCACACGGTTTAAATCCCGAAAACATAAGAAGCACATTGTTCCGAATACTACAAAAATGTCGAAGGAGACCGAAAAAAATAACAACCAGAACAACAGTCTCCAGATTCGCTTAGCAAGCACAGGAAAAACGGTACTGACATCAGCACGTCGGCAAGGGGAATTATGTGGACTCCGTTGTCACATCTAGCAGATGATGTCATTACAGAGTCGCGCGACACCCAGACGTACCAAGGGGGGAAAAGTTTCCTGATTCAGGCTGGTGCCTGGGGAAGATTCTAAGTTATGGAATCTGCAGCTAGATGTCTCCATCAGATCATTGTAGCACTGTAGTGGGCACTAAATGGCTTTTGTGGTGTCACATGATGCAGCTTCCTGCATCAGTATGCAGCCAGCAGCCCCTGCCATTGATATGAGTGCTATGACGTTTCTGAACCTAGTCTGAAGCCTAGCGTTGTTTACAGGTGAGGAATCTGTGCTGTGTGTAGACATATGCACAAGAATGCAAAGGGCAGTAGTGGTGTAGGATACTGCACTTCCTGGAGGTAGCTAAGTTGGTATGAACAGAATTAGCAGGTATGCAGATGGTGCAGGTGGTCTGGTGCCTAACTACCCGTAGGTACGAAAAATGTGTATAACAATACACAAATGACCATAAACAAATATGACCACGGCACACAAACAATGTACAGTAAAAAAAGTACAACAGTAGGTTCAAGGTGTAATGGGTCCATCGACAAATGAGATGCATCAATATTTCACGTTTCTCGTGGGAAACATCTTTTATTTTCAACAGTAATCTTGCAAACCAGTGCTGTGCTTTATGGACTTGTCTCTCTGCTTGCAAGATTACTGTTGAAAATAAAAGATGTTTCCTACGAGAAACGTGGAATATTGATGCATCTCATTTGTCGATGGATTCTTTACACCTTGATCCTACTGTTGTACTTTTTTACTGTACATTGTCTGTGTGCTGTGGTCATATGTGTTTATATGCACAAGAATGCCACTGCTGAGTTTCTCCTGAACATCACGTGCTGCCATTCCAGCTCTGGACACGTGGCCAATCTCCACTGACTGCCTGCTGCAAATCGCTCACAATTCAAGGCCCCAAAGCTGAAGTACAGAGTCTGCCAACGAAAAGCGTTCATGATTGTATGGCTCAGGAGAGGCAGGCACGGTGGACACTCCTTCAGTTTTCTGGCTCCTACTCCACGAGACGGTTTTCTACTGGAACTATGAAGCTCAGTGTCCGAAACCATTTCAGAAAAATACGAAAAAATGGCTTTTCACCCAGTAGCTGGTTTTACCCTATAGTTACCAGAGCAGTTCTAGTGCCAGAATGGCTCAATGTGGGTAACAGCATTTTATACAAAACCCAAAATAAACAAATTAAATAAATGAATGAATAGATGAGATCATCGAAAATCACTTATAGAGAGAAATCAGTCCTCCGACGAAAATACTTTTTTTGTCCCTTGTTTCGCTTCGAATCTAGAAAGAAGCTAGAAGAAACCACCCATCAATATTTCAAGCACCAGAACTAGAGGCAGAAGTGGTTTAGAGAAAGAACAATTTCGGCAGTATCATATGATGATTTTGTGGCACAGGCGGCTTTAAATTTCCCTGATATAGAGTCCCTCCCCCATGCTCCTTCTGACAGAGTCCAGGGCTCTAGA
Organism: Pleurodeles waltl; assembly: GCF_031143425.1. Classification (NCBI taxonomy): domain Eukaryota; kingdom Metazoa; phylum Chordata; class Amphibia; order Caudata; family Salamandridae; genus Pleurodeles; species Pleurodeles waltl. The sequence goes on along the minus strand of NC_090451.1, from coordinate 71,647,749 downwards.
TGTTTGTGGCAGGCATATTTTTTCCTCCACAAGTTCTGCTTTACGTTCTGTGAACATGTCTTGTGTTCTTGAATGTTTCTCTCTTTCATTAAGGGACTCTTTAGCAAACAGTTTACCCTCATTTCCAGACGAGGTCAGGAGTAGTCTTACTCCTATAATTCAGGACGGGTGGAATGCATCTAAATTAATTATATGCGCTGCATGGATTCCACTGACTGTGGGTCGAGCTATGGCTTGCTCAGTTGAACTCCGTCGCTGTGCCTGGTTACGTACCTCAGGGTTCTCACTGCCAATCCAATCTACATTACTGGACATGCCATTTGATGGTGCCCATTTGTGTGGTGCACAGGCTGACTTGGCCTTGAGATGTTTTTGAGACAGTAGGGGTGGAGTACTGAGTTAACTTCATTTCTCTCATTCTATCTTTTGGCTCTTCATCTCTGCTGTGCTGTTATTTGTTCGCCAGTGTTCCTCATGTCAGCCTTGCTTCTGCAGGGCAGTGAGGCTTTCAGTTATCTTGGTATGCTTCATTGGAATGCCGGTGGGTGTTCCTTCTTATCAGGTGCTGAGTTTCCCTGGCTTGCCATTGCAATAATGTGGTGCTCTGACACCTTGTGGACTTTTTCATGCCTGATGTTTAAGGCTTTTTTCTTTGTCGTTATTACTTAATGTAAAGGAATGATTTCTGCTTAAAGTTTTGTCAATGTTGCTCAATGAGAGGTTATCATTTATACCTTCACTCTGAAGACAAGCTTATGTTTAAGAGTTGTTACCTGTCTGGTATATATCATACTCTAAGTTGAGTATTTATATCTTATGCTAGTTTGTTCAAGGGCATTTATACCTGGTTTCGCCTTTAATGAGTTTTTCCTGTTTCTCCCATGGCAGTTTTTCTAACTTTTGCACTAGTTTCCCTTATAGAGAACTGAGGATATTTCCAGCTCTTTGGGTTTTCTATACCACTGCAAGTATTGGTTACTATGGGGGTCATTCTGACCCTGGCGGTCATGGACCGCCAGGGCCAACGACCGCGGAAGCACCGCCAACAGGCTGGCGGTGCTTCTGGGGCCATTCTGACCGCAGCGGTACAGCCGCGGTCAGAAAAGGGAAACCGGCGGGAAACCGCCGGTTTCCCGCGGCCCCAGGGAATCCTCCACGGCGGCGCTGCAAGCAGCACCACCATGGGGATTCCGACCCCCTTCCCGCCATCCATCAGAAACAGGATGGCGGGAACGGGTGTCGTGGGGCCCCTGGGGGTCCCACATTGATTTTCAGTGTCTGCTTGGCAGACACTGAAAATCACGACAGGTGCAACTGCACCCGTCGCACACCAGCAACTCCGCCGGCTCCATTCAGAGCCGGCATCCTCGTTGCTGGTGCTTTCCCGCTGGGCGGGCGGGCGGCCTTTTGGCGGTCGCCCGCCAGCCCAGCGGGAAAGCCAGAATGACCGCCGCGGTCTTTTGACCGCGGCGCGGTCTTCTGGCGGCGGAACTTTGGCGGGCGGCCTCCGCCACCCGCCAAAGTTGGAATGACCGCCTAAGTCCCTTTGTACTGTCTAATAGGTTAGCTGTTGTGCTTTGCTTTTTGATGGGTACATTTATCTTTTTCCTGTGATATTACTCTTCTTCAATATTTTCAGACCTTCCTTGTTTTGGTCTTATAGGGTTCTATTACGTATTCTTTGCAATTTACGTATTTTCTACACTTTGGTGTAGACTTTTCTATAGTGTTGAAATGTTATTTGCACATTCTTATTTCTTTCCCTGACTTAGGTCAGTCCATAATACGTCTTCATAGAGATGTAGCTCTTTGTCAATTTTGCTTAGTCTATTGTGTAGACTTCTTGCTATAGAACTCCTTTGGAGTACTTTTACATTTGTTGCACTTGCATGCAATACTTCCTTCTGGAAGGATTATGGGCCTCATTCTTAGGCTGGCGGGCGGCAGTAGCCGCCCGCCTGGCGGGAACCGCCATATGGCCGCTCCGCGGTCGAAAGACCGCGGAGGCCATTCTGGCTTTCCCGCTGGGCTGGCGGCCAACCGCCAGAAGGCCGCCCGCCAGCCCAGCGGGAAACCCCTTCCCACGAGGAAGCCGGCTCCGAATGGAGCCGGCGGAGTGGGAAGGTGCGACGGGTGCAGTTGCACCCGTCGCGAATTTCAGTGTCTGCTAAGCAGACACTGAAATTCTTTGTGGGGCCCTCTTACAGGGGCCCCTGCAGTGCCCATGGCATGGCACTGCAGGGGCCCCCAGGGGCCCCACGACACCCCATACCGCCATCCTGTTCATGGCGGGCGAACCGCCAGGAACAGGATGGCGGTATGGGGTGTCGGAATCCCCATGGCGGCGCAGCAAGCTGCCCCGCCATGGAGGATCCCTGAGGGCAGCGGAAAACCGGCGGGAGACCGCCGGTTTTCCTGTTCTGACCGCGGCCAAACCGCCGCGGTCAGATTGCCCTGCGGGGCACCGCCAGCCTGTTGGCGGTGCTCCCGCCGACCCCGGCTACGGCGGTCCTTGACCGCCGGGGTCGGAATGACCCCCTATGTCCCTTTTCAGAGGTACTTCTTCTCTATGAGGATATTATATCTGTCGTATTTGATAAGGTTTATTATTGATATCTCATATAGGTACAATTACCTTCTTTTTACATGATTCTATTGTTGTAGTTATGTTCTCACTTGGAGTTGTGTTGTTATTGGACGTATTCATTAAATTTAGACTGATTCTTTTTGTAAGAATCTAGTCAATTTTATAGTTTCACCATTGCAGTCTTTCTGCTACATCCTTTGATCCTATATTGTCCTCTGTTTCCACTTCTATACAAAGACCCTACTTGCCTTAAAAAATATATATATGTAAATAAAATAAATCAACGTTAAATCGCTTTCACTGACAAACATATACACATCTATGGGTGTTATATATATTTGTATGTATGTGTGTACGTTTACTTATATACTTTGCACTACATAAGCATTAGTTCTTTCCTCCTATGTCAGTACATGTGTATTTTATGCATCTTGATGATGTTTTTCTTATATTTGCTATTTTTCTTGGGGGTAAAGTATTTCATATGCAACATGATTAGTCTTGTTCTCTTCATTGGGGCAACTGTCTGTTTTCTCTGCATGAGGTGCTCTATTATGTTGTCTTTTGATGTAGGTCTGATTGGGATATACTTTTTCAATCTGAGAGGTTCTGCTTCATGACGGAAGGTAGTCCTAGGTGTTGTCTGACTACCTACGCTCGCTGCAAGTGGCAAGTTCACCTTTTTTTGCAATTTATCAATTCTTTTTAACTAGAGTTAATGTATTGAATCTGATATTCTTTTATTGCACGGAAGCCCTTTTTGCACATTTACTGATCTGCATGTTAAAATTGTAAAACTGTAAAATTGAAACGAAAAGTGTTCTTTACAGATACTTTGTTAGTCTTTGAACCGATTTAAGTCGTAGGAAAACGGAAATACCGCCGCCATCTTAGGTCAGTGTGCGCCATTTTTGGGAGTAAGCGCTCTAGCTTTTTACTACTGCTGAGCTATTTTTAGCCCACATGACCGCGCCGCGCAGTGGAAGGTAGTCCTAGGTGTTGTCTGACTACCTACGCTCGCTGCAAGCGGCAAGTTCACCTTTTTTAGCAATTTATCAATTCTTTTTAACTAGAGTTAATGTATTGAATCTGATGTTCTTTTATTGCACGGAAGCACTTTTTGCACATTTACCGATCTGCACGTTAAAATTGTAAAACTGTAAAACTGAAACGAAAAGTGTTCTTTACAGATACTTTGTTAGTCTTTGAACCGATTTAAGTCATAGGAAAACGGAAATACCGCCGCCATCTTAGGTCAGTGTGCGCCATTTTGGGAGTAAGCGCTCTAGCTTTTTACTACTGCTGGGCTATTTTTAGCCAACATGACCGCGGCGCGCAGCGGAAGGTAGTCCTAGGTGTTGTCTGACTACCTACGCTCGCTGCAAGCGGCAAGTTCACCTTTTTTAGCAATTTATCAATTCTTTTTAACTAGAGTTAATGTATTGAATCTGATGTTCTTTTACTGCACTGAAGCACTTTTTGCACATTTACTGATCTGCACGTTAAAATTGTAAAACTGTAAAATTGAAACGAAAAGTGTTCTTTACAGATACTTTGTTAGTCTTTGAACCGATTAAAGTCGTAGGAAAACGGAAATACCGCCGCCATCTTAGGTCAGTGTGCGCCATTTTGGGAGTAAGTGCTCTAGCTTTTTACTACTGCTGGGCTATTTTTAGCCCACATGACCGCGGCGCGCAGCGGAAGGTAGTCCTAGGTGTTGTCTGACTACCTACGCTCGCTGCAAGCGGCAAGTTCACCTTTTTTAGCAATTTATCAATTCTTTTTAACTAGAGTTAATGTATTGAATCTGATGTTCTTTTACTGCACTGAAGCACTTTTTGCACATTTACTGATCTGCACGTTAAAATTGTAAAACTGTAAAATTGAAACGAAAAGTGTTCTTTACAGATACTTTGTTAGTCTTTGAACCGATTAAAGTCGTAGGAAAACGGAAATACCGCTGCCATCTTAGGTCAGTGTGCGCCATTTTGGGAGTAAGCGCTCTAGCTTTTTACTACTGCTGGGCTATTTTTAGCCCACATGACCGCGGCGCGCAGCGGGCGCGCCAAAGGCAAGCCCGTCTGCGCCCGTCCGTGCCAAGAGCCAAGAGATTATGAGTCAAATGCCGCAGAGAAGGTAATGATTACCTACGTTAGGGATACACTTTTTCCGTTGAACAATAAATTTTATAACAGTTGTATGCAAAAGTTAGATCCCTGTGTTAAAAGTTACAGATGCCCTGCTTGTGCCTGGACCCCTCAACTAGGTACGGACCTCCAAAAAGATAGGGAATTTGATAAATTTTCGATTTTGCTAGTTAATTGTCGTTCGCTAGGGGCCCATATAATGGATATCCACCTTTTGGTGGAACAAAAAAAAAACCTGGCTTTGTTTCTCACCGAAACCTGGCTGGATGAAAGTTCTGGCCCAGATATTGTTATGACTCTTCCTACTGGATGTAAACTTAGCAGAATTGATAGACCAAATCGAGGCGGTGGCATCGCAGTTGTCTATAAAGATACATGTAGGATGACAACAGCCCCCACACTAATTAAAGGAGGTGAGAGCATGTCTTTTTCTATCAGTGTCAATCCTCACTATACAATTTCTGGTGTCTTGGTCTACCGTCCACTGGGTCCCATTGGAGACTTTATGACCTCACTGGCAGAGATTACCTCACAATTGGTATGCACTAAATTCAACTTCCTACTGTTGGGAGATTTTAATTTACATGCAGAAATGGAAGATAAAGCCTCGACCAAGATGATAATAGCAGACATGAGGGCCTGCGATCTAGTGCAATTAGTTCAGGGCCCTACGCATAACTGAGGTCACACACTTGACCTGGTATTTTCCAATATGCTAGATTTAGAATTCTTATCATCACGTCCGCTAGCTTGGTCTGATCATTTTTTGATAGAGCTAGAACTAACTATCTCTCGACAGAAATCCTTGATTATCAATCCCCCACTTTATAGAAGGAAATGGCACAAACTGAAGGCCACAGAGTTTATTAATTCATTGGAGAAGAAACCAGGAAACTTAGATTCAAATAATATAACTGATCTCACCTGCTCTCTAAACAAATGGATAGAGGATAGCTTGGAGGAAACCATACCTCTCTCTACCACGAAAAAATTGCTGCAAAATAAATCAGCTCCTTGGTTTACTACAAGTTTACTTGAGATGAAAAGAGAATGTAGGAAGCAAGAAAGAAAAGGGAGGCATACCCTAGATGACTGTGAGAAAGTAGCCTCTTTCTAGCCTTGTTACCCCCACTTTTGGCCTGTTTGTGAGTGTATGTCAGGGTGTTTTCACTGTCTCACTGGGATCCTGCTAGCCAGGGCCCAGTGCTCATAGTGAAAACCCTATGTTTTCAGTATGTTTGTTATGTGTCACTGGGACCCTGCTAGCCAGGACCCCAGTGCTCATAAGGTTGTGGCCTATAGGTATGTGTTCCCTGTGTGATGCCTAACTGTCTCACTGAGGCTCTGCTAACCAGAACCTCAGTGGTTATGCTCTCTCTTTTCAAATTGTCACTAACAGGCTAGTGACCAATTTTATCAATTTACATTGGCATACTGGAACACCCTTATAATTCCCTAGTATATGGTACTGAGGTACCCAGGGTAATGGGGTTTCAGGAGATCCCTATGGGCTGCAGCATTTCTTTTGCCACCCATAGGGAGCTCTGACAATTCTTACACAGGCCTGCCACTGCAGCCTGAGTGAAATAACGTCCACGTTATTTCACAGCCATTTTACACTGCACTTAAGTAACTTATAAGTCACCTATATGTCTAACCTTTACCTGGTAAAGGTTGGGTGCTAAGTTACTTAGTGTGTGGGCACCCTGGCACTAGCCAAGGTGCCCCCACATTGTTCAAGGCCAATTCCCCGGACTTTGTGAGTGCGGGGACACCATTACACGCGTGCACTACATATAGGTCACTACCTGTGTGTAGCTTCACAATGGTAACTCCGAATATGGCCATGTAACATGTCTATGATCATGGAATTGCCCCCTCTATGCCATCCTGGCATAGTTGGCACAATCCCATGATCCCACGGGTCTCTAGCACAGACCCTGGTACTGCCAAACTGCCTTTCCCGGGGTTTCACTGCAGCTGCTGCTGCTGCCAACCCCTCAGACAGGTTTCTGCCCTCCTGGGGTCCAGCCAGGCCTGGCCCAGGAAGGCAGAACAAAGGACTTCCTCAGAGAGAGGGTGTTACACCCTCTCCCTTTGGAAAATGGTGTTAGGGCTGGGGAGGAGAAGCCTCCCCAGCCTCTGGAAATGCTTTCATGGGCACAGATGGTGCCCATTTCTGCATAAGCCAGTCTACACCGGTTCAGGGACCCCTCAGCCCTGCTCTGGCACGAAACTGGACAAAGGAAAGGGGAGTGACCACTCCCCTGACCTGCACTTCCCCTGGGAGGTGCCCAGAGCTCCTCCAGTGTGCTCCAGACCTCTGCCATCTTGGAAACAGAGGTGCTGCTGGCACACTGGACTGCTCTGAGTGGCCAGTGCCAGCAGGTGACGTCAGAGACTCCTTCTGATAGGCTCCTTCAGGTGTTGCTAGCCTACCTTCTCTCCTAAGTAGCCAAACCCTCTTTTCTGGCTATTTAGGGTCTCTGCTTTGGGGATTTCCTTAGATAACGAATGCAAGAGCTCATCCGAGTTCCTCTGCATCTCTCTCTTCACCTTCTGCCAAGGAATCGACTGCTGACCGCGCTGGAAGCCTGCAAAACTGCAACAAAGTAACGAAGACGACTACTGTAACTCTGTAACGCTGATCCTGCCGCCTTCTCGACTGCTTTCCTGGTGGTGCATGCTGTGGGGGTAGTCTGCCTCCTCTCTGCACTAGAAGCTCCGAAGAAATCTCCCGTGGGTCGACGGAATCGTCCCCCTGCAACCGCAGGCACCAAAGAACTGCATCACCGGTCCCCTGGGTCTCCTCTCAGCACGACGAGCGAGGTCCCTTGAATCCAGCAACTCTGTGCAAGTGACTCCCACAGTCCAGTGACTCTTCAGTCCAAGTTTGGTGGAGGTAAGTCCTTGCCTCCCCACACCAGACTGCATTGCTGGGAACTGCGTCTTTTGCAGCTACTCCGGCCTCTGTGCACTTCTGGCGGAAATCCTTTGTGCACAGCCAAGCCTGGGTCCACGGTACTCTAACCTGCATTGCACGACTTCCTAAGTTGTCCTCCGGCGACGTGGGACTCCTTTGTGCGACTTCGGGTGAGCACTGTTTCACTCCACTTCGTAGTGCCTGTTCCGGCACTTCTGCGGGTGCTGTCTGCTTCTGAGAGGGCTCCTTGTCTTGCTCGACGCCCCCTCTGTCCCCTGACGCAATTGGCGACATCCTGGTCCCTACTGGGCCACAGCAGCATCCAAAAACCCTAACCGCACGACTTGCAGCTAGCAAGGCTTGTTTGCGGTCTTTCTTCAGGAAAACACTTCTGCACGACTCTCCACGGCGTGAGGGATCCGTCCTCCAAAGGGGAAGTTTCTAGCCCTTGTTGTTCCTGCAGAATCCTCAGCTTCTACTGTCCAGTAGCAGCTTCTTTGCACCCACAGCTGGCATTTCCTGGGCATCTGCCCATCTCCGACTTGCTTGTGACTTTTGGACTTGGTCCCCTTGTTCCACAGGTACCCTCGACTGGAAATCCATCGTTGTTGCATTGCTGGTTTGTGTCTTTCCTGCAGAATTCCCCTATCACGACTTCTGTGCTCTTTGGGGAACTTTAGTGCACTTTGCACTCACTTTTCAGGGTCTTGGGGTGGGCTAATTTTCTAACCCTCACTGTTTTCTTACAGTCCCAGCGACCCTCTACAAGGTCACATAGGTTTGGGGTCCATTTGTGGTTCGTATTCCACTTCTGGAGTATATGGTTTGTGTTGCCCCTATCCCTATGTGTCCCCATTGCATCCTATTGTAACTATACATTATTTGCACTGTTTTCTAATACTATACTGCATATTTTTGGTATTGTGTACATATATCTTGTGTATATTTGCTATCCTCATACTGAGGGTACTCACTGAGATACTTTTGGCATATTGTCATAAAAATAAAGTACCTTTATTTTTAGTATATCTGTGTATTGTGTTTTCTTATGATATTGTGCATATGACACTAGTGGTACTGTAGGAGCTTCACTCGTCTCCTAGTTCAGCCTAAGCTGCTCTGCTAAGCTACCATTATCTATCAGCCTAAGCTGCTAGACACCCTATACACTAGTAAGGGATAACTGAGCCTGGTGCAAGGTTTAAGTACCCCTTGGTACTCACTACAAGCCAGTCCAGCCTCCTACAATGACTCATTGAAAAAAGAATATAAGAATATGATTCGAGCATATCATTTAGAAATTAAAAAGGTTCAGGCGACCTACTACTCTAGTAGAATTGAAGCTGCAGCTAACTCTCCTAAGGAAATTTTTAATGCCTTAAAAGACCTTACTCATCCCAAGGAGGAGCCAGAAATTATAGAATCCCCGCAGCAACATGTGGAGGATCTCGCAAGCTTTTTTCCAAGTAAAATTCAGGACATTTATGTTTCTTTTCCTGACACCCAGATCAAAGATCAGGTGGTGGTCAACCTGGAGGTCAGGAAGGAAATTGAAATCGTTTTAACAAATTTCATCCCTATTAGCTAGGACATAGTGACTAGATTACTGGGTTCAACTAACTCGGGCTCCCCACTTGATCCTGTTCCCCCACAGATTCTCTGTTTGGGAATTCCAGTGTTAGGTCTGGTAATTACAAATCTCATTAATACCTCGTTAGCCTCTGGCCCTGTACCCGATTCTTGGAAATGGGCTATTGTCAAGCCTCTCTTGAAAAAAACTAATATGGACTCTAAAATACTGTCCAATTACAGACCGATTTCTTTGCTACCTATAATGGCCAAAATAACAGAAAAATATATACACACTCAGTTATCCACTCTTCCAAAACTTCTACATCCCACTCAGATGGGTTTTAGACCATGGCATGGGATGGAAACCGCCTTGGTTGCGATTACAGAAGAAGCTAAAAAGAGGATGGATAAAGGAATGGAAACCGCCATCATCCTATTAGATCTGAGTGCAGAGTTCGACACTGTTGATCTGGATATTCTTAAAGATAGACTACAAGGATGTGGCATCTCGGGAGTCGCACTGGAGTGGATTCTCTCATTTATTCATGGAAGATCCTTCCAGGTCCTAGATAGATCGTGTACTTCTAGGCGTACCCTCAGCAACTGTGGAGTTCCACAGGGGTCTGCTTTGAGCCCACTACTTTTTAATGTCTACATGCGACCTCTAGCAGAAATCATCGAATCATTTGGACTGAAGTTGGTGCCCTATGCAGATGACACTCAACTGATTGTCTCCTTTTCTAATACTTATCCGGACATGGGGACAGCACTGGGTCCCTGTCTGAAAGCAGTTGCGACATGGATGTCAGGAAGTAAATTGAAACTCAATGATGATAAGACAGAAGTCATGTTTTTTCGACTACCAAAAGCTTCCTCCACCAATCCAAGCACATTAATAGGAGCTCTCACTCTCCCCCCCCCCTAAATGTATCAAGAGTCTTGGGGTGTGGTTAGATCCTCAACTTTCAATGTCACAACATGCCAATAGAATAGCTGGAACCTCCTTTGCTCTGCTTAGAACTCCGAGGAAGGTTATAACAATATTTCCACCACTTGCTAGGAGACTGGTTATCCAGGCACTAATGGGCTCCCGTCTTGATTATGGCAATGCATTGTTGGTAGGAGCACCAATATATGTTATCCAGAGGTTGCAGAGGGTGCAAAATGCAGCTGCACGTTTACTTCTAAATACCCCTAAACATCATTCTATACGGGCTGCAATTTCATCCCTCCATTGGCTTCCAGTGGATAAAAGAATTCAGTTTAAGGCCTTATGTCACTTTCATAGAGCCATATTTAACCATGGCCCTGAAATGCTCAAAACCCTGGCATCTGTCTACATCCCGACCAGACCACTGAGATCCTACTCAGCTATGCTGGCCACAGTTCCTACAGTAAAGAAAGCCAGATGGGGAGGAAGATCCTTATCCTATCAAGGGGCCATTCTTTGGAATAGCCTTCCTTTTAATATTAGATCGACATCTCAAGAGATTCTGTTCAGGAAGGCCTTGAAAACCTGGCTATTCAAAGCTTAATTTCTATATGAATCTAGATGGTGACTTTGTCCGTTTTGCAGCTAAAGCGCTACGAGGCCTCCGGGCAGTTTTTTATGCGCTATATAAGTAGCTATAACATAACATAACATAACATGACCAATTATGCTACTGTGTTCCAACAGCGTGGAACCTGCAATTACGGTGTACATCTAGTAATGGATAGATGTATATCCACTAGCTCAGTTGCTGCTACGATCATGGGTAGTCTTTCTTATCCATGTTTTCTTGTCTTTATAATAACAATGCTGTGGTCATTTCCACAGTCTCACCGTTCTGTTTCTACATGGGTTTTCACTCCTTTGAAAGAGCTATTAGCTTTATCTTAGGTACTGCTGTTTGCCTTTTACACTGATTGCTCATGTTCACATAGCTCTCTTCATTCCATGTTTTTATGGTTCCTGATTCCTAATCAGTGGTTCCTCAGTGGAGTCCTTCGTAGTGCAATATGTTAAAGCGCACATACCTCTTTCAGTATGTCAGTCTTTTCACATTTTTCTAGACCACTTCTGTTCTCAGAACATAATTTTCAGGGTATCAAACATAATTTATAATTCTGCGTTCAAGGGTACGTTTTTACCCATGTTCTTACCGTTTTTATATCCCTTTTCTTACAGTTGTCTTTTCTCCAGTTCTTCCTAATGAGGATGTTCTTCCTCTTGGGTATTTGTTTTGAGTACTTAGGCCCTCATTACAACCTTGGCGGGCGGCAGAGGCCGCCCACCAAGGTTGAACGGCCGAGCAGCCGCCTATGCGGCTGAAAACCCGCCAGCCGCATTACAACATCCCCGCTGGGCCGGCCGGCAGAAACAGAGTTTCCGCCTGCGGGCTCAGCGGGATGTCGGCCGTAACATTGCAGCCGGCTCCTGATCGAGCCAGCGGTGCAGCTGCCTTTGGGTGGGGCTGTGCCTGGGGTCCCTGCACTGCCCATGCCACGTGCACGGGCAGTGAAGGGGCCCCCAGGGGCCCAGCGACTCCCCTTCCCGCCAGCCTTTCCATGGTGGTCTCCACTGCCATGGACAGGCTGGCAGGAAGGGGAGTCATAATCCCCAGGGCAGATTATAACCGCCAGGACAATGATGGCGGGAAACCGCCGGTCCCGGCGTTGTGACCGCGGCGCTACCGCTGCGGTCAAAATATGGCAAATTGTACCGCCAGCCTGTTGGCGGTACGATCGCCAAAACAACCCTGGCGGTCTTTGACCACCAGGGTTGTAATGAGGGCCTTAGTCTTTTTCTCCAGTACTAAATCAGCTTTCCTTCTGGATAAAAGGCTTTCACTGTGGTTAAGTCACTTAAGACACATGATTGACATTTTAAAGTGCATGAGTTTACTCTATGCTCCAACATAGATGAGCTTCTTTCTATGCTCTCCTGTTTTATGGTGTTATTCAACTGTGTTTAATTCCACAGGTTGAGATGCCGTAGAATGTTATTACTATCCCTCATTTTTCTTCTCAGGTCTTTTACTCTTGTTCTTGACTGATTTAATAATACTTAGAGACTTGCGAGGGTCTCAGTTCGCAGCCCCTCCTATGGGGTTTTTGTGCTTCGGTATCTGATTCTAAGTTAAGCAATCTGCGGTTAGACATCTCTATCAGATGAACAAGTTACTTACCTTTGGTAACAATGTATCTAGTAGAGACAGGATCTAGCCGCAGATTCATTAACGACCCTCCCCTCTCTGTGAACTGAATTCCTCTGTGGTCCCCGTAGGTTTCCTATTGGAAGTCTACACTTAGGTGATAATTGACACAAAGTTGTTTTTTTTAGGTCGAGCGTAAGAGTGTGGCCTCTTGTATACTTTTAGTATACTATAATGTGGGCTTAAAGCCATTTCATTTGTTTCAGTGTTATTTAAAAATCCTTGCTTGCTAGTGGTCAGTTGTGCCTCTTTGTCCCTCCTTTTTCTCTTTGGGAGCAGGGACTCACTACTGTTTAGTTAAACTTTGTCTTGTTTATCTGTTTTTTGGGGGACTTTTTATTTCTTGGTGTAGGAAAGTGCCACTGTTGGCATGGTTACCCCCCACTTTTTGTCGAGTGTTGATGCCAACTTTGATTGAAAGTATGCTGGACCCTGCTAAACAGGCCCCAGCACCAGTGTTCTTTCCCTAAAACTATACCTTTGTTTCCACAACTGGCACAGTCCTGGCACACAGTTAAGTCCCTTGTAAATGGTACCCATGGTCCAAGGGCCCTGTGGCCTGGGAAGGTCTCAAAGGGCTGCAACATGTATTTTGCCACCCTAGGGGACCCCTCACTCAGCACATGCACACTGCCTTGCAGCTTGTGTGTGCTGGTCGACATTGCACCCCTCTCAGTGTGCCATGCCCACAAACCACTGCCTATGGCATAGGTAAGTCACCCCTCTAGCAGGCCTTACAGCCCTAAGGTAGGGTGCACTATACTACAGATGAGCATTAGCAGCATGCCCTTACAGTGTTTAAGTCCATTCTTAGACATTGAAGTGCAGTGTAGCCATATTGAGTATATGGTCTGGGAGTTTGTCATTACGAACTCCACAGCACCATAATGGCTTCATTAAATACTGGGAAGTTTGGTATCAAGCTTCTCCGCCCAATAAACCCACACTGATGCCAGTGTGTTGTTTTGCTTTCACTAATGAACAAACTGACAAAAATCTCTGGAATGCACTTCTCAGTTCAAAGAAGACATTTATTATTATTTCACCACAAGGTTCCTAAAAAGGAGGTTAGCATGTTAAAAGCACACGTTTAAAAATAGTCACAGCAAAGAAAGGAAAATATATAAAAATGATTCTCAACTGCAATGTACACAGCAAATATATGTAGTTATATTATATTATAATTGCAAAACAAATAATGAAGTAAAAATTCAGCACTGTTGAGCCTGTCAGATGCTTCATCTTTCTTATGCCAGCAAGAAGATGACCCCATTCAACTGCGAGAAAGAGATCTCCACCCTCACGGGACAGGTGTCAGGAATTTGATGTCTAATCCTGACCGAGGTCTCGGAATTCACCGCTACTGAGCAGGGCCATCTTTTATTATCTTAAAGAACCGGAGAAGGGCTTTCTGGGAAAACCCCTCCCATAAGAAAATAAATATTCAAAAATGCTGGCTAGTTTAGGTCAGAGTTGAAAGAAACAGGTTGGAACTGGCCAGTTTCCCAAATTGTCTCTCCGAAGCCCAAACCGTTCCCTGCTTGCACTATAAACATCAGTCTGGTACATTCTTATTTTGCTGACTGCCTACCTCCCCCATATTATGTACTAGCTGTTCGGTGATAATATGTCCCAGCTCTTTGGTGATAAAGAATACGAAAACAAGCACAGTTTACAATGTGGAAAATCACAGATGGCTTTAACATGGCATTGTCTAATGCTACGAAAAAGTCAATAGGCAGCTAAACTGAATACAAAATGTAGTCTGCACCTAGTGAACACTAGACAGCTAATCCAGGTGCAAAGTGTTGCAACACAAAGTCAGTGGTCAAAAACACATATTTCACTGCATTCCGCCCTTTGATCAATGACTTTGGGGGTCATTACAAACCTGGCTGTTGGTGATAAAGTGGCGGTAATAGCATCAACAGGCTGGCGGTAAATACCGCCAAATTATGACTATGGCGGAAACAGCTCAGACAGCCACTTTAACACACCGACCGCAAGGGCGGAATCAACAGGCACCACGGCGGTAACCGCCTACAGCCGGGCGGAAGACAGTGTTCCGCCCACCATATTATGAGAGTCCAATCCGCCACCTTTTCGGGGGCGGTACCAACGACATCAAAAGTCTGGCGGAAACACTGCACAGAAGAGAAACAACTCACCTGTGGAGACTCAGGGAACAACCACGCCAACATGGAGCCCGAGCTGCATTTCTTCCCCTGCTTTTCTACGTGCTTCTCTACTACGAACACCAACGACGGCAAAGACGATGACGGTGAGTACAGCCGCCTAGCACACAGGGGAGGGAGGGAGGAAAAAGAGAGTGACACACACACGCAAAACACACACCCCAAACACCACACAAACAAGCAGATGCAGCAATATAACATACTGACCCCGTACCCCTCAGGAATAATGCAAGGACAACTACAATAGAGTAAAAAGAGGGTAATAAGATAAAATAGTAGCAATAAATGCATCCAAATAAAAAAAGTATATACTTATTTACAAATGAAGGGACACTGCCCAGTCCTCAATGTTCGTGGGCCACAGGGCCACATTACAAAGTCCAAGGCCCCATTTCACTCCTGCAACAACACGGAGATAACACTGCAGGGGCATCAGTTCAAAAATAGGCAGGCCCCTCAGGGGGACAGGGGACGGGGGGGCAACATGCCCATTGCTTTGTCCTTGGGAGTGCAAGGCCACAGTCTCTCAAGTGGGTGACTTGCCCACATGCACTGTAAGGGGCAACTTGCTCATTGCTTGGTCCTGGGAAGTGCAAGGCCACAGTCTCTCAAGTGAGTGACTTGCCCACATGCTCTGGAGGGGGGGACATGCCCATTGCTTGGTCCTGGGGAGTGCAAGGCCACAGTCTCTCAAGTAGGTGGCTTGCCCACATGCTCTGGAGGGGGCAACATGCCCATTGCTTGGTCCTGTGGAGTGCAAGGCCACAGTCTCTCAAGTGGGTGACTTGCCCACCGGCTCTGGAGGGGGCAACATGCCCATTGCTTGGTCCTGGGGAGTGCAAGGCCGCAGTCTCTCAAGTGGATGGCTTCTCCACTGGTTCTGGAGGGGGCATTATGCCCAGTAATCTTCATCCTGGAGAGGATGGGGTGAGTGGATGGCTTCTCCACTGATTCTGGAGGGGACATCGTGCCCAGTGATCTTCATCCTGGAGAGGATGGGGTGAGTGGATGGCTTCTCCACTGGTTCTGGAGGGGGCATCGTGCCCTGTGATGCAGATCTTGAGGAGTGCAAGGACAGAGTCCCTCAGCTGGGTGTCATATGGACACAGGACTAAACACTGTCTGCCGGCGGTGACGACTGTTCAGTGGTGGCAGTGGTGGTGGTGCTGCTGGTAGTGGTGGGGGAGGCTCCAGCCCATCCCCTGCAGCCTCGGATGGCTGCCCACTGGTGCTGGTGGTGATGCTGGTGGGGGGGAGGCTCCAGCCCATCCCCTGCAGCCTTCGACGGCTGCCCACTGGTGCTGGTGGTGGGGGGAGGCTCCAGCCCATCCCCTGCAGCCTCGGATGGCTGCACCACCATGGTTGGTGGTGGGGTCTCCGACTGAGTCCTAGCACCAGGCCCCTTGTCCTCACTGCCTGCTGGTGCAGGCCCCTTGCTCTTCCTGCCAGCAGCTGGGACTGGGTCCTTGCCCTTCCTACCTGCAGCACCGGGGCTGGCTCCTCGCCCTTCCTTCCTGCAGCACTTGGGGCTGGCTCCTTGCCCTTCCTTTCCTGCAGCACTTGGGGCTGGCTCCTTGCCCTTCCTTCCTGCAGCATTTGGGGCTGGCACCCTTTCCGTCTGGCTGGCTGGTGGCCGGGATCCTTTCCCACCTGAGTTACTGGGGACACTACTGTGCCCATGGACTGGGTGGCTGAGGTGCTTGCCTAGGTTTTGACCACCCTGGCCTGACGTAAAGGACGGAGGGAGGGTTAGGGAAGAGGTCAATGGTGGCGAGGAAAAGCTTCTTAGGGACATTGGGGCGGGAAAAGGGAGATGGTTTGGGAGTGGAGGAAGAGGGAGTGGTTGTAGGAAGTGTCAGTCTGCTGTGTTTGGGTGCAGGTGCATGGGCTGGATGCTGTTGTAAGGTATATGGCTGTTGGGTATCTGAGTGCTTGCATTTGTGTACTTTGGGAGAAGGGGACACAGACACAGTGGGTGAGGACACGGGATGTGTGCATGGATGTGGGGGTGGTGACTGTCTGTGAGGGGTGTGTTCTGATAGGTGTGCTGGTGATTGTGATAGTGGTAGTGGATGAGGATGTAGTGCATGCAGGTGTAAGTGGAGATGCAACTGGGAGGGAGGTGGAGGACGAGGAGGAGGTGGCTACAGTGGAGGCAGTGGATGTTGGTATCCCTGCATCTGGATGGTGTTTGTGTGAGTGCCTGTGGGATGAAGTGTGGTGCTTGTGTTTGCCATGTCCACTCTTGTGTGTTGTCCTGGGTGCCTGCTCGTCTGACTGTGTGCTTGGGATAGGTTGGGGTTGAGGGGAATGGGATTGGGTAGAGGAAGTTGGAGGGTGGAGGGTGGAAACAGGGACAATGGCTGCCATCAGAGAGGAGGCCAGAGCCTGGATTGATCTCTGTTGGGCTGCCAAGCCAGTGTGAATGCCCTCAAGAAATGCATTGGACTGTTGCATTTGGGCTGCCAGCCCCTGGATGCCATTCACAATGGTTGACTGCCCAACAGAGATGGATCGCAGGAGGTCAACAGCCTCCTCACACAGGGCAGCATGGCTAACTGGGGCAGGGCCTGAGGTGCCTGGGGCGAAGGAGATGCTCACCCTCCTGGGTGAGCGGGCACGGGAAACTCACTGAGGGGCTGCTAGGAGGGTGGTGCTGGTATGGGGGTGGCGGCTGTACCTGTAGCTGGGGTGAGCACAGAGGTGTTCACCACCACCAGGGAGCTTCCATCGGAGGAGGTATCCGTGTCTGAACTGTCCCCTCCAGTCTCCGGTGTGGTGCTTCCCTCGCCCTCCATCCCACTGGTGCCCTCACCGTCGGTGGATTCGGCGTCCTGGATCCTGTGGGATGCAGCTCCCTCCATCGCCGGTGCCTCTGCTTCTCAGCCGGATGATGCTAATGCACATAAGGACAGGATGACAAAACAAAAAGGGGGGGGAGACAAAGGATACACTTGGTCAATGGCGGCACCAACACCACTGTTGGCGTACACAAAACACACACACACAGGGAACAGCCCTACACACTAGGCAATGCACTCCCAGTTACAATGCTAGTCACCAGGCCATGGGTAGGGACAGATACCATCAACTGCAGCATACATGAGACCCACATACCCCTGCCCAGTAGTGGATGCCTACTAGCTAGGTTGGAGGATTTTCACACCAGAACCCTGCCCAACATGGGACCTACTCTGCAATGTCAGGCCTGGCCTAGGGGCAACCACAGGGCCACATCCCCACCCGGATACCACCCCACCAGGCGTAAGTAATAATGAAGGGCACTGTACTCACCCCCTTGTTGCTACTGTGATTCCCCCAAGCACCCATGTAGCTCCGGATAGGCCACCGCCAGTATGCGGGCCATCAGGGGGGGTCAGGGTTTGACAGGCACCCCTTCTTCATTAGGAGGACATGCCCAGCTGGGCCTCCACAGTCTTCCGTGCCCAGCATCTCAGGTCCTCCCACCATTTCCAACAGTGGGTGCTACGCCTGCCGTAGACCCCAAGGGTCCGCACGTCCTTGGCAATGGCATGCCATATACCCTTCTTTTGATGGGCGCTGACCTGCAGAGGAAATATACACAGGGAAAGGTATTAGTCCAACCGTCCTGCCTGTTACACTCATGGCCCACCACGCCCCTTCCCATCAGCACAGACATGGCCCAGCATACATGCTTCACGCTGCCCAGGGCCCATCCACCAACCCCCTACTACACGAGGCCTTCACACACAGCACTCCATGCATTCATGCCCCATGCATCATACTCAAAGTGTACTCACCTGTTGGTCTGGAGGCCCATACAGCAGTCGGTACTGGGGTCAGACCCCATCCACCAGCCACTCGAACTCCGCCGAGGTGAAGGCAGGGGTCCTTTCCCCAGTCACACGCACCATGGTAGGTCCCAGACACAGGTCACAGCAGCACATGCAGTGTAGGTCCTCTCCTGTTGAAGGTCAGGTAGCAAGTGAGTAAATAGATAGAAAATGCAGGACACGTCCACAGCGGTGCGTACCGTCACCGCCTGCCTACATCACCATTGGCCACTGTACCCCATAGGGCCCAATGATAACCAATGAGGAGTTGCACAGCGGTTCTCGACCACCTGCCGCAACGGCGCAGAACATCAGCGGAAGTACCTCATTTCCACCTGTCCCTTCATACTGGACAGGCGGATGCCATTTCAGCAGGGAAGGGGCAGGCCATGGATCCTAACTGCGTCACAGTTCACAATTTCACATTCTGGACATATGCCACTAAAAATATTGTAACAAGCACAGTATGCATTGAACTGTAGTGGTTACAATGTACAGATAATGACCAGCTGCTCACTCTTTTACCCCATAGAATGCAACTGCTGCGGATGAATAGGAGATGGAGACATTGCCCCTTGTACAGACCCCTGGTGGACTTGGCAACAATGGAGGACAGGCACATTATCCTCACCGATAGACTGGACAGGGCCACAATCACAGAGCTGTGTGCCCAATTGGAGCCTGTCTTAATATCTACTATCCGTCATCCCACTGGGATCCCCCCTCTTGTGAAAGTCCTATCTGTGCTCCATTTCTTGGCCACTGGTTCTTTCCAAGTGACAGTGGGCTTGGCAGCAGGAATGTCACAGCCAACGTTCTCAAACGTGCTGACCAGAGTGTTGTCTGCCCTGATTAAACACATGTGCAGCTACATCGTTTTCCCCCAGGTGGAGGATTTGGCCACAGTGAAGGCTGACTTCTATGCAATGGGACATATCCCCAACATCATTGCTGCAATTAATGGGACACATATTGCATTTGTCCCCCCTCGGCAAAATGAACAGGTCTTCAGAAATCGTAAAAGTTATCACTCGATGAATGTGCAGATGGTGTGTTTGGGGGACCAGTACATCTCACATGTCAATGCTAAGTATCTAGGCACGGTGCATGATGCTTTTTTCCTGAGGAATAGCAGCATCACAAATGTGATGGGCTAACTCCAGAGGCACAGGGTGTGGCTAATAGGTGAGCCCTGGTTCCCACCCAGTGGATGTTGGTGTATGGGTATGGTGTGGGCCATATACGATAGTGTGTGCATAAATGTTGTCCCTCGATATTTGCCAGGTGACTTTGGTTACCCTAACCTCTCATGGCTACTGACCCCTGTGAGGAATCCCAGGACAAGGGCAGAGGAACGTTACAATGAGGCACATGGGCGAACAATAAGGATAATAGAAAGGACCTTTGGCCCCCTGAAGGCCAGGTTTCGTTGCCTCCATCTAACAGGTGGATCCCTGTGCTACTCACCCAAGAAGGTCCGCCAGATCATCGTGGCATGCTGTATGTTGCACAACCTTGCCTTGTGACGCCATGTGCCTGCAGGAGGAGGAGGCTGGAGATGGCTGTGTGCAGCAGTGGACTCTGTGGACAGTGAAGATGAGGAGGCAGAGGATGAGGATGAGGGCAAAAGAAGTGCAGTTATTGTCAATACTTCCAATGATACACAGGTAAGACAGTGTTATTTCACATTTCATTGACAGTTTGATGTGTGACATTGTCACTTGCAGGCTGTGAATTCCTACTTCTATGCCCACTCACTGTACCCATTGGCATCTCTTTTTGCAGATGTTGGTGCCCCACTATTGCTCCTGGAGTGTTCAGTGCAGCCAACTACAGGTCTTTCCTATGTAAACATGACTGTACATTTGAATTGCAATGTTTGAACCTTGTTAAACAAATACATTTTGAAATCATTTGACATACTCCATACTTGTATTTTTCCAAAGTGTGATTATTGCAGTGCTCTGACAACAAGGGGAAAGTGCAATGGGCTGGGGTGATGATGGAGGAAAGTCCAGGTTAGAGTCCTGTCTATTTGTAGCACAGATGCAGTGTCCAAGGGGGCATAGGAAGGGGAGCAATGGCAGTTCCAGGTGGACAGGGTGACTGAATGGGACACAAGGGTGACAATCAGGAGAGTCTTATTTCCTGGCAGGGGTCTTGGCAATGGTTTCTGGCTTCTGCTTAAATCGCAGGGAACGTTTGCGGGGTGGTTCTCCTTCTGCAGGGGGAGGGGTGCCTGTGGCTTGGCCTCCTGTCCACTAGCGGCAGAGGAGGTGGAGGGCTGTTCAGTAGTCTGGCTAGTGTCAGGTGCCCACTGTTGTGCCACTGCCTCCCTCATACTGTTGGCCATGTCTGCCAGCACCACTGCAATGGAGACCAGGGGTGTGTTAATGGCCTTCAAGTCCTCCCTGATCCCCAGGTACTGTCCCTCCTGCAGCCGCATGTTCTCCTGCATCTTGTCCAGGATCTGGCCCAGCGTATCCTGGAAATGTTGGTATGCTCCCAGGATCCCGGTGAGTGCCTCCTGGAGGGTCAGTTCCCTGGGCCTGTCCTCACCCTTTTGCACAACAGTCCTCCCAGCTTCCCTGTTGTCCTGTGCCTCTGTCCCCTGAACGGTGTGCCCACTGCCACTGATCCCAGGTCCCTGATTGTCTTGGGGGCAAGGTGTGCCCTGGGGTCTCTGTAGTGGTGGACACACTGCTGATTGACGTGTCCTGGGGACAGAGGTATGGACCCGCTGGGTGGGTGCTGTGGTGGTGTTTCCTGAGGTGGGAAGCTCTGTGGTGGTGCAAGACTGTGCCTGGTTAACTGACTGTCCGGAGGTCCCTGATGGGCCAGGTTGGTCATCCAGATCCAGGCGACCAGAGCTGCTGTCATCACTGTGGGCCTCTTCTGTGGGGGGACTGGGTGTTGCTGGCACCTCTTTTCCGGTGACATTGGGTGGTGTACATGTGGGGATGTAAATGCAGTGTTATTGTTTCTGCATGTGAAATTTGTGCATGGGTGGGTTGCCCTCTATGGTTGTTATTGACCTGGCAGCTTTTCCTTGTATGAGTTGTTATTTGGTGGGCTAGGTGATTCTCTCTAGTGTGCATGCTGTGGTGATAGCTGTCCATGCAGTTCTGTGAGGGGTGTCACTGCATTGATAGAGCATGCAGAGCTTGGCATTGGGATGAGTGGGTTGTGATGGTGGTGTGTGTGGGAAGTGGTGGAGTGTTGGGAGAGAGGGTAGGGGTGGGGGTATGTGATGGCATGAAGGTAGGGGGGTGATAATAGTATAGAGTTGACTTACCAAAGTCCAGTCCTCCTGTCAGGCCCTCAGGATGCATGATTGACAAGACTTGCTCCTCCAATGTTGTTAGTTGTGGGGGAGGAGGTGGGGGTCCACCGCCAGTCCTCTGTACACAAGTTGGTGTCTTGCTGCAATGGAACGTACCTTCCCCCGTAGGTCGTTCCACCTCTTCCTGATGTCATCCCTTGTTCTTGGGTGCTGTCCCACGGCGTTGACCCTGTCCACGATCCTCCGCCATAGCTCCATCTTCCTTGTAATGGATATCTGCTGCCCCTGTGATCCAAATAGCTGTGGCTCTACCCGGATGATTTCCTCCACCATGACCCTTAGCTCCTTCTCTGAGAATCTGGGATGTTGTGGGGGGGACCCTGGGTGTAGTGCGAGTGTTGTGGGTGACGATGTGTAGGGTGATGTGTTGGGATGTGTGATGTAAGGTGCGTGGGTGGTGTATAGGTGATGGTGGTATGTGGCTCTGGTTGTGTGAGTGGTCTTGCTGTCTCTCTCTGCTGGCAATTATTTGTAGTCATAAGGGGTTGTGGGTAGTGTGTGTGGGTGTGGTGTGTGTATGTGTGTCAGGTGTGTGTAGTTTGAATTGTCCAATGTGGCGTTGTTTTGTATGTGTGTGTGTATTTTGAGTGCGGCGGTATGTACCGCCAATGGTTTACCGCCATTGAATGTCGGCCGTGTTGATTTGTGGGTCATAATGTTGTGGGCGTAGTTCTGTTGGCGTAACGGTGTGAGTTGGGATACTGCTAGTTTATCACTGACCTTTGGGCTGGCGGATTTGTGTGTGTGTGGCTGAATAGTGACGGATTGGTGTGTATGTGTCATAATATGGTTAGCGGATATCCGCCGCCGTGGCGGTCTGTTGGCGGCAGTATGCATGGCGGTAAGTGGAATTTACTGCCAATGTCATAATGAGGGCCTTTGTGTACTTCTCTCTTATTTAAAAAAAAACAAAAAAAAACATTATAAGCCATTGTACACAGCAACATAATGAAATGATAAAAGCAACCACTGGAAAGCAATGGAAGTGGATTAACGTATTGATCTTTTAAGCATTTAAACCAGACACACCTACAACGAAAAAACGGAAGCTTATATATTCCGATTGGGATAATAACTGATTGAATAGTGTCTCGACGATAGCAAGTTGGTATAAAATTAGATTAAAACATCATGTGTTCTAATCATGTAAAGGTACACGGTCCACCTGAAAGGTTTGCTGGAATATAAGTGTTCCCATGCGCGAATAATCAGACAACTGGCAATTAAAACATGCTTAATGAGACTGGCAGCAGTCATCAGATGATAACAAGCCATGCATTAGTTCCAATGAAAAAATGTAATCAAACAAGTTGACAGAACATCCATGGTACTCTGTATTGTTCCCATGTAGAACTTGCATCTGTGAAGCACAGGTAGTGCTAAATGGATCCATAGATTTTGTACTTTAAAAGCAGCAGGAGCATTGCACAAAGGTTATCAATCAGGTTCAAGTTGGGGGTGCGGTCCCTCCCCCGACCCCACACGCAAATGCCCGGAGGGAGAACACACAGCACACTCATGGTCAGTGGCAAGTCGTGGTAAGATCTGTAAAAGAAACAAGTATTACTTTTCTTGCAAATAACATTTGTCATCTGAAAGGTGCTCCAATTTTTCCTTTCCTTGTATAATCAGCAGGACATTATTAGGGCCCTTTGCTATGATTTCTGCAGGTTCTGGGGTCCATTTGGGGATTCAACCCACACCTTAGCACTGAGGTTTTTATCTGCTGAATCACAGCTTCCCTTTCCTTGCACTGTCAGAAGGGCTGGGGCAGTCCCCTTCCTCAACAATCCTCTATATACTGCACTTATGACAAGTTGGACAATTCTGTCTCTAATCTGTATGAATAAATCAGCTTTTCCACTACTTAACAGAATAGCTTTGATTTCTATCTGTCCTGGTAACTTTCCTCTCCTCAACTGATCTTTAACAGTTTGTGGGACAGATCTCTGTTGTGTGTGCTGACAAATATGACATTGGAAAATCACAGTTTTTATCAAATCTAGGGGAATGTGCATCCCTCTAATCTCTGCCCCCTGTAAGTGGCTTTTTCTCCCAGCTGTCCACATTTCTTTTGCGCCCACTTCGCCATCCCCACCAAGTAAGAATTCTGGGTTGACACTTCTGCCTCTGAACTTTTGTCTTTGTCGTCTGCAAGGGAATTGAACCAGCGTTCTAGTGAGTCAATGGAAAAATGAGCATCTATAACTTTACTCTGTTCTAACATTTCCCAAATTTCCTGCCACAACTCTTTGCTCCACATCTCCTTTGAATAAATGAGACAGTTATATGCATGCCATGTGGGAAGCCAAATGGCTAATCCGTTGGCATTGGACCAAGAATCAGTGTAAAAATGACAAGTCCCAGGCAGCTCTTGCTTTAGAACCTGACACACAGTGTACAACTCTGCATATTGGCTACTTTTTCCTTCTCCTGTGGTGGTCAACAACGTTTCAGTAACTGGATTGTATGACACTGCTTTCCAATGTCTTTTGGTATCCATGTATTTGAATGAACCATTAGTAAACCAAACATGCTTCCTATCCTCAGGGGACAAGAAGTCAAATGGCACACTCCATTTTGCTGCTGACTCTTTCACCTGTGGTACCTCCTACACTCTCTCCTCATCCTGTATAGGGGCTTGTGACACCTGTTCATGTAGGGCTGCAGTGCCTGCTGGTCCTACTCGAGCCCTGTCTTGTATGTGCCAGATACAGTGTATGATACTAGCCTCTTGTGCATGTCCTATACGGTAAGATTTAGGTGAACACATCACCAACTGCATAATTGGTATTTCAGGTCTCAGAATTACATTATGACCTAGTGTTATTTACTCAGTATCCACTAGAGCCCAATAACAGAACAAAAGCTGTTTTTCAAAAGGAGTATAGCGCTCCCCAGAGTCAGGTCGTTTTCTAGTCCAAAGTCGTAGGGGCACCCCTGTCCTCCCCTGTTTCTGCCACATACTCCAATTTGCATATTGTCCCTGAACAGTTACGTGTAACTCAATGTCTCCCTCTTGCACTGTACACAAGTCTAAATCCTGTTAAATTATTTCATTTGCCAAATCAAAAGCACATTGCTGCTCTTCACTCCATTCAAACTCATGTTTTTTCGTGGTTACTTTGTACCAAAGGGTTAAGATTTTACTCAGATGAGGGTTATGCTGTTTCCAAAAATCAAACAATCTCATAAAACTCTGTGTCTCTTGCTTAGTGCAAAGAGTAGGAAACTCCAGCTTCTTTTGTTTTACCTGCAACAACATCTCTCTATGTTCTGGATTCCACTGAATTCCCAGGAACTGCACATTTTGCGACAGTACCTATGCCTTGTCGGAATTAATTGTACACATCATACTCTGCAAAAGTGTTCTGAATATACCGGTAACACTGTCAACTGCTTGCTCAGGGTAATCTTTTAAAGAATGCATTTCAACTCCTGCCAAAAACTGTGGATTACTCTGCGCACAAACTACATTCTGCTCATGCAGCTCACACCGGCCCCCACCTTTTTTAACCTCCTCATTACTGGAATGTGAAAAGTCAGATTCTCCTGTAACAACTTGGTAGATTTCAGTTTTATTTTGTAATAACTTGTTCTGGCGAACTTGCTCTTTTAATTTCTTATTTTCATATTCTAACTGTTTACATCTCTCATGCATTTTTCTATAAGCAGACAAAAGTATCCAAACCCTTCTGTCATGAACAAAAGGGACATCATTCTGTTCAAAAAGCACATTTTCTAAACATGAAAACACATTTAGTACTCTTGTTTTATCCAAGCATCCATCCCAAAACTTAGAAGGTCCTGATAAACAAGAAAACACATTTGCCAATACATCATAAGGCATTTTAATTTCACATGCATTTTCAAACGTGGTTTGCGGTGCTTCCTTTAATTCTCTGAACAAAAACATATTTACACTTTTAAATTGTGCACTCTCAACCTCCAACCTCTCTTTTTTAGACTGTCTGACCTACGCCAAAATGTTTTGCTTTCACTAATGACCAAGCTGACAAGAATCTCTGGAATGCACTTCTCAGTTCAAAGAAGACATTTATTATTATTTAACCACGAGGTTCCTAAAAAGGAGGTTAAAAGGTTGAAAGCACACGTTTAAAAATAATCACAGCAATGAAAGGAAAAATATACCAAAATGATTCTCAACTGCAATGTACTCACCAAATATATGTAGTTATATAATTGCAAAGCAAATAATGAGGTAAAAATTCATCACCATAGGGCCTGTCAAATGCTTCATTTTTCACATGTCAGCAAGAAGATGATCCCGTTCAACTGCGAGAAAGTGATCTCCACCCTCATGGGACAGGTGTCAGGCATACTACCCTCTGACCCCTAACACGCCCCTGAATCTAGGATTTAAGGGCCTCCCTGAACCCAGCTCACCAGATTCCTGGCGACCTACAAGAAAAAGAAGGACTCCTAAGTTGAAACCCCAGCAGAGAAGAAGGAATACGACAACTGCTTTGGCCCCAGCCATACCAGCCTGTCTCCTGCTTCAAAGAACCTGCAAAAAGACCTGCGACGCGTCCAGCGGGCCCAGCAACCTCTGCCAACTCCAGAGGACTGCGCTGCACCCAAAAGGACCAAGAACTCCCGAGGATAGCTGCTCTGTCTGAAGAAACTTACAACCAAGGACTCCCACCTCAGTCCGGATGTATGAGTCTTAACCCCTGTGCACCCGATGCCCACAGCCCCGTGTCCAGGTGATCCACCCAGCAAGAGAGGATCCCCAGGCGATTGCGAGCATGTGCCAACCCTGGGTTGACCTCTCCACCCCTCCACGGCGACGCCTGCAGAGGGAATCCCAAGGACCCCCCTGACTGTGAGCTCTGGACAAAGATATCTGACCCCTAAAGAACACACTGTACCCGCAGCCCCCAGGCCTTGGAGTAACCGACCCCCTGTGCCTCATCATTCAGCAGGCGGTCCTCCTCCCTGTCCGACCAGTGGTTTGTCCGAGACACCCCCCCAGACCGCGCCTGCAGCCTCTGAGTGACCCCCAGGTCTCCTCATAGACCAGCGTTGGAAACCTGACATCCTGCTTGCACCCTGCTCCCAGCCGCCGCTGGGTGTGTGTGTTTGGTGCCTACTTGTGACCCCTCCAGTGCTCTTCTAATCCCCTCTGGTCTGCGCTCCGAGTCGCAGGTATTTACCTGCTGGCTGTCTGGATTCTGAGTACCCACCGTCTCCATAGGAGCCCGCGTTAATTTTGCGCACCTTTGACCTCTGCACCCAACCAGCCCCGTGTTGCTGGTGGTGGGTGTTTGGGGGTTAACTTGAACCCCAACCGGTGGACTTCCTAAAACCCTGACATTGTAAGTGTTGTACTTACCTGCAAACAGATCTACATTTTCCACCCCCCAGGAACTGTTTGAAAATTGCAGAGTCCATCTTTAAAATAGCTTTTTTACCTATAATTCAAAAACTAAATTACTTACCTATTTTAAACAAAGTACTGTTGATACCTGTGTGAAATACAAAACTTTTAAGGTACTTACCTGCATTTTGAATCTTGTAGTTCTAAAAATAAACTAAGAAAATATATTGTTGCAATATAAAAATCATTGGTCTGGAGTTAAGTCATTGAGTGTGTGCTTCTTCTATTTACTGTGTGTGTACAAGAAATGCTTTGCACTACCCTCTGATAAGCCTAACTGCTCGACCACACTACCACAAAGTTAGCATCAGTATAATCTACTTTAGCCCCTGTTAAGCCTCTGGGGAACCCCTGGACTCTGTGCACACAATATCTCACTTTGATATAGTATATACAGAGCCAGCTTCCTACACTTGGTTTCCTGCTATGTTCATTGAAGCTTGCCTTTTCATTTGCAGAGCATGCTGTTTCTGTAAACAGGGCTGTAAGTCAGGCTGTTATCTTGGTCACATTTGCTGACAGACTGTGGTATTGCACCCTTACCCTGCTTTGTGCACATTGTTACACTTTTCTAAAATACAGGTAAGATTCTAAAAAAGTAGAAAGAGTTCATGTAATCAGTGAAAGTGTGCTGAAATGAAGCTCTTCATTGTCACTCTTACATTAGATGAACCAGTATTTGGAATCTGTGATTTCCGGAACCAATATGGCGGCATGTTGCTTGACACCAGTAAAACCCTTGTTCGTTTTGTTTGCAAGCTGCCTGTTAAAAATGCATTTTGAACCTGAGCCTCAGTGCTTCTTTTGAAGTCTAATGAATCCCAGCTCTTCTGCCATTCTGTCCCACTGCAACCCATGATGCCTACATTCAACCCCCAGTAACCTGACACCCCTCGAACAGACCCTTTCCTTGGCATGCCACACGCTGCCCTCCCCTGCACTCCTTGAAGCTGCTGGAAGCAAACTCATGGCCCGTGCGCCTTACCTCTGGCCCCTCCCACCCCTCTCACCGGGGGCAATTGACAAGTTCTTTGGAGGGGGCGATAGGGATTCGTTTCTCTCGTGACATTTTTGTGGGTTTCTTCAGGCTGTGCTGCCAGGAGAGAGGAGAACACGTTTTCTTCCTCAAACTTTCCACTGGCTCCTTCGCAGGCTTCCCAGTGAGAGATAGCAGGGGAGGGAGAGGGGGCAGAGCCCAGGACTGCCGACCATGCCTGGCACTGAGTTGCGCTGACAACCGGAGGCTGCATATCTGACTACCACAAGAAGCTCTGCGCTGAGTAGAGGCCCTGAGAGGGGCGACTCACCTCTGTCTGCATCTGGCCCCAGCCCACTGTGCACTTTACATACAATGGAGGTACAATAGAGTGTAACCTTGGCACCAGAACCACACTCCTGTGGACTCCTCTCCTATCAGCCCTGGGCTCTCTGCGTTCTCCTGTCCTGAGCGTCAACATGAAAGGTAAGTCTCCCAGGATGCTCCATAGTCACAACGCGTGCTGTCTGCAGTGAGTTGTAACCGTGCCTTCCCACCTGCGCCTCGGTGCCAAACTTCACCGTCCGGTCTGTGGGGGTTCTGCTTACAGCTTCTATCCTGGAAACAACTAGACTGCACGAACACACCAGATGGAAAGAGCCACATGTGTTTAATGGGAGAGTACCCTGCTTTTGTATGACACATCTATCCAACCAACCTCTTACCCCTGTGAATGTTGGTGCTTCTGATGTGGAATCTGTATAGCGCTTCACTGTCAGGTGTCCTAGCACATGCCTGTGTCATATTTAAGCTGTGCTTATTGTGGGGCTGCTGGCCGGTGTTTATTTTTGTGCTTTCTTGAGTATGTTATGTTTAAGATGTGCTGACTCTAGAACTAGCCTGCATTTCTTTTCTTACTTTCTTAAGTATGTAAATGTTTAAGATATGCTGATGTTGGGACCTGCCTGAGTTTATTTTCATATTGTTTTAAGTGTGTAGCTGTTTAACCTCTTATCTGCTGTCCCTTTTCCCTGCGCCCCAGTGCTGAGCCCTTTTTTGGCTATTTTGGGTAGTTTGCGCTTAAGCCCCTATAACTTTTTGTCCACATAACCTATCCACACCAAATGTGCATTCTTTTTTCAATATCCTGGGTATTCTAAAGGTACCCAGAGTTTGTGGGTTCCACTGGCAGAGACCGAGAAATTAGCCAAAATACAGCTGTAGAAAAATTGCTCCTGTTTGCAGTTACCCACCCCCCCAACACACACACACACTTTTTGTCTGATATTGATGCTGACTTGACTGAGAGTGTGCTGGGACCCGGCTAACCAGGCCCCAGCACCAGTGTTCCTTCACTAAAAATTTACCATTGTTACCCCAATTGGCACACCACTGGCACACAGATAAGTCCCTTGTAAAAGGCACCAGTGGTACCAAGGGCCCTGTGACCAGGGAAGGTCCCTAAGGGCTGCAGCATGAGTTGTTTGTCTTTGTTTCAAAGTTGAACCATGCCTTGGCAGTGCTGTGATCTTTTTTTGCAGTTTTATGTCTCTTCCACCTAGTGGTGGTTTCATGTGTGATGCTTCAAGGCTTCTCATTATTGATATCAGTGGTGTGACAGTGGTAGTACGCCACTTCAGGATTGTCAGTGACAGCTCCTTTGCTGTTTACCTCTTTTTCATATAGGAAGCTGGCCTGGTGCGTGGTGAACACCTATGGAGTTATTACCTTATACCAGGGCCAGGTGCCCCCTATTAGTGAAATGTAAGCAGTGTCTAGGAAGCCAGGGCTCTCTAGAGGTAACTGTGAATGCAAAGCTTATACACACAGCAGTTACACACATGAAAGAACCACACAGTGTTACAAAAATAAAGGTACTTTATTATTGTTAACACAAATACTAAAATACTGTAAAGGCAATACAGGTAAACAGGTAATATAGGTAAGTAAACACACTATTATATACACATTAGCAATCAGGAAATAGCATAGAAAGCAATAAGCATTGGTAAAAGCAGTAGCAAACAGTGAGGGCCCTAGGGGACGGCCAACCCATGTACTAAAAAAGTGGAATGTGAAAGGCAGTCCCCCACTTAAGGAAGTGGAATCAATAGAGGGGTGCTGGATAAACTAGGAACACCAAGAGGTAAGTACCAGGGGGTCCCCCAGCGACCGGCAGAGAAGAGGTAAGTACCTGGTGTTCCCCAAAACCAACAGGAGGACTTTGGAAAAAGGACTGTGCAAGACCCAGACAAGACTGAAATAAATCAAAGGTGGGTCCTGACCGAAGAGGACCTGCAAAGGAAGGGGACCAAGTACAGTTTGTGACTGAGTGTCTGACAGGAGCTACTACACTCCCTTCTGTGGATGAAGGACCAGGTTGACGGCGGATGAAGAAAGTCAACAGTCCAGCACAGGAGCAGAAGGGAAGTTGCAGAAGTGATGCAATGGATGTCCCACGTTGGCGGTCGTGATGCAGTTGGTCAGTGGTGCTGGAAAACCACCAACAAGCCTTGGCAAATGCAAGAGCCAGAGAAGAAGGTTTTGCAAGGCTGAAGAGGACCAGCAAGGTCTAGGGGACTCGACCCAAGGAGGGGAGTCCAGGGTGACCCTCAACAGCTGGGAGAGTCACAAGAAGAGGAGGCAGTCCTCAGAGGCAACCCACAGGCAGCAGGCACAGGAGTTGCAGTGAGGCCTACTCAGCACACCTGAAGAGGAGTCCCATGTTGCTGAAGCAGCAGGCAGGAGACTGTGCTTCACAGGAAGGAGTGCTGGGGGCCCGGGCTACACAGAGCATTAAGATCCCTTGGAGGAGGAAAAAATAAGCCCTGATAGCTGCAAGAGTTGTGGTGCACAAGGTTACTGTCCTGCAAGGAGATGCAAGGGCTTACTGTCTCCCATGTTGTACAGCTGCTAGAGAGGAGCAAGGGGACCACTCCAGACCACCACCTGTGATGCAGGATCCATGCATCTCTGGAAGAGAGAAGATCCACGCAGTTGGTACTTACAGTTACAGGGAAGTGACTCATTCACTCCAATGGAGATTCCTTCTTACTTCTTCTACAGGCTGAAGACTCATCACCATCAGAGGATGCAGAGCCAGGGAAATCTTGCAGTTACTGGAAGGAGCCGGACAAAGAATGTTGCAAAGCGGAGTTGCCGCTGGAGTTACAGATTGTTGGTTCCTGGAGGATCCAGTTGCAGTCCCGGTGGCCAGAAGATGAAGTAAACAAAGCAGAGGAGTCCTGCTGGAATATTGCATGTTGAATCTGAGGACCCACCAAGGAGGGAGACCCTAAATAGCCCAGGAAGGGGGATCGGTCACCTAGCAGGGTGACCACCTATCAGGAGGGGGCTGTGACATCACCTGCCTGACCTGACCACTCAGATACTCCCAGGAGCCTCTGCTCACCCTGGATTCAAGATGACAGAATCAAGTGGCCACCTGGAGGAGCTCTGGGCACCACCCCTGTGGTGGTGATGGACAGGGGAGTGGGCATTCCCCTTTCAATTGTCCAGTTTCGAGCCAGAGCAGGGAGAGGGGGTCCGTGGACTGGTGCAAACCGGTTTATGCAAGGAGGGTACCAAATGTTCCCTTCAAAGCATACCAGTGGCCTGGGGGGGGCTACCCCTCCCAAGCCATGTAACACATGTTTCCAAGGGAGAGGGTGTTCCCTCCCTCTCCCACAGGAAATCCTTTGTTTTGCCTTCCTCTGCCGAAGCTGATCAAGCAGCAGGAGGGCAGAAACCTGTCTGAGTGGTGGCAGCAGTGCGGGCTACCCAGAAAACCCTGGAATACTAGCAGGAGCAATGATGAGGGTCTTCCAAGGAGCCCCCAGGGTTCATGGAATCATTCAACCAATGCTGGCAACATTATGTAGTGGGACACAGGTAGTGTGACCTGTGTCCAGTACACTGGTAAAATGGCTTCCCGGCAGTTCCGAAGTCCAGTGTAATGCTGGAGTTCATAGGGGCACCTCTGCTCATGCAGGGGTGCCCTCACACACAGGTACCTGCACCCTGCCTTCTGGAGGTCCTAGTATAGGAGTGACTTACAGTGAACTGGTGCAGTGACCTGTAGTGAAAGGGTGCATGCACCTTTTGACGAAAGCTGCATTGGCAGGCATGCAGACATATTTTGCATGGGCTCCCATGGGTGGCAAAATACAAGCTGCAGCCCATGGAAAACCCCTGGTGCCCCAATGCCCTGGGTACTTAAGTACCATATACTAGAGACTTACATGGGGACATCAGTATGCCAATTGTGGGGTGTGCAGTCCTAAGCAACCAAATTTAGAGTGAGAGAGCACAGGCACTGGGGTCCTGGTTAGCAGGATCCCAGTGAACACAGTTAAAACACACTGACAGCAGGCAAAAAGTGGGGGTAGCCATGCCAAAA
Source organism: Pleurodeles waltl (assembly GCF_031143425.1). NCBI lineage: Eukaryota > Metazoa > Chordata > Amphibia > Caudata > Salamandridae > Pleurodeles > Pleurodeles waltl. The sequence continues at coordinate 71,615,194 of NC_090451.1, read as the reverse complement.
AGAGGATACTTTCCTACAACTGATATAAAGGTAATGTAGTTTACTTTACTCTGAAGGAAAGCCGGTGTTGAAGAGTTGATACCTTCATGGTATTTACCTTACTCTAAGCGGAGTATTGTTTGTATGCCTGGTGAGCATTAATATATATACAACTTCATTTGGAGGTACAGAGTTGCTTTCTCTGCAGAAAGTTATTTTTCTAACTTGTGAGATAAGGTCTGGTATACTTTATAAGGAACTTACAATGTTAACAATCCCATGGAAGTTTCAGTATATTGTTTAATTTCTGTCACAGACTTTTTTAAGATAGTCCTCTTATTATTCAGGACGATCTTAGGTTCTTTATAACCATTATACAGCACTAAGGGTGCCTGTTTACTACGTCCTTTTGTACTATCAAACAAGATAGCTGTTTATGTACACTATTTGTTATGTACATTCTACTTTTACCAACGATCTGGTAATATCAGTTTTCTACTTTTGGTGAATTTGATAATTAGAAACCAGAAAGTATCATCTTGGGGAATTTAAGACTTTGTTTTCTACACTTTGGTGTAGACAATTTTGTAGTCACAGTGTTTGAACATTATTCTTTGTTTTTCCTGGCTTATGTCAGGTTGTTATGGGTCTTCATTCAGACGTATTACTCTGTAGATTCTGTTTGTTCTCTTGTATAGAATAATAACATTATTGACTGTGCTTTTGAGTTTGCATTTAAGACTTGCTTCTTTTCAGAAGGGCTTCACCCTCTTCAGGGGTACTTTTTCTTCACTATGAAGATATTTATATCTGTTGTGCATTTAGGTCTTAATGCCTCATGTAGGTAAAACAGTTTTCATCGTGATCTGACTCTTCTTGTTGAAGGTTGGGTTCACAATTTGAGAGTGTTGTCATAAGATGGAATGTACAAAATCAGATGGATCCTATTTTTATTAAGAATCTTGCAAAATTTCTGTTTGTGGGTCATTGACAAATATTCTAGTTAATCTGTAGATGAGACTTAACCATAACAAGAGTCACATATTCACCTTGTTTTCTGCCACTCTACCAAGGCCCCTTTTAAAAAAATAGATAATATATATATAATAAAAATAAATAAATAGAAATGTTTATATATTTCATTGGTTACCACATAGGCATTTGTTTATTATATTCCTATGTCAATTGGTATGTATATTGAGAATATCTTGAAGATGTTTTTATCATATTCAGCTACTTTACCTGGGAAAAAATATAATTATATGCTAAAGTTGCTATTGTTGTCTTCAACTTCTTTTCAAAGGCGACAATTGTATGTTGTGTCTGCCAGAGATAAAATATTCTATGTGTGTCTTATAGTGTAGGTCTGATTAGGATATACCTTTACAGGGTAAGAGGTATTGCTCAATAGCATGATATGCTGCTGTGTGTTCCAACAGGGTAGAACATGCAGATTCGATCTACATATAAGAACAAATTGATTTATATTCACTAGCTCATTTGACAATACTGTATTACGGTTCTTACTCATATATTCCTTATCTTTTTAATATTATTGCTGTGGTCCTTTCCACAGTATTGTTGGAGTGTTTCTAAATGGGTTTGTACTCCTTTAGGGGAAGCAAATGGTTTAGTAATCATTCTGTTAGTTCACCTTTAACACCGATGGGTCAAATTAACATGGATTCTCTTTATTCCATATTTTTGAATGTTTGTGACTCCTTCTACCTGGTTCAGCCCAGAGTCTTCAGTAGTGAAATTGGTTGTGGCTCACTTACATTATTATGAATGTCTGGCCTTTTGAATTGTTCTAGATGGGTTTTGTTTTAGGGGCAGAATTTTAATGGTCCTAATCATGGGTGATGCTATCCCTATGCTCAATGTTTTTATGACTTTTTCTTACTGTGATTCTTTACACACTTCTTTTATTAAAGAATATGTGTTTCCTCATAGGTATTCTTATGAATGCATGGTCTGTTTCTCTTGTTCTAGACTGTTTTTCTTCTGGCTAAAGACTCTATATATTGTTGGGTTGCTTATGACACACATTTGACATACTAATATGGATGAGCTTATTCCCATGTTATTCCTTTTTTGTGATTTTATTTACCTGTGGTTCCTTCCACTGGTTTTGATGTTGTAGAGTATATTATTACTCACCTTAATTATTATGAAAGTCCGGTCTCTTCCTCTAGACTAGTTTTCTGATACTCAGAGACTTTTTTGAAGGTCTCAGTTCGCAGTCCCTCTTCCGGGTTGACTATGACTTTTGTATCAGATTCTAAAGTAAGGAATCTGTGACTAGATGTCTCTATCGGATGAACAAGTTACTTACCTTCTGTAACTCATAGACAGGATCTAGCTGCAGATTCCTTAACAACTCACCCATCCTCCCTATTCTGCGAACTGAGTCCTCTTTGCTCTTAGAGATTTCATTATGGAAATATAGACCTTGAATTAAAAATGTGGTGATTACTTGACACAGGGGTGTCTGTTGTTCTACCACACTGTTTGTATATGTGGCTCCACGTTTTGAGCACGTAAAATAGTCACAGTAGAAACTGATGTCAGCGAGGGGGTTACATAGACTCCGCTGACGTCACATCTAGTGGATGTTGTCAATACCGAGTCATGCAACGCCCTCTTCCAATACACAAACATGATATAGGAAAAAAAATTCTGGATCCAGTCTCGCACCTGGGGAAGATTCTAAAGTAAGGAATCTGCAGCTAGATCCTGTCTCTACCAGATAATGCGTTACCGAAGGAAAGTAACTTGTTCATTGTGTGTGGAATGCTGAAACAGATGCATTGAGCAGAAATATTCAATAAAATCATGAATGGGTCTTAAACAACTGGGTGTACTACGCAATGTTTTCAGATATTGGTGGCTTCTCTCAAATAAACTTGTTTACTGAAGTAAGCAACAGAAAACACTCAATAAGAATCAACATACCTCAAACTAGAACCATTGTCCATCCCCTTTTTATTGGCTTGCCTGATAGAGACTTCTAGTTGCAGTTTTCTTACCTTAAAATTATCCCCAGGTGTCAGACTGGATCCGAAAATTTTTGAGCAGTACCCCTGTGTGCCAGTAAGTGGCATTGTTTGACTCTGCTTCATCTGTGCTGGAAGTAACATATGTGGTGCTTATACAGCTGCGACACCAGGTAGCTAATGTCAGTTCTTTCCTTTCTGCACCAGATAGTGCAGGTCCATGGAGAGCTACTCTTTCAGCCTCTTTTTGACTAGCTTTTTCAATGTTTTGTTAAACACTTGAGAAAAATCCTATCTCCTGGTGTGACAGGGACGTCCCCCAAGAAACTGGCTGGATTCAAACCATGTGGTGCCTGACACAGGCAAATGCCTGGACTCAAGAAAGGCCATGACTCGAAGGCCTGTGAGGATTGCCGCACCATGCACCGAAGGCGCTGAGGGAGCACTTCTTCAAGATCCTTGCCCCCTATATCGGACGACTTTGTAACGATCAAGATCCCAGCCGAAAGGAAGGTGCCGGGATGGGTTTCAGAGCTGCACCCGATGATCATCAACCCAGTCGAAGTTGTCGTCGGGTAAGTGTTATAAGGAAAAGAAGCCAAAGAGGTCTTCAACTTCTCTGCATTAATTCAAATCTTCGGACGAGACGAGGAAGCAATGGCACTTTAGGGCTCATGGTTCCATGAAGCCCTGACCAGGGTCAGCTCTGTGCTTCCTTGATGTTTCCTGCAGCCTGAGCTCTATGAGGTCATGCACCTCAATTTTGGGTGGCCCGACCCCTCTGGAGTGCCTTTAGGTCCCATGGGTTCAGGATGGACCCTACTGGATTCCCATAGTTGGGTACACCTTCAGTGCCAATCGGGTCCCATGGATCCGGTGCTGGATCCAGAGTGGTGCTGCCAGTGAGACCGTGACCATCTCTGGCACCAGCTCCAATGCCAGTGCCCTTGGCGCTGTTGACACCCATCTACAATGCCATCCCTGTCATCCTCAACTTGGACACAGAACAAACAGGACTTGCTTAGCACAAAGCTGATTGATGAGCCATGCCTTCTGGGTCAGTGCCAGGGCCTTTTGTCTTTGACAGGTCTGGTACAGGGGATGAATTTGAGGGGTATGGCGATCCTAATGAATATTGTCACCCATTGGATGACACTGAGGACACCTAGTAAGAGGATCTGGCGGCACAGCACCTGACATTGGCTTGAGCTCCCCTCCTACTGTGGCTAGGAAGGAGTGGTCCCCTTTTGCTATGGTGGTGCATAGGGCAGCTGAGGTCCTGGACTTTCAGCTGCCCTCTGTGGCAGTCAAGGCTAACATCTTGATTAAGGTGCTTCAGCCGGGGACTGCCCCCTCTTGCTCCCCTTTAATGAAACTCTCACCAATATTGTCCTCAGGACCTGGTCAAACCTTGCAGAGGGGTTCCTGTGTCAGGACGATTACTGGGCCGTTATGCTCCAAGGGACCTTAGTTTCCTCACCCAGTACCCCATTCCAGAGAGCTTGGTGGTCCAGGCCTCCGCTTCCAGAGTTAATACTGGTGCATTCCCTTCCCCTCCACAAACCAAACCTCTTGCAATCCAAGAGGCTGGATGCCTTTGGCAAGAGAATGTTCTCTTCTGCCAGCCTCGCACTGTGGTCGGGGGACATTGTTTGCTTCTTGGGCTGTTACTCCCACATTATCTGGTTCTTGGTTGGGTAAGTGCTGCCAGTGGTCTGGGAGGAGGCCTGAGCCATACTCTCTCATGCTATTGACGACGAGAGATATGCAGCAAAATTTACCATTTGTTGTGGTCTGGACATGACTGATTCTCTGGGCAGAGTGGTATCTTTGTCACACCTCGCTGAGGACTACTGGATTTTCAGGGGATGTCCAAGCATACTTATGGACATACCTTTGATAGCTTGTCTCCTCGGAGAGAAGGTGTACTCAGTGCTAGAGCGCTTTAAGGACTCTGGTGCTACAACCAGGCCCTTTAGTTTCTCTATGGCCCCTTGCCACTCTCAGTCCACTTTTTGTGGCCACGGAAGATGTTTCCAACCACATTGGTACCCTTCCTGCAAGCTTCCACACCTTTTCATTGCTGAGGATGCGGTTCACACAGATCACTTCGGACAGGTAGCCAGACATCAGGCCAGTCCACCACTCTCCTGGCAGTCGCAGCTTCCAAGCCACTTTAGTTTGCCCTCCTGCCATCATGGCATCCAGTGGGGGGGACAGGATACACCATCACCTAACCCACTGGAGGTCACTAACATGAGACTAACATGAGACCATTGGGTACTACAGATTGTAGAAAGGGGCTACCCACTCCCCTTTGTGGATGTCCCTCCACCCATGCCACCCACTTATGACCAGATGATGGAAGACCATATTTCCTTCTCCGCCAGGAAGTGCTGTCTCTCTTGGCCAAGGAAGCCATAGAGAGGATGTCTCCATTGGAAATAGGTGTTGTGATTGCTATTCCTGCTATTTACTGGTGCCCAAGAAGGACAGAGGCCTTCGTCCTCTACTAGATCTATTCCTTCTCAATCTCTTCCTCAAACAGTAGAAGTTCAAAATGCTCAAGTTCTGTCTGCCCTGGGTCTGAGAGACTAGATGGTAGTGATGCACTTGCAGTACACATATTTTCACATCCCTGTCCTGCCCATCGACTGACGTTACCTGTGGTTCATGGTGGGCCAGGAGCACTTTCAGTTTGCAGTTCTTTCCTTTGGCCTTACTAGTGCCCCTCAGGTGTTCACCAAGGTGACGGCAGTGGTTGCAGCACACCTGCAGAGGTCCAGGGTTCCAGTTTTCCCCTACCTAGATGATTGACCGTGAAAGGTGGTCTCACTCCAGGCAGTTGTTTCCCACCTTCAGACTACGACGAGCCTCCTGCACTCACTGGGGTTTGCTATCAAAGAACCCCAGCTACACCTGACTCCCTCTCCCTCGCTCCCTTTCATTGGAGCTGTTCTGGCCATGGTGCAGTTTCAGGCTTGTCCTCCTGAATGGTGTGTCCAGGATATGCAGGCTATGATACAGATGTTTCAGCTTCTATCCTGGATTTTGGGGGGCAGGGGGGAACAGACTCTGAGGCTGCTGGGTCTCCAAGCCTCCTGCATCCTGCTGGTAACACATGCCTGTTGGCATATGCAGGCCCTGCCATGGGATTTGAAGTTACAATGGGTGCAGCATCAGGGGAATCTCTCTGACATGGTCCAGAACTCTGAGGGAACTGCAAAATACCTACATTGCTGGCTGATAAACTGTGTCTGTGTCAGCAGCAGACACCCCTCTTACTTCACCACCCAGAACTGACTGTAGTGACAGATGTGTCACTCCTGGGCTTCGGGAGGCCATATGGGGAAGGTGGAGATCAGAGAACACTATTCTCTGGGGAAGTTTGGACTCAACATAAACTTGTTGGAGCTTTGGGTGATCCACCTGGCATTGAAGGCCTTCCTACCCTCCATCAATGGCGGCTGGTGCATGTGTTCAGACAACACCACTGCCATGTGGTACTGCAACAAGCAGGGTGGGATGGGCCGTGGCCACTTTGTCAAGAGGCTCAGTGTGTCTAGACATGGCTGGAACACCAGGGCATCGCCATGGTAGTTCATCACTTAGCTGGCTCTCTGAACACCAGTGTGGACAAACTCAGCTGGTGATCCCTAGTGGATCACAAATGGCGTCTTCATCTAGAGGCGGTGCAAGGCCTCTTCCAAGTGTGCGGAGAGTCTTGGTTAGATCTATTCGCCACTGCCAGGAACACGCAATGTCAGTAGTTCTGCCCCCTAGAGTTTCAAAGGCAGCTCGCACTCAGAGACACTTTTCGTCTCAAGTGGAGCTCTGACCTCCTGCACGCCTTTCTACCCATACCACTCCTGCCCAGAATTTTCAGTGAGGTTATCAGTGCATGCTTTAAACAGTAAATGTAAAAACAGATCACCTTACAATGTGTTCTAGAGCTGATTTAATAATTGCTGACTTTTAATTAAACTAAAAACAGAAACGCCATGATGAAAATGGATACAGACGATTTTATATGAGGTTTTTTGTCTGGGCGTTTGTTGAGTCTTAAAACGTAAATGAACGAAAGGTGTTTTTCTCTGGGAAAGGGGACAGGCCTATTTGCTGTCAAGGGCGGATGGTAAGTTGTCCTTGCCCTCGATAACAACTTGAATACCTTTTTCCAAGATGCATGTTTCTCCACGACCAAAAAGTTTCCGTTTTTGTTTCATGGAACTTGCAACCGCAGTGCCCTATGAATACGTTGGGTGGCAGCATTACACAATAGATAATTCCGGCGTCTTTTTCTCTTGTGGGAAATAATATTGGTACTGAGCTAAGGGTAAATTGTTAGGTCGGATCTTAGGTCTCCGTAGAACAGATGGGGGCCGGGATGGGATGTCACCTTTAGAGTATAATAGGTACCGGCTTTGAACACTTGTACGCTTTTTTATGTTTATAGGGTCCCGCAGGAAGGATACGTCGCAGACCTGTACCTCGAAAAAAATATATATCTATATATATATATATATATATATATATATATATATATATATATATATATATATATATATATATATAGTTTATATATATATATATTATATATATCATAAAATTAAAATATATATATATATATTCCGGTGGACTACCGACTCAAACTAGTACATCTAGACATCCTGCTGTAATACGGTAATATCGCATTACACATATCGCGTTACAAACCTGGCGGAAACACCGCCAGTAGTGATTCCTCACTTATATATGTGTTTGAATCCACGGTGTTGCGATTACTGCATGTTATTAGGTGGGAAAGCCTAAATCTGGAAGTAATCCTGCATCGCATGACTGCTAACGTGCTTTTGCCACAGAGGTGTATACATGGGGGCTTCACGCCTGGGGAGTTTGTCTGACTAGCTTCGCTGGGGGTGTCACAGAATACCCTTTAGCCGACGAGCTCTCTGAGGCCACTGCACCCAAAGATGGGAGTGCTTGCCGTGAAGATATTTTACTAATCTCCTTTTCCCCAGCAGAGCTGGCCTATGACCAGAGAGCGCCCTGGGCGAACTAAAGAACACCCCCCCCCCCCACCTTGTAATTTTTGTCTGTGATTTGGGAAAGGCGAGGGGTAGGAGCAGTGCTTAATTTGTAAATAAAAATGTGTGAGCACAAAATACTGAGGCAGTGCAATTCTAAAGCCATCTCGGGCCTCTTTAATCCATTTACAGCTGTAATGTTGGCCTGTGGCCATTCAATAATGAGACGGGACACCGTGCTTGCTCACGAGCACACGAGGAACTGCGTCATCGCAGTTCCGACTTTATTTATACTCATGCGCTGCGCCCCTCCTGGACACGCAGAGCACGTAACATTTTAGAGGAGAACCCGAGTGGCTCTCCTAACACTCTCTACATCCCTCCCATGTTTTACTTCACACAGATAAGAATTGCTTTGTAAACTTACATTATCCAAACAAACATGGCCCTCCAAACCCCAATAGGGGTGAAGGTGCTAGGGAAAATAAGAGAAGGAACAAACAGAACTAAATAAAACAAACTCAATGAAAACCCAATGTCACATACAATACCACTGTTCACTTTGACCACAGGATACTTCTTCATACCATAGATATCAGCTGCCATCAATGTTCAGTCACGGAAAACTGTTAATAAAAAACCCAGTTCACCCACAGCCTGCTTTACAGACGAAGTCTTTCAGCTGGGTGCTGGGGGCAGGATTGGGGTGTAAGTCGTACCGTGCATTCCTGGCTCGTAAACTCCCATGCCCAGGAACATCACACAGGATGGCCTGCTCACCCAACACTGGCCCCGGGACACTCGCAGTCTCTCCAGGTCTACTCGGCGAGCCACTTATGGCGTCCTCCATCTCACTTTCTTCTTCAGTAGGGACAATGACACCAGCTCTACAAAAATGTGACACTTTACGTGTGACTCTCCGTCTTCCTCTTGCCGCTGTTATCATGGCGCCTTTTACTCCTATAACTTCCCAGACTTCAGGTTCAAATGCCGTCCGGAATTTTCCTCCTCCTCTCCTATTTTTCACTACCACTCGATCACCTTCCCGAAAGTCTCGATATTTTGCTCTTCGTTTCCCACTCGCTTTCTGATTGGTGATTTCCCGTCGTCTCTGAGTGGCCTTCACGTCCAACACAGGCGGCTTCCACCTTGGACCGGCTGGGATGCAGTCACGTGGAGACACCTTAAACATCAAAACGGAGGGTGCACACCCAGTGGTGCTATGAGGTGTTTGATGGTATGCACTCAAAAATTGTTGTAGGCACTGCTCACTTTCCTCCCTTTGCTCAACTCCAATCCTGAGAACCCTATTTAAAGTTCGCATAAACCTTTCAACATCACCATTCGCCTGCGGCCAATATGGCATGATCTTGCGATGCCGTATAGCCAACCCATCAAGATACGAACAAAATTCTTGCCCCTGGAATGGAGGCCCATTGTCTGTCCTGATCTCATCGGGCAACCCAAACAATGCAAAAGTCTTCTGAAGAACTGGCCGAACATTTTCAAATGCCGTTGACGCAACGACCTCAACCACAGGGAATTTGGTATATGAATCCATTATGACGACAGTCAGTCTTCCATCCGGAAAGCTCCCAAAATCCATGCTCACCTTTGACCATGGTTTCAAAGTGGCTGGTTCAGTCACCACCGGGCAACTTGGCGGTTCCACCGATGTGATGATACATGAATGACACTTCCCCACCATTTCATCAACTTGGCCATCCATCCCCGGGAACCACACTTTGGCACGTAATCTGGCTTTTGTTTTGGCCGCACCTTGATGCCCTTGATGAGCCAATTTGATCACCGTAGACCACAAACATTGAGGAAGTACAATTCTTCTTCCCCTCAGGACCAGTCCGGCAATATCTGTAGACAACTCATCACGCACCTTCCACATGCCTTGCATGGCCATCCTCTGGTCTGAACTGGCTGCCTTTGTCTTTTCTAGAAAGTGTTTCCATTTCTTATAATTTAATGCCTCCTTTACCTGACTCAGTACAGCATCATCCTTGGTGGCGTTCACAATGTCAGTAATGAGAATGGCTTTGGGACATGCCGACCTCACGACCATGCTGGCAAAAACCTCAGTGCTCTCTTCATCTTGTTCTTGGTGAGAATCCAGTACCTGAGGTGACGGATGACGAGACAGATAATCTGCCGGATTGTTAGCCCCAGGTCGATAAATGACAGTAAACCGATAAGGCTGAAGTAGAACTGTCCATCGTTCAATCCTCGGAGGGGCGAGACGTGGGCTACCCGCAAACAAAGAGACTAAAGGCTTGTGATCAGTGACTACTTGAAACTCATGTCCATACAGATACAGATGAAAATGCCGGCATGCCCACAGAATCTCGAGAGCTTTGCGCTCAATCTGCGCATATCGTGTTTCAACCGTCAATAAAGACCGACTGGCATAGGCAACAGGAATCCACTCTTGATGTCTTCTCTCTTGAAGGAGGACAGCCCCAAGCCCCACAGGGCTCGCATCCACCACCACTTCTGTCCGTCTCCCCGGGGGAAAATAAGCCATAGTTGACCTATCCAATAGCGCTGCCTTAATGTCCTCGAACGCCTTGTGAGCGTCAGGAGTCCACTTCCACCGGCGTTGTCCTTTAGTGAGTTGTTGAAGAGGCTCTGACATGGTGGCAAGCTGTGGTATGAACCTCCCACAATATGTGGCCATCCCTAAGAAGCTACGGACGTCCGTGGGATTTTGAGGAGTTGGGGCTTGACGAATCGCTTCAGCCTTACGAGGATCCACCTGTAAACCATCTTTTGAAAAGATGTAACCAAAAAATTCTACTGACGTTTGATAAAATGCACACTTCTTTTTGTGAAGGGTCAGTCCCGCTTCCACTAGTCTCTTTAACGTCACCCTGAGATGACGATGATGTTCTTCCCTCGTCCTCGAGTGTATCAGGATGTCATCGCTCAAGTTGATTACCCCCGGTAATCCAGATAAAGTCTCTCTGATAGCATTTTGGAATACCTCGGCAGCTGAGGACACCCCAAAACTCAGCCTCTTATATCTTCTTAACCCCACGTGCGTCGAGAAGGTTGTGATGTTCCTGCTCTCCAGATCTAACTCCAGCTGATGATATCCAGCGTTCAGATCTAGTTTTGAGAACCACTGCACCCCATTCAGATCCGCAATTATGTCATCCATAGTGGGCGTAATATGTCTCTCCCTTCGAATGGCTTTATTGGGCAAGCGCATGTCCACACAGAGACGAATAGCTCCAGGTTGCTTAGGTTTCGGCGCTATCACCAACGGTGAGACCCAGGGCGTAGGCCCATCCACCTTTTCAATGACTCCTTGATCTTCTAGCAGTTGTAGCTCTTTTTCTACAGCAGGCCGTAAGTGGAAAGGCACCCGACGATGCCTCAGAGCCACAGGGACAATGGTCGGGTCTATATGAAGCTTGACAAGCTTTCCTTTTAACCGCCCTAACCCCTCAAACAGTTGCGGAAATTCACTAAGGAGACGTTCTCCCTGAGAGTCATATACCTGACGTGCAAAGAATACCGGCTCTAAGTCTTCGGCAGTATGACACCCCAACAAAGTGCCTCTATCTCCTGCTACCACATAGAACTTTGCATTTGCTGACCGATCTCCACTGGTCACTGACACTTCCACAGTTCCTTTTAGAGGCAGAGGCTCTCGTCCACCATAGTTGTATATCCGTGTCGCAGTCGGGATAAGTGGTGGTATGGGTGTTAACTCCTGATAAAGGGTCTCATCCATGACGTTGACTGAGGCTCCGGTGTCAGTTAGTACAGACGTCAGCGTTCCATTAACTTGTACATCACTCATGGGAAGTGGTCTCTTTTTTTGTTGCCTCCCAACCGCGAATGAGATTACAAAAATGTCCTCTTCCTCAAAAACGGGGCTACCTGACGTTGGGTGGTCTCTTACCTCCTCAGCACTCTTGGATACACACCGGACATTGGCATCCTTTCCCTTTTGATCCCCTGGCTTATTCTTCCTCGACCTGCACACTTTTGCAAAATGGTTTGCTTTGCCACAACGGTTGCAAGACTGTCCTTTCGCCGGACACCCCATGTTACCTCTATGTTCATAGCCACAGCTCCCGCAAACACGTTCACCAGGTCTGGCGAGATTTGGCCTGCGCAGCATTGCCGGGCACGTCTGAACAACATCTACCTGCTCCTCTTTCACTTGGACTGAACGGGTAGACGACGCTGCAGTCAACGATTGACCTCTCACAGCCGCCATTGCATCTGCCCGCACCGCAGATAGTTCATGGGACCGTGCAAGGATTAGAATTTCGTCAAGGGACATCCCTTGCTGTTGAAGAATACGTTTTCTCAAGGCGTTGGACCTGCAGCCCTGAATAATCTGAGCCCGGATCTCTTCTTGCTGGTTGAGTCCCGTGCACGAACTCGCTAACTTCCTTAACCTGGCGTAAAACATGTCCATTGACTCAACTTCCGTTTGTTGCGCCTGTCTAAGTTTGAAACGTTCATAGTCAGAGTTGAGTTGAGGATCAAAATGTCTATTTAAAGCTGTTACAGCCGTATCAAAGTCAGATTTATCCCCTGTGTCTGGGAGGGAATCAAACAGCTCTTGTAGTTCATCTCCGCCCATCAACAACATTAAAGACCTTCGTACTGCTCCATCCGTTTCTCTAGTAGCACAAAAGTAGTTGTCTAGTCGATTTATCCATAGGCGCCATCTTGGCGCAGCAGTGGCCGGATCAATTAGTTGGCTGAATGGAGGTAGCGATGTGACTGAAGGATGAACACTATTATTTACCGGCGCAGGGAGCAGGGGATTACCAGGTGGGTGTGGTGGTGGCACGTTTGCATTTTCTTGCTGAGGAGCACTCATGTTCACACACTCCCAATGCACTAGTGTCAGAGATGAAAGTTTTTTTTCTTCTTGTGTTTATTTATTTTCTTGATGCACTCCTTTATTACAGTCTTGTTCCTTTTATATTTTTCTCCTTTTGTTTCCTTGTTTCCCCCTTTTTTTTTCCTTTTATTTATATACTTTTTTTTTCTGGCTCTTAATTGAGCTTTTTTCCTTTTATATTGGTTTTTTTTTTTTGTTTTTGTTTCTGTGCTTTCCCTTTTATTTTTATTTTATTTTTTTCCACTGGCTGTTCATTGAAGCCCCAGGCACACACGACCTTCGCTTTTCCATGTGAAGGGACAAGCCCCTTCACTCTGCTCTTCAACGAAGCTTCGTGCTCCCCACCGGCGTTACACTATTGTTGTTGCTTAGCAACAGAACGCCTCACGGTGAGAGCGCTCCACTCCACAGGCCAATTCCTCTGGGGACAGGGCGTGGCTCACCTCTTTATCTTGCCCCGGCAGGGAGCCGGGAAGCCGGGCCGCGAGATCCTCAATCCGGAGGGCTTTAGAGCCCGGAGCAGCGATCGCGCCGCTCTCTCGACCGCCCTCCTCCTCGAGGCGAACACTGCCCTCCTCCTCGAGGCGAAACACCGCCTCCGACGACGCGTGGCATACACCGAAAGAAAGGGGAACGGGAACAGAAAGAAAAAAAAAAAATCCCGACTCGTCGCCAATGTAATGTTGGCCTGTGGCCATTCAATAATGAGACAGGACACCGTGCTTGCTCACGAGCACACATGGAACTGCGTCATCGCAGTTCCGACTTTATTTATACTCGTGCTCTGTGCCCCTCCTGGACACGCAGAGCACGTAACATTTTAGAGGAGAGCCCGAGTGGCTCTCCTAACACTCTCTACAACAGCCACTCCCTGCCCCTTCAGCTCAGTCACTCAGCTTTTCCCCCTTGTGAAGCTTTTTAGTGTTTCTCTTCACCCGTCTTTCCCAAATGTGTCTTTTGCTCGCAGTAAATGCTTGAGGCAGAAAAATTAGAGCCGGTTCTCAAAAATAGGTGCCGGTGCCCCGCACCGGAAACCACCTGCTCAAATGAAGCACTGGGTAGGCAGATGATGAGGCGGGGGACAAGAGAAAGGAGAAAAACAGACTTCATAAAATGATTACTGCACTTTCCTTAGAGCTGGGCTGGATGGGCGACTGCTGAGCTGCCCCGTGCCCCTCCTCAGAAGGACACTGGCCCTGTTTAGCACTAGCAGACGCTGCCCATCATATGCCACTTTTGCTAGTAGTCCCCTGTTGCTGCAGGAAGAGCCTAATTTGCCCCAGATGAGGTGGACAACCTCCAAGCAGTGCTTCTTTGAGGATCTGTCTCAGGGCACCTCGTGGCGTGGTCCACTTAAGATTGTGTTCGAGGGCGGGGGCCCAGCTAGGAATCCCCAGCTCTTGGCAATACAAGGGAGGCATTTTCTTCCCCTGACTTTTCACTCCGCTTTTAAGCCAAACAGGTCTGGCAAAGCCCCTCCGTGTCTAAATTAGATGGTAAAGTTTCTTGTTTTTGTGACCACCAAGTGTCCTGGTATGTTTCCTTCGAGAACAAAGTACAACAGGAAGTTCTTTTGGACATGTGAGGCTACCAGACTCTAGTTCAGATGTGGGTGCTCACTGCAGAGGAGCAAATCAGGGGTGTGCCGATAATAGGCAGTCTTACAGATACATTCAAAGCTGCATAAGACCACTTCATGGTGGTCTTCATCCTAAATGTATAGAAAGGGATGCCTCATGTAAGGCCACCGCTGTGCATCCAACCAAATTTGAGGGCAGACAATCGCCCATAGGATTTAAGCTGCACCTCGCTGACAAAGCCCACACAGGTTGAAATCAGACCTGTTGCTTTTTCCTGTTTAGTATGGAACTGCCCTGGTAACTCGGGTTAGATGGTTAGATTGTTTCTGGTGGAGCAAGGCCTAGGCTGGTTTGCCAGAGAGGTGTCTCTTGACTGGAGTGGCACACAGAGCAAGCAGGGCCGGACTGGGAACCCAAAGCTACCCTGGCAAATATTGTCAGACCAGCCCCGATAGGGTACATAGTAAGCAAGCTTGGCCACTACAATGGGGTTTGGGGAGGGGGGCAGGCGTTCTCCCCCTCCCAAGAAAATTTGGAAAACTAATTGCAAAACCGGTGCATGGTACATCAAATTATATATTCAATTGCATTAGTTTTTAAAGCGTAGTAAACTGTGACCTTACAGAGCACCAGGATACGCCTCTTCAATGACTCTCTCACCATCACCCTCTGACGATGCCTCTCATCACTCCATAGGTACTCTCTCACATGTATTTCATTTGTTTTATAGCGCCTCTCTTACCAACGTAGGGTGTTGGAGCACTTTACATCACACACACACACACAGACAATGAATCATATGAGTGTAAATCAGTGTATTCAAATATTATATAAGACAAAGGGGACTTCAAGGTGTAGGATTCCCATGTCATCCATAATGATCAAATGTTTTAGGCAGGCTTGATCTGGGGAAGCATAAACTCAGGATTCAGAGCGTAACACACTAGTTAGGGTTAATTTCACTAATACTTTATTTCCACCCAAACAAACCCTTTTAGCAAAATTAGGATATTGAAAGACTGGGGGGAAAACATATCTTTCTAACCTGTACCATGCAGTTTGCATGCAGCTCGAAAGAAGTTCTTACCTCACTGTGCTAGATAATGACTGTAATTTATGAACTGCACAGTAAGAAAAGTGTCTCTATGACAAAAGTGCTATCCCACTGTTCCATGCACATAAAATACTGTTCTGTAATCTGCATAGTACACGTTCTTTGCAGCAGGCATGTTAACCCTCTGCGCTACCTTAGATGAGTGTGAACTTCCACTAAACAAAACTTAATCTCTCTCCAGCAGGTACGTTAATCGCCAGTTATCTTGCCACTTTTATTGTTGCCTGAAAACTGTGGGATATACAAGTAACTCTGCAGTGCATTTAAAACTGCCGGGCCCCACAATAACTAAAGTGCCCCCTTTCCCAACCCTTCCAGCCTCCAAGGTAAAAACACCTGATGCCCAATACGGCCAGTCCGGCCTTGAGAGCAAGCAAACGATGGACTGGAATGCAGCCCAGATAAATTCTCCTCATTGTATTTCACTAGCATTATTACCGCCCTCCTCTTACGTTCTCCTACCACAGAATGGCAGAGAAGCATGCACCAAAGTTTGAAGGAGTTGCATGAAGATATCCGCCTCGTGTTTTTTGTGTTCAGACAAATAACTATCAATGAGCAGTTTACATAGTCACCAGCTGGGGCTCCATTCTGACCTGTTTAATGCATCAAGGGCATGCAAGAAGGTCCAGAATTAAATGCAGGCGCCATTCTCAAAACCTCAAATAATTGGAGGAGCCCCAAGTGGCTCCCCCACCATCACCATGACTTGCGAACCATTATGGTGTGGCACATGTCAGGGTACCAAAGCCACCTAGCAAGGGGTTGCCAGTGTGCCGAAGCACATCAGGAATAACCTGCTCATCCAGGGAGGTTTGCCATCGGACCTTTACTAAGGGCTATGTGTGCAGCCCATGCACAGCTGATGCAGAGAAACCTATGAGTTACTAAGGGTTTTGTGCGCAGCCCATGCTCAGCTGATGCAGAGAAACCTATGAGAGAGTTACTATGGGTTATGTGTGCAGCCCATGCTCAGCTGATGCAGAGAAACCTATGAGAGAGTTACTAAGGGTTATGTGCGCAGCCCATGCACAGCTGATGCAGAGAAACCTATGAGAGAGTTACTAAGGGTTATGTGTGTAGCCCATGCACAGCTGATGCAGAGAAACCTATGAGAGAGTTACTAAGAGTTATGTGCGCAGCCCATGCACAGCTGATGCAGAGAAACCTATGAGAGAGTTACTAACGGTTATGTGTGCAGCCCATGCACAGCCGATGCAGAGAAACCTATGAGAGAGTTACTAAGGGCTTTGTGTGCAGCCCATGCACAGCCGATGCACAGAAACCTATCAGAGAGTTACTAGGGGTTATGTGTGCAGCCCATGCACAGCCGATGCAGAGAAACCAATGAGACTCGAGACACGGGTTCATGAGGATCACAGGCTGGTTATAGAAGAGAGTTACTAAGGGCTATGTGTGCAGCCCATGCACAGCTCATGCGGAGAAACCTATGAGAGAGTTATTAAGGGTTATGTGCACAGCCCATGCTCAGCTGATGCAGAGAAACCTATGAGAGAGTTACTAAGGGCTATGTGCCCCGCCCATGCTCAGCTGATGCAGAGAAACCTATGAGAGAGTTACTAAGGGTTATGTGCGCAGCCCATGCACAGCCGATGCAGAGAAACCTATGAGAGAGTTACTAAGGGTTATGTGCGCTGCCCATGCTCAGCTGATGCAGAGAAACCTATGAGAGAGTTACTAAGGGTTATGTGCGCAGCCCATGCTCAGCAGATGCAGAGAAACCTATGAGAGTTACTAAGGGTTATGTGCGCAGCCCATGCTCAGCCGATGCAGAGAAACCTATGAGAGAGTTACTAGGTAGGGGTTATGTGTGCAGCCCATGCACAGCTGATTCAGAGAAACCTATGAGAGAGTTACTAGGGGTTATGTGTGCAGCCCATGCACAGCTGATTCAGAGAAACCTATGAGAGAGTTACTAATGGATATATGCGCAGCCCATACACAGCTGATGCAGAGAAACCTATGAGAGAGTTACTAAGGGTTATGTGCGCAGCCCATGCTCAGCTGATGCAGAGAAACCTATGAGAGAGTTACTAAGGTGTAAATAAATGGCTCCCTGTTGCAGTTACCCCCCACTTTTTGCCTGATACTGATGCTGACTTGACTGAGAAGTGTGCTGGGACCCTGCTAACCAGGCCCCAGCACCAGTGTTCTTTCACCTAAAATGTACCATTGTTTCCACAATTGGCACAACCCTGGCACCTAGGTAAGTCCCTTGTAACTGGTACCCCTGGTACCAAGGGCCCTGATGCCAGGGAAGGTCTCTAAGGGCTGCAGCATGTCTTATGCCACCCTAGGGACCCCTCACTCAGCACAGACACACTGCTTGCCAGCTTGTGTGTGCTGATGGGGAGAAAATGACTAAGTCGACATGGCACTCCCCTCAGGGTGCCATGCCAACCTCCCACTGCCTGTGGCATAGGTAAGTCACCCCTCTAGTAGGCCTTACAGCCCTAAGGCAGGGTGCACTATACCACAGGTGAGGGCATATGTGCATGAGCACTATGCCCCTACAGTGTCTAAGCAAAACCTTAGACATTATAAGTGCAGGGTAGCCATAAGAGTATATGGGCTGGGAGTCTTGTCAAAAACGAACTCCACAGCTCCATAATGGCTACACAGAATACTGGGAAGTTTAGTATCAAACTTCTCAGAATAATAAACCCACACTGATGCCAGTGTTGGATTTATTAAAAAATGCACACAGAGGGCATCTTAGAGATACCCCCTGTATTTTACCCAATTGTTCGGTGCAGGACTGACTGGTCTGTGCCAGCCTGCTGCTGAGAGACGAGTGTCTGACCTCATGCGGTGAGAGCCTTTGTGCTCTCTGAGGACAGAAACAAAGCCTGCTCTGGGTGGAGGTGCTTCACACCTCCCCCCTGCAGGAACTGTAACACCTAGCAGTGAGCTTCAAAGGCTCAAGCTTCGTGTTACAATGCCCCAGGGCACTCCAGCTAGTGGAGATGCCCGCCCCCTGGACCCAGCCCCCACTTTTGGCGGCAAGTCCAGGAGAGATAATGAGAATAACAAGGAGGAGTCACTGGCCAGTCAGGACAGCCCCTAAGGTGTCCTGAGCTGAAGTGACTCTAACTTTTAGAAATCCTCCATCTTGCAGATGGAGGATTCCCCAATAGGATTAGGGATGTGACCCCCTCCCCTTGGGAGGAGGCACAAAGAGGGTGTACCCACCCTTAGGGCTAGTAGCCATTGGCTACTAACCCCCCAGACCTAAACACGCCCTTAAATTTTGTATTTAAGGGCTTCCCTGAACCTAAGAATTGAGATTTCTGCAACTTACCTGAAGAAGAAGACTGCTGAGCTGAAAAACCCCTGCAGAGGAAGAACAGAAGACACCAACTGCTTTGGCCCCAGTCCTACCGGCCTGTCTCCTGCCTTCCAAAGAAACCTGCTCCAGCGACGCTTTCCAAGGGACCAGCGACCTCTGAAACCTCTGAGGACTGCCCGACTTCGAGAAAGACAAGAAACTCCCGAGGACAGCGGCCCTGCTCCAAAAGAACTGCAACTTTGTTTCAAGTAGCAGATTTAAAGACCCCTGCAACTCCCCGCAAGTAGCGTGAGACTTGCAACACTGCACCCGGCGACCCCGACTCGACTGGTGGAGAAACAACGCTTCAGGGAGGACCCTCCGGTGACTCTACGACTGTGAGTAACCAAAGTTGTCCCCCCTGAGCCCCCACAGCGACGCCTGCAGAGGGAATCCCCAGGCTCCCCCTGACCGCGACTGTCTAAACTCCATTTCCCGACAGCTGGAAAAGACCCTGCACCCGCAGCCCCCAGCACCTGAAGGATCGGAACTTCTGTGCAGGAGTGACCCCCAGGAGGCCCTCTCCCTTGCCCAGGTGGTGGCTACCCCGAGGAGCCCCCCCCCCTTGCCTGCCTGCAACGCTGAAGAGATCCCTTGGTCTCTCATTGATTTACATTACTGGTAACTGGTGCATTCCCTTCCCCTCCACAAACCAAACCTCTTGCAATCCAAGAGGCTGGATGCCTTTGGCAAGAGAATGTTCTCTTCTGCCAGCCTCGCACTGTGGTCGGGGGACACTGTTTGCT
Source organism: Pleurodeles waltl (assembly GCF_031143425.1). Lineage (NCBI taxonomy): Eukaryota > Metazoa > Chordata > Amphibia > Caudata > Salamandridae > Pleurodeles > Pleurodeles waltl. Next base: position 71,595,521 of record NC_090451.1, on the reverse strand, counting down.
TCTTGGGCTGTTACTCCCACATTATCTGGTTCTTGGTTGGGTAAGTGCTGCCAGTGGTCTGGGAGGAGGCCCGAGCCATACTCTCTCATGCTATTGACGACGAGAGATATGCAGCAAAATTGACCATTTGTTGTGGTCTGGACATGACTGATTCTCTGGGCAGAGTGGTATCTTTGTCACACCTCGCTGAGGACTACTGGATTTTCAGGGGATGTCCAAGCATACTTATGGACATACCTTTGATAGCTTGTCTCCTCGGAGAGAAGGTGTACTCAGTGCTAGAGCGCTTTAAGGACTCTGGTGCTACAACCAGGCCCTTTAGTTTCTCTATGGCCCCTTGCCACTCTCAGTCCACTTTTTGTGGCCACGGAAGATGTTTCCAACCACATTGGTACCCTTCCTGCAAGCTTCCACACCTTTTCATTGCTGAGGATGCGGTTCACACAGATCACTTCGGACAGGTAGCCAGACATCAGGCCAGTCCACCACTCTCCTGGCAGTCGCAGCTTCCAAGCCACTTTAGTTTGCCCTCCTGCCATCATGGCATCCAGTGGGGGGGACAGGATACACCATCACCTAACCCACTGGAGGTCACTAACATGAGACTAACATGAGACCATTGGGTACTACAGATTGTAGAAAGGGGCTACCCACTCCCCTTTGTGGATGTCCCTCCACCCATGCCACCCACTTATGACCAGATGATGGAAGACCATATTTCCTTCTCCGCCAGGAAGTGCTGTCTCTCTTGGCCAAGGAAGCCATAGAGAGGATGTCTCCATTGGAAATAGGTGTTGTGATTGCTATTCCTGCTATTTACTGGTGCCCAAGAAGGACAGAGGCCTTCGTCCTCTACTAGATCTATTCCTTCTCAATCTCTTCCTCAAACAGTAGAAGTTCAAAATGCTCAAGTTCTGTCTGCCCTGGGTCTGAGAGACTAGATGGTAGTGATGCACTTGCAGTACACATATTTTCACATCCCTGTCCTGCCCATCGACTGACGTTACCTGTGGTTCATGGTGGGCCAGGAGCACTTTCAGTTTGCAGTTCTTTCCTTTGGCCTTACTAGTGCCCCTCAGGTGTTCACCAAGGTGACGGCAGTGGTTGCAGCACACCTGCAGAGGTCCAGGGTTCCAGTTTTCCCCTACCTAGATGATTGACCGTGAAAGGTGGTCTCACTCCAGGCAGTTGTTTCCCACCTTCAGACTACGACGAGCCTCCTGCACTCACTGGGGTTTGCTATCAAAGAACCCCAGCTACACCTGACTCCCTCTCCCTCGCTCCCTTTCATTGGAGCTGTTCTGGCCATGGTGCAGTTTCAGGCTTGTCCTCCTGAATGGTGTGTCCAGGATAGGCAGGCTATGATACAGATGTTTCAGCTTCTATCCTGGATTTTGGGGGGCAGGGGGGAACAGACTCTGAGGCTGCTGGGTCTCCAAGCCTCCTGCATCCTGCTGGTAACACATGCCTGTTGGCATATGCAGGCCCTGCCATGGGATTTGAAGTTACAATGGGTGCAGCATCAGGGGAATCTCTCTGACATGGTCCAGAACTCTGAGGGAACTGCAAAATACCTACATTGCTGGCTGATAAACTGTGTCTGTGTCAGCAGCAGACACCCCTCTTACTTCACCACCCAGAACTGACTGTAGTGACAGATGTGTCACTCCTGGGCTTCGGGAGGCCATATGGGGAAGGTGGAGATCAGAGAACACTATTCTCTGGGGAAGTTTGGACTCAACATAAACTTGTTGGAGCTTTGGGTGATCCACCTGGCATTGAAGGCCTTCCTACCCTCCATCAATGGCGGCTGGTGCATGTGTTCAGACAACACCACTGCCATGTGGTACTGCAACAAGCAGGGTGGGATGGGCCGTGGCCACTTTGTCAAGAGGCTCAGTGTGTCTAGACATGGCTGGAACACCAGGGCATCGCCATGGTAGTTCATCACTTAGCTGGCTCTCTGAACACCAGTGTGGACAAACTCAGCTGGTGATCCCTAGTGGATCACAAATGGCGTCTTCATCTAGAGGCGGTGCAAGGCCTCTTCCAAGTGTGCGGAGAGTCTTGGTTAGATCTATTCGCCACTGCCAGGAACACGCAATGTCAGTAGTTCTGCCCCCTAGAGTTTCAAAGGCAGCTCGCACTCAGAGACACTTTTCGTCTCAAGTGGAGCTCTGACCTCCTGCACGCCTTTCTACCCATACCACTCCTGCCCAGAATTTTCAGTGAGGTTATCAGTGCATGCTTTAAACAGTAAATGTAAAAACAGATCACCTTACAATGTGTTCTAGAGCTGATTTAATAATTGCTGACTTTTAATTAAACTAAAAACAGAAACGCCATGATGAAAATGGATACAGACGATTTTATATGAGGTTTTTTGTCTGGGCGTTTGTTGAGTCTTAAAACGTAAATGAACGAAAGGTGTTTTTCTCTGGGAAAGGGGACAGGCCTATTTGCTGTCAAGGGCGGATGGTAAGTTGTCCTTGCCCTCGATAACAACTTGAATACCTTTTTCCAAGATGCATGTTTCTCCACGACCAAAAAGTTTCCGTTTTTGTTTCATGGAACTTGCAACCGCAGTGCCCTATGAATACGTTGGGTGGCAGCATTACACAATAGATAATTCCGGCGTCTTTTTCTCTTGTGGGAAATAATATTGGTACTGAGCTAAGGGTAAATTGTTAGGTCGGATCTTAGGTCTCCGTAGAACAGATGGGGGCCGGGATAGGATGTCACCTTTAGAGTATAATAGGTACCGGCTTTGAACACTTGTACGCTTTTTTATGTTTATAGGGTCCCGCAGGAAGGATACGTCGCAGACCTGTACCTCGAAAAAAATATATATCTCTATATATATATATATATATATATACATATATATATAGTTTATATATATATATATATTATATATATCATAAAATTAAAATATATATATATATATTCCGGTGGACTACCGACTCAAACTAGTACATCTAGACATCCTGCTGTAATACGGTAATATCGCATTACACATATCGCGTTACAAACCTGGCGGAAACACCGCCAGTAGTGATTCCTCACTTATATATGTGTTTGAATCCACGGTGTTGCGATTACTGCATGTTATTAGGTGGGAAAGCCTAAATCTGGAAGTAATCCTGCATCGCATGACTGCTAACGTGCTTTTGCCACAGAGGTGTATACATGGGGGCTTCACGCCTGGGGAGTTTGTCTGACTAGCTTCGCTGGGGGTGTCACAGAATACCCTTTAGCCGACGAGCTCTCTGAGGCCACTGCACCCAAAGATGGGAGTGCTTGCCGTGAAGATATTTTACTAATCTCCTTTTCCCCAGCAGAGCTGGCCTATGACCAGAGAGCGCCCTGGGCGAACTAAAGAACACCCCCCCCCCCCCCCCACCTTGTAATTTTTGTCTGTGATTTGGGAAAGGCGAGGGGTAGGAGCAGTGCTTAATTTGTAAATAAAAATGTGTGAGCACAAAATACTGAGGCAGTGCAATTCTAAAGCCATCTCGGGCCTCTTTAATCCATTTACAGCTGTAATGTTGGCCTGTGGCCATTCAATAATGAGACGGGACACCGTGCTTGCTCACGAGCACACGAGGAACTGCGTCATCGCAGTTCCGACTTTATTTATACTCATGCGCTGCGCCCCTCCTGGACACGCAGAGCACGTAACATTTTAGAGGAGAACCCGAGTGGCTCTCCTAACACTCTCTACATCCCTCCCATGTTTTACTTCACACAGATAAGAATTGCTTTGTAAACTTACATTATCCAAACAAACGTGGCCCTCCAAACCCCAATAGGGGTGAAGGTGCTAGGGAAAATAAGAGAAGGAACAAACAGAACTAAATAAAACAAACTCAATGAAAACCCAATGTCACATACAATACCACTGTTCACTTTGACCACAGGATACTTCTTCATACCATAGATATCAGCTGCCATCAATGTTCAGTCACGGAAAACTGTTAATAAAAAACCCAGTTCACCCACAGCCTGCTTTACAGACGAAGTCTTTCAGCTGGGTGCTGGGGGCAGGATTGGGGTGTAAGTCGTACCGTGCATTCCTGGCTCGTAAACTCCCATGCCCAGGAACATCACACAGGATGGCCTGCTCACCCAACACTGGCCCCGGGACACTCACAGTCTCTCCAGGTCTACTCGGCGAGCCACTTATGGCGTCCTCCATCTCACTTTCTTCTTCAGTAGGGACAACGACACCAGCTCTACAAAAATGTGACACTTTACGTGTGACTCTCCGTCTTCCTCTTGCCGCTGTTATCATGGCGCCTTTTACTCCTATAACTTCCCAGACTTCAGGTTCAAATGCCGTCCGGAATTTTCCTCCTCCTCTCCTATTTTTCACTACCACTCGATCACCTTCCCGAAAGTCTCGATATTTTGCTCTTCGTTTCCCACTCGCTTTCTGATTGGTGATTTCCCGTCGTCTCTGAGTGGCCTTCACGTCCAACACAGGCGGCTTCCACCTTGGACCGGCTGGGATGCAGTCACGTGGAGACACCTTAAACATCAAAACGGAGGGTGCACACCCAGTGGTGCTATGAGGTGTTTGATGGTATGCACTCAAAAATTGTTGTAGGCACTGCTCACTTTCCTCCCTTTGCTCAACTCCAATCCTGAGAACCCTATTTAAAGTTCGCATAAACCTTTCAACATCACCATTCGCCTGCGGCCAATATGGCATGATCTTGCGATGCCGTATAGCCAACCCATCAAGATACGAACAAAATTCTTGCCCCTGGAATGGAGGCCCATTGTCTGTCCTGATCTCATCGGGCAACCCAAACAATGCAAAAGTCTTCTGAAGAACTGGCCGAACATTTTCAAATGCCGTTGACGCAACGACCTCAACCACAGGGAATTTGGTATATGAATCCATTATGACGACAGTCAGTCTTCCATCCGGAAAGCTCCCAAAATCCATGCTCACCTTTGACCATGGTTTCAAAGTGGCTGGTTCAGTCACCACCGGGCAACTTGGCGGTTCCACCGATGTGATGATACATGAATGACACTTCCCCACCATTTCATCAACTTGGCCATCCATCCCCGGGAACCACACTTTGGCACATAATCTGGCTTTTGTTTTGGCCGCACCTTGATGCCCTTGATGAGCCAATTTGATCACCGTAGACCACAAACATTGAGGAAGTACAATTCTTCTTCCCCTCAGGACCAGTCCGGCATTATCTGTAGACAACTCATCACGCACCTTCCACATGCCTTGCATGGCCATCCTCTGGTCTGAACTGGCTGCCTTTGTCTTTTCTAGAAAGTGTTTCCATTTCTTATAATTTAATGCCTCCTTTACCTGACTCAGTACAGCATCATCCTTGGTGGCGTTCACAATGTCAGTAATGAGAATGGCTTTGGGACATGCCGACCTCACGACCATGCTGGCAAAAACCTCAGTGCTCTCTTCATCTTGTTCTTGGTGAGAATCCAGTACCTGAGGTGACGGATGACGAGACAGATAATCTGCCGGATTGTTAGCCCCAGGTCGATAAATGACAGTAAACCGATAAGGCTGAAGTAGAACTGTCCATCGTTCAATCCTCGGAGGGGCGAGACGTGGGCTACCCGCAAACAAAGAGACTAAAGGCTTGTGATCAGTGACTACTTGAAACTCATGTCCATACAGATACAGATGAAAATGCCGGCATGCCCACAGAATCTCGAGAGCTTTGCGCTCAATCTGCGCATATCGTGTTTCAACCGTCAATAAAGACCGACTGGCATAGGCAACAGGAATCCACTCTTGATGTCTTCTCTCTTGAAGGAGGACAGCCCCAAGCCCCACAGGGCTCGCATCCACCACCACTTCTGTCCGTCTCCCCGGGGGAAAATAAGCCATAGTTGACCTATCCAATAGCGCTGCCTTAATGTCCTCGAACGCCTTGTGAGCGTCAGGAGTCCACTTCCACCGGCGTTGTCCTTTAGTGAGTTGTTGAAGAGGCTCTGACATGGTGGCAAGCTGTGGTATGAACCTCCCACAATATGTGGCCATCCCTAAGAAGCTACGGACGTCCGTGGGATTTTGAGGAGTTGGGGCTTGACGAATCGCTTCAGCCTTACGAGGATCCACCTGTAAACCATCTTTTGAAAAGATGTAACCAAAAAATTCTACTGACGTTTGATAAAATGCACACTTCTTTTTGTGAAGGGTCAGTCCCGCTTCCACTAGTCTCTTTAACGTCACCCTGAGATGACGATGATGTTCTTCCCTCGTCCTCGAGTGTATCAGGATGTCATCGCTCAAGTTGATTACCCCCGGTAATCCAGATAAAGTCTCTCTGATAGCATTTTGGAATACCTCGGCAGCTGAGGACACCCCAAAACTCAGCCTCTTATATCTTCTTAACCCCACGTGCGTCGAGAAGGTTGTGATGTTCCTGCTCTCCAGATCTAACTCCAGCTGATGATATCCAGCGTTCAGATCTAGTTTTGAGAACCACTGCACCCCATTCAGATCCGCAATTATGTCATCCATTGTGGGCGTAATATGTCTCTCCCTTCGAATGGCTTTATTGGGCAAGCGCATGTCCACACAGAGACGAATAGCTCCAGGTTGCTTAGGTTTCGGCGCTATCACCAACGGTGAGACCCAGGGCGTAGGCCCATCCACCTTTTCAATGACTCCTTGATCTTCTAGCAGTTGTAGCTCTTTTTCTACAGCAGGCCGTAAGTGGAAAGGCACCCGACGATGCCTCAGAGCCACAGGGACAATGGTCGGGTCTATATGAAGCTTGACAAGCTTTCCTTTTAACCGCCCTAACCCCTCAAACAGTTGCGGAAATTCACTAAGGAGACGTTCTCCCTGAGAGTCATATACCTGACGTGCAAAGAATACCGGCTCTAAGTCTTCGGCAGTATGACACCCCAACAAAGTGCCTCTATCTCCTGCTACCACATAGAACTTTGCATTTGCTGACCGATCTCCACTGGTCACTGACACTTCCACAGTTCCTTTTAGAGGCAGAGGCTCTCGTCCACCATAGTTGTATATCCGTGTCGCAGTCGGGATAAGTGGTGGTATGGGTGTTAACTCCTGATAAAGGGTCTCATCCATGACGTTGACTGAGGGTCCGGTGTCAGTTAGTACTGACGTCAGCGTTCCATTAACTTGTACATCACTCATGGGAAGTGGTCTCTTTTTTTGTTGCCTCCCAACCGCGAATGAGATTACAAAAATGTCCTCTTCCTCAAAAACGGGGCTACCTGACGTTGGGTGGTCTCTTACCTCCTCAGCACTCTTGGATACACACCGGACATTGGCATCCTTTCCCTTTTGATCCCCTGGCTTATTCTTCCTCGACCTGCACACTTTTGCAAAATGGTTTGCTTTGCCACAACGGTTGCAAGACTGTCCTTTCGCCGGACACCCCATGTTACCTCTATGTTCATAGCCACAGCTCCCGCAAACACGTTCACCAGGTCTGGCGAGATTTGGCCTGCGCAGCATTGCCGGGCGCGTCTGAACAACATCTACCTGCTCCTCTTTCACTTGGACTGAACGGGTAGACGACGCTGCAGTCAACGATTGACCTCTCACAGCCGCCATTGCATCTGCCCGCACCGCAGATAGTTCATGGGACCGTGCAAGGATTAGAATTTCGTCAAGGGACATCCCTTGCTGTTGAAGAATACGTTTTCTCAAGGCGTTGGACCTGCAGCCCTGAATAATCTGAGCCCGGATCTCTTCTTGCTGGTTGAGTCCCGTGCACGAACTCGCTAACTTCCTTAACCTGGCGTAAAACATGTCCATTGACTCAACTTCCGTTTGTTGCGCCTGTCTAAGTTTGAAACGTTCATAGTCAGAGTTGAGTTGAAGATCAAAATGTCTATTTAAAGCTGTTACAGCCGTATCAAAGTCAGATTTATCCCCTGTGTCTGGGAGGGAATCAAACAGCTCTTGTAGTTCATCTCCGCCCATCAACAACATTAAAGACCTTCGTACTGCTCCATCCGTTTCTCTAGTAGCACAAAAGTAGTTGTCTAGTCGATTTATCCATAGGCGCCATCTTGGCGCAGCAGTGGCCGGATCAATTAGTTGGCTGAATGGAGGTAGCGATGTGACTGAAGGATGAACACTATTATTTACCGGCGCAGGGAGCAGGGGATTACCAGGTGGGTGTGGTGGTGGCACGTTTGCATTTTCTTGCTGAGGAGCACTCATGTTCACACACTCCCAATGCACTAGTGTCAGAGATGAAAGTTTTTTTTCTTCTTGTGTTTATTTATTTTCTTGATGCACTCCTTTATTACAGTCTTGTTCCTTTTATATTTTTCTCCTTTTGTTTCCTTGTTTCCCCCTTTTTTTTTCCTTTTATTTATATACTTTTTTTTTCTGGCTCTTAATTGAGCTTTTTTCCTTTTATATTGGTTTTTTTTTTTTGTTTTTGTTTCTGTGCTTTCCCTTTTATTTTTATTTTATTTTTTTCCACTGGCTGTTCATTGAAGCCCCAGGCACACACGACCTTCGCTTTTCCATGTGAAGGGACACGCCCCTTCACTCTGCTCTTCAACGAAGCTTCGTGCTCCCCACCGGCGTTACACTATTGTTGTTGCTCAGCAACAGAACGCCTCACGGTGAGAGCGCTCCACTCCACAGGCCAATTCCTCTGGGGACAGGGCGTGGCTCACCTCTTTATCTTGCCCCGGCAGGGAGCCGGGAAGCCGGGCCGCGAGCTCCTCAATCCGGAGGGCTTTAGAGCCCGGAGCAGCGATCGCGCCGCTCTCTCGACCGCCCTCCTCCTCGAGGCGAACACTGCCCTCCTCCTCGAGGCGAAACACCGCCTCCGACGACGCGTGGCATACACCGAAAGAAAGGGGAACGGGAACAGAAAGAAAAAAAAAAAATCCCGACTCGTCGCCAATGTAATGTTGGCCTGTGGCCATTCAATAATGAGACAGGACACCGTGCTTGCTCACGAGCACACATGGAACTGCGTCATCGCAGTTCCGACTTTATTTATACTCGTAGCACTGCGCCCCTCCTGGACACGCAGAGCACGTAACATTTTAGAGGAGAGCCCGAGTGGCTCTCCTAACACTCTCTACAACAGCCACTCCCTGCCCCTTCAGCTCAGTCACTCAGCTTTTCCCCCTTGTGAAGCTTTTTAGTGTTTCTCTTCACCCGTCTTTCCCAAATGTGTCTTTTGCTCGCAGTAAATGCTTGAGGCAGAAAAATTAGAGCCGGTTCTCAAAAATAGGTGCCGGTGCCCCGCACCGGAAACCACCTGCTCAAATGAAGCACTGGGTAGGCAGATGATGAGGCGGGGGACAAGAGAAAGGAGAAAAACAGACTTCATAAAATGATTACTGCACTTTCCTTAGAGCTGGGCTGGATGGGCGACTGCTGAGCTGCCCCGTGCCCCTCCTCAGAAGGACACTGGCCCTGTTTAGCACTAGCAGACGCTGCCCATCATATGCCACTTTTGCTAGTAGTCCCCTGTTGCTGCAGGAAGAGCCTAATTTGCCCCAGATGAGGTGGACAACCTCCAAGCAGTGCTTCTTTGAGGCTCTGTCTCAGGGCACCTCGTGGCGTGGTCCACTTAAGATTGTGTTCGAGGGCGGGGGCCCAGCTAGGAATCCCCAGCTCTTGGCAATACAAGGGAGGCATTTTCTTCCCCTGACTTTTCACTCCGCTTTTAAGCCAAACAGGTCTGGTAAAGCCCCTCCGTGTCTAAATTAGATGGTAAAGTTTCTTGTTTTTGTGACCACCAAGTGTCCTGGTATGTTTCCTTCGAGAACAAAGTACAACAGGAAGTTCTTTTGGACATGTGAGGCTACCAGACTCTAGTTCAGATGTGGGTGCTCACTGCAGAGGAGCAAATCAGGGGTGTGCCGATAATAGGCAGTCTTACAGATACATTCAAAGCTGCATAAGACCACTTCATGGTGGTCTTCATCCTAAATGTATAGAAAGGGATGCCTCATGTAAGGCCACCGCTGTGCATCCAACCAAATTTGAGGGCAGACAATCGCCCATAGGATTTAAGCTGCACCTCGCTGACAAAGCCCACACAGGTTGAAATCAGACCTGTTGCTTTTTCCTGTTTAGTATGGAACTGCCCTGGTAACTCGGGTTAGATTGTTTCTGGTGGAGCAAGGCCTAGGCTGGTTTGCCAGAGAGGTGTCTCTTGACTGGAGTGGCACACAGAGCAAGCAGGGCCGGATTGGGAACCCAAAGCTACCCTGGCAAATATTGTCAGACCAGCCCGATAGGGTACATAGTAAGTAAGCTTGGCCACTACAATGGGGTTTGGGGAGGGGGGCAGGCGTTCTCCCCCTCCCAAGAAAATTTGGAAAACTAATTGCAAAACCGGTGCATGGTACATCAAATTATATATTCAATTGCATTAGTTTTTAAAGCGTAGTAAACTGTGACCTTACAGAGCACCAGGATACGCCTCTTCAATGACTCTCTCACCATCACCCTCTGACGATGCCTCTCATCACTCCATAGGTACTCTCTCACATGTATTTCATTTGTTTTATAGCGCCTCTCTTACCAACGTAGGGTGTTGGAGCACTTTACATCACACACACACACACAGACAATGAATCATATGAGTGTAAATCAGTGTATTCAAATATTATATAAGACAAAGGGGACTACAAGGTGTAGGATTCCCATGTCATCCATAATGATCAAATGTTTTAGGCAGGCTTGATCTGGGGAAGCATAAACTCAGGATTCAGAGCGTAACACACTAGTTAGGGTTAATTTCACTAATACTTTATTTCCACCCGAACAAACCCTTTTAGCAAAATTAGGATATTGAAAGACTGGGGGGAAAACATATCTTTCTAACCTGTACCATGCAGTTTGCATGCAGCTCGAAAGAAGTTCTTACCTCACTGTGCTAGATAATGACTGTAATTTATGAACTGCACAGTAAGAAAAGTGTCTCTATGACAAAAGTGCTATCCCACTGTTCCATGCACATAACATACTGTTCTGTAATCTGCATAGTACACGTTCTTTGCAGCAGGCATGTTAACCCTCTGCGCTACCTTAGATGAGTGTGAACTTCCACTAAACAAAACTTAATCTCTCTCCAGCAGGTACGTTAATCGCCAGTTATCTTGCCACTTTTATTGTTGCCTGAAAACTGTGGGATATACAAGTAACTCTGCAGTGCATTTAAAACTGCCGGGCCCCACAATAACTAAAGTGCCCCCTTTCCCAACCCTTCCAGCCTCCAAGGTAAAAACACCTGATGCCCAATACGGCCAGTCCGGCCTTGAGAGCAAGCAAACGATGGACTGGAATGCAGCCCAGATAAATTCTCCTCATTGTATTTCACTAGCATTATTACCGCCCTCCTCTTACCTTCTCCTACCACAGAATGGCAGAGAAGCATGCACCAAAGTTTGAAGGAGTTGCATGAAGATATCCGCCTCGTGTTTTTTGTGTTCAGACAAATAACTATCAATGAGCAGTTTACATAGTCACCAGCTGGGGCTCCATTCTGACCTGTTTAATGCATCCAGGGCATGCAAGAAGGTCCAGAATTAAATGCAGGCGCCATTCTCAAAACCTCAAATAATTGGAGGAGCCCCAAGTGGCTCCCCCACCATCACCATGACTTGCGAACCATTATGGTGTGGCACATGTCAGGGTACCAAAGCCACCTAGCAAGGGGTTGCCAGTGTGCCGAAGCACATCAGGAATAACCTGCTCATCCAGGGAGGTTTGCCATCGGACCTTTACTAAGGGCTATGTGTGCAGCCCATGCACAGCTGATGCAGAGAAACCTATGAGTTACTAAGGGTTTTGTGCGCAGCCCATGCTCAGCTGATGCAGAGAAACCTATGAGAGAGTTACTATGGGTTATGTGTGCAGCCCATGCTCAGCTGATGCAGAGAAACCTATGAGAGAGTTACTAAGGGTTATGTGTGCAGCCCATGCACAGCTGATGCAGAGAAACCTATGAGAGAGTTACTAAGGGTTATGTGTGTAGCCCATGCACAGCTGATGCAGAGAAACCTATGAGAGAGTTACTAAGAGTTATGTGCGCAGCCCATGCACAGCTGATGCAGAGAAACCTATGAGAGAGTTACTAACGGTTATGTGTGCAGCCCATGCACAGCCGATGCAGAGAAACCTATGAGAGAGTTACTAAGGGCTTTGTGTGCAGCCCATGCACAGCCGATGCACAGAAACCTATCAGAGAGTTACTAGGGGTTATGTGTGCAGCCCATGCACAGCCGATGCAGAGAAACCAATGAGACTCGAGACACGGGTTCATGAGGATCACAGGCTGGTTATAGAAGAGAGTTACTAAGGGCTATGTGTGCAGCCCATGCACAGCTGATGCGGAGAAACCTATGAGAGAGTTATTAAGGGTTATGTGCACAGCCCATGCTCAGCTGATGCAGAGAAACCTATGAGAGAGTTACTAAGGGCTATGTGCCCCGCCCATGCTCAGCTGATGCAGAGAAACCTATGAGAGAGTTACTAAGGGTTATGTGCGCAGCCCATGCACAGCCGATGCAGAGAAACCTATGAGAGAGTTACTAAGGGTTATGTGCGCTGCCCATGCTCAGCTGATGCAGAGAAACCTATGAGAGAGTTACTAAGGGTTATGTGCGCAGCCCATGCTCAGCCGATGCAGAGAAACCTATGAGAGTTACTAAGGGTTATGTGCGCAGCCCATGCTCAGCCGATGCAGAGAAACCTATGAGAGAGTTACTAGGTAGGGGTTATGTGTGCAGCCCATGCACAGCTGATTCAGAGAAACCTATGAGAGAGTTACTAGGGGTTATGTGTGCAGCCCATGCACAGCTGATTCAGAGAAACCTATGAGAGAGTTACTAATGGATATATGCGCAGCCCATACACAGCTGATGCAGAGAAACCTATGAGAGAGTTACTAAGGGTTATGTGCGCAGCCCATGCTCAGCTGATGCAGAGAAACCTATGAGAGAGTTACTAAGGTGTAAATAAATGGCTCCCTGTTGCAGTTACCCCCCACTTTTTGCCTGATACTGATGCTGACTTGACTGAGAAGTGTGCTGGGACCCTGCTAACCAGGCCCCAGCACCAGTGTTCTTTCACCTAAAATGTACCATTGTTTCCACAATTGGCACAACCCTGGCACCTAGGTAAGTCCCTTGTAACTGGTACCCCTGGTACCAAGGGCCCTGATGCCAGGGAAGGTCTCTAAGGGCTGCAGCATGTCTTATGCCACCCTAGGGACCCCTCACTCAGCACAGACACACTGCTTGCCAGCTTGTGTGTGCTGATGGGGAGAAAATGACTAAGTCGACATGGCACTCCCCTCAGGGTGCCATGCCAACCTCCCACTGCCTGTGGCATAGGTAAGTCACCCCTCTAGTAGGCCTTACAGCCCTAAGGCAGGGTGCACTATACCACAGGTGAGGGCATATGTGCATGAGCACTATGCCCCTACAGTGTCTAAGCAAAACCTTAGACATTGTAAGTGCAGGGTAGCCATAAGAGTATATGGGCTGGGAGTCTTGTCAAAAACGAACTCCACAGCTCCATAATGGCTACACTGAATACTGGGAAGTTTAGTATCAAACTTCTCAGAATAATAAACCCACACTGATGCCAGTGTTGGATTTATTAAAAAATGCACACAGAGGGCATCTTAGAGATACCCCCTGTATTTTACCCAATTGTTCGGTGCAGGACTGACTGGTCTGTGCCAGCCTGCTGCTGAGAGACGAGTGTCTGACCTCATGCGGTGAGAGCCTTTGTGCTCTCTGAGGACAGAAACAAAGCCTGCTCTGGGTGGAGGTGCTTCACACCTCCCCCCTGCAGGAACTGTAACACCTAGCAGTGAGCTTCAAAGGCTCAAGCTTCGTGTTACAATGCCCCAGGGCACTCCAGCTAGTGGAGATGCCCGCCCCCTGGACCCAGCCCCCATTTTTGGCGGCAAGTCCAGGGGAGATAATGAGAATAACAAGGAGGAGTCACTGGCCAGTCAGGACAGCCCCTAAGGTGTCCTGAGCTGAAGTGACTCTAACTTTTAGAAATCCTCCATCTTGCAGATGGAGGATTCCCCAATAGGATTAGGGATGTGACCCCCTCCCCTTGGGAGGAGGCACAAAGAGGGTGTACCCACCCTTAGGGCTAGTAGCCATTGGCTACTAACCCCCCAGACCTAAACACGCCCTTAAATTTTGTATTTAAGGGCTTCCCTGAACCTAAGAATTGAGATTTCTGCAACTTACCTGAAGAAGAAGACTGCTGAGCTGAAAAACCCCTGCAGAGGAAGAACAGAAGACACCAACTGCTTTGGCCCCAGTCCTACCGGCCTGTCTCCTGCCTTCCAAAGAAACCTGCTCCAGCGACGCTTTCCAAGGGACCAGCGACCTCTGAAACCTCTGAGGACTGCCCGACTTCGAGAAAGACAAGAAACTCCCGAGGACAGCGGCCCTGCTCCAAAAGAACTGCAACTTTGTTTCAAGTAGCAGATTTAAAGACCCCTGCAACTCCCCGCAAGTAGCGTGAGACTTGCAACACTGCACCCGGCGACCCCGACTCGACTGGTGGAGAAACAACGCTTCAGGGAGGACCCTCCGGCGACTCTACGACTGTGAGTAACCAAAGTTGTCCCCCCTGAGCCCCCACAGCGACGCCTGCAGAGGGAATCCCCAGGCTCCCCCTGACCGCGACTGTCTAAACTCCATTTCCCGACAGCTGGAAAAGACCCTGCACCCGCAGCCCCCAGCACCTGAAGGATCGGAACTTCTGTGCAGGAGTGACCCCCAGGAGGCCCTCTCCCTTGCCCAGGTGGTGGCTACCCCGAGGAGCCCCCCCCCCCTTGCCTGCCTGCAACGCTGAAGAGATCCCTTGGTCTCTCATTGATTTACATTGAAAACCCGACGCGTGTTTGCACACTGCACCCGGCCGCCCCCGCGCTGCTGAGGGTGTACTTTTTGTGCTGACTTGTGTCCCCCCCGGTGCCCTACAAAACCCCCCTGGTCTGCCCTCCGAAGACGCGGGTACTTACCTGCTGGCAGACTGGAACCGGGGCACCCCCTTCTCTCCATTGAAGCCTATGTGTTTTGGGCACCTTTTTGACCTTTGCACCTGACCGGCCCTGAGCTGCTGGTGTGATAACTTTGGGGTTGCTCTGAACCCCCAACGGTGGGCTACCTTGGACCCAAACCTGAGACTTGTAAGTGATTTACTTACCTGACAAAACTAACAAAAACTTACCTCCCCCAGGAACTGTGAAAATTGCACTGTGTCCACTTTTAAAACAGCTTATTGTGTTTTATGTGAAAAGTATACATGCTAATGTAATGATTCAAAGTTCCTAAAGTACTTACCTGCAATACCTTTCAAATGAGATATTACATGTAAAATTTGAACCTGTGATTCTTAAAATAAACTAAGAAAATATATTTTTCTATAACAAAACCTATTGGCTGGATTTGTCTCTGAGTGTGTGTTCCTCATTTATTGCCTGTGTGTATGTACAACAAATGCTTAACACTACTCCTTTGATAAGCCTACTGCTCGACCACACTACCACAAAATAGAGCATTAGTATTATCTCTTTTTGCCACTATCTTACCTCTAAGGGGAACCCTTGGACTCTGTGCATGCTATTCCTTACTTTGAAATAGCACATACAGAGCCAACTTCCTACATAAGGGTTATGTGCGCAGCCCATGCTCAGCTGATGCAGAGAAACCTATGAGAGAGTTACTAAGGGTTATGTGCGCAGCCCATGCACAGCTGATGCAGAGAAACCTATGAGAGAGTTACTAAGGGTTATGTGCGCAGCCCATGCACAGAAACCTATGAGAGAGTTACTAAGGGTTATATGCTCAGCCAATGCACAGCTGATGCAGAGAAACCTATGAAACTCGAGACAGGTTATTACAGATCACAGACATAGAGAAACTTGTCAGACTCGAGACACAGGTTCATGAGGATCACAGGCCGGTTAAAGCAGAGCGTTACTGAGGGCTATGTGTGCAGCCCATGCACAGCCGATGCAGAGAAACCTATGAGACTCGAGACACAGTTTATGAAAGATCACAGACATGGAGAAACTTATCAGACTCGGGACACAGGTTATTACAGATCACAGACCGGTTATAGAATAGAGTTACTACGGGTTATGTGTGCAGCCCATGCACTGTCGATGCAGAGAAACCTATGAGGTTCGAGACACAGGTCATACATATCACAGACATGGAGAAAGTTATCAGACTCGAGTCCCAGGTTTATGCAGATCACAGACCGGTTAAAGAACAGAGTTGGCCAGCTTGAGACAGAGAATCATGGTGTCTGTGGTTGGACCCGGATGAATCTTCCAGTGGCCTCTTTATCCTTGCTGTCGCCTGGGGCTCCCTTTGATGCCTACACAGACATCACAGCTCCTTGTTAAGCGAATGTGGAATCCGGGAGGCTGACCTGATGAAGTCCCAGGGGGTTCTCTTGCAATCGAACCATCCAGTAGTTGTGAAAACATCCACAGTCTGGCTGCCCGGGTGTCCAAGCGATAACAACTTGGACACCGTGAGAGCGGAGAGGCTTGCCGTGACCCGGAAGCTGAAGCTCGGTGGATGTAGTTTTCGTGCAGAGGAGGAGCGGTGTGGCACAGACCAAGAGCAATTTCGATTAACCGGTTCAGAAATAAACTGTCGCCCTCCAGGCAGTGGGGTATGTCATTGTAGGTGCTAAGGCACAAAGAAGCACATGCAGAGGCTTCAGCACCCATGTGCCTCTACAAGGAGTCGCAGACTGCCCTTTCAGACAAGGACCTGGAGACATTGACGGTGCTTAATTTGTGCTTGTGGTTTCCGGAGCGGTGCAGCGGAACTTATTTCTAAGGGCCGGCTCTTATTTTTAAGGGCCGGCACTTATTTTTCTGCCTCAAGCATTTACTGCGAGCAAAAGACACATATGGGAATGACGGTGGGAGAGAAAAACGAAAAAGCGTCACAAAAAGCTGCAGAGCTGAAGGGGCAGGGAGCGGCTGTAAATGGACTAAAGGGGTCCGAGATGGCTTCCGGATTACGCTGCCTCAGTATTCCGTGTTCGCACATTTAATTGCAGAAGCCACGTGTTTAAAAGGCGGTCTTTGGGCACTGGCACATTTTTATTTACAAATTAAGCACTGGGAGACAACAGCCTGAACTCTGCTGTAAACTCTCTGAGGTGGTTCATAGATTTGTGGGTCTCTCAGACGTTCTTGGGCGGTATCCTGTGTGGGTGTTGTCATTTGCCACTGGTGTTTCAGGCACGAAATATCGATGCCCCACATCTGGGTCGCCTAGTTACGGCTTTCAGGCCTGTGACTCACTAAGGATAGCGAGGACGAGCAGTCAAGGCTTACTTCAGTGTGGGAGAGGGGTTTGCAAATCAGATTCAGTAGGACACAGTAAGTAACACTGAATATTTGCTTATGATTTGGCACTCTGGATACACGTTTTGTCTGTGGGTGCCACTCCACACCAGATGGGTGCATTAAAAGGTGTCACCTTTAGAAATCATACAGGGACAGAAAAATGGTGCTGCCCCAAAAATGTATACCTCAAAAACCCAGCACTCAACCAACTAGGATTCTTTGGACTAAAAATATCTTATGTTCTGAGTGCCCCTGTCTGGTGGCCGGTATTTAATGAGGAAGGCTGCCAGGGCCTTTTTAAGATATGGACAGAGTGGCCACCTGCAGGGTCCCAGCCTTCCAGAGGGATCTTTGGGTAGGAACTCCTCGCTTGTCCACCTGACTCTCACGCGCTCTGCTCCTATTCCAAACTATGAATCTCTATTGTGGCATAAACAGATGTTTTCCAAATATATTATCTTTTATTGGAAGAGGTGACGTATGTTTGTCCATTACATCGCTTTGCAGAGAAGGGTTGTTGTCCTGTGTCCCTTAAAACAATCCAATACGACATGAAATAATAAGTTGTGTACATATAGCGCTGCATACCGCACTTCAGCCTTTTCTAAGCACTGTCCTTATCAACTGATACTAGAAGCCACTTTACATTCAATCCTTTCCCTAAGCTCCTTTTAATTTATGCTGATTGGTAGATTGCTCTAGAGTGATGAGTTGCATCTCAGCGTCATGAAGGTATAAATAGCAAGTAATCTATAGATGAAATAATGTAATGCAAAAATGAGGAAATTTCGTTTTGATATTGTTTCTCATGTAGTGCTAAATCCGCAGTAAGATTGTGATTACCGGACTGTGGTAATGGTATTGTAGAGCCATAGTATCATTGCCCAAAAACAGACCTTCTTCAAATGACAGCCTAAGTCTACCAAACAGAGGTCTCAAAATATGCTTTTTCGTAGGAGCCCTAAAGCTCTTCAGAAGGTTCAGAACACTGCCACATTTACCTAAATTCCAGGGACCAGTCGAAAATCTATAAACTGTGTATGCTGTTTAGAAGGACTGATAGAAATTTTGGGAGTCTAAAAGGTGCCTTTTCCTTTAGGGGCCTGTATCTCACAATCTACCTGTCAGGGTCAAGAATTTGCAGTGGAAATTTGTCCATGGGAGTAGGATCACCCACTGCAGTCCCCTAAGGTACCAGTCCCAACTGGGAGCCAGTCATTTAATTTGATGGGTTTCAACTTGCAATATATCTAGAACCATAAGAGATAGAAAAATGTTTCAACAGTTTAAGAATCGGTATGCCCCCCCACACCCACTGCCAGAGAAACCGGACCAAGTTACAGGTGCCACGTGCTACTGGTCTGGTGCTGAGGAAAGCGATGGATAAAGACATCTTACGACGCGTGAAATGGGTTGGTAATATGCTCAGAATGGTGACGATACAGAAGCTGCAGAATCTGGGAGTTGTTTTTGATTTCTTCTAGGCAGTTTTGCTCTGGCGATGTTGCGCCTCCTTGAGAGCGTCAGTCCTTCAAGCTGTTCTTGGGCCAGTCCTTGCATTCAGCTGGTCCTTGTGCGGGTCTGCCCAGGGATCAGGTCACTTTTTCTGGCATGAGCGCTCCAGATGACCTGCATGCACGTCATTGCTCCTTTTATCCCCCAGGTAACAGCAGCACGGGGTTCTTCAAGTTTCCCCAGACTTAGGCCTAGTCTTGAGAGTGGGTATCTATCCTGCAGAGATTCCAACCCTTCTCCAATGTCTTCTTCAAAACAGTTGTGTTCAGGCCTCCTTTATGCCAGGAATGTGGAGACAAACCAAGAATTTGTTAGGATGTCCAGTCCTTATACATACTTAATAGTGAAGGTGTGATGCCAGACCCTGCACTTCAGAAGAAACATCCCTGGGAGGGACACACAACTGTGTAAAGAGACCACCCTAGAGTGTACAATATTGTGGGCCACCTTAGGTAGCTGCCCTTTCCTGACTGATCACATTGATCCTGCGCGGGCCCTATCTCTTTATCTGGGGCCCGATAAACCTTTCTTCTCTGTTCCGAGGGGTGAAGAAATAATTTTACCAGATTATTCAAATCAATTACAGTGCAACTCAATACTCACACATTAAACCTCAGAGTCCAAATTAAAGTTTCAAAGGGCTTTATTACAGACTCGAAGCCAAAGTTACATAAGTGAGTCTCAAAACCATATTATAGTATAGATATACAAAATCAGCAATGAAGAATTAAGGCGTCACACAATATTAAATCAAAGCAACTTATAAAAGACCAAGACTTCAAAAGCAACAATGCAGAAAATTAGGAAAAGTATCTGATGTCTGGATTCTAAAATTAAGTTCTCTTCCCTAACCTTTGAATCTAGCTCCTAAACTAATCTAATACAAAAGGAATATCTGAGAAAGGTTAGCAAACAGAACTTCGGTACAAGATTCTGTGCGGTGGCATATAGCCACATAGAAATTCTAAGGTCTGTACCTCAAAAAGGTCAGTTTGCAAGGGGCAAAGAGAACCTGAATCTCTCCCCAAATAGATCACACTTAAAAATTGTTTTTTTTTCAGGTGTGGTGACATCGTCACCAAAACTCTAATTTGAAAAACAAAACTGCAAATCAATTATAATTAATACTTCAGTTGTCTGAAGCCTTCGACTCTCGACCTTGATACACCCTCACATTCTGGAAACTCAAAAGCGATAGCTGCCAATGTCAGGATACTCCTTCCGTCCTGTAGCGTTTCTCTCAGACTAATTTCAGCACCTACAGCTTTGGAAAAACAACATACATGCTGAAGAATAAAACATACAAAGAAAATGCAACCTTCATTCTGACCAAACTAAAATGAACACAAATATATTTTTAGTTTAATATGCTTTAAATGTCAAACTTGTCGCATATAAAATGAAAATAAAGAATAACATTTCTAAAATACTATAACATAGACATGCTTGCAAACGAGTATTAAATGTGGCTTACGTGAAACATTAACTTCATTGTGTACCTATACTAATATAGTTCAGTCCACTATATTTAACAATTCATTTTACACATTACAAAAAAAAAATAACTACCCTTCTCACATTTTAAAAACCATAATGACATAGCCAGGTTATTCTCCTTCAACCCTCCCTCTGATGACGTTTAACGTCATCATAACCCACTTCATTCTTGCATCAGTCTTTGTAAAACCTAGTTATTTTGAACAGCTTTCGTCTTGATTCTTCCAAAGGTTTCATGTCATCGTAATATTTACACTATCTTCAAACTCAACCTCTGCTCTCTTTCTCATTCTACTTTGCTCAATCCTCATTCCTCAGAAAATTTTGTCTCCACCGAACAGAACTATTCCCACTTTGGAAATAACCAACAATGGTCTGAACATGAAACCTACAATCCCACTTCTCAAATTTCCAAACCTTCTACCTATAGCAGAAAATCCATCTCCAATCACTTCTCAATCACCTGTCACTTCCAACTCTTTCAAATCCTATGTCAACCCTGAGATATTCCAGATATACTTCGGCAAATCCTTACTTTTATCCAGAATGAAAGTACAACATTGTTGGAACTAAAGCATCTGACAGATTCCGCCCTCTTTTGCGAGCAACATGTCTAACACAAGTCGATTTTGTAAAACCATGAATCTGATCACTATCATCTCAGAATTGATGACCAGTAACGCTCCAGCAATACTAGTGGCTAGTTTATGCACTATAGTAGACAGCCTTCTAATCTTCAAATTATTCAAAATCACTCCCACAGATGGGATAAAAGCACCAAAATGTCTTCTACTACTTTTCCTACACTCACACCTTGCTTAGATCTAGAACCTTTAGTCCAAACAGGATCATCAAAATGTTCTACATGATAAATTTTGGGAAAAACAATCCCCATATAACATGTACCATTCCATCC
This sequence comes from Pleurodeles waltl, assembly GCF_031143425.1. Lineage (NCBI taxonomy): Eukaryota > Metazoa > Chordata > Amphibia > Caudata > Salamandridae > Pleurodeles > Pleurodeles waltl. The sequence goes on along the minus strand of NC_090451.1, from coordinate 71,574,218 downwards.
TTTTGGCAATCAAAAATAAGCATGTTTTCACAAAAAAATAAACTCCAGGGATAACATTGTCCCCTCCATTCAAATATAACTTATAGTTCCCTGGAACTTCAAAAGTGTGTTCACATTCACTCTTTCCCACAAACACATTTCAGACTCAGATCTTTCCACCCAAATGCACAATTTTCCTTTGTGTTCCCAGTCTAGGGCTAAGGCACCTACATTTCCAGCTAACTTATGTTCCATTTCTTCCTTTGTCCACTTATTTTGACTCCATAAATGCACATCTAACTGTGAGCTGGCTTTCAACCCTCTTCTTCTGTCCTCAACTAAATTCAGGAATTTCTTCTTAGCCTCTGATAATATACAAGTTAAATTGTGTTGGTGTGCATAAACTGTGCCTAAAGTGGAAACAGGTTTGAAAAATCTTGCCATTATTTTTATTTCTGAGGGAGCTGGACGTCTGTTCAAATGATCAATTATAGGGATCCAGGGGTCTGGAATTTTTATAAAAGATCTACATGTCCATGGGACAGGTTGCTTCATAATCTACTTTGTAAAAAAATCCACTTGTCCCTCTGGTGCAGTGCTGTGACAAATAATGGCACAATCTCAAAGCTCAAACTATTGAAGTGTTTGAATAAGACAATTTGCTTATTTTGCCACCTTTCAGCAGATCTACATATAGGGGCTGGAGATAGGGATAAGCAAAAGTTTTGGGTTGGAATGAACATTTGACACTGTGCAAACTTACTAAAATGCATGTTTCAGGGATTTTCACCAGCTCTTCTTTCATCTTTTCCATGCAGCGAAAGGTTGAAACTTTACTCCTGGCAAGAGCAGAAGTAAACCTTCTTAAAGCCCGGGAAAAAGTGGTTGGAGTGAAAGTGAACTTGTAAACACTCAACAGAGTTTAGCATGAGCAAATCTACACATGCATATTTGCTCGTTCTAAAATGCAGTTCCCAAATATTTTCTAGGAGTATGATTTCCTGGCCTACTTCTGTAAATTCTTGTTAATTCATGAATGCCGTAAATCTGCACTAATGCAAGGAAATATACCATGGGTGCACTTTGTGTGATTTTCTGTAAGAATTGGGACTTTTGTTTTTATTCCAATCTCTTTCTCTGATTATTGTCTGGCTTCATTCTGAGTGACAGCATTCTGCTCTTTCACAAGAAGCATATTGGCACACAAAGTAGCTTTGTTCAATGCCCTGAACACTGTGGCAAGGTGTGCTTTTTATTTTTGCCAATATTTGTTAGGATTGTGATGCCCAGCATCTCCCACAGGAATAAAGTTTCACAAAATCCATATCAAAACAAGACACACATTGACAAAACCAAAAGGCTGACCACCAATGTCAGACCTATTGGCTTTGCCAATGCTTGTTTATTTTCATGTTTCCCATAACCGAGTTGGAACTGGTTACACTGATTTGTTTCCATTATTAATATTTTTCTGGAATGCTAGAATGCCACAACCCATTTTACTGAATGATGCTGCAAAGAAATGGTACCTACATTTCACAGTAGCTCGGCAAGACGTTGTTGTTCCTAGTTGCATTTTTGTGAACTTTTATTTTAAAAGCATAGATCACTAGCTCTGCTTTAAAGCTTCTACATATATTTGCATCAAAGCAGAAAGCATGCTGGCCTCAAATTGTTAAACTTTGCAAATGTGTGTACACATTTTTATACTGGAACCACTGTCAGTAGTGAAGTCTGAGCTTACAACATTTTCTTAGAGTGCTCACCCTAATAGTAAAGACTTTGGGAGTCATTATGATCCCGGCGGTGAGTGTTAATGAGGCAGTAGTACCCCCAACAGGCTGGCGGTACATACTGCCACATTATGAGAATGTCAGGTTGGCTGCAGCAAACCCGCCACTACTCCACTCATACCGCCATGGCAGTATCAGCCGCCGGGCGGGAGATCTCAATCTCCATGACCGCGGCCGGCACTGTCCTGCCAGTGGTATTATGAGCCTGCCTACCACCATAGTTTTCGTGGTGTTAGGAATGTCACGAAAACCATGGCAGTAGGCCTTCCCTGTCACTGGTAGGTGGCTTCCCCACCCCCCTCCATCCAAAGCCCCCACCATACACACACTAACCCCCACCCCGACATTCAAATACACCCCTCTCCCTTGATCCAAACACACACACCACCCACCCCCTCCGATAATCGCAACCCCTCCATACACGCACACACCCACAGACACACACCACGCAAATACTCAATCACTCACACTGGCATACTCGCATTCATACACGCATACTTCCAGACATGCTCGCACACATTCTCACACACAATCACACAGACATGCAGACACGCACTCACTTCACCATTCTTACACGCATTCACTCACACGCATACAACCACGCAAACAACACAACACACAGACGGATTCACACATAGACTCAGACGTTCATGCACACACTCAGACACACACACACACACAGCACCCCGCTCCCCTGTCGGAAGCCCGACTTACCTTGGGCAAGAAGGTCTTCTGGCAGGGAATGGGAAGGGGCGTTGCTACCGCCAGCAGCGCCCCACCAGCAGAACACCGCCAGGCCATATTACTGGTCATAATATGGCTGGTGGCGTTCTACTGGTGTGGCGGTGCTGGTGGTAACAGCGCCACCTTACCACTGTACGCTACCATGAACACTGCCGGATTTCTGTCCTTTTTGTGGCGGAAGTCCGGCAGTGCTCATAATATGGCGGATGGATGGTAGCCGCGGTGACGGTATTGTGGAGGCCGTCACCGCAGTGGTAGGGGTTTTTTACCGCCAATATCAAAATGACCACCTTTGTGTTAATGAACCATAAATGCAAGTTTAAACTGCATTAACATATGGGCACAACTATTATCTTAACTGCAGACAATGACATTCCTTGATCCATTATGTGGAACTGTAAAACGGCAGCCAATAGGTTTGTGCTGTAGGGTGTTGGCCCTACTTGTCCCAAGAACAAAATAAACTCGAAAACTTGTTGTCCTTGATCACAAACAATATGTTCTGGGTGTTGGGCTATAGGACTTCCACACCCCTGGGGATCTCTGAAAGAACTAAATTGTAGTTTGAAAAATAATACTGATAATGTCCTGTCCCCAAAAAGATCTCAACAAAAGACTACATGAAATTCCGTAAGTCACAGGAATATGATGATAAATAATGCCTTCTGAAACAGAAGCAGGCAATTGAGTGTATACACAGCAATCCCTCGCCTCTATAATCTCTACATATTCATATAATAAGCAGAAATATACATTTGCAAAATAATCTCCCTTAGATGTAGATAAGTGTAATGCTTTCTCATCTAACATTACTTTTCTTAAGATTAATAGTTTTGGGGGAATCACTAGAAGATATCTCTTCTTCTATATGACAGGTAAACACTCCTACTAGCAAAATTATTAGTACTACAAAGGAAATGAGCAATGAAGCACATACCATGTATATACATCTATTTATATTGTTTGGCTCCATTACTTCTTTAGAATCAGATCAATTATTAAGCAAATATGGCAGCATTTATTTGTTGATTTCACCAATGCACACAGCAAAAGAAAGTTCAAAATTCATTTATCAAGAATATAATATCTTTGTAAGACTCCCCTAGTCCTACTATGTGTTCTTCTAAATGACAACCCTCTTTCTTCTACTTGGGCCTAGGAAATCTTCCAAATTTTCAATCCCAATCAATGTAAATGTCTCTAATGTGCACGCTGTTGGAGGCTGGCTCTCTAAGTAGTGTGCAAAACCAGGCACACTGTGCAGAGTGTCTGGACAACCACATGGTTTACAGAGGTAAAAACTAGACCACCTAATGCTCTAATTTTTATGGTAGCTTGGTCGAGCAGTTAGGCCAATCTTGGAGAAGTGCAAAGCATTTGTTGTACTCACATTATCAATAAAGCAAGAAACACACTCAAAGGAATAACCTGAGACCAATTTACAAAAACACTTCAGATTTTTATAACAGTTTTAAGAGAAAGATCAACAAAATTGGGTAAGCACTTTTTAAGTATCGATTTTCCCAAGTTTAGCAAAAATAGACTTTTTGTGCGTAATTATGCACTGTAGGATTCCATGGGAAAAACTTTGAAAATACATATCAAATCAGGCAATGCATTTACCAATGTCTCCTTTTGCACATAGGTCGAGGTCATCAAGAAGTCCTGTGGGCCAGCTGGAGGAGTTCAGGTGGTTCCTGGTTTTGGTGGGAAGAGCTACTGAAAAGTCTTTGGAGCTGGTGCAAGACAACTGTGGGGGAACCACTTTAAAAAGCAATGCACAGGTGGACTTCAAGGTGAGTCTGGTGGGTCCCCTTGGAGTGTAAAAGTCCCTTAGAGCACAGCTGGTTCTCCAGTGCAGGGCCCAGTGAGGTCAGGTGAAGAGCAGATAGATGAGCCAGGAGCTGTGCACAAAGGTACCGTTGGAAGCAGGAGGTAGGTCACTTTGAGGGCCACTTGCAGGTCAGCAGGTCCACCCTGGTGGGTGGTTCTGGTGGTTTCTGAGGTTCCCTGACTAGGGCTTCCTGTGATCCTTTTGGAGTCTGAAGTGGACTTTCCTTCCTGGTGTTCGACATTGAGTGACCAGAACCCGGGGCTATTGCATGATTCAGCCACTGGAGGACGGATTCCCACCAAAGTTGGCACACTTTCAGGTTTTGTCCTCATAGCCCATCGGGTGAAATTTGGTCTGGCTGGAGCGTTTGGTTCCTTGGCCAGCAGCTAGTCAGTGAATTGGACTTCACTGATCCTTTGGTCTTTGTTGCAGGAGAGTGATGTCTTCACTCTGGAGGGAGATCTTCAGCAATTTTAAGAAGAGTGGAGATCCTCTGGGGATTTTTAGAGTCTGTCTGATGTCTAATCAACTCCTCAGTGCGATTGTCGAGTCCTGGGTGTAGCAGGTATGGTTTGGTGCCTTTTTCTTTGTGCAGCAAGAATGCAGTCCTCGAGCCTTGGGTCTTCTTCGTTGCTAGTCTTTATGTGTCCTTGGAATCTGATCTGTAGGTCTAGGGGTTCACACTAAATACTGCATTTAGTGGACGTTTAGGGAGTACTTAGTTGTGACCAATGGGTCATCTACAATAGGGTGGCTACACCCACTGTGTGACCACTTCCTGTGGGCAGAGGTCACTTCCCTATCCGTGATAGGCTATTTTTCTACCATGTTAGATGGAGGAAAATTAAACTGAGAGGTCACCTTGCATGCAACACCTTAGGGGTGGTGCAAGCTGAGGGTGGCCACTCCTCTTCCGGTCCTTTGTGCATTTTCCCACCGTTGCTCCTGCGAAAAGTGGAGATCTGCAATGGGGGCAGCTATCTGCTAGCACCAGGGCTTGGGATCGGGTTTCAAGGGCGGCAAGCCCTTTGAAGCTCATAGGCAGGGCTGTGCACATTCCTGGGGGAGGAGGTGTAACACCTCTGCTCAGGAAGGGCTGAGTTCTCTGGACCCAGAGAGCACAGGCTCTCACTTCAGGGTTCCATAATCCTGTCTGGTGGTGGCAGGCTGGAGTTATCATTCTTAGTCATTTGATAGCAAACAACCCAGGGTGCAGAGTGGCCATCATGTAGCTGTGAAACTCGTATTGACCAGTTTCCAGCACATCCATTTAAAATGGCTGCTCTGTACACTTACTATGCCCCAGTTTTGGCAGGGACACAGTAGGGGCATATTGCTCATGCATCTATGCCCACACGTGCACCCTGACTTAGGGCTAGAAGGCTGGACTTACCCATATTGCTTGCAGTGTGTAGTGGACAGGATACACAGGTAGTGTGTCATGCCAGTTTTACAATTTAGGATTGCACCAGGACATTCAGCCTGCAATGGCAGGGCTGGGTGCACTTGGATGCATGGTCCCTGAGGTGGCACAAGCTGTGCTGCTGCCCTCAAGAGCCTACCCTTGGTGCTTCTTGCCCTGGCTACCTTAGTACCATTTATTTGGGACTTATAGTATCACCCAAAGGAGTTTCCAATTATACCAATGTATCACAACAGTTTTGGTAAAGAGATCTGAATCAGAGAACCTGGTTAGCAGGAGTCCTGGGCACTAACAACTTTAAAACCACATCTAATACCAGGCAAAAAAGTGGGGGCTAGCCACGTCAAAAAGAGGCCCTTTCTCACAAACGCAAACTAAACTCATTGATGAATGAAAGTTCAAGGTAAAATTCAATCACAATGTTCAGTTCACAGAGGTTCAGCCGAACCTGTATGTTGACCCCAATACTCCTGGGTTTCTTGATCTGCATCATTTGCAAAGTAGCTCCACACAGGTGAAGAATACATACAGGTAGGCACTCTTGTTCTTTTTGACTTTCTCAATGCCACACCTTTGTCACTTCCGTTCAGATCAGAGTTTTCTGTTACCTCAGAAACCACTGGTGGCACACGCTGTTTAGGCACACTCACTTTTTCTCATTCTTGTCTTCTGGGCCAATGGTCACCAGCTTCCACTCGCTTTCTTCCAGCACTCGTTCCCATCTCTGGGGTCTGATTCTGAATGTGACTGATTCGCCACAGAATGAGACTCTATTGTGTCAGCTTCAGAGTCACTCATGACTGGCTCAAAACCCTCTTCAACCTGATCAAGTGCTACTTCCGGCTCTGCTTGGTCCCCGACAGCTTGGCTGACCTGTTCCAGTTGTCTTTCTTGCACCACTGGTTCCTCTGAGATAGACGTTGACATATCAAGGGAGCACTGAACTCTGCAAGTATTGGAATCATGGATCCAATTGGGAAAACCTCCACACTTCACAGCAGTCGTGGTCACTAGGATCACATGGTAAGATCCATGCCACCGAGGTCCCAGGCACGTTTTTATAATATGTTTCGTCTCCAATACCCAGTCACTGGAACTAAGGTCATGGCACTGTTTCTGTACTGGAGAAGCTGTAGTTGATCGGACCTGATGAGACTGTGGGACGCTCGCCTGGTGTGTGGTGGACACTTATGGTATTTGCACCTTATACCAGGCCCAGAATACCCCTATTAATTAGTGAGACAGTGTCTAGGAACCCATGGCTCTCTAGAAGTAGGTGTCGATGAGCAGCCAAGACTTATCTAGGAGGAGTGTAGAGCAGTGGTTCCCAACCTGTGGTCCGGGGACCCCTGGGGGTCCGTGAAGCCTTCTCAGGGGGTCCTTTAGAGCCTATAAAATAAAAAAATATTAACAAATATTGACAAATTAGGTCCCCAGCTTCCAGTAATGACTCAGGTGGGGGTCCCCAGATTCCCATGATGATTCAGTGGGGGTCCCTGGGTTCCATTAATGCTAAAGTCGGGGTCCACAGAACTCAAAAGGTTGGGAACCACTGGTGTAGAGCACTTGCAATATCACAGTAGTCACACAGTAACTTATCTCACATGAAGGGAATCCCACAGCATTGCAAAAATAAAAGTACTTTACTATAGTAACACAGAACTAGATTACTCATAGACAGTACCCCAACTAGAGGTAAGTACACACTATATATACACGCTAAGTATTAGGAATTAGCATAGACTAAAAAAGCATTGGCAAGAAATAGCAGAAAATAGCAAGGGCCCCATAGGGGCCAAACATATACTAAAATAGTGGAATACGAAGTTAGGTCCTCTGCCCAAGGATGTGGAATAGTTAGAAGGGAGCTGGGAGAACTCAGAACCCCAAGAGGTGAGTACCTAGGTGGCCCCCAGCAACCAGGAGAGCAGAGGTAAGTGATCCGGTCTTCCCAAAAACTAACAAGGGGACTTGGAAAAAGAAGATTTCAAGACGAGGACCAGTCCAGTGGAACCCAACGGTGGTTTCCTGAAGAAGAGGACCTGCAAGAAAAGGGGACAGAGTCCAGTCCACCCAGGAGTGTCCAGGTGGGGCAGGAGCCACTACCCACCCTTCTGTGGATGAAGATCTGGGTCGACGAGGGAGGATGAAGATCAGCTGTGGAGCCCAGGAGCTGCAGGGAGGTCCTTGGAGTCAAATGATGTCCCACGCTGGTCACTGGGTCGCAGATGGTAGGTGGTCAGGAGGACCATCAACAAGCCTTGGCAAATGCAAATCTGGGTAGAAGAGGATTTGCAGAGAAACAGAAGACCAGCAAGGTCCAGGGGACTCGACCCCTGGAGGGGAGTCCGGGGTGACCCTCAGCAGTCAGAAGAGTTAGCAGAAGCTGTTGTAACCCCCAGCAGGCAGCAGGCACAGTAAGTTGCAGTGAGGCCCAGCCAACACACCTTGAGAGGAGTCCCATGTCACTGGAGCAGCAGAGGAGAGACTGTCCTTGCATGGATGTAGTGCTGGAGGCTGGGACTTCTTGGAGCCTGAAGATCCCTTGGAGCAGGAATCAAGAAGCCTTGGTAACTGCAAGAGTCGCGGTGCACAGGGGTACTGTCCTGCAAGGAGAGGCAGGGGCTCACAGTCACAGTTGACAGAGGGCAGAGAGGACCAAGGGGACCACTCAGGGCCACCACCAGTATTGGCAGATCCACGCATTGCAGATCCACGCATTTCCTGTGGAGAGCAGATCCCAGCAGCCGGATGTCACTGCCTTAGGTTCCCATACGGATGGAGGGGAGTGACTCCTTCACCCTAAGGGAGATTCCTTTTTGCTTCTTTGGTGCTTTGGACGTCTTGCCGACCCCAAAGGATGCACAGCCGTGGAAATGTTTAATTTCTGGAAGGAGCCGAAGAAACAATGCTGGAAGGTGAGGTTGTCTCAGGAGTTGCAGGCTTGTTTCATTCCTGTGAAGTCCAGCAGCAGTGCTGGTGACCAGGGGCAGGAGAGGTCGATGCAGAGGAGTCCTGGTGGAGCCTTGTATGCCCCTTCTGGAGACCCACTCACAAGGGAGTCCCTAAATAGCCCTAACAGGGGGCTTGGTCACTCTGCATGGTGACCACCTATCAGAGGGGGCACTGACATCAGATACCTGTCCTGACTAACCAGATGCTCTCGGGGCCTCTGCAGATTTTGTTTCCAAGATGGCAGAATCTAGTGGCCACCTGGAGGAGCTCTAGGCACCACCCCTGGGGGGTGATGAACAGGGGAGTGGTCGCTCCCCTTTCCTTTGTGTGGTTTCACACCAAAGCGAGGGTCCCTGGACTGGTGCAAACCAGATTAGGCACCAAATGTGCCCTTCAAAGCAAGCCGGTGGCATGGGGAGGTTACCTCTCCCCAACCATCTAACACCTATTTCCAAGGGAGAGGGTGTTGCATCCCCTCTACCACAGGAAATACTTTGTTCTGCCTTCCCCTGCTTGAGCTGGTCAAGCAGTAGGAGGGCAGAAACCTGTCTGAGGGGCTGCAGCAGCGCGGACTGCCCAGAAAACCCCAGAAGACAAGTAGGAGCAATACTGGGGGTCCTATAAGGAGCCCCAAGAGTGCATGGAATCATGCCACCAATACTGGCATTAGTAATGGGGTATGTTTCTAGCATGTTTGATACAAAACATGCCTAGGTTCGGAGTTCCCATTATTTAGCTGGACCATCTGTGTCCTGTGCACAGGTAATATGGCTTCCCACACTTAGAAAGTCCAGTGCATTGGAACTGGTGTTCGTAGGGGCCCATCTGCTAATGCAGGGGTGCCCTCACACACAGGACCCTGCCCTCTGTGCTAGGAGGGCCTACCATGGGGGTGACTTAAAGTGACCCAGTACAGTGACCGGCAGTGAAAGGGTGCAAGCACCTTTTCACGCAGGCTGCAATGGCAGGCCTCCAGGCACAGTTTGCATGGGCTCCCATGGGTGGCATAATACATGCTGCAGCTCATGTGGAACCCTGGTATACCAATGCCCTGGGTACCTAAGTACCATATACTAGGGACTTATAGGGGTATACCAATATGCCAAGTGTGGGGTGTAAAGGGTACCACAGCAACCAATTTTAGAGGAGAGAGCACAATCACTGGGGTCCTGGTTAGCAGGATCCCAGTGAAAACAGTCTAACACACTGATAGACAGGCAAAAAAGTGGGGGTAACAATGACAAAAAGAGTGACTTTCCTACAGAGACACAGAACACACCACATCAACTAGTCCTTTCCAATAGTCTAGGACCATAAAGTCTGTTATATTCATAAGTGCATTCACAGGAATCACTGGCAGTCTCTTCGCCATCCCCATCAGTACTCTCAGAAGACTCATCAACACAAGGGGCAGATCAGGCCATTTCAAGGATGTTGAAGCACACACCTTTGCCAATCTTGATTTGAGCGTGCCATTCACTTGCTCAACCAAACCCGGAGCCTCAGGTCTATAACTGCAGTGCAGTCTCTGTTCCACTTGCAGTGCTGGGCACAACAATATCAGAACCTCATTGTTGAAATCAATTCCTCAATCTGATTCTAAAAGAGGGCAGAAAGTAACACCTAGGTATAAGCTCCCTCAACAGTGGTATGGTTATAGTAAGACTATCAGTTCGCCTAGCTGGGTATGCCTCAACCCAATGGGAAAAAATACACACAATAACCAAAACATACCTCAATCAGTTGCACACAGGCATCTCAATGAAATTCATCTGTATCCTGTTGAAAGGTCCTCCTGACATTCTTATGTGAGTCAATGTAACTGCAGTTCCCTCTCCATCGTTGTTCTGTTGACACACAACATATTGGTGACACAGTGCTTCAGCCATCAATCTGAATTTAGAATTGATCCGAGGGGCATATTTATACTCCATTTGCGGTGAATTTGTGTCATTTTTTTAATGCAAATTCGGCACAAAACTAACTCCATATTTATATGTTGACATTAGACCCGTCTAATGTCAAAATATTGGAGTTTGTACCATTTTTTAGATGCTCGAATCTGCCTTGTGTCAATGAGATGCAAAGTAGGCGTTCCCATCTAAAAAATTGTGCTAGCCCCATATTTATCCTCCTGTGCTAAAATGACACACGGGTGGGAGGAGGGGCTAAATAATGGTGCAAAGCTTGCTTTGCCCCGTTATTCAAAGCCTGGGTCAGACTAGGGGTTAGGGGACCTGTGGACCCGTTTTCATGGTTAAACACCATGAAATGGGTCCACAGGTGCCCTCCCTAAGCCCCAGAAACATCCCCACCCACACCAGAGGGACACTGGAAGATGGGAGACCCCATCCCAGGTAAGAGGGGAAGGTATAGGTAAATATTTTGTTCTTGAATTAAAGTTCCATCGGGGGCCCAACTTGGGGCCCCCTGAATGTCACAGGGTGCAATGGCCATGCCCAGGGGATACTGGCCCCCTGTGCTGGCCAATGGGATAGTGGGCATGACTCCTGTCTTTTATAAGACAGGAGTCATGTGGTATGGATGGTTTTGCATCAGAAAATGACGCTAGGCTAATTAGAGGCATTTTTTTTGCCTCTATCCAGCCTAACATAATTTTTTGGTACAAAACCTCCTTCTCCCATACCGCCAGGCCCACCCGGCTAGAGTCTTTTTTTTTTAACGCTAGCCCACCCGCTCTGGAATGACGCAAGCCGGCGATATATTTTTTTACGCAAAACTGCGTTTGCACAGTTTTGCATAAAAAAGTATAAATATGGGCCTAAGTCTTTCTGACCAATCTCACTACAGCATCCCTACCAAAATGAGCAGGACTGTGAAAATGTTGAGCCATAGGAGGTAACGAGCTATTTGGCAACACTGGTCTTCCATCCATTGAAACGCAAAGGTCATCATCTCTTTTGGCATAACCTGCCCTGACCGAACTCTCCTGTTCATTTTCAGACACTTCCTCTTGAAGCCTTTTCACCTCATAACAAGTATCAGCTGTTTTAACAAAAGGTTAAAGTTAGTCTCATCCATTCCCTCATTTGTGAATTCACCATTAAAGGTACAGACATTAAAAGGGCACAGTATCTCTCAACCTCGTAGGCATACCTATTGCCCAAAATCATATAATCATCTCCAGAACAATGTGTAGGACACTTGACCACTGCAGCTTGTTCTGGTAAGTGTAGAAGGTCGAGGAGGTTTTTCACTTGTTTGCTGTTCTGGATCGGAAATCCAGAGGACGTCATAAAGCCTCACTGAGACCACAGTTGTCCGAAGTCATGAACGATGCCAAAGCTGTATTAACTATCGGTAAAGATTGTCATTTTCAATTTATCAGAGACACAGCATGCTCTAGGAAGAGCAAACAATTTGGCTAATTGGACAGAGAATATTCCTTGAAGCCAAGAAGCTTTGACAACTCCAGGCAGCGTATAAACAGCATAAGCTGCTCTCAAGCCGTTGTCTCTCAAGTATGAACCATCAACATAAAGGACATAATCAGATTCAGTTTGTGGTTCACCCCATATGTCTGGTCTCGGATTTGTACATAGTTCAGTGACATCAAGACAATCATGGTCCCCTTCACAATCTTCAGTAGTTCCCTGATCCACAGCAGAGTAGCAGGATTCAAAATCCCACAAGGCTTTATTGTTGCATACTCTGCGGCCAATATGATCTGATCGTACTTAGTAAGTTGACTACTTGTCAAGTGCTACGTTCTAGTTCTAGTCAAAAAAAGATCGACTGAGTGAGGGATGTACGTAGTTAATGGGTGTTCCATAACAATATTTTCACACCTCTCTTTGCTAGTGCTAACCACAGCTACGGATTTTAAACATCCAGGCAATGCAGAAGCAACAGAATTTAATGTGGTGGAAAAATACACCACAGGTCTCTTAGCATTTCCATGCATTTGAGTCAGCACCGAGAGAGCACAGCCCTCCCTCTCACCGCAGAAAAGTGCAAATGATTTGTTATAATCAGGCATCCCTAGAGCCTGGGGCACGACAGACACTCTCTCAGCTCTAGAAACGTGACAAGACAATTGTTGTCCCAGGGTACCGGATCAGACACATCCTTGTGTGTCAGCCTCTGTAAAGGCTTAGCCACCAGGGAAAAGTTGGGTATCCCCTGTCTACAGTAGCCTACCATTCCCAAAAACATCCTGACTTTTCTCTGTGTAGTTGGCGGACCCTTTTTCAGTATTGCTGAAATCCTCCCCAGTGACACCTTTCTCAATGTTTCACCCTGTTTTTTTAGAATATTGCAACTTTCCTGGAAATACTTTATGCCCATTCTCAGCCAGGTGGTTCACTAAAGCAATAGTACCCTGTTTACAAGGTTCTTGAGTATTCAAAGCCACCATGAGGTCATGGATAAACTGAATCAGGACTGAATTGTGTGGTATGACCAAAGATTCCAAATTTGTGTTTAAAATCTGATTGAAAATCGATAGTGACTCAATATACCCTCGTGGAACTTAGCACCATGCCAAAACCCTGTTTCTGAGTTGGAATGCGAAGAGAAATTGACTATCCTTATCTGACGGTATCAAAAAGAAGGCCTGAATCAAATCAATGTCAGTGAACCACGCAGGCTCACATGGAATCCAGAACAATATTACAGCTGGATTCAGTACCACAGGTCAATAAGGGACAACTATATTATTTATTTTCCTAAGGTCCTGTACAATTCTGTATTTTCCATTTGGTTTCTGAAGACCCATGATGGAAGAGTTACATGGACTTCCCATGATCTCCTTCAGAAGCCCCTGTTGTATCTTGGATTTGATCACAGGAGTTATTCAAGCAACCGTTTCAGGGGTCAAACTATGTGGTATGGTTTTCGGAAATTCAAGATTTGGTTTAACAGTAATCCAGACAGGTTCTACACCTTTTATCAGTCTGGTATCCTTTCCTGAGAAATCCCACATTTCAGGTTCAACAGTTTCTCTAAATCTGGGGGCAAATCATCAACTATTAACAAAGTCAATTTCACTTTTCATCAACTTAAAGACAGCATCCTCATCTTGGGTGTGGACTTCTATTCCTGCTGGGGTACAACACATGATGCAATTTAATTTTGACAGTAAATCTCTTCCCAAGAGATTCACTGGACTGTGATCACATATTATAAATGTGTGCTTGTCTTCAAATTTACCTTCTGGCAAGATCCAACAACACTCTGCTATGGCATGGGGAGCTGGGGGACTTGCAACACTTTATCTTGGGGCACATTTAAAAATGTGGCTCCTGCGTCTTTGGACACCCTACATCTGGTTAGGATTGTTACTCTGAGAAGGCTCAGATACTGCATTTTGGACTTGATTTGCCAGATTTGAATGAAAATCCAACTTTAAATGTCCCAGCTTATTGCAGAGGTGACAAGGAGTTGATATTTTTAGACTATTTACATCCATTCCTATACAAGGGTCTATTGGGACTTCTCGACCTCTACCTTGTATTGCATTCTGTGGCTGTTGATATACACCTTGCATTGCAAGTGGCATTATTTACAGCTATGGGCCTCTGTTTAGTCCTTTGAGCTGCTTTAATTTGGGCAAGCATCAACTTTTCCTTCAACTTTTTCTGCTTCACCTCTATTTCATTATGGGAATATGTAGCGTAATTGAAAATCTCGTCAATTGACTTATTCTGCCAACAGATTAACTGTTGCTCAATCTGAGTTATCTCTGGCCTCAATCCTGTCACAAACTTTGATACAAAATGTTCCATATCTTTTGCCTATAAAGTCTCTTGTAAGAGCCTTTGATATCAAGCATGGATCGACTCCTTTGGTTCTTGAGTTGTTCTATCAATCTTGACCTAATCAACATCTTGAGGAGGCACCTTCCTTTTTAGGACTGTCATGTCCTCCAGATATTTCTTCTTTGCCAATGGCGAAGGACCCTTAGTTACTGTGTTCCTAGTTGTTTCTGTCTCAGGCCATTGAACAGCTATTTTACACTCAGTACGCAAGTCACTTGGAACAACAATGTCAAACAATGTATTCAAATCAATCCACAACACCTGTGAAATGTTCACAAACCCTTCAACCTGTCGATATCACTTCAGTGGCTTTTCTCACAACTTTGGGAATTCATTGGTAAATGAAGCAAGATCACTTTGACTCCATGGCACATGACATAACCACCCCCAGGCACTTCTCTCAAGGGGAAGATTGTAACACCTCCCTCTGCTCCAATTGACGGTAGTTCACCCGAAGGTTTCTTGACCTCTTTCTTTTTCACCTATTTGGTCTCCCACTTATCTAACTCATTCTATTTCCTAATTTTCAGAATCAATCTCCTAATCTGAGTTTTCAATGTCGGAGTGTCCTTTTCACTGAAACACACTCAATTGCTCCTTTACAAAGCCTTGGTTTTATTTAATTCTACCTCATACTTTTGAGCCAATTCTGCCAATTTATCATGAACTTGGCCTGCTCGCTTAGTAATATCCCAACACATGAATGCGAGCTCACATTCTTTGTGGGAAAGTGCCTCTTTTGAAATGGTCACCCACCCCACTTTTTGCCTGGTTTCTGGTGCAATTTTGACTAAAAGTGCACTGTGTCCCTGCTAAACAGGTCCCCAGTGTCAGATCTCTTTCCCCCTAAAATGCACAGTCGTTTTTCCCAATTGGCAAACCTTTAACTACCACTGTAAGTCCCTAGTAAATGGTACCCTTGGTACCTACGGCATGGGGTACTAAAGGAAGGCCCCTGAGGGCTGCAGCACAAATTGTGCCACCTTCAGGGACCTTCTCACTAAGTGCACATAGTGCTTCATTCGCAGGTTGCGTGTCTTGGTGCAGAACCAAAATTAAAACACAACATGGCATACAGCTGGTGTGCCCTGTCCCATTTACACTGCATGCAATATATGTAAGCCACCCCTCTAGCAGGCCTTCCAGCCCTAAAGACAGGGTGTATTATAATACGTGTGAGGGCATACCTGCATTAGCAGGTATGCCTCTGCTATGTTTCTGTCAATTCTCAGACATAGTAAGTAAACAGGGAAGACATTTTAAGTACATGTGCTGGACACTGGTTATTACGAGTTCCCCAGGTACATGATGGCTTCACTGAAAACAAGGCTGCTTTTTATCAAACATCTTGTATTAATAAACCCTCGTTGAATACAGTGATGGATTTATTAATACGTGCACTCAGAGGGCACCTTAGAGGTGCCCCCTAAAAACCTACAAACTACTAGCGTGGACATGAACTGGTCAAAATCAGTGCAGCCACCTTAGACAGAGTTCTGGCCCCCTGAGGTGAGAGCCAGTCCTCTCAAGGGCTCAGAACAAAGGCCTGCTCTGGACGGAGAGGCTAACACCTCGTCCAGGCAGGATGGACATTCCAGGGCGGGGAGCTTCAAAGGCCTTGCAGCCTTTGTAATGCGACCGAGGCCTCTCCAAAAGGAACGGAAGGCACACCCCCAGTTCTGGACCCCACTTTTGGTGGCAGGACTGGCACAAAAATTAGGTAGAGGTATGCCTAGTTCATGTTTGTTCAACTCCTAAGGTGGACGAGCTGAAGTGGACACTACCTTTTAAATTCCTCCCTCTTGCTTGGAATGAATGTAGGCCATTAGGGTTAGGGTTATGCCCACTTTCAAACAAAAGTGGTCATAAAAAGGGTGGAGTCACCCTGAAGGTGTGTAGCCCATTGGCTACCACCTGGCACTCCCAGTAATGCTCAGAAATTCAGTATTTAGGTGGTACTCCTGAAACCTAAAACTCAGGTTCCTGATGACCTAAGAAGAGCCAGACACAACAGAGTCGCATCAGCAGAGAAGACTACAGACACTTACTGACTTGGCCCCAGTCCTACTGGCCTGTCTGCAGCCCTTGACAATCCTGCACTCCTGGCCCGAGCCTGCAGCCTTTATCCAAAACTGATCTCCCCAACTGATTTGCATTGGGCGCCCATCGCTGTGTTGGCACTCTGTACCTGGCCGCCCCTGTGCCGCTGATGGCGTACGTTTGGTGCTGCTTTGTGGGCCCCCCTGTGCTTACCTCAACCCCAGGAGATCAACCCATGGCACCGTTTTACTCACCTGTGAGCAGTGCATCTTCGTTATCCGCAGTCTCCATTGGTTAACATTGGGCATCCGAAGTTGTATTGGCACTCTGCACCCAGCCGCCCCTGCTCTGCTGAGGGTGTAGGTTTTGTGCTACGTTGTGCCACCTCTTGTGCTTACCTCAACCCCAGGAGATTGACCCCTGACACCGCTATACTCACCAGTGAGGAGCGCATCATCCTTCACCACCAGTCTCCATTGGTTAACATTGGGCATCCAACTCCGAATTTGACCTCTGCACCCGGCTGCCCCTGTACCACGGTGGTTGCACTCTTGGTACTGATTTGAACCTTGCCTGGTGTTGACCTAAAAGCCAGAAGACTGGCTTTGTAAGCCATGTACTTACCTGCAAAACTGCATTTTTTTGGGTTCCTCCTATAGATTAACATTGCTGAACTGAAAAACTGCATTGTGTTGATTTTTGAAACTACAAAGTATTTATGCTGGGTTTGAAACATATATAAAAAGAAATGTTTCACCAGTGTGGGACAGTTTATGGACAACTCCTGGGATCCTTCTGCATCTCCTGGACACCACAGCTGCATCTCCATAACAACTGTCCAACAGGAAAGCATCTTTAAGAAGGGTGGGCATTGCCGTCCTGCACCCCCTGGGCATCTCCGGGTGGTCTGGACGCTGTCCCCTCTTTCCTTAGGTACTGCTCATCTGGAATCCATGCCTGGGTTCCACCGACCTGGTCCACGGGTCATGACAGCAGCTGTACAGCCAAGGTCCCCACTGACATCAATGGGAGACTCCAACAAGACTTCACCCCTATGCACCTGGGCTCCCTAGTGTGGGGGCTCCACTTCTCTGGGTATCCATGGGTGGGGCACTCTTGAACATTCCGTGTCACAACGGGTTTCCTCTGGGAAGAGTCCTGAAATATGAATACTCCAACTGTGACTTCCCCAAGTTATTCTATGGACAACTGAACCGGGGTAACATCTCTGCACATGGATGTCTGGGGAATCCTAGCTATTTACCTCTGGTGTTTTAGTACTTCCCCAGTACCTAAGATCTTTGGGTGGCAGTCTTGGCTTGCTGTGACTTTATCATCCCATTTTTTAGTATATGGTTTGGCCTCCCCATGGGGGCCCCTGTTATTTTATGCTTTTACTTACCTGTTTTGAAGTATATTTTTGTGTGTTTATATCTCAGGTTAGGAGATATACCAAAGTTAGTTTAGTGTCTGTATTTTACTAAATACTACATTATTTTGATAACACTGGTGTGGTTCTTTCTAGTGTGTAAATCACTGACTGACTTTGTGATATTTGCAATTGCTTTGCTCCCTCCCCGATATGCATTAGCTGCTTTCCACAGCTGTAGGAAGCTGGCCTGGTGTGTGGTGAGCACATATGACGTTATCACCTTATACCAGGTCCAGGTATCTCCTATTAGTGAAGTGTAGACAGTGTCTAGAAGCCAGGCTCTCTAGAGGTAGCTGTGGATGAGCAGCCAATACTTATCTAGGAGATATGCAAAGCTGATGCAATATCACTATAGTCACACAGCACTTACACACATGAAAGGACTACACAGTGTTACAAAAAAGAAGGTACTTTATTATAGTAATACAAATTGTAGAATACTGTATAGGCAATACTCCAACTGAAGGTAGGTAGACACACTATTATATACACATTAGCAGTCAGTAAATAGCATAGAAAGCAATAGGCATTGGTAAAAGCAATGCCAATTTTTGATGGCCCTAAGGGAGGGCCAAACCATATACTAAAAAAGTTGAATGTGAAAGACAGTCCTCCACCCAAGGAAGTGAAATCAGTAGAAAGGAGCTGGAGGGACTAGGAACCCCAAGAGGTGAGTACCAGAGTGACCCCCAGCAACCAGGAGTGTAGAGGTAAGTACCTGGTTTTCACCAAAAACAAACAGAACAATTTTGGAAAAGGATTATGTAAGACCCAACCAAGACTGGAAGAACCCAAAGGTGGATCCTGACAGAAAAGGACCTGCAAAGGAAGGCGACCAAGTCCAGTTTGTGAGTGAGTGTCCGGTCATGGCAGGAGCCACTACCCACCCTTCTGTGGCTGTAGAACCAGGTCGACGGTGGACGAAGAAGGTCAGCAGTGGAGCACAGGAGATGTAGAGAAGTCCCAGTAGTGATGCAACTGATGCCATGATGGCGGTCAAGATGCAGTCTGTTAGTGGTGCTAAAAAAAAAAAACTACAACAAGCCTTGGCAAATGCAAGAGACGGAGAAGAAGGTTTGCAATGCTGAAGAGGACCACCAAGGTCCAGGGGACTCAACCCAAGAAGGGAAGTCCGGGATGACCCTCAGCAGTTGGGAGAGTCACAAGAAGAGAAGGCAGTCATCACAGTCAACCCTCTGGCAGCAGGCACAGGAGTTGCAGTGAGGCCCACTGAGCACACCTGAAGAGGAGTCCCATTTCGCTGGAACACCAGGCAGGAGACTGTGCTTTACAGGAAGGAGTGCTGTGGGCTGGGGCTACACGGAGCCTGAAGATCTCTTGGAGAATAAACAAACAAGCCTTGGTAGCTGCAAAAGTCATGGTACACAGGGGTACTGTCCTCAACGAAGAGGCAAGGGCTTACGGTCTCCCAAGTTGGAAAGCTGGTAGAGAGGACCAAGGGGGCCACTCCAGACTACTACCTGTGATTCAGGATCCACGCAGCTCCGGAGGAGAGAAGATCCACGCAGCCGATTGTCATTGTAGTGGTGCCTACAACTGCAGGAGAGTGACTCCTTCACTCCAACGGAGATTCCTTCTTACTTCTTGTGCAGGTTGAAGACTCTCTGCCCTCAGAAGATGTACAGCTGGGGAAATGTTGCAGTTGCTTGAAGGAGCCACAGAAACAATGTTGCAGAGCGAAGATGTCGCTGTAGTTTCAGATTGTCCGTTCCTAGAGGGTCGAGTTGCAGTCCCAATGGCCAGAAGATGAAGTAAACGATGCAGAGGATTCCTGCTGGAATCTTGCATATCAAATCTGAGGACCCACCCAACAGGGAGACCCTATATAGCCCAGGAAGGGGGATTGGTCACCTAGCAGGGTAACCACCTATCAGGAGGGGGCTGTGATGTCACCTACCTAACCTGACCACTCAGATGCTCACAGTGGCCTCTGCCCACCTTGGATTCAAGATGGCAGAATTGAGTGGCCACATGGAGGAGCTCTGGGCACCACGCCCAGGGTGGTGATGGACAGGGTAGTGGTCTGCCCCCTTTCCTTTGACCAGTTTAGCGCCAGAGCAGGGACCAGGGGTCCCTGGACTGGTACAATCTGGTTTATGCAAGGAGGGCACAAAATGTGCTCTTCAAAATATACCAGTAGTTTGGGGAGGCTACTCTTTCCAAGCCATGTAACACCTATTTCCAAGGGAGAGGGTGTTAACTCCCTCTCCCACAGGAATTACTTTGTTCTGCCTTCCTCAGCCTGAGCTGGTCAAGGAGCAAGAGGACAAAAACCTGTCTGATTTGTGGCAGCAGTGCAGGCTGCCCGAAAAACCCAGAAGACTGGTAGGAGTAACGCTGAGGGTTCTCTAAGGAGCCTGCAGTGTGCATGGAATCATAAACCAATACTGGCAACAGTATTGGGGTATGAGTCAGACATGTTTGATACCAAACATGCCCAAGTTCGGAGTTACCATTATGTAGCTGGAAACAGGTGGTGACCTGTGTCCAGTACACAGGTAAAATGGCTTCCCCGCACCTACAAAGTCCAGTGTAATGGAGCTGGAGTTGGTAGGGGCACCTCTGCTCATGCAAGTGTGCCCTCACACATAGGTACCTGCACGCTGCCCACTGGGCTAGGAGGGTCTACAATAGAAGTGACTTACAGTGACCTGGTAGAGTGACCTCTAGGGAAAGGGTGCATGCACCCTTTCATGCAGGCTGCAACGGCAGGCTTGCAGACACATTTTGAATAGGCTCCCATAGGTGACACAATACATGCTGCAGCCCATGGGGAACCCCTGGTTCCCTAATGCCCTGGGTGACTAAGGGGGTCATTACAACCCTGGCGGACGGTGTTAAAGCAGCGGTAATACCGCAAACAGGCCGGCAGACAAAAAAAGGGAATCATGACCCTTGCGGAAACCGCCAACAAAGACAGCCACTTTAACACACCGCCCGCCACGGCGGTACAGACAAGCAGCGCGGCAGTCACCGCCAACA
The DNA here is from genome assembly GCF_031143425.1 of Pleurodeles waltl. NCBI lineage: Eukaryota > Metazoa > Chordata > Amphibia > Caudata > Salamandridae > Pleurodeles > Pleurodeles waltl. The sequence goes on along the minus strand of NC_090451.1, from coordinate 71,553,235 downwards.
GACAGGCAGAAGACAATGTACCGCCCATAGTATCACAATCCGCCACCTTTTCCGGGGCGGTTTCACCGTGGATAAAAACACGGCGGAAACAGTTTCTGCAATGGGAAAACGCTCACCTGAACACATCCCACGAGGAAGGAGGACACCATGGAGCTGGAATTACAAATCCTACCAGCCCTTGTATTCCTACTCATCTACGAAGACCAACGCTGGCGCCGGCGAAGACAACGGTGAGTACTGCACCTACGACATAGGGGAGGGGGAGGCAAAAGTCAGGGGGACACACGCAACACCCCCAACCTCGCACATTACAACACACACACCAATGCATCTACAAACATCACAGTAACAACCCACAACCCCCCCGGAAGAATGCAAAGATAAAACAAAATGAGTTCAAACATTGTAATGTATCAATATACATGTCTCAAATATATACAGATATATCATAAAATCATTCAAAAATATATACATAACGAGAAGTAGTGCAGATATGCACATATCAATGTCCGTGCACCACTAGTCCAAAAATGCATGGGCGAGGCCCACACAAGATACCTGTCCACAAACGGAGAGAACACTGCCGGGGCATCAGAGAGAAATACAACAGGCACCTCAGGGGGAAGGGAACGGGGGGGCACCTCAGCCGGATGAGTGCAAAGCCAGATCCACGACGGGGCTCCATGCCCATTGATGTATCCTGGGGAGTGCAAAGCCACAGTCTCTCAAGTCTCTACAGTGGGTGGGTTGCCCACTGGACCATCCTGGGGAGTGCAAAGCCACAGTCTCTCAAGTCTCTACAGTGGGTGGGTTGCCCACTGGACCATCCTGGGGAGTGCAAAGCCACAGTCTCTCAAGTCTCTACAGTGGGTGGGTTGCCCACTGGACCATCCTGGGGTGTGCAAAGCCACAGTCTCTCAAGTCTCTACAGTGGGTGGGTTGCCCACTGGACCATCCTGGGGAGTGCAAAGCCACAGTCTCTCAAGTAGATAACAGCCTCCACTGGTTCTGGAGGGGGTCTGGTGCCCAGAGTGCTTCATCCTGTGCAGGACAGACAGAGTGGATGCATGTCTCCACTGGTTCTGGAGGGGGACTGGTGCCCAGAGTGCTTCATCCTGTGAAGGACAGACAGAGTGGATGCATGTCTCCACTGGTTCTGGAGGGGGACTGGTGCCCAGAGTGCTTCATCCTGTGAAGGACAGACAGAGTGGATGCATGTCTCCACTGGTTCTGGAGGGGGACTGGTGCCCAGAGTGCTTCATCCTGTGCAGGACAGACAGAGTGGATGCATGTCTCCACTGGTTCTGGAGGGGTACTGGTGCCCAGAGTGGATTATTCTCCCCGTGACAGTTCCTGTCCTGTCACTGTCCCAGCTGCACATGGGATAACGATGCTTGATGTGGCGGTCTTTTCCTTCTTCAGCGGTGCTTGCCCTGTTCAGCGGTGCATGCCCTGTTCAGCGGTGCTTGCCTTGTTCAGCGGTGCTTTGCCATGGCGGTTCTGGACTGTTCATCGGTGCTTTGCCATGGCGGTTCTGGACTGTTCAGCGGTGCTTTGCCATGCCGGTTCTGGACTGTTCAGCGGTGCTTTGCCATGGCGGTTCTGGACTGTTCAGCGGTGCTTTGCCATGCCGGTTCTGGACTGTTCAGCGGTGCTTTGCCATGCCGGTGCTTGCCCTGTTCAGCGGTGCTTTGCCATGGCGGTTCTGGACTGTTCAGCGGTGCTTTGCCATGCCGGTGCTTGCCCTGTTCAGCGGTGCTTTGCCATGGCGGTTCTGGACTGTTCAGCGGTGCTTTGCCATGCCGGTGCTTGCCCTGTTCAGCGGTGCTTTGCCATGGCGGTGCTTGCCCTGTTCAGCGGTGCTTTGCCATGGCGGTTCTGGACTGTTCAGCGGTGCTTTGCCATGCCGGTTCTGGACTGTTCAGCGGTGCTTTGCCATGCCGGTGCTTGCCCTGTTCAGCGGTGCTTTGCCATGGCGGTTCTGGACTGTTCAGCGGTGCTTTGCCATGCCGGTGCTTGCCCTGTTCAGCGGTGCTTTGCCATGGCGGTTCTGGACTGTTCAGCAGTGCTTTGCCATGCCGGTGCTTGCCCTGTTCAGCGGTGCTTTGCCATGGCGGTGCTTGCCCTGTTCAGCGGTGCTTTGCCATGGCGGTTCTGGACTGTTCAGCGGTGATTTGCCATGGCGGTTCTGGACTGTTCAGCTGTGCTTTGCCATGCCGGTGCTTGCCCTGTTCAGCGGTGCTTTGCCATGGCGGTTCTGGACTGTTCAGCGGTGCTTTGCCATGGCGGTTCTGGACTGTTCAGTGGTGCTTTGCCATGCCGGTTCTGGACTGTTCAGCGGTGCTTTGCCATGCTGGTGCTTGCCCTGTTCAGCTGTGCTTTGCCATGGCGGTTCTGGACTGTTCAGCGGTGCTTTGCCATGCCGGTGCTTGCCCTGTTCAGCGGTGCTTTGCCATGGCGATTCTGGACTGTTCAGCGGTGCTTTGCCATGGCGGTTCTGGACTGGGCATTGGTGTGTGGCATGACGTTCTCTGGACTGGGCATTGGTGTGTGGCATGACGTTCTCTGGAGTGGGCATTGGTGTGTGGCATGACGGTCCCTCATTGCCCAGCGGGGCTGTGGCTGCCGGGGCCCTCCTGGGCACTGACTCCGGCGGTGGCGGTGGTCTCCTGACCAGTGACGATACTTGGGCCCTCCCGGGCACTGACTCCGATGGTGGTCTCCTGACCAGTGACGATACTTGGGCCCTCCTGGGCACTGACTCCGGCGGTGGTCTCCTGACCAGTGACGATACTTGGGCCCTCCTGGGCACTGACTCCGGCAGTGGTCTCCTGACCAGTAACGATACTTGGGCCCTCCTGGGCACTGACTCCGGCGGTGGTCTCCTGACCTGTGACGATACTTGGGTCCTCCTGAGCACTGACTCCGGCGGTGGCGGTGGTCTCCTGACCAGTGACGATACTTGGGCCCTACTGGGCACTGACTCCGGCGGTGGTCTCCTGACCAGTGACGATACTTGGGCCCTCCTGGGCACTGACTCCGGCAGTGGTCTCCTGACCAGTAACGATACTTGGGCCCTCCTGGGCACTGACTCCGGCGGTGGTCTCCTGACAAGTGACGATACTTGGGCCCTCCTGGGCACTGACTCTGGCGGTGGCAGTGGTCTCCTGACCAGTGACGATACTTGGGCCCTCCTGGGCACTGACTCCGGCGGTGGTCTCCTGACCAGTGACGATACTTGGGCCCTCCTGGGCACTGACTCCTGCGGTGGCGGTGGTCTCCTGACCAGTGACGATACTTGGGCCCTCCTGGGCACTGACTCCGGCGGTGGTCTCCTGACCAGTGACGACGGTGATGGCGGTGGCGTCCAGCCAGCCGGGAAGGATGCCGGCCTTCTCCGCTGTGATGCTGACACCAGGCTGTGCAGACTTCTTCTGGCCCTTCCCCACCTTTGGAGGAGTCACAGCTGACTCTGCATTCCCCCTGGGACCCCTGTGAGTTGTTTTGCCTCCAGGAGTCTTCACACGGTCCCGTCGGCCACTTTCCAACTTCAGAGCCTTTACAGGGGGTGGACTGCCAGTGCCTTGGCTCCGTGTCACACTGCCTGCCCTGGTGGCCGGTGCACTCCACACACCTTGAACACGCACCACTGGTACTGGAGGCTTTTTGGCTGAGGCGCTACGACAGGACTGATGAATTGGAGGGGTGGGGGCAAAAAGGTCAACTTTGCAGAGGGACAGTTTCTGACGAACACTGGGATGGGTAGCTGGAGGGGGTCTGGGAGTGGAGGAAGAGGAGGTGGTTGTAGGAGGTGTCACTTTAGGTGTTTTGGGTGCAGGTGCAGGTCCTGGGGGCTGTCGTGAGGTGGATGGATGTTGGGTGTGTGGGTGCCCGCGTTTGTGTACTTTGGGAGGGGGCGTCACAGACACACTGGGAGAGGACACAGGGGACGTGTAAATGGTAGTGGGGGTGGTGAGTGCAGGTGAGCGGGGTGTGGTGCTGGGTGTTCTGGTGCGAGTCCTGGTGCCTGTAGATGTAGTGCATGCAGGTGAGAGTGTAGACGACACTGGGAGGGAGGAGGTAGACGACGAGGAGGGGGACACAGTGGAGGCAGTGGATGTTGCTGTGTTTGCATGTGGGTGATGCTTGTGTGAGTGCCTGTGGGTTGTGTGGTGCTTATGTTTGCCAGAGCTGTGTGCATGCTGGTCTGATGGTGTGCCTCGGATAGGCTGGGGTACAGGGGACTGGGTCTGGGTGGAGGAAGTTGGAGGGGGGAGGCTAGACACAGGGACAATGGCTGCCATCAGTGCTGAGGCCAGAGATTGCAGGGTTCGCTGAAGGACAGCCTGACCAGAATGAATGCCCTCCAGGAATCCATTACCGTGTTGCAACTCCCTTTCTACACCCTGGATGGCATTCACAATGGTAGGCTGCCCAACAGTGAGTGACCTGAGGAGGTCAATGGCCTCCTCACTGAGGGCAGCAGGGGTGACTGGGACAGGGCCTGAGGTGCCTGGGGTGAAGGTGATGTCCACCCTCCTGGGTGAGCGGGCACGGGGCGAACGCTGGGGGGCTGCTGCGAGGGCGGTGCTGGTAGGGGAGGTGGTGGCTGTACCTGTAGAAGTGGTGGCTGTACCTGTAGAAGTGGGGCGCACAGATGGTGCCGCCACCACAAGGGAGCTCCCATCGGCAAACGAGTCTGTGTCGCTGGTTGGTGATGCGGTGGCCAACGTGAAGCTCCCCTCGCCCTCCGTCCCACTGGTGCATTCTGAGTCCGTGATGTGGCCCTCCATGGCCAAGTGGGATGCAGCTCCCTCGTGCTCCGGTGCCACTGTACCTCCGCCTGATGATGCTGATGCACAAAAGAACAGGGAGAGCAGAAAAAGGGGTGGGGGAAGACAGAAGAAAGACAGGTTGAGTGCATGGCATACCGCTACCGTTGGCAGACAATACAGACACAGCAGCCCCCTGCACTACGCCGTGCTCCTGGCCTCTACAGATGCAATTTCTTGGATCTGGCCTACATGGCTATGGTGGACATCTGCACACATGGATGCCACAGGGGCATGTATACCTGTACTTGGCACTATACTGTGGTGGGGTAGAGTGCCACATGGCCTGCATTACGGAGGGGCCTAGCCTACGTATTTCTGCCTGGCTTAGGTACACCCACAGCCCTCCTCCCTCAGCCAGCCCCTCCACTGCGCGCTAAGTCCCCAGAATGAGGTTGTACTCACCCCCTTGTGTCTGCTGTGATGCCCTCAAGCGCCCATCCAACTCCGGGTAGGCCACCGCCAGGATCCGGAACATCAGGGGCGTCATGGGGCGACGGGCACCCCTCCCACGTTGGGAGGCCATCCCCAGCTGATCCTCCGCCGTCTTCTTGCTCCAGCGGCGAATGTCCTCCCATCTTTTCCGGCAGTGGGTGCCCCGTCTCTGGTGGACCCCCAGGGTCCGGACGTCCTTGGCTATGGCACGCCAAATGTCCTTCTTCTGGTGGGTGCTGACCTACATGACAAGCACAAGGGAAGAAGAGAAGTCATTATCAACTGCACCGTCGATGTGAGTGTCCCCCCTCCCTACCCTAGCCATGTGGCACATTCATTCACATGCATTCATGTTCCCTGAACTCTGCCCCCTTCCCTCTTACAACCAGCCCTCTCCACCCAGGCCTAGCCCATACAACGTGCTCCCTGTGTACTAACCTGTTTGTCTGGATGACCGTAGAGTAGCGTGTACTGGGGGAGGACCCCGTCTACTAGTTTCTCCAACTCCTGAGCAGTGAAGGCAGGGGCCCTTTCCCCAGACGCAGCAGCCATCGTCGCTTCCAGACCGAGGTTACAGCAGCACTTTCAGTGTAGGTCCTCTCCTGTCGAAGATCAGGTATCTAGTGATTGAACAGATAGAAAATGGTGGTGACGTCCACGGCGGTGACGTCCACGGCGGTGCGTATCATCACCGGCGGCGCACTTCTTCATTGGCTCCTGGGACCCATAGGGTCCAATGCTAACCAATGCAGCATTGCGCCACGGTCTAAGACCGGCTACTGCGACGGTGTGCCACGCCAATGCACTTACCCCACAATCCCATTGTCCCAGTTTAGAGGTCAGGCAGCCGCCATTTCAGGGGCCCACATGGCTTCATTTACTACTGCGTCACACATAGCTAGGCCTACACTCAACACACATACAGGAAGGGTTTTGTGTTTGGTGTTGTGTTCTGTGTATCTGTGGGTACATACCTGGGATTTTGTTGACTCTGTGGTCGCTGTTGTCCTTCCTAGGCACCGTCAGCTGGGACATTTGAGAAGATGGCGGAATCCTCCGGTGTACCGACCGCTGGTGGACCTGTTGACAATGGAGGAGCGACATTTAATCGTCACCTACAGGTTTGACCGTGCCACTATCCAGGAACTATGTATCCAGTTGGAGCCAGACCTGATGTCACCAATCCGCCATCCCACAGGAATCCCCCCTGACGTGCAGGTGCTGTCAGTGCTCCATTTTCTTGCAAGTGGGTCTTTTCAGACAACAGTGGCCATGGCATCAGGGATGTCCCAGCCTATGTTTTCCAACGTGCTGTCCAGAGTGTTGTCTGCCCTGTTGAAACACGTAAGGAGATACATCATTTTCCCTCAGGTGGAAGATTTGGCTACAGTTAAAGGTGACTTCTATGCCCTTGGACATATCCTCAACATCATAGGTGCTATTGATGGGACCCATGTAGCTCTGGTCCCCCCCCACAGGAGTGAACAGGTGTACAGGAACCGGAAGAGTTATCATTCTATGAATGTACAGATGGTATGTTTGGCAGACCAGTACATCTCTCAGGTAAATGCTATGTTTCCTGGCTCAGTGTATGACGCCTACATCCTGCGGAATAGCAGCATCCCTGATATGATGGGTCAACTCCAGAGGCACCGTGTGTGGCTATTAGGAGACTCTGGTTACCCCAACCTGTCCTGGCTATTGACCCCAGTGAGGAATCCCAGGACCAGGGCAGAGGAATGCTACAATGAGGCCCATGGGCGAACTAGGAGGGTGATCGAACGCACCTTCCGCCTCCTGAAGGCCAGGTTCAGGTGCCTCCATATGACAGGTGGTTCCCTATTCTACTCACCCAAGAAGGTGTGCCAGATCATCATCGCCCGCTCGATGCTTCACAATCTTGCTTTGCGGCGCCAGGTGCCTTTTCTGCAGGAGGATGGTCCAGATGGCGGTGCTGTGGCAGCTGTGGAGCCTGTGGAGCCTGTGGACAGTGATGAGGAGGAAGCTGAGGAAGAAGACAACGACAACAGGGAGTCATTCATACAGCAATATTTCCAGTGACAAACAGGTGAGAACATTTTCATTTTTACCATTACATTCACTGTCACACGTCTTCCTCTATCCTGTGTGTAATTTCATAGCATTATTTGGTAACTGAGTTGTACCTTTCCATTACGGTTTCACATGTGTGGTTACCAACGTGTGTCATCTGCAAGCATCCTTCAAGGACTTGTGATGTGTGACATAGGTATGTTGCCTTTACAACTAGAAACGCATTTTCACACTGTCATTGATAATACATTTTACCAAATCATATACTGACTCCAGATTGCTTTGTGGGTCAAGGGTGTTTATTTAAGTGCTCAAAAATGGAGGGGGGTTGTAAAATGGTGATGGGGGACGGTGGAGGAATGTCAGAGTCCAGTCTATTGGTCACACAGGTGCACTGCCCATATGGGCATAGGAAGTGGAGCTGGGGCAGTTTAAGTATGGACAGGGTAACAAAGTGGGACAGTGGGAGGACAATCAGGGTGGTCTCATTTCCTGGCGGGGGTCTTGCCATCTTGCTCTGTCCTGTTCCTGGATCTCAGGGACCGCTTGCATGGTGGTTGTCCGTCTGCAGGGGGTGGGGTGCTGGTGTGGTGGTCCTGTGGCGGGGCGTCCTGTCCACTCGCGCCGGCGGAGGTGGTGGGCAGTTCATCGTCCTGGCTAGTGTCAGGGGCCCCTTGGACTGCCACGGTGTCCCTCAAGGTCTGCTGTATGTCCTTCAGCACCCCTACGATGGTGCCCAAGGCGGAGCTGATGGTCCTGAGCTCCTCCCTGAACCCCATATACTGGTCCTCCTGCAGGCGCTGGGTCTCCTGAAACTTGACCAGGACCGTCGCCATCGTCTCCTGGGAGTGGTGGTATGCTCCGATGATGGAGGAGAGGGCCTCGTGGAGAGTGGGTTCCCTTGGCCTGTCCGGCCCTGTCGCACAGCAGCCCTCCCAGTTCCCCTGTGTTCCTGGGCCTCCGTCCCCTGGACCGTGTGCCCACTACCACTGCCCCCAGGTCCCTGTTGTTGTTGGGGTGGTGGGTTATCCTGGGTTCCCTGTAGTGATGGACACACCGCTGATTGGCCTGTCCTGGGTACGGAGGTTTGGGCCCGCTGGGTGGGTGCTGTGCTGGTGTTACCACAGTGTGGAAGGTCAGTGTTGGGCTGTGCCTGTGCAAGGGGAACCGACTGTCCCGAGGCCCACGATGGTCCGGGCTGGTCATCAGGATCCAGTAGGGCAGAGCTGCTATCGTCACTTTGGGCCTCTTCTGTGGGTGGAGTGGAGTTGTCTGGACCCTCCGGTGTGGTGACGGTCCTTCGTGTTCCTGCAGGGGCATAAGTGCATGATTATTGCATGTGTGTATGTCATGGTGTGCAATTGGTGGCTCACCGTGTACCCCAGTGCAAGCATTCCTGTGTAGAGGCTTGTGTGATGATGGTTTAGGGGGGTGTATGGGTATGTGCAGTGGGCATGCTTTAGTGATGGGTGTCCATGCTTAGTTGTGTCATGCAGGGCTTGGTGTTGGGATGGGTGGTTTGTGTTATGAGTACATTAGTGAGGAGTTGGAGTGATAGGGGAGGGGGTGATGGTGGGGGTGTATGATAGCATGCAGGTAGGGTGGGGGATATGATAGTTAAGAATTGGCTTACCAGTGTCAGTTCCTCCACCGACTCCTCCGAGGCCCTCTGGATGCATGATGGTCAAGACTTGCTCCTCCCATGTTGTTAGTTGTGGAGGAGGAGGTAGGGGTCCGCCGCTAGTCCGCTGAACCGCTATGTTGTGCCTGGAGACCGCTGAACGCACCTTCCCCCGTAGGTCGTTCCACCTCTTCCTGATGTCCTCCCGATTTCTTGGATGCTGTCCCACAGCGTTGACCGTGTCGACTATTCTGTGCCATAGCTCCATCTTCCTGGCTATGGATGTGTGCTGCATCTGTGAGCCAAATAGCTATGGCTCTACCCGTAGGATTTCCTCCACCATGACCCGGAGCTCCTCCTCGGAAAAGCGGGGGTGTCTTTGGCGTGACATGGGGTGTGTGTGTGATGTGTGGGGCGGTGTCAGTGTTGATGTGTGTGGTGATGTGTAGTGGTGTGTGGTGTTTTGTGCGTGGATGTTGTGTGGGTGGTGATGTTGTGTGCCTCTGTGTGGTGGGGTTGTCTATTCTGTGCTGTCTCTCTTGCCTTCGTGACTAATTTTTGGTCGTAGGTGTTTGTGGGTGATGTGGGAGTGTGTTTTATATAGTGTTGGATGTGTGGGAGTGGTGTTTGTATGTGTATCAGGTGTGTGTATTTCGAATTGTCCAATGTGGCGGTGTTTTGGAGATGTGTGTGTATTTTGAGCGCGGCGGTGTGTACCGCCAATGGAATACGACGGTTGAAAGACCGCTGCGTGGATTCGTGGGTCGTAATAGCATGGGCGTGTTTCTGTTGGCGTGGAGGTGGAGGTTTTGTTTTCGCCACTTTACCACTGACCTTTGGTGTGGCGGACTTGTGTGGGTGTCTGAATTTCGGCGGATTCCGAGATGTGGGTCATAATAGCTGTGGCGGAGTTCCGCGGCGCCGGCGGTGTATTGGCGGTCTTCTGCATGGCGGTAAGCGCCTTTTACCGCCAATGCTGTAAAGACCCCCTAAGTATCGTATACTAGGGACTTATAATGGGACACGAGTATGCCAACTGTGGAGTGCACAAAGGTCATAGGCAACCAAATTTAGAGAGAGAGAGCACAATCACTGGGGTCCTGGTTAGCAGGATCCCAGTGGCAACAGTCAAAGCATACTGACAGCAGGAAAAATTTGGAGGTAACCATACCAAAAAGAGGGTACTTCCCTACAATAGCTACCCTTTGAGAGCTTTGGTTATTAGGAACCACTACCACTATCACTAACAGTTGCCTGAACTCAGTACATTGAGCAAATGGTTATAAAGAATAACACTTCTAAAATACTATAAAATGGACATTCTTGCAAACAAGTTTTAAATGCAGCTTACATGAAACATTATTTTCATTATACACCTTTACTAATATATTTCAGTACATTATGTTTAACAATTCATTTTACACATTACCAAAAGAAATAACCACGCCTTCTTCTCATGTTTTAAAAAGCATAATGGCATAGCCAGGTTATGCTCCTTCACATCAAACCAGTCCTGAATGTTCCAGCTAAAACCTAGATGATATGGTGGTTGGTAAGGGGAAGTTTTCCAACAAACTCTTTTATGTCCAAAGATTTTGTGAAAACTGAAGCCACAATTAATTTTGTTTCTCTGAGAATTTCATTTGATGCTTGTAGGAAAGTACCATCTTGCCTGGCAGATTACCCCCATTTTTACATGTATGTCAGTTTATTTTTGCCTGTCTCACTGGGATCCTGCTAGCCAGGACCCCAGTGCTTATAGTTTGTGGGCTGAATGTGTATACCTGTGTAGTGGCTAACTGTGTCACTGAGGCTCTGCTAATCAGAACCTCAGTGCTTACGCTCTCTCTGCCTTTACATTTGTCACTATAGGCTAGTGACCACTTTTACCAATGTCAATTGGCACACTGGAACACCCTTATAATTCCCTAGTATATGGTACCTAGGTACCCAGGGTATTGGGGTTCAAGGAGATCCCTATGGCTGCAGCATTTCTTTTACCACCTATAGGGAGCTCAGACAAACCTTTACACACGCCTGCCACTGCAGCCTGAGTTAAATAACGCACATGTTATTTCACAGCCATTTTCACTGCACTTAAGTAACTTATAAGTCACCTATATGTCTAGCCTTCACTTTCTGAAGCTTAGGTGCAAAGTAACTAAGTGTGAGGGCACCCTTGCACTAGCAAAGGTGCCCCCACATAGTTCAGGGCCATTTCCCAGGACTTTGTGAGTGCGGGGACACCATTACATGCATGCACTACATATAGGTCAATACCTATATGTAGCTTCACAATGGTAACTCTGAATATGGCCATGTAACATGTCTAAGATCATGGAATTGTCCCCCCATGCCAAATCTGGTATTGGGGTGTCAATTCCATGCATCCACGGGGCTCCACCATGGACCCTGGGTACTGCCAAACCAGCTCTCTGGGGGTTTTCTCGGAAGCTACCGCTGCTGCCACCCCACAGACAGGGTTCTGCCCTCCTTGGGTCTGGGCAGCCCAGTCCAAGGAAGGCAGAACAAAGAATTTCCTCTGAGAGAGGGTGTTACACCCTCTCCCTTTGGAAATAGGGATTAAAGGCTGGGGAGGGGTTACCTCTCCCAGCCTCTAGAAATGCTTTGAAGGGCACACATGGTGCCCTCATTGCATAAACCAGTCTACACCGCTTCTGGGAACCCCCAGTCCCTGCTCTGGCACAAAACTGGACAATGGAAAGGGGAGTGACCACTCCCCTGTCCATCACCACCCCACCGGTGGTGCCCAGAGCTCCTCCAGTGTGTCCCAGACCTCTGCCATCTTGGATCCAGGGGTGTGAGGGCACTCTGGAGGCCTCTGAGTGACCAGTGCCAGCAGGTGATGTCAGAGACCCCTCCTGATAGGTGCTTACCTGACTAGGTGGCTAATCCTCCTCTGAGGGCTATTTATGGTCTCTCCAGTGGGCTTTTCCTCAGATAACGACTTGCAAGAATTCACCAGAGTTCCTCTGCACCTCTCTCTTTGACTTCTGCCAAGGATCGACCGCTGACTGCTCCAGGACGCCTGCAAAACTGCAACAAAGTAGCAAGAAGACTACCAGCGACATTGTAGTGCCTAATCCTGCCGGCTTTCTCAACTGTTTCCTGGTGGTGCATGCTTTGGAGGCTGCCTGCCTTCATCCTGCACTGGGAGCCATGAAGAAATCTCCCGTGGGTTGACGGAATCTTCCCCCTGCTCCAGCAGGCACCAAACGTCAGCGTCACCAGTACCCTGGGACCCCTCTCATCCTGACGAGTTGGCCCTTGGAACACAGGTGGTGGACTCAAGTGACCCAGACTGTCCAGTAGTCACACTGTCCAAATTTGGAGGAGGTAAGTCCTTGCCTCCCTTCTCCGGACAGTAATCCTGTGCACCACATGAACTGCAGCTACAAGGGCTTCTGTGCACATTTCCACAAAATCCTTCATGCACAGCCAAGCCTTGGTCCCTAGCACTCTGTCCTGCGGTGCTCTGCTCCCTGAGTTGATCTCCGCCTTCGTGGGACCCTCTTTTGCAGTGTTGAGATGACCGCCATGTTCAGACTTCTTGAACCCATGTTCAAGTGCTTCTGCGGGTTCTACCTTCTTGTGCATGGGCTCTCTATGTTGCTGAGGGCCCCCTCTGTCTCCTCTCCCAAGTGGCGACATCCTGGTCCCTCCTGGGCCTGGGCAGCACCCTTTTTCTTCAACCGTGACTCCTGCAGCTAGCAAGGCTTGTTTGTGGTATTTTGCCAAGGAAACAACTCTGCATCCTCCAGCATGCCGTAGCACATCTTCTGCATGAAGGAGACGTTCCTAGCACCTTCTCTTGTTGCAGAATCTCCACCTTCTTCCATCCAGAGGCAGCTATTTTGCACCTTCATCTGGGGTTTAGTGGGCTCCTGCCCCCCCTGGACACTTTCACGACTCTTGGACTTCGTCCCCTTCCTTTGCAGGTCCTCAGGTCCAGGAATCCGTCTTCAGTGCTTTGCAGTCTGTTGTGGTCTTTGCAAAATCCTTCAGTGTGTTTCTGGGGAAATAGTAGTACTTTACTCCTACTTTCCAGGGTCTTGGGGTGTGGTATCTTGGATACCCTTAGTGTTTTCTTACACTCCCAGTGACCCTCTACACACTACACTAGCCTAGGGGTCCATTTGTGGTTCGCATTCCACTTTCTTAGTATTTGGTTTGTGTTGCACTTAGGCCTATTATATTCTACAGTGTTTGCACTACTTTCTGACTGTTTTACCTACCTGATTTTGGGTTGTGTGTATATTTTGTGTATTTTACTTACCTTCTAAGGGAGTATATCCTCTGAGATATTTTTGGCACATTGTCACTAAAATAAAGTACCTTTATTTTTAGTAACTCTGAGTATTGTCTTTCTTATGATATAGTACCTATATGATATAAGTGGTATAGTAGGAGCTTTGCATGTCTCCTAATTCAGCCAGAGCTGCTCTGCTACAGCTACCTATATCAGCCTACGCAGCTAGAACACTACCAATCTACTAATAAGGGATAACTGGACCTGGCACAAGGTGTAGGTACCATCAGGTACCCACTTTAAGCCAGGCCAGCCTTCGACAGTGGGATAAGTACTTGTAACTGCTTTACCACTTTGTCATTGGTGCTTTTCATAAGAAAATCATATTCTAAATACCTAGAAATATACACAGTTAACCTAAACAGTCTAACTTTCTTCCTAAAAACTTTCTAAAAAGTTTCAGAACAGTTTGAAAATGTTTTTCTCTTTTCTCTAAATGTTTTCTAAACTTTTTCTCTCTCTCCCCTAAACTCTTTCTTTCAACTATGTCTGTAGTAGAGGCCACTCCCAAAGTTGTGCAGACAACTTATGACAATTTAAACTTTAAAGGTTTGAGGGGTCTGTGTGTAGAAAGGAGTTTATGGATTGGTAAGAACCCTACCAAAGAGCTCCTTCTCCTTGAAAGTGACCAGAACCAGACTGGTCAAACCCAGGATCAGGAGGGAGAGGAGGGGGGTACCCAGATAGTTCCAGTGGGGGTACAAGAGGACTCTGGGTATGGTACTTCCAAAGACCTTTCAGTTAACAGGCCATCTAGTGAAGCTGGTAGTGGGAGGGGGTCACACACTAGTAGGGCACCTTTCACTCCAAAAGGCCAGGTAACTAGAGTTCAGGTAGTTAGAGATAGGTCCACTTCTGCCCATTCCCACATTACCTCTGTGTCAGAGAATTCACAAGCCTCCCACCCTGAGGATAACACCCTAGACAGGGAACTCAGAAAGCTGAGGTTGGAAGAGGCCAGACTGAAGCTGAGACAGCAACAGTTGGCCTTAGACAGGAAGTCTCTAGATGTAGAGAGGGAAAGACAGAAGTTGGGGTTAGTTCCCCATGATGGCAGCAGCAGTATTCTTAATAGTCATCCTGTTAGAGAAACAGATTCAAGAAACCTGCATAAGATTGTCCCCTCTTACAAGGAGGGGGATGACATAAACAAGTGGTTTTCTGCACTTGAGAGGGCCTGTATGGTACAGTTGGTCCCTCAAAGGCAGTGGGCTGCTATCTTGTGGCTATCTTTCACTGACAAAGGTAGGTAGAGATAGACTCCTTACTGTCAGGGAGAGTGATGCCAATAACTACAGAGTTTTGAAAGATGCACTCTTAGATGGATTTGGCTTAACCACTGAACAATAAAGGATAAAGTTCAGAGATACCAGAAAAGGGTCCTCTCAACACTGGACGGACTTTGTAGACTGTTCAGTGAAGGCCTTGGAGGGATGGTTATATGGCAGTAAGGTGACTGATTATGAAAACCTATATAATCTTATTTTGAGAGAGCATATTTTGAATAATTGTGTGTCTGACTGGTTGCATCAGTACTTGGTAGACTCAGATCTGACCTCTCCCCAAGAATTGGGAAAGAAGGCAGACAAATGTGTCAGAACAAGACTGAGCGGAAAAGCTCATACAGGTGGTGACAAGGATGGCAAGAAGAAGGATGGTAAGCCTTCTAACAAGGGTGGGGACAAAGATAAAAAGAATCCAGAGTCTTCATCAGGCCCACACAAATCCTCTGGGGGAGGTGGGTCCAAATCCTCTTCAAACAATCAAAAGAAGCCATGGTGTTATTTCTGTAAAAGTAAAGGCCATTGGGCAAGTGATTCCACTTGTCCAAAGAAAAACACCAAGGCTCCCACTACCACAACCCCAACTGTGTCCTCTAGTGCCCCTAATAATAGCAGTGGTGGTGGGAAGAACACTACAAATAGCCAAGCAAAGGGTGTAGCTGGGCTCACCATTGGTAATGTAGTTGGGGTTGGTCTGGTTAGGGAGACCACAGAGGCTGTTTTAGTCTCTGATGGTGGTATTGATTTTGCCACCTTGGTTGCTTCTCCCCTTACTATGGGTAAGTACAAGCAACTACCCCTAATAAATGGTGTTGAGGTTGAGGCCTACAGGGACACAGGAGCCAGTGTCACTATGGTGACTGACAAACTGGTTGCCCCAAAATAAAACCTACTCAGTCAGCAGTAGCAAGTGACTGATGCTCATAACAACACTCTTAACCACCCCACGGCTGTTGTGAATCTCAACTGAGGGGGGGGGGAGGTTTACTGGTCCAAAGAAAGTTGTGGTAGCCACTGATTTACCCATAGACTGCTTACTAGGCAATGATTTGAAGACATCAGCTTGGGCTGAAGTGGAGTTGGAGGCTCTTGAAACAATGCTGGGCATTCCAGGGCATATCTTTGCTCTCACAAGTGCTCAGGCCCAGAAGCAAATAGGACAGGGAAACTTGGATCCTGGAAAAATGGACCAAGTGCTCCCAAAAGCTAGGGGTAGAAAGGGTGAATCCTTGCCCACTATCCCACCCTCTCCAGAAGATTCCACTTTTGAGGAAGAAGAATCCTCTCCATGTGCAGAACCTACACCAGATGAGCTGGCAGCAGACACTGCTGAGCTTTTGGGTGCAGGGGGCCTGCTAGGGAAGAGCTGAGTGTGGTACTAATCTACTAATAAGGGATAACTGGACCTGGCACAAGGTGTAAGTACCATCAGGTACCCACTATAAGCCAGGCCAGCCTCCTACAATGTTCATGGCCATTTAATTGTTATTTCTATTTTACTCCACTGCACTGGAGAGAAAACAGCAAATGCCACAATGTCCTTGTCTTGTAAATCAGTTATGAATTATAATCAGTTATACAGATATGGCTGTTTGTGGTTAATTTGTTAATGTGAACCCCAATATATCTCTTCAAATTAGAAAGTTAACAAAGTATTTATGATATAATTAAAATGTAACTTGTGTGTAATTAAAATGATAATGTATATGAGTCATAGTTTATAGACTGAACATTTCCACAAAACTCAATCTACAATGGAATTCTCAGACCCATTTGGAAATGTGAAACTGGGGCTACTGAAATGTGCTGTGATGCTGTACTCATTGTAGACTATGCCCTATTCAAATGTCCCACAAACTAAGGTGTAATGTCCAAATCAAACTTCAAAAACATACACAATAAATGTTGGGAAAACCTAAGCATTGGCAATACTTTTTTGTCAATTTATGTCAACTAAATATTATTGTACTGTAGGTGTCACCAGACAATACAAATGAAGATTCCACCTCAGCAGCAGCTACAGGATGACACATTAACTGTGTTTATAAATATAAATGTGCATTAATGCGACACCATGGGGGTTATTCTAACTTTGGAGGAGTGTTAATCCGTCCCAAAAGTGACGGTAAAGTGACGGATATACCACCAGCCGTATTACGAGTTCCATAGGATATAATGGACTCGTAATACGGCTGGTGGTAAATCCGTCACTTTTCCATCACTTTTGGGACGGATTAACACCTCCTCCAAAGTTAGAATAACCCCCTATATGCCTGAAAAACTGACATACTCAAATTAAGGCTGTCATATAGGTGGAACTTTGTGTAAGTATTTGTGGATGTTCTGAAGAAAGTGCATCCTACTGTCACTCTGTTGTTCCTGTGTTTTGCTTTAAATTAGCAGCAACAGTCAGGTACGGCGTATACTTTTAATACAGTGGTCTCCAAACCTTTTAGTGCCGAGCCCCCTCAGTTGAAAAATAAAAGTCACTGAGCCCCCCGTCAGAATTTTTCACAAATATTTTATAAAGATGGCAACATTTAAATATGTCTAGACACACTTAAACATTGCAGTTAAGTACTGTTAACTTTTTCAAAATGCAATAACATGTTTCTGCTTAACTAAAACAAAACACTGTTATCTGTGTAATGCTTCTTTTGGCCAGAGTCTGGCACAACCCCTGGGATCACTTGAGCCCCCCCGTAAGTGCTGCCCACCTCCCAGTTTGAAGACCCCTGTTTTAATAGGAGAGCAGGTCTTTAAGTGGGCTGCTCAGCACGGCACTTCTAAAAAGCAGGTGCTGAGATGAGTCCCTATTGGGCTCTTCGTTAATGCCCTCACTCTCAGAGTGAAAAAAAAACTCGTAACTGGCAGCAGTTCCTCCTTTCACTGCCTTTGATGCAACATCAAAGAGGTTCATTCTAGTTCTTTCACAGTCTTGTCATATCAGAACTGAAGCATTTTAACTGTTTATTTTACACAAAGATGCCATTGTAGTTGCTTATTTATCTTATGCAACTAGCAACCATTGACAAAGCCAATAATCCTGGTTTGCTGCAGGTATAATGTTACTTGTTGTATTATATATCTTGATGCAAAGACAGAAAAAAGCAGCAAAAATATCAGTTGGGCGCCACACTATGCTAGGCAGAGATTTCTAACTTCCATTTTGTAAGCCATGCTCTTAATTTTATCGGCCATGCCCCTTTGAGAGACCCCCAGTTTTTCCATCCCACTTAAAGCCCTGTGGGAAAGTATAAGCAATGCTCAGAAAACAGGTATTTCTAGAGAGGGAGTAACAGCACTTCTACATTTCTATTCACCACAGTTTCAGGAAATTCACTGCTTCTGCAGCAGTTCTTCTCACCCCTGCCATTTTTTGCACCCTGCTCGCTCTCAGGGTAGGGTGACTGATACAGAATATAACAAGCATTTGCAATCCAACTGGTCTCGCGTTTGCTCGTGTTAGAGCTGATAGCTTTGTAAACTCCTAACCGGACTTTTCACTCGTCATGAAACCTATCGGCAAATATGCAATAACCGGAAAAAATGCAATTAAGTGTGTAACAGGGTCTATATTATGTAAACCGCTCGACTTCTGCCAAGCGAGATCGCGCTAGGAAAATAGAGAAAAAGTAGTCCACGAACCGGACGGAAAACAGCGAGCCTCGTGTGTTTTCTGTACTTGGTCGATGTGCTTGAGGAGGGCTATCTACCGGAAAAGGCATGACGTATGCGTGCCTTCCACTAATGAAATCAAGCAGATTTTAACAGGCAAGCCCACTAGCCAATGAAAGACACTGACGTGACTTGGACAGGGCTCCGAGCCCTTTTTAATTCCTAAAGCGTCTCGCTCAGTAAAACGCATGCAACGCAGGCTCGACCCTAAAAATGTTACTCTATTCGCCACACCAGTTTGATAGATTTTTTTCGCTTCACCTTTTTCATGTAATTTCTCAATTTGATTATATTGGTAACAAATACTGACTCTAGACAGTTAATAAGATGTTGGCATCAAAAGGTGCTAACACCTCGTCAGTGGTAGTAAGTGCTATAGAAATGCAATTTAATGTAAACTTCAGCTGCGTGTGTGAGGTGTAAGCTTTGTTAAGCCAATAAAGCATTATCGTATTGAATTCCGCTTTCTCCCAGGGTCATAACACCAGAATTAGCGGACCAGTCCCTTTTATTGAGTCGTGAACCAATCACAAGCCTCTATTTAAGGGGCCGTCCATCGACCGCCTGTTACCAGTTGGTGTCGACCTTGTCTCCTCCGGACCAATTGTTTTCGTAGCTTCGGATCAGGCGCGTCGCGGGCAGCCCGTAGTCTGAGGTCCCCGGCATTTGTCCGCTGGGTCGGACTGACCGTCAGAGTCACTTTGAGCTGCGGTGTCGCCGTTTAGGGGCAAGATGATCAGCAAACTGCTGGGGCCGCGCTTACAGCAGCTGGCCAAGAACTGGTGAGGGCCGGGGCTGCGTGGGTACTGGGATCTTCTCTTGTGTATTACCTTTTAAAGCGTCTCTGATTACCCCCACGCCTGAAGAGTCTAAACTGTACCACGTCGGTTATATTTTGACAGAAATGCTCTGCTTTTCGGGTCGTCGCTCAGCTCTTCGATTGAAAATCTTCTTCTTCTTATTTGTATTTTATTTTATTTTTTGTTTGTGAACGTTTTCCACCCCTGTAGAGTACCTTCTTTTTATGTATATTGAAGCTCATCCCTGTACACCCTTTTGCCTCCTGTGTATTTTTTTTGTCAGTCAGTTCCATCACTCCGTTTGAGACCAATTTGTCACGTAGGCTATCGGTTGCTGGAGGTTTTGTGCTCCACGATGAAGCCCCCACTCCCTTTAGTAGTTTCACAGGCCTCCAGCTGCCATGTTTTACAAAATGCCTAGTAACGTTGAGTATCTCACTATGGTGGCCCCTTTTCTCCGATGGCTAGGTGGGACAGTCACGCCAAATTATTCATTTACCAAGAGGTAATCGTTTGTAAGCCTTAAATCCGCTTACTTTGGATGAGGAGCTCCTTCTCAAAATTAAAGTCTAAGACACGCAACAAACGTGTATTTTGACAGCAGCTATGGCTACAGGGCTACACAGGCCGCATTATGTGATTTGGGGCTATAATGAGAGTCCCTGAGAGACTACTTCACTTTCAAATGAAACTAGGATGCCAATTTAACACGACCGTTATATTCTGGACGATACTCGTCATTAGTGCAGTGGTGGTGTGAGAGACTCTGCACCCCAAATTATATGTGTGTGTGTGTGTGTGTATATATATATATCTCATATGCACCTGCAAAAAGCATTTAACCTCAACTGTTGTCTAAAGCAGTGGTTCCCAACCTTTTGACTTCTGTGGACCCCTATTTTATCAATACTGGAGCCCGGGGACCCCCACTGAATCCTTATTGGAACCTGGGGACCCCCACTGAGTCATTACTGATAGCTGGGACCTAATATCATTACATTTTTTAAGAAGACGCAGACCCCCTGAGGATGCTTTGCGGACCCCCGGGGTCCTCGGCCCACAGGTTGGGAACCACTGGTCTAAAGGCCTCTTATGGACCATACCATAAACTAACAGTGGGCATAGAGAGCCGATTGCTTACCACTGGTTCCCCCACTCAAAGACCTGCCACCTTAAAAAAAATCACTGTATGAGGAGAGGATGTCGCCTTGGAGGGGTCTTGTGCCGATAAAAGTCCTAAGAGATGCTTCTTCTCCCTTGCCCTGCCAAAGCCCCTCCCCTAGGGTTTTAAACTCTTCGCAGTGGTTTCCACCCTTTTTTCACCTGCCATCATATGATATGGCATTGATTTTCCACTAGATGGCCGTATGAAGGAAGCTGATATTGCGTGACACTGAGTTGGCAGGTCAGCACCTGTTTGCTTGGTTTTTCCTCAATGTCTTTCCCTCCTCCTCCTTTTTCTTCCTTTTTTTTTTCCCATTCCTAAGAGTGCATAAGTTTTCTTGCTCTCTACTGCATCAGCTGCTCATTCACCTTTCCCTCCCTGCCATGTCCGTTGTTTTCCCCACCTAGGGTTTTTAAAATGTTATTCCTCCAGCCACCTTGTCTGTCTTTTTTGTATAGTCTCAGAATAATGTGAAAACACATCCAAAAATCTTATTCCAGAAAGTGACTGAACTAACCTTATCTTTGATTGGCACCCTACAGTCCTGCTGTTTTTCCTTTTGCCTAGCCACCCTTAATAAGACCAGATCTTAAGTATTGATGATCTTTTCTGAAGCGATTATCAGAGTTTATAGCATCCACAATCTTGGATCAACCTATAAAATTGAGGCTAATACTGTGAATACAAGATACTTTATCTGGAGCAGTTGATAACATCGCCCTGCCTAAAGGTGTAGCACAAGTAGATGCCTGAAACGATGCTTGCTCTAAATAATGTGAGATGGGTTCAGAGTATCCACAGAGGATGTGGAGAAATGGCGCAGTTGTCATAAACCAATACAACCAAAGTTTACAAATGGAATCATCACTGCCTTAAGCTAAGTGACAGAAGTATTGTAGGCCATCATCCTAGTAGCACAGTGGACCCACCTGTCTAAATTCTCACCCTGTAAATCATACAAATTGAGGTTTTCTTCTGGGGACGATTATTGGAAATGTAATCCTTGCAACTACAAAGCTCAGCACTCCCCATTATGGCCACCAATGCACAACCATCTCCTTCCTAATTCATATGAAGGAGAAGGTCTTGCTCATTCTCGACCATCAAAAAACCTTATAGAACTTTTGGAAAAAAATACAAATATCATTCCTTCCTAAGTACTTAAGCACAGCAACCCAGTTCCTAGAAGCACACTAGGGGAGATAGTTGGAAAACGCATGCACTCTCGTGGAGTGCTTACAACAAAAGAAAATAGTTGTGAAAATTGAGCAGTAGAAGGACACCAGTAAATTGGAAATGCACCAGGGGAGGGACAGACACAAGTTGGCTAAGGTAGACCATTGAATAAGAAGCAGGAAAGAGTGTTTGTAGGCCATCCCATGGTAAGCACTGGATGAGCTGTGAGCCCCTCTAGGTTCTTGGTAATTCTGCAATGTCTGTAGCAGCCAAACAGCTGCAGTGTCTGGTAGTCTCAATCTAAAAAAAAAAAAAAAGGGGTGTCGTGGTCATGGAGGAATATCAACTGCAGAAAGGAGGCAGATGAAGACTGCATCCAGGAAGCAGAAGTCTGGAGCGAGTGACTAGCTGGGTTGGTGTAGGACGTTGGCTCTGTATATACTATTTCAAAGTAAGGAATAGTGTGCACAGAGTCCAAGGGTTCCCCTTAGAGGTAAGATAGTGGCAAAAGTAGATAATTCTAATGCTCTATTTTGTGGTAGTGTGGTCGAGCAGTAGGCTTATCAGAGGGTAGTGTTAAGCATTTGTTGTACACACAGGCAATAAATGAGGAACACACGCTCAAAGACTTACTCCAGGCCAATAGGTTTTTATATTGAAAAATATATTTTCTTAGTTTATTGTAAGAACCACAAGTTCAAGATTTACAGTTAATACTTTAAATGTAAGGTACTTCACTTAGATACTTTAGGAACTTTGAATGAAAACAATATCATGTACAGTCTTTGTAAAAATGGCAATAAGCTATTTTCAAAGTGGATACTTAGTGCAAAAATCAACAGTTCCTGGGGGAGGTAAGTAAAACACTTACAAGTCTCAGTTCTGGGGCATAGGGAGCCCACCGTTGGGGGTTCAAGGCCACCCCAAAGATACCACACCATCAGCTCAGGGCCGGTCACGTGCAGAGGTCAAAGAGGTGCCCAAAATACATAGGCTTCTATGGAGAACAGGGGTGCCCCAGTTCCAGTCTGCCAGCAGGTAAGTACCCGTGTCCTCGGGGGGGGGGGGGGGCAGACCAGGGGGGTTTTGTAGGGCACCGGGGGGACCCAAGAAGGCACAGAAAGTACACCCTCAGCGGCACAGGAACGGCCGGGTGCAGTGTGTAAACAGGCGTCCGGTTTTGTATAGGAAGTAATGGAGAGACCCGTGGGTCACTTCAACGCTGCAGGCAGGCACAGGAGGGGCTCCTTGGGGCAGCCACCACCTGGGCTAGGCAAAGGGTCGCCTGGGGGTCGCTCCTGCACTGGAGTTAGGTTCCTTCAGGTCCTGGGGGCTGCGGGTGCAGTGTTGGTTCCAGGTGTCGGGTCCCTTGTTACAGGCAGTCGCGGTCAGGGGGAGCCTCTGGCTTCTTTCTGCAGACGTCGCTGTGGGGGCTCGTCTCTGGTTACTCACGGGCTCGCAGTCGCCGGGGAGTCCTCCCTGAGGTGTTGGTTTTCTGCAGGTCGAGCGTGGGGTGCAGAGGGTGGAGTCTCACGCTTCCGGTGGGAAACGTGAAGTCTTTGGAAGTTGCTTCTTTTTTGCCAAGAATAGCTGGTTTTGAACAGAGCCACTGTTCACAGGAGTTTCTTGGTCCTTTGGTGCAGGGCAGTCCTCTGAGGCGTCAGAGGTCGCTGGTCCCTGTTGGATGCGTTGCTGTTGCAGTTTTCTTCGAAGTTGGGAGACAGGCCGGTAGGGCTGGGGCCAAGGCAGTTGTCGTCTCCGTCTTCTCTGCAGGGCTTCAGGTCAACAGCCTTCTTCTTTGTTAAAGTTGCAGGAATCTAGGTTCTGGGGTGCCCCTAAATACTAGATTTAGGGGTGTGTTTAGGTCTGGGAGGGCAGTAGCCAATGGCTACTGTCCTGGAGGGTGGCTACACCCTCTTTGTGCCTCCTCCCTGTGGGGAGGGGGAAACATCCCTAATCCTATTGGGGGAATCCTCCACTCTCAAGATGGAGGATTTCTAAAACCAGGACTCCCCTCAGCTCAGGACACCTTAGGGGTTGTCCTGTCTGGTGGGTGGCTCCTTCTTGTTTTTCTAATTATTTCCTCCAGCCTTGCCACCAAAAGTGGGGGCAGTGACCGGAGGGGCGGGCATCTCCACTAGCTGGGATGCCCTGGGGTGAGCCTTTGAGGCTTACCGCCAGGTGTTACAGTTCCTGCAGGGGGAGGTGAGAAGCGCCTACACCCAGTACAGGCTTTGTTCCTGGCCACAGAGTGACAAAGGCACTCTTCCCCATGTGGCCAGCAACATGTCTGGTGTATGGCAGGCTGGCAGAAACTAGTCAGCCTACACTGGAAGTCGGGTTGGTATTCAGGAGGTACCTCTAAGGTGCCCTCTGGGTGTATGTTAAAATAAATTGCACACTGGCATCAGTGTGCATTTATTGTGCTGAGAAGTTTGATACCAAACTTCCCAATTTTCAGTGTAGCCATTATGGAACTACGGAGTTAGTGTTTGACAAACTCCCAGACCATATACTCTTATGGCTACAATGTCTAAGGTTTTGCTTAGACACTGTAGGGGCATAGTGCTCATGCACATATGCCCTCACCTTTGGTATAGTGCACCCTGCCTTAGGGCTGTAAGGCCTGCTCGATGGGTGACTTAACTATGCCACAGGCAGTGAGAGGGTTGGCATGGCACTCTGAGGGGAGTGCCATGTCGACTTAGTCTTTTTCTCCCCACCAGCACACACAAGCTTTGAGGCAGTGTGCATGTGCTGAGTGAGGGGTCCCCAGGGTGGCATAAGACATGCTGCAGCCCTTAGAGACCTTCCCTGGCATCAGGGCCCTTGGTACCAGTTACAAGGGACTTACCTGAGTGCCAGGGTTGTGCCAATTGTGGAGACAAAGAAACAGTTTAGGGAAAGAACACTGGTGCAGGGGCCTGGTTAGCAGGGTCCCAGCACACTTTCAAATCATAACTTAGCATCAGCAAAGGCACAAGGTCAGGGGGTAACCATGCCAAGGAGGCATTTCCTTACAGTTGGTAATCTGTTTAAACTATGTAGGCAAGGCTTCACTTGGATTCTAGTGGTATGAATGGATCTTTTTTTAATGCATCATTGGGTTCCAGCTAAGCATTGACAATAATCCTATATTCTCTCTTCAGCATGATATTGAAATTCCCGATTTGGTTTGTTAACCAACATATAGCTTTTCACTGGGAGACAATGCCTAAGCAGGAACTTTAAATTCCTCCAAGATGCCCTATAACTCAGGCATGTTCAGTGGTAACATGATGTTCTTCAGACCATGCCTTTGTTTAAATAATCAAGACCCTGGGCACCTCACTAAGATGACCGTGCTCTTAGGGGGTTCTGATGCTTGTTTACTGATGTAAGATTGTCTCCAGTTAAGTATCCATTCGCTAAGCCATACTTTGCTCGTGTACATGAGCTTCCTTCAGAGACAAAAGTACTCGGATGTCTGTTTCAAACAATTTTTGGGGTCTTTTTAGGTTTTATGTCTGATTATTTTGCATGGAAGGGTGGCATAAGGGAGATTAAACCATAAAACCAATGTATGTTTGTTTAAATCCATACACATCAATGCTCCTAAGGGACCTCTAAATGTGCTGTTTCATCAATGTTTCTTTTTCAAAAGGCACTTTTCAAAAGCAGTTCAGTGATTCCTAATGTTGGTGCCTTGAATCTGTGCTAAATATATACCCGTATCTGAATGTGGTGCCACTAATCTTCATTTTAAGAAGCCAAATCTTATTTTTCCTTAGACTTTCCTCCAGGCAATGGAGGAAGGTGCAAAAGGGAGGAAGAGAAAGCAGGGTTGGAATAACTTGCAAGAACGAGCTAGGAAATGTTGGGTGATTTTAATATAGAACACAAGGTGAAATCCAGATTAGGCAGCCTTGGTATTTGACCCTGCCCTTTTATTTTTCATTTTGACCACCCCCTAAAATGTCCCTCAAAATCTGCTGATATCAGAACAGTATTCAGACAGACATGGCTAAGTCACAGATTGTGCCAAAACAGCTTCAGAATACTTTTAAAACCTGGTTATTCATTGAAATGAATCGGCAATCTGGATGAGGGTAGGTATGGAGTTCAGAGTTAGGTTCACATAATGGTTTCTGACTGAGCAGAGGTCCAGGTAATAAGTTGTGGTGCATTGTAGTAGCTGTAACATTGAATTAATGTCCTTTGTTTTGTAGGGTTCCCATACTAGGGACATGGAGCGCTGTTGGTGGAGTAGGTCTTGTGTGGGCCACAGACTGGAGGCTTTTTTTGGATTATGTCCCTTACATCAGTGGCAAATTTAAGACGGATGATTAGTTCGGAGTCTCGTATTTTGGTAAGTTTACAATGTTGCAACACATATTTTTGTCCCCCATTTGGTCCTCTTGATTTGAAGCTTCAGTTGCTCAAAAACTAATGAAGGGAATTTATTCTTGCAAGAGCAAGAAAGTTGTTTCAGATGCTGTTGATCACACCAGAACTGCTTGTTCCAATTAGTTACGTAATTGGTTCTGAGATGAAGGTGCCCGCCGGTGGCGGGCAATATTATTAGTTATTGACTTGTTCCAAACTTTAACTGCTTTAGCACAAGAAAGAGGACGACCGACTCCCTATTCTTTAAGCTGTGTAAGTCCAGAAGTGACAGCTGGGTTGTAAATTTGGAATGTGGTCGGATGAAAACTTGGATAAGATTTAAATCCTTACTTGGCACAGAAGGAATATTTTATAGAAATCAAACTTTGGGTGGTTTATTTACTTTCCTCGAAGGTCTATCAGTGTCAACCAAAGATTATTTCATCTTTTTTTAACGTTTGCATGTAACATGTTCTGACTTAATGAATTTATAGGTGTGTGTAAAAGGGCCCCTTACTGCAAGTGGTTATGTTCACAAAATTGATGATTGCACACAATAAAATTCAGTGACTAGATTAAGGAGGCTCAAGAACAGCATTAAATGTTCACTTAAGGTAAACTGGATTTTAAATGATACTTCAGTTTACTGTATGAATATTTATCTTGAGTGTAAAATATTTGCCTAATGATAGCTCCATGTCACAAGCAAATGGCATTTCTAAGAGGCAAAGCCCTTGTTTAAATTGTTTCGAGACCAATAATTAAGTTTTACACACATTTGCTAATTTCCATAGATAAGGAACTGCATGGACCACAGGGAGCTTAGTAGCACATGGTTATACAAAAGTGTGGAATGCTTCAAAATGAACTGAAAAATATGGTGGACTTTCTCCATACTGATCATCAGTTAATCTGCTTTTTTTTTTTCTCCTCTTCATTTCAGATGACTCCTTTGCTCCGATTTTCTGTCATCAAGGTTCACAACACAGCAGGCAGAAGGAGGGCAAGCGTGATGATAAATTCTCATTTCTGCCAAGACCCCTTTGCTTAGTTACTGCTGTGATTGAACCTAATTTGTTTCCACGTTAAATATTTTAATGGATACCCGCTGACTCATTTTATTTGAAGCTTTGTCTAAATAAATGCTGCTTTATTTTGTTGATTTGCGATCTGTTGTGTGTTCTGTGTTCTCACTTTTCCACTTGTTGTTTTCTTCCAATGTGATGTACTTTCTTGTATGCTGTGAAGTCCACATTCTTCAATTTGAGAAAAGGGTACTAATTTTATTTAACAAACAGGCACTCTTAAAATACTGTTGTACAGTTCCAGCCATTCCTTTGACAAATCTGTGTTTTACATTTTTTTTAACTCTTAAGTGCTCATGTTAACTGCAATTATCCAGTGTTAACGTGTGCACACATGCCCATGGCAAATTTCAAATGTTTTCTCGTTTTTTATAGCTATCCAAATATCGATAATGCTGATACTTCCAAATTAGTATGGAGTTGAGGCCTACTGTGTTCCTAACTCTGGATCTTTTCTTATAGTACAAATTTAACTTGAGGGTGCATGATCAAATAAGTGCTGGCTGGCAGAGTGAAGTTTTGCAGTGCAGTAGGCCAAGATGGAATCTGATTTATTTTGGGGCATTTTTTTTCTGCAGTGCTTTGTGGATGCAATTAGAATCGGAAACTTCCATCTTTAGTGTTTATTGAAGGAGTCCAAGATGTGTTGGTATGATCCTGATAATCAGCATGAAATATCACAGGCTGCTGTTTTGTAGAACTTGCAACTTCATGAGACCTTGGAGGGAGAATGCAGTCGTCTACTTTGGTAAAATCAAGCTTTTGAGTGTTTATTCAGGGTTGGGGTAAGAGCTATTAGACTTCGAGTTAACAGTACACAACCTTGATATAGTGTATTCTTACTGTTCGAATGTAAATGTAGTTATTCTCTCAACTATTATAAATGTATTTTGCCACAAACCCTCCTAGCCTGTTGCTTCATCACAGACCAGTTGGAGGCAGGATTTGCCACCTGCTCCACTGGGAATCCATCACAACAGACAAGTGGGTTTTGCAGATAGTCTGAAGGGGCTACTCCCTCCCCTTAAAGACTACCCCTTCGGCCATGCTGTCTTACGACTGTCTACTGGAGGATCAGTTGGCACTTCTCCGTAGCTCTCTTGGCCAAAGGAGCTATAGAGAGCGTCCCTGTGCCAGAAGTAGGTTGTGGTGGTTGTTCCTGCTACTTTCTGGTGCCCAAAAAGGACAAGGGCCTTTGTCCTGTCCTAGATATCAGGGCCCTCAATACCTTCCTTAGGAAGGAGAAGTTCAAAATGCTCACTCTGGTTCAGGTCCTATGTGCCCTGGACCCAGGAGACTGGATGGTAGCATTGGACTTGCAGGATGCCTATTTCCACATACCCATCCTGCCTATACACAGACGTTACTTGTGGTTTTTGCTGACCAGCGCACCTCAAGTGTTTACGAAAGTAATGGCAGTGGTCGCAGCTCATCTGCACAGGTTAGGTGTTTCAGTCTTCCGATACCTCTGCGACTGGCTGTTGAAGGTGAGCTCGCCCCAGTTCATTTCCTCTCACCTTCAGACTATGCCAAACCTCTTGCATTTGCTGGGGTTCACTATAAATGTACCCAAGTCACGCCTGACTTCCTCTCAGACGCTCCCTTTAATTGGAGCTGTTCTGGACACATTGCAGTTTCAGACCTCTCCTCCCGAAAAGCGAGTCCAGGATATTCAGGAGATGATACAGATGTTTTAGCCTCTGTCCTGGGTTTTGATGAGCATGACTGAGGCTGAAGGACCTCATTGCATCCTGCTGGTCACACATGCCACACAAACCTCAGCTACACAAACCTAACAGAATATACAAATCATCAATCAAAAAAAGCTAAAATCTGCAACTTGAGAATTCTATAAAATTCTCAATGAATTTCGAAAGCCTAAATGCATTTAAGTAAGCTATTCCACTACTCAAGATTTCACAAACAAGCTGGCAACTCATTAAACAACCAAGGCAGGCACATTGGACTCCTATTTAAAACAGAAGAAAACCATCAGCACCAACCTGTTTCCTAAAATGTCCTCCAAAAGTAAACCAAACCAGCCTCTGCACTCCTTCAAACATCAAAAGGTGAATTTATGGATTTGGTCAAAACAAGCAGGACTTCAGTCTGCCCTTCTGACCCCTGCCACACCTGTAAGAAGAATCATTAATAACTCTTTAAGAACAGGAACTTTTCCTGAAGACCTAAAGGCATACATAGGTCTGTTATTAAAGAAAACAACCCAGACCCACGGGACCCCAACAACTACAGACCAACTACAAATGGACCTTTCCTGGGCAAACTGATAAAGCAGCATTCCCTCAGATGCCACAATTCATTGAAGACAATTCCATACTTTCAGACTAGCAAACTGGATTCCACCCAGGAATCTTAAAAACACGGTTGACTGCAATGGAGTTGCTACACTACTTCTCCTGGACCTCTTGGCTGCCTTTGATACTATTGACCATGGCACCCTAATTCAAAGACTCCATGAAGCCGGCATAGAAGGGACTGCTTTTGAGTGGATTACAGCCTACCCTCAAAACGGAACTAATATCTATTCCCCACCTCCCCCCAATTATCGGCCAAACCCTACCTCACAAAAGCAGGGGTCCACCAAGGATCGATCATCTCACATGTGCTTTTCAACATCTATGTGATGCCATTACCAGACTCTATCAATGAGTTTCAACTCACATGCTACAACTATGCAGATGACCCACAAATACTACTTAAATTGGAGTGCCCCCAAAGACATTAAAAATTCACAGATATTCAGTTACCTCAGAGCTGTTGATCAGTGGATGATTTGGAGCCATCTCAAACTAAATGCTTCCAAAACAGAAATACTCACATGTGACAACTGGAAAAATTATGACCCACTGTGCGTCTTGCCGTATGATCTGGGACAACCTCCTCGAGTAGCCAAGGAAGTTAAAACTTTGGAATTACCATGGACTTCAAGTTAACAATGAATGCCCAAGTGGATAAATGAGCACAATCAAGCTTTATCACCTTGAAGAGACTGCGTCACATCATCCCCTCCCCCCCCCCCACCACCCCTGATTTCCACACAAGGTGCAGGCTACTATATATTGTACTATCCAAACTGGACTATGCCAATGACCTCTACCATGGATCATCTCTATCTAGTATGAAAAAACTACAAAGTATTCAGAACTAAGCTGCCAGGCTACTATTATATGTAAAGCCACAAGCCCACATCTCTACTCTACTCCAGAGTTGGCCCTTTCCTTCATAACCACCAAATTCAAACATCAATGGACTGCATATGCCGGTGTTGATACATATTTATAATCGGATTGTGTGTATAATCTTGATGTGTACAGTTCTTTAAGAAATATGTATAGTTACATATGCTCTTTAAGCCTGTTTAACAAACGTATATTTACTCACGGTTAAATATATATATTGTTCCTGATACTACTTAGTCCAAACGATGGCGGTTCGTGTACGGGTCAGGCTTCCGTAGATCTGCAGATCCACACAACTCTTCCGATACCAGAAGAATAAACACAAATTCTGCAGCGTAAAGTGATTTAATAAAGTTCCACAATCACCACCCAAAAAAAAAACCTGTTTCAAGATTCCTCCCCCCCCCCGCCCCCCCAGACCATATTGTTATTTGTTGTTGGTTCAGGGGTTTTAGGAAAGGACCACTACAGAGCTTACCCGTGAGCAAGGTGTGATATGCCAGTGGGTTGGCTGTTGGAGCCAGTTGGTGATTATGGAACCTTATTTATTCACTTTACGTCTGCTGAGTTTGTGTTTATTCTTCTGGTATCAGAAGTTATGTGTGGATCTGCATACATATATATGTGTACATATATACATATATATGTGTATATTATTCAGTGCTTAACATGCTTATAGGTCTTTGCATAGCTCCTAGACTATATTAGATACTTATGAATCCCTGCTTTCTTTTTTGTATTGCAATGAGCAAATGTTATAACTATTTATCAGCAACCATTTTGCTATTGAAAAATTGAGGAAAGATAAATGAATGTTAGAAAAGTACACTTATTAATTAACGTCAAATATTACAATGTTAAGTCTGTTAACACAGTACTACTTTTCTTATATTACACCCACTATTATATTCTTTGCACATATATTCCCTTACTATGTATTTACATATCTATTCTTCTAGTCCTACTGTACTAGAGAGAAAAAATAAATAATATACATTTTACTCTCGTAAGCTTTACTCTCCCCATCACCCTGTGTCTCTACCAATCTATACCCACTCTGACTCATCTCAAACCCATTCTAATACTTTCACCTCCAAAATAACCCTGCCTAAGCTCTTACCTCCTCTACCGCATCTGGGAGCTCATCCAAAACCTCAGTCTACTGCCATGATCTCCCAAACAACCCTACAGAATTCTCCCTCATTTATCTCACTTTTGACTCATCCAGAACCCCTCCTGCTACTATGTCCCTAACCCCTTTCTACAGACTATTCCCTTCTCCAACTCTCTTTTATGCATCATAAGCCTCATCTTGTTACTACAAACTCCCAATTAAGACTGCTAGATTCTTTCCTCCATTACTCTAGCCAATCCAGCTAACAAACTCGCATATCCTCTGCTCAACTCATAATAATACTAATATTGTATTCCTATTTCCCTATACTAATCTACCAGTAATTCCTCTTGCGTTCCGGAGTAGCGTGCTACTCCGAAAAGGGCGTCAGCGCCTTGTCAGGGGTAGCAAGCGCAATATAAATACAATTTCGTTAACGAGTTCAGCAACTAATCTTAACTGTTACAAGGTGAACTTGGTAAACCAATTCTGGAATGTAGTAGGCAAGCTGCCTGTTGTGTGTGAGGAGGGGCTGCAGCATTCTTGTTGTGTCTGGTGGTTGAGAAAATGGCTCACTGCTTTTTTTGACACCCTTTTTTCTTTTTATAGGCTTTATTTCTCAATTCTGCATTTAGATCTGGGAAGTTGGGCCTGTGTTGCTTATAGCTGTGTTAGTGAGGAGAAACACCTGGACAGGACCCTACCACCTTGGCCAGGTTTATGTCTTGTGTTGATGAACTTTAACGTATGACCAGTGTTACAGGTCTTCACCGGTTTTAGTGGGATTATAGGATGGTATCTTGAACCTGAGAACAGAAGCTGCTGGGATGCTGTATTGGGTGCTTGCTGTATCTCTGATCATAAGACCTGTATTTTTAGGAAAGCTGTAGACACTGGAGGTGTCGAAGACAAAATCCTCAGTCTTCCCAGTAGTATTTCATGAGCCCTTAACTTATTTCTTTGGTTGGAGATGGCTCTTATTGACACAGGTGCTTATTGTAAGATGTTAAGCCATTTTAGTCCACTCCTGGACAGTGCTGATATTTTATCTGCAAAAATTATATTTTGCTGGAAGGTTTGTGATGGTAAGTGGAGTGGGATGGTACACATAGTGCTTTACACAGATCTTGATATATTTATGGCGCCAAGCTGCCCTTTCCAACTTGAGAGAAAATCCCAGATCACTGTTGGCACAGTAGTATTCCCCTGCTTTTGCACTACTAAAATTCTCATCCTATGCTATAAAACAAACAAACCATGGTCAGTATGTACTGATCAGAACAACATGGGTGGGTGGGACAGGACATATATACACATACATACACCTACCTCTGGATCTTGCTAGCTGCACTGAAAGTTTTGGCATTTATACCATAATTGAATGCATACTAGGTGAGATATCACATAGGTAATACGATTGTGAATTCAGTTTTCTGGTTTGTGCTGTGACAGTGATTAATCGGGGGCAGCCAGTAAATAATCCAACAGAAGTCGTATTACCTTTCAGGCGGACATAACATTTGGTTTGCATCTGTGTAATGCTTTGTTTTCTACATTCATATAAAATCAAGCTTTATTCAGTTCATGCTGCAAACCATACCACAATCCAGAATTAAAACATATACATGTCTAAAAATTACAGATCGTAAAATACAAGATAAAATCAATCATCCAGTATTAAGTTTACTCAAGGGCGTTCCTCACACTCATAGTAGCTTTCAAAAAACACTTCACAGAAAAAAGAGTATTCTCGTGTAACAACTGCAAAAAAACAGGGCAGGGCGTACTTGAGAAATAAAATTTCTTTAACAATGGGATATGGTAAGCCTTCCTAGGGCCCTCGTAGAATTTGCAGAACATTGTAAAATGCAAAGTGTCCTGCGGGAATGAAATACATAGACGAAGTACCTCTCCCTTGGAAAGGCTAATCTGAAGTGGAGAAGATCGAACCTAAATCTAGTTAAGAGAAAGCGCTCATAAGTACTTTTTACCAACATGAGGGACATTTCAGTGGAGGGAATAGTTTGTAGAAGGTAATAGGCACGTACATGGGTTTTCAAAAGGGCAGCCTCCTCCCTTTAGTTAGCCCTCAGCCAGAAAAAGTTTTCCTTTGCCCACTTCCAGTCTGCTCTAATAATCTCCTTCAATGTACTGAACAATTTGCCCCTTCCTAAACTCTGGGTAGGTCCTTAATATAGTTGAACCAGGGGATGGTAATTGGCCTGCCCGGTGCCATGCAGTCCCTTAGAACCTCCCTGTTCAGGGTAGCAGAAGGCAATGACCAGATGTCAAGCCATAAAGCAAGAGGATGAAAAGCCATGACATCCGTAACATAGCCTATACTTAGCTCAACATAAACAGATAATGTTGGTGTGCTTATGAGGTGAGAGACACAGTGTAGGTGTCTAAAGAAGGTATTTTCAGCCACTTGCAAGTCTTTTTGATAGGCATACCACCACACCCTACTTCTATAGACTGCCTTAGAAACACATTTAGGTTGGTATAGCTGCAGAATAGCCTTAATTGGTCTTCTACCCAAACGTGTCTCAAAGCCAAACACAGATGCATTAGCCCTTGCAAAGTCCTCCTTCCTCCTGGAGACCAAGGGTCACCAAGAGAAGCCCCAGGAAGGAGGAAGCCCTTGTTTTAGGGAGGACTCTATTCCCCAGAGTAAACCTGCATGTTTTAGTCCTACAGGGCCCTACCATCATCACATAGGATTTATTTACATTAACTGTCAAATCCAGGTTGTCCACAAAGTTGCCAAAGGCGTTCATCAGGACCTGCAAACCCCTTGCAGTTTTTGCTATGACTGTGTTGTCAGAGTAAAGGAGCACTGACAAACTCCAGGCCCCCCACATGTGGACAATCTACCCCTGTGTCAATTGAGGCTGAAAAAAACCGGTGTGTGTGTATATGTATATATGTATGTATATATATATAAAAATATATATATTGATTGAAAAGAAATGGTGCCAAAATGCAGCCCTGGTGAGCCCCCCTTTTAATGGCAAAGCTGTGTAAGCCTTTCATGTTGCTCGAGTAGCGCGCTGAGGCTGCTGTATTCATATGGAGGTCTCTTAAAAAAAAGAATGTCCCTGTCCACCTTCATTGACCCCCATTAGCTCTGGATAAATCAGATTGTTATACTTATTTTTTTTTAGAGTTTCATCTTTTTCTGAGTTTATTTAGGTCTATCCAACAGATTGCTTTAGGATAGACCTGCAGAGCCTGCTTTGGGTTAGCCCTGGCTTATGACTCACCGGGTGCCTTTCTGGTCTATCTCAGTTCCCTGGGTCTTACTTGATGCCTTTCATCCCCTATTCATCGTCATTGGCAGACGCGTATCCACCTGGTACTGATATGAAGGAGCTTCTTTACTTGTTTCAGTTTTCCATGGGAATGCATCACTTCCCTCCCTTCACCCAGTCAGCACACTACCACAACAAACTCCTTGCTGTCCCCTTCACCTCAATAGCGTTCTTTTTTTATTTGTATATTATCTACCGGTAAATTATAAATAGTTTCCAATGCATCGCAATGCAATGGCCATCTTGAAATGGTCAAAACATGTTTTTACTATTCCAAGATGGCCATTCTGTGTGCGGATTGTAAGGAAATGCCTCCTTGGCATGGTTACCCCCTGACTTTTTGCCTTTGCTGATGGGAAGTTATGATTTGAAAGTGTGCTGAGGCCTGCTAACCAGGCCCCAGCACCAGTGTTCTTTCCCTAACCTGTACCTTTGTCTCCACAATTGGCACAACCCTGGCACCCAGGTAAGTCCCTTGTAACTGGTGACCCTGGTACCAAGAGCCCTGATGCCAGGGAAGGTCTCCAAGGGATGCAGCATGTCTTATTTCACCCTAGGGACCCCTCACTCAGCACAGACACACTGCTTGCCAGCTTGTGTATGCTGGTGGGGAGAAAATGACTAAGTCGACATGGCACTCCCTTCAGGGTGCCATGCCAACCTCACACTGCCTGTGGCATAGGTAAGTCACCTCTCTAGCAGGCCTTACAGCCCTAGGGCAGGGTGCACTATACCACAGGTGAGGGCATAGGTGCATGAGCACTATGCTCCTACAGTGTCTAAGCAAATCCTTAGACATTGTAAGTGCAGGGTAGCCATAAGAGTATATGGTCTGGGAGTCTGTCAAACACGAACTCCACAGCACCATAATGGCTACACTGAAAACTGGGACGTTTGGTATTAAACTTCTCAGCACAATAAATGCACACTCATGCCAGTGTGCACTTTATTGTAAAAATACACCCAGAGGGCATCTTAGAGATGCCCCCTGAAAACATACCGACTTCCAGTGTGGGCTGACTAGTTTTTGCCAGCCTGCCACACACCAGACATGTTGCTGGCCACATGGGGAGAGAGCCTTTGTCACTCTGTGGCCAGGAACAAAGCCTGTACTGGGTGGAGGTGCTTCTCACCTCCCCCTGCAGGAACTGTAACACCTGGCGGTGAGCCTCTAAGCCTCACTGTAGGAAAGTACCATCTTGCCTGGCATGTTACCCCCATATTTCACTGTACATAGGTTGTTTTAGTGTATGTGTCACTGGGACCCTGCCAGCCAGGGCCCCAGTGCTCATAAGTGTGCCCTGTATGTGTTCCCTGTGTGATGACTAACTGTCTCACTGAGGCTCTGCTAACCAGAACCTCAGTGGTTAGGCTCTCTTTGCTTTCCAAATTGTCACTAACAGGCTAGTGACCAATTTCACCAATTCACATTGGCATACTTGAACACCCCTATAATTCCCTAGTATATGGTACTGAGGTACCCAGGGTATTGGGGTTCCAGGAGATCCCTATGGGCTGCAGCATTTCTTTTGCCACCCATAGGGAGATCTGACAATTCTTACACAGGCCTGCCAGTGCAGCCTGAGTGAAATAACGTCCACGTTATTTCACAGCCATTTACCACTGCACTTAAGTAACTTATAAGTCACCTATATGTCTAACCTTCACCTGGTGAAGGTTGGGTGCAAAGTTACTTAGTGTGTGGGCACCCTGGCACTAGCTAAGGTGCTCCCACATTGTTCAGGGCAAATTCCCCAGACTTTGTGAGTGCGGGGACACCATTTCACGCGTGCACTATACATAGGTCACTACCTATGTATAGCATCACAATGGTAACTCCGAACATGGCCATGTAACATGTCTAAGATCATGGAATTGTCACCCCAATGCCAGAGGGGAGACAATTCCATGATCCCCCGGGTCTCTAGCACAGAACCCGGGTACTGCCAAACTGCCTTTCCTGGGGTTTCACTGCAGCTGCTGCTGCTGCCAACCCCTCAGAAAGGTTTCTGCCCTCCTGGGGTCCAGCCAGGCCTGGCCCAGGAAGGCAGAACAAAGGACTTCCTCAGAGAGAGGGTGTTACACCCTCTCCCTTTGGAAATAGGTGTCAGGGCTGGGGAGGTGTAGCCTCCCCCAGCCTCTGGAAATGCTTTGATGGGCACAGATGGTGCCCATCTCTGCATAAGCCAGTCTACACCGGTTCAGGGATCCCCCAGCCCTGCTGTGGCGCGAAACTGGACAAAGGAAAGGGGAGTGACCACTCCCCTGACATGCACCTCCCGGGGGAGGTGCCCAGAGCTCCTCCAGTGTGCCCCAGACCTCTGCCATCTTGGATTCAGAGGTGTGCTGGCACACTGGACTGCTCTGAGTGGCCAGGGCCAGCAGGTGACGTCAGAGACTCCTTCTGATAGGCTCTTACCTTTCTTACTAGCCTATCCTCCTTCCTAGGTAGCCAAACCTCTTTTCTGGCTATTTAGGGTCTCTGCTTTGGGGAATTCTTCAGATACCGAATGCAAGAGCTCACCAGAGTTCCTCTGCATTTCCCTCTTCACCTTCTGCCAAAGGATCGACCGCTGACTGCTCAGGACACCTGCAAAACCGCAACAAAGTAGCAAAGACGACTACTGCAACCTTGTATCGCTTCATCCTGCCGGCTTTCTCGCCTGTTTCCTGGTGGTGCATGCTCTGGGGGTAGCCTGCCTCCTTCTTGCA
Source organism: Pleurodeles waltl (assembly GCF_031143425.1). Lineage (NCBI taxonomy): Eukaryota > Metazoa > Chordata > Amphibia > Caudata > Salamandridae > Pleurodeles > Pleurodeles waltl. Next base: position 71,516,076 of record NC_090451.1, on the reverse strand, counting down.
CCAGGAGCTCTGAAGAAATCTCCTGCGGGTCGACGGAATCTTCCCCCTGCAACCGCAGGCAACAAAAGACTGCATCACCGGTCCTCTGGGTCCCCTCTCAGCACGACGAGTGTGGTCCCTGGAACTCAGCAACACTGTCCAAGTGACTCTTCAGTCCAAGTTTGGTGGAGGTAAGTCCTTGCCTCCCCACGCTGGACTGCATTGCTGGGTACCGCGTGATTTGCAGCTGCTCCGGCTCCTGTGCACTCTTCCAGGATTTCCTTCGTGCACAGCCAAGCCTGGGTCCCCGACATTCTAACCTGCAGTGCACAACCTTCTGAGTTGTCCTCCGGCGTCGTGGGACTCCCTTTTCTGACTTCGGGTGAACTCTGGTTCACTCCTCTTCTAAGTGCCTGTTCCGGTACTTCTGCGGGTGCTGCCTGCTTCTGTGAGGGCTCCCTGACTTGCTGGGCGCCCCCTCTGTCTCCTCATCCAAGTGGCGACATCCTGGTCCCTCCTGGGCCACAGCAGCATCCAAAAACCCTAACTGCGACCCTTGCAGCTAGCAAGGCTTGTTTGCGGTCTTTCTGCGTGGGAGCACCTCTGCAAGCTTCTTCACGACGTGAGACATCCATCCTCCAAAGGGGAAGTTCCTAGTCCTCTTCGTTCTTGCAATACACCAAGCTTCTTCCATCCGGTGGCAGCTCCTTTGCATCCTCAGCTGGCATTTCCTGGGCATCTGCCCACTCTCGACACTGTCGCGACTCTTGGACTTGGTCCCCTTGTTTCACAGGTACTCAGGTCCGGAAATCCACTGTTGTTGCTTTGCTGGTGTTGGTTTTCCTTGCAGAATCCCCCTATCACGACTTCTGTGCTCTCTGGGGGTTGTAGGTGCACTTTACACCTACCTTACAGGGTCTTAGGGTGGGCTATTTTTCTAACCTTCACTGTTTTCTTACAGTCCCAGCGACCCTCTACAAGCTCACATAGGTTTGGGGTCCATTCGTGGTTCGCATTCCACTTTTGGAGTATATGGTTTGTGTTGCCCCTATACCTATGTGCTCCTATACACTGCTTGCATTACTTCCTTTTGCTATTACAGCATATTTTTGGTATTGTGTACATATATCTTGTGTATATTTGGCATCCTCATACTGAGGGTACTCCCTGAGATACTTTTGGCATATTGTCATTAAAATAAAGTACCTTTATTTTTAGTATATCTGTGTATTGTGTTTTCTTATGATATTGTGCATATGACATCAGTGGTATAGTAGGAGCTTTGCATGTCTCCTAGTTCAGCCTAAGCTGATCTGCTATAGCTACCTTCTATCAGCCTAAGCTGCCAGAAACACCTCTTCTACACTAATAAGGGATAACTGGACCTGGTACAGAGTGTAAGTACCCCTTGGTACTCACTACAAGCCAGGCCAGCCTCCTACACTCACCCCCTTTTGTTACAGCGCCACAGGGCATCCCAGCTAGTGGAGATGCCGCCCCTCCGGCCACTGCCCCCACTTTTGGCGGCAAGGCTGGAGGAGGTAATGAGAAAAACAAGGAGTTGTCACTCCACCAGTCAGGACAGCCCCTAAGGTGTCCTGAGCTGAGGTGACTCTTACTTTTTGAAATCCTCCATCTTGCAGATGGAGGATTCCCCCAATAGGATTAGGGATGTTCCCCCCCCTCCCCACAGGGAGGAGGCACAAAATGGTGTAGCCACCCTCAGGGCCAGTAGCCATTGGCTACTGTCCTCCCAGACCTAAACACACCCCTAAATTGAGTATTTAGGGGCTCCCAGAACCGAGGAAGATAGATTCCTGCAACCTAAGAAGAAGAAGGACTACTGACCTGAAGCCTTGCAGAGTAGACAGAGACAACAACTGCTTTGGCCCCAGCCCTACCGGCCTGTCTCCCCACTTCGAGAAAAACTGCAACAGCGACGCATCCCACAGGGTCCAGCGACCTCTGAAGCCTCAGAGGACCACCCTGCATCTAAAAGGACCAAGAAGCTCCCGAGAACAGCGGCCCTGTTCAGCAAACCTGCAACTTTGCAACAAAGAAGCAACTTTTAAAGACCACACGTTTCCCGCCGGAAGCGTGAGACTTTCCACCCTGCACCCGACGCCCCCGGCTCGACCTGCGGAAAACCAACACTACAGGGAGGACTCCCTGGCGACTGCGAGCCCGTGAGTAGCCAGAGTTGACCCCCCTGGGGCCCAACAAAACCCCCCTGGTCTGCCCTCCGAAGTCGCAGGTACTTACCTGCTGGCAGACTGGATAAATATAATGGAGCCAGCAATTGCTCACATAGCCTATCCAATCAGGCACCAGCACCCTCTAGAACCTTCTCCAGAGAAGCTCCCTTCCTCAGATTTTCTACCGCACGTCGTGTGAAGGGAGTCTCCCTGAGCTCTGCTCAGTTTTTCTTCTACTTCAGAATGTTTTCTCTCAAAAGAGTTGAAAATATGTCAGATTCTTCTAGGAAAGGCCTTTTCCGCCCTTGCAAGACCTGTGGAAAGAAAAGGCTCCATGTGGATGACTCACATAAAGACTGTTTGTATTGTCTCTACCCACAACACCAGGTTAAGGACTGCAAAATATGTCGCACCTTCTCCACAAAGACTCTCAGAGACCGTGAGGGCAGGCTCCTGACATGGTTACAGGCCAAATCCTGTACTTCAGGTGAGGCGAGTGGGTCAGAGAGGCCACACAAAAGGTCCAGATCTGAGGACCTGGGCCACACAGAAAAATCCAGGAAGAGGCAGAAATCACATCATGGGAAGGGCTTACAGACTTCAGTCTCCTCTGAGTCTTCCTTTCCTCTTCAAAAGAAGGAGTCCTACCGTCTATCTCCTTCCTCAGAGCCTTCCACTTCTGGAAATATGACTCTAAAAATCAGATCGACGACGACGGCGACAGTACCAACAACTACTGTCTCCACTACATCGTCGACGAGACCGTCGTCAGCGTCGACTACCTTAACATCGACGGTAAGGGATCCTATTCCCTCTCTCATAACTCCGTCGACGAGTATAGTAAAAACATCGTCGGTTGCAACACCGTCGACGACTGCCCCGTCGACTATAACGTCAGTGATGCCATTGTCATCGGCGGTTTCGCCATCGACGGAGACACCGTCAAAGAAGTCATCCTCGACGACACTAGCGTCGACGACACTACCGTCGACGAAACCATCGTCGGCGAAACCACCGTCGAGGGAAAAATCTGTACCATCCACGGCTGCATCAACTTTCACGCCATCGACAGCACTGGTGCCTAGTAGACAGATTGAGGCCACTCCTGCCTCTTCCAGGTCTCCAGATCTCCGAGCCATGGTCGGGATCAAATCTCTACCTGCACCAGACATTTATCCAATTGACACATCTCCAAACAAGGTGTCGGCTTTAGTACCCAGTCATCTTCTTGACTGGGAGGAATCTGACGAAGGTCCATTCGGAGATGCACATAGCCCCTCGCAGCTCCATGTCAAGTACCAAGATGAGGATGAAGAGGATGAGTATGAACAATACCAACCATACTACTCTCATCAGGAACAATATTACGAAACACGAGAACCTCAACACAGGGATACTGTACAAATGCCTTCCTACTTAATCCAGGATTTACAATCCATGCTTCAGGATTATAGGAGAAGGTTCCCACTGGCAGCGGAAGATCAACCACCAGCGCCAGTCTCTCCGGTGACACCAGTTAATGTTCCTCCTCCGCCAGCTACTCCAAGATTAACATCCCACTCGGTGTTAGCTGCACCCCCCAGAGATGAAGGTTCCACTTCAGGGGAAGAGGAACAAGAAGAAGGAGGAATTTCCACTCCACAACATCCTACCGAGGAATGGGATGATTACTTGGCCCCCACTCCTTCTCCACCACCTCCTCGCCCCTCTGATTCTCCGCCCGAGGACATAGGTGGTTTCCATAATCTTATGGACAGAGCCGCAGTGCGTTTTCACCTTCCAACATCCGTCTCCCAGTCGGAATGTTTCCTACATGATTTCAAGGAGCAATCACGGAAGTCGGTACGGTCCATTCCGATTATTGATTTCATATGGAGCGAGGGCACAAAGATTATGCGAAACCCGGCTACGGTTCCTCCAGTTCCACAAAAACTGGATAAAAAATACAAGGCAACCCAAGATTCTCCGGCATGCCTTACTGGCCATCCAAAGCCTGACTCGGTGATCTCACAGGCTGCTCAAAGGCGCTCCAAAAACCCATTGACGCCTATCTCTACTCCTCCAGACAAGGAAGGTCGAAGACTGGACAATATAGGCAAGAGATTCTCCTCCATGTCTGCAATCACTGTCAGGGCAGCAAATTCTTTAGCCATTCTAGGCCGATATGACCGCCAAATGTGGTCCGACATGCAACCTTTCCTGGACCTCATTCCTGAAAATAAACAAGCAGAGGCACGAAAGATCCTACAGGAAGGTGAGCGTACGTCAGAAGAAATTATCGACTGCGCTCTTGACATAGCCTCTACTGGTTTCCGCCAACTAGCGGGTGCTGCAGTCTTACGACGGCAAGGTTGGCTCAAGGCCACATCTTTTAGACCAGAAGTGCAGTCCCGAATCCTAGACATGCCTTACGATGGCGAATCTCTATTTGGCAAACATGTGGATGACGCACTTCAAGCCATCAAGACGGACACGGACACCGCCAAGTCCCTGGGTACCCTGCAGTACCGGAAACAGCCCTTTCGAGGGGCTAGAGGGAGAGGTTTCACCTCATTTCGAGGTTCCTTCCACAGACAATACCAGCAATCCCAGTACAAGCCTTCATACCACCAGCAGTACAGGCAATCATCGACTGCCTCCTATACCAGACAAGTAGGTAAACGAAGGCAGGGTTCGCAATCCAGAGATCAACCTAGAAAACAATGATCTTCTACAGGCACCGGCTATGCTCCCCCAATGCCCACGACATCAGCCAATAGGAGCAAATATTTCCAACTTCATCCAAGAGTGGAAGAAAATAACATCAGACAGATGGGTGCTGGATATAGTGACAAGAGGTCATACCCTGGAATTCACACAAAAGCCACCGCCTCACCCACCAACATCAGGCAGGTCTCTCCATCTTCGTCTGCTTCAGGCGGAAGTATTCAGCCTTCTTGCCAAAGGGGCTATAGAGGCAGTTCCTCTGCAACAACGGGGTCTCGGGTTCTACTCCCAGTTTTTCCTCATAAGGAAGAAGTCAGGAGAGTGGCGTCCTATACTAGACCTCAGGAAACTCAACAAGTTCCTTCGGAAACAATCCTTCCGGATGATCACACTGTCAGATATCCTGCACCTCCTGAATCCTGGAGACTTTATGACAACTCTAGATCTCCAGGACGCCTACTTCCACATTCCAATACACCAAAAGCATCGCAAATATCTCCGTTTTACAGTAGCCGTGCCCATTATCAGTTCAGAGTCCTAACATTTGACCTCAGATCAGCTCCGAGAATCTTCACGAAATGCCTTGCCCCGGTTTCAGCCTCCCTCAGAAGCAAGGGTTTCCAGGTGTTCCCATACCTGGACGACTGGCTCATAAAAGCTCCGTCATCTCTGCTAGCTTCCAAAGCGACAAACGCCTGCCTAAAACTATTCAACGGTTTGGGTCTAACAGTGAACCTACAGAAGTCAGTAGTGCTTCCCGCATGCAGGAGAGTTTTCCTGGGAGCAGAATTAGACACTATCCAAAACAAGGCATATCTCACCCTAGCAAGGCAGCAGAAGCTGACCCAATTGGCTGTCACAATCTCCGCAAAAAAGTTTGTTTCAGTACGACTATTCAAATCGCTCCTGGGCATGATTTCCTCAGCCATCGTCCTAGTACGGCTAGCAAGACTCAAAATGAGGCCGCTGCAAGAAGAACTGCAACTTCAATGGACCCAGTCGCAAGGATCCTTCGACGACTTAATAACTATCACACCAAAGATTCGGCAGGCGTTAGAATGGTGGTCTCACATCAACCACCTCTCCCACGTCTTACTTTTCTGGCACCAATAACAGACTTTGTCATCACCACGGACGCCTCCTTGGAAGGATGGGGAGGCCACTTACAGGACATGCGCATTCAAGGCAGATGGTCCAAGCTCCAAAAACAGATGCACATAAACCTGTTAGAGCTGAAGGCGATTCATCTCACTCTCAAAGCTTTTCTGCCACGCATCGCAGGATCATCAGTGTTAGTAAGAACAGACAACACAACAAGCATGTTCTACATCAACAAGCAGGGAGGAACAAGATCCCTCTCCCTCTCAAGAGAAGCTCAGTCTCTCTGGAACTGGCTCACACTGAACAACGTCCGCCTCAGGGCGGAGCACCTGGCTGGGGTCAACAATGCTCTAGCGGACTCTCCCAGCAGGACGGACGACAACTGTCACGAGTGGGAACTCAATCAGACCATACTCGAAGACATCTTCCAACGATGGGGTCGGCCGATCCTAGACTTGTTCGCCACCAATCTGAACGCCAAATGCCAGTTTTACGCCAGTCGATACCCACTCCTGGGGTCATGGGGAAATGCTCTTTTGATAAGATGGTCCGGGATCTTTGCATACGCTTTTCCCCCCATTCCACTGATTCCCAAGCTCCTCAGGAAAATGAAGACCGAATGCTGCACGATCATTCTCATTGCCCCCAAGTGGCCCAGGCAGTACTGGTACACGGAGCTCCTACTCCGGTCAGTAACCAACCCAGTCCGCCTGCCTTGCAACCACAATCTTCTAACGAAGAATCAGGGTCTCATCTTACATCCCGACCCAACTTCACTACACTTGCATGCTTGGCTCCTGAGTACAGAGAGTTCCAAGATATGAACATTGATCAAGAATGTAGACTTATATTATCTAAGGCACGAGCAGAGAGCACGAACAAGACATACAAACTCAAATGGAAGAGATTCTGTGTTTGGTGCTCTTAGAATAATTTTCACCCATTTCAGATTAACCCTGAGCAAATTCTTTCTTACCTGCTCTCTCTCTCTAAAGCTGGTCTTTCCCATGTATCAGTCAAGATTCACCTAGCAACTATAGCCTCTTACAGACGATCGGCTGACATGCCATCTATCGGCTCATCCAGAGTCATCAAACAGTTTATGAAAGGGCTGTTCTGCACCTTTCCTCCGGTACACTTACCTCCGCCAGAGTGGCATCTTAATATTGTCCTCTCCCAACTCATGAAAGCTCCTTTTGAACCCATTCATAGGGCGGAGCTCAAGTACATCACCTGGAAAGTGTCAACCTTGCTCGCTCTCACCTCTACCAGGAGAGTCAGTGATATACAGGCGTTCACTACTAAAGAACCCTTTTTGGTTTTCTCTGAAGACTTCGTTATGCTCCGAACCAATCCCAAATATATTCCCAAGGTTCCATCTTCGTTCCACCTCAATGAACCAGTTATTCTACGAACCTTTTTTCCAACTACGATAGCAGAGAAAACTCTCCACTCTTTGGACATCAAACGATGCCTAAAATTTTATCTGCAAAGTACCAAACACATCAGGAAATCAGACCAACTCCTAGTATCTTATTCTCTGGGACGACAGGGAACAGGAGTAACCAAGGCCACTATAGCCCGATGGATTTCTTTGACAATCCAATTTTGTCACACCAAGTCAGGAAAACCCTTGACTAGGTGCCCGAGAGCCCACTCCACAAGAGCAGTCTCCACATCGGCTGCTTTGTTTCAAGGTATTGCCCTTGATAAAATTTGCCAGGCTGCGACATGGAAAACTACACACTCCTTTACGCAGCACTATTGTTTGGAGTCATCACAAAGAACAGATTCCCTAGTAGGACAAGCTGTTCTACGCCATCTCTTTCATTAAGGTGAGACCTTTCCTTAGTTATAGACATATGGTTTGAAATGCAAATAACCATGTTTTCTATTATGCTTCCATGTGAATATGTAGGGTATATATATATATATTTAATATATTTATATCGGTATTTACAGCATGAATTTCAGTATTTATGTACACCTTCGTAACTCACGATCAGAAATGTATGAGTTTACTATGATTATTATTGTTATTATTTATATTGGAGATAGAGGGTCTTCATGCTCGCACCCTCCATCCACGCTGGATACAATGTTTATCAACCATACTGCTGTCTATTCAGATTCAAGCATGTGAATTTATGAAAGATCCAATACTGGATAAGAAAACAAGTTACTTACCTGTAACTACAGTTATCCAGTATTGGTATCTTTCATAAATTCACATGCGACCCACCCTCCTCCCCTTTGATGCTCGCATTTCCTCTCAGGTTCTAATTTTTCACTCTCGTGCTGGAAAATCTGAGGAAGGGAGCTTCTCTGGAGAAGGTTCTAGAGGGTGCTGGTGCCTGATTGGACAGCAGGCAGGTTTAGGTCCTTTCACAAAAGGACATGGATAGGCTATGTGAGCAATTGCTGGCTCCATTATAGCCTATGGCAAAACAAAATATATATGTATTATTTATTGCTATTTTATGTACCGTGGGACTCCCACTTCGACAACGGGGATGATTCAAGCATGTGAATTTATGAAAGATACCAATACTGGATAACTGTAGTTACAGGTAAGTAACTTGTTTTCTTACTTACCTCCCCCAGGAACAGTTGATTTTTGCACTGTGTCCGCTTTTAAAATAGTTTATTGCCATTTTTTGCCAAAACTGTACATGCTATTGTGATAATTCAAAGTTCCTAAGATACCTGAGTGAAATACCTTTCATTTAAAGTATTGTTTGTAAATCTTGAACCTGTGGTCCTTAAAATAAACTAAGAAAAGATTTGTTTTTTAATATAAAAACCTATTGGCCTGGAATTGTCTTTGAGTGTGTGTTCCTCACTTATTGCCTGTGTGTGTACAACAAATGCTTAACACTAACCTCTGATAAGTGTACTGCTCGACCACACTACCACAAAATAGAGCATTAGAATTCTCTCTTTTTGCCACTACCTTACCTCTAAGGGGAACCCTTGGACTCTATGCATGCTATTTCTTACTTTGAAATAGTACATACAGAGCCAACTTCCTACACGGATGTGTTGTGATGCACCACAACCATTTTCCATATTACTGTTCCAATATGGCCAACCATTTTAATATTGTTAAATACTCAAGCATTTAGCAAAGCTAGGTTTTGCCCGATATAGGGTGCTGACCAATTGTCTCCCCCCCCCCCCACACACACAGAAAGCCAGTATTTGATGCTGTTCTAGGAAGGTGGGGGGTAACTGAGGGGGGGCATTGGCAAAACTAAAAGTTGGCGCCTGTTACCAAGGGTGAGACCTATTGGCTTTAGCAGTACTTGTTAAATATAAGGCATCATTGTAGAATAGTCAAGATTGAAATTCTGTTAAGGAAGATTGTAGCACTAATATAAGCAGTTCGCTAGGGTTGCTGTGAGGGCTAATCTTGCAGACATATCAGTTATCTATTCAGACCATAAAATCCCAAATTGTATATAAGGCAGCATTTAAGAACTTTTCTGCATTTATTTACCTGATAAATGTACATGTTTGAGGGTCGACGGTCTTCAGTGCTGCAGGTACCCAATATTTTATCTCAATACATCCAAATAAAAACATCTAGAACAGTTTAGGACTCATTGGGAAACCTGAAAGCACTGAAAATCACCAAACAGAATACCTATTTTCTGTTGTAATCCATAGTTTGGAATAACCACAGATGGAGAAATTTCTCATGGCATTTTTTTGAAATTGTCACACTTCTGCAGTAACCATAGCTGCATGCTTTGCTCTGTTTGGTGTGCCTTTTGTGGAACCTTTGGTTTTGCTCTTCTCTCTGATTTGTTTCAGTGTCCAGACCTCCTTTCATGGTTGATGCCACAGTGAAAGTGAATGCACTCCTGCAGGTAGGCCCTTAGCCCATCTAGTGATTACCTCAATGCTTGGCTGGTCACACAGATGGGAAACAGCCTTAAACACGCATGGTAAAGAAAGTGCATATGTATATTGTGTGTAAATATATATATATATATATATAATAATCACACAAAGCTGTCCCTTGCAGTGCGCTTTCTCCAGGCTGGTGCTAGTGTCAGAGACGAACCTTCCCTCATTTTATTTTCCACAAAATCTGATAATATGCTGCACTCCAGGAAAGTGTCTATATAAATGTATTTCAGTGTTATTTCATCCCCTTAACCACCACTGATGTTTCGACTTCTCAGTCTTGCTCCCAGTTAGTGAGTGTGTTCCTTATGTCTACAATTTATACTGTCCCACTTGTGCCAATAATGAGGCATTCTGGGATCCATAGTGCTTTTTTAAAAACAATTATCAGAGATTTCATTTGCAATCCATATACATATTGGGTATATACATATTTTCACTGTCATTGATTATCAATCATATCACGTGTATTACTTCCATAGTGAGACCGTTTATCATATGTCATCCCACATTGTACCTCTATTTAACATTTGTATTTATATTCCTGTACCTTTCTTCAACTGACATTTTCATTAATATGGGTCTCACTGACCCTTAACACATCCATGTACAGGATCCACAACATTTATAACTGGGATACAGCCCTTCCTAAAATGTCCTTATTTTAGGGCTAAGTGCCCTATTCAATGACAGTGTTGAGTAGTTTTTATCTTGCAGTATGCCATCCTACTATGCATGTTATTTTCCTCCTTTTTGTGAGAAAAGACCTCTATATCATTTTTCATCATTGCACATATTTCAACATAATTACTATTCGCATGTCACATTCATCTCTTTTTTTCATAGTCACATTCATCTCTTTTTTTCATACTGTCACTGGGTTCTTAGATTATATCATTTCATACTTCTTCTCTATCACCTTGTAGTTAAGAGATTCGTCCCCGTTCAGTTCTTAGGTATCTTAGTCATTATTAGCTTTATAATTGATCGGGACTCCAGATGTCCTGGTTTCAGCTCTATACCTCCCCTTCTCTTATTTTTACCAGTACTTGCTATTACATAGTATCTCATGTTTAACCAATACATGTTTTGTCATGGCATAGTTTGTATCCCTGTTTTGTACCGCTCTTATGTTCCAAAATTCGCTTCATGTGATGATTTGATTGATAATCAATGACAGTGAAGAGATGTATATACCCAATATGTACGCAGATTGCAAAATAACTCTTTGGATTGTTTTTAAAAAAGCACTACGGATACCAGAATGCCTCATTATGGGCACCAGTGGGACAATATAAATAGTATACATAGAGAACGCACTCACTAACCGTGAGCAAGACTTAGAAGTTGAAAGGTGTCTGTGGTATTGAGGTGATGAAATAACACTGAAGTAAATTTGTATAGGCACTTTCCTCGAGTGGAGCGTATCGTCAGTTTTTGTGGAAAAATAAAACAAGGGAAGGTCTGTCCCTGACACTAGCACCAGCCAGGAGAAAGCGCAGCGCACTGCAAGGGACTGTTTTGTGTAATATTTTTATATATATATATATATATATATATATATATATACACATACGCACACCCGCACTTTCTTTACCATGCGTGTTTCCCAACTGTGAGTGCAGTGTATCGTCTGTTTTTGTGGAAAAATATATATAGCTAAATGTAGGTTTTGGGGTGGATAGTAGTGAAGTTAATTTGAGGTGTTGATGGTAAAATGATGTATAGGTAATTTTATGGGTAGGTAATGTATAGAGTGGTAAGGGTGATTTTAGTGTTTAGGGGTGGGTAGTGGTAAGGGGAATGGTGTGGGCGGGTAGTGGAAAGGTTGGAATGGTTGCATTTATGGATGGGTAGTGGTAAAGGAGGATAAGGTAAGTTTTGGGCTGTGGTAAAGGCTTTTTTGGGGTTTAAGGGTGAGTAGTGGAAAACGCTGATTGTTAGTAATTTAGAAAAGGGGGAGGGCTTGGGTTTTACTTACCTTAATGTACGTATCATGCTTGGTAAAGGCATGTGTTTTACCATCAAGCATCCCTCACACAGCAGGAATATACTGTAGTCTGGGTTCACTTGTGTTGCTAAATGTCAAGGTTGTACTGCTTTCTGGAAACTATACGATCCCATCGTTGATTAGTGCAAGATTGTTTTCAACACATCTTCAACTACAAAGAGTAGCAGGAACAAGCACTTTACCACCTTTATCCGTTTCTGTGGTGGTAGTGTATGTGTTGTGCAGGTGACCCAAGTCTGTAAGTGACGGATCCAAAAACACAGAAAAGTAACACCCAATACACTTATAAAATAACAGGCCACACTGCTGTAATGGCAGTTTAATTCTTTTACTTGTATGACGTTGTGGGGCGAACCAGGACATACTTAGGAGAGGTGTCTATTTTAACTTGTTTCACATTTAAAACACCATATTCCTCCTCAAAAATGGGATATAGACAATCCAAAGCCTCTCTCTGGTGCCTTCTTTGACATAATAAAGTACAAAGAGTGGTAGGCTGCAGTCCAGAACTTGACGGAAAACGTTGCATCCATCGGCTATGAGATGGAGTCACATTTGACTGTAGATGATAGTGAGATTTAGACTAACAACTTCATAATGGCTGAGAACACGCAGTCTTGGTACTTGTAAAAGGGCAGATGCCTCCCTGGAAGAAATCTGATATGGTTGGATCACTGGTGTAAAATACATGGGTCACAGCTTTATGGGCTTATGGGTCTAGCCAGAAATCTCCGCTTACTGGAGATTCGAGTATGTGGCATAGTTTTGTTAAGGAAGAGACACACCTTGTGATTTGTTTACTTCACTGTCATTTGTCTGAAATCATCTATTATGTCCGTTCAAATGGAAAACAGAATTTACTACGATGATGATTGTAGGAAGCTGGCTTTTTATATATCAAAATGAGACATGACATATGCAGAGTCCAAGGGTTCCCCTAACAGTAGACAGAGGTTGACAGGGGTTTGCTCTGGAAATGTGCTCTTCTAAGGGGTAGTGTGGAGAAGCAGCCTCAAGCTTATCAGAGAGGAGTGTTAGAGATCTGCAAATATACACACACAGTCCATAAATAAGACGCAGAACTCATGAAGGAGATCCACACCAATTTACAAAAAAAACCAAGTATTTTTATATATGTTTAGCACCAGAATCAATTCGATCAGGTAAGTAAGTTTTGCAAGACAAATACTTTCAGATTTCAAAGGTCAATACAGTGCATTTTTCAGAAGCAGTAATTTTATTCTATGGCGAGAAAAACAAGTACTGCATTCAGGTATAGTACGGTGACTTACGGGACCAAACCAACAGGTCACAACGGGCGCGGGGTACGGAGGTGTAGTATGGTGTCGGTGCCCAATGTAAGTCAATGGGGATTGGTGCGGGTGAAAGGAGGCTGCAGGTTAGGACTGGGGATCCAGTCAGGGTGAGCCACCAAGTGGACTCAGTCCTTGCAATGATCAGTGACTTAGGGACACCAATGGTCCTCATCTTCTTGGTCTGTGTGCAGAGGGTTCTTAGACCGTTGGGTTTTTGTCACCGATCGTGATGGTGGGGTCCGTAGAAACAGGCAGCAAGCGTGGGCTAGGGACCAGTCTGGCTCCACCAACAAGTGGGCTCAAGTCTCACAAGCCTGTGGGAGGCAGGGACACCAGTGGTCGTCTTCTCTGTTCAGGGCGTCCAGGTGCACAGGTACAGTGGACCGTCAGATTGCCGTCACTTGAGGTATTCGCAGTTGAAGGGGGCCTGCATAAAGAGGCTGCAGGCATCGGTGTGAAGGTCGCAGTGGGGAATTGTACGATTGACTTTGTCTCTGGAGAGGCTGGGGCCCATGCTGGCACCATTGGCTTACTTCAACTCTGGCTAAGGAGCACGGGTGCAGTGGTCCTGTCCGGCGTCGGGTTTTGGCGGTCCAGAGCCCTCTTCAGGGTTTCTTGGGTGTTTGCAAAGATATAGAGAAGCTGCTCCACAGGAATGCCTGGTGCTGGGGTAAATGTGGGCAGTCTTTCCTGGCTCTTGGCAGTTTCGGCAGCTGGGTGGCGAGGTGTCCTTCTCACAATTGTCGAAGTCCACAGGCAGGCTTGCAGAGTTGGCGCAGAGTCATTCACTGATCCTCAGTTCTTGCCTTTTGCATTTCTGGAGTTTCCTCATTCAGGTCAGCATGGATCTGATTTCCTGGTACCAGGGGCTCCCCTAAATACTAATTTAGGGGTGTTTTGGGGAGTGTAGAATAGTAGCCAATAGGCTACTTACCCCTAGGGTTACTACACCTCCTGTATGACCACATACTTGGAAAGTGGGCATTACCCTGTCCCAGAGTTCCTAAATCTGCCAGCACCAAGATGTCAGATTTCTAGATGTTCTATCCACATCAGGCAGTGCACCTTAGGGGTGGGACTCACCTGAGGGGTGGACACATCTCTTTGAATACTACATTTCCCACCTGTCCAGGTGCCAAGTGAGCCGTGGTCAGCATCTCCTTTGAGTGACATCAGATCTGCTTAACAAGGGCGGTGGGCTTCTTTGAAGCTCCCTGCCTTAGAATGCAGATTTGAAGGTCATCCTTTTGGGTGGGTTGTGAAAACACCTCTCCCAGAGCAGGCTTTGTTTCTGACTGCCCAAGGGCAAAGGCCCTCACCCTAGGGAGTCAGAATCATGTCTGGTGGTGGCAGGCTGGCTAAAAGCAGTCAGTATGCACACTGGTAGTTGGTAGGTTTTCAGGGGGCACCTCTAAGGTGCCCTCTTAGTGCATGTATTAATCCATCACTGGCATCAGTGACTGTCAATAATATGAGATGTTTGAAACCAGACATCCCTGTTTTCAGTGACGCCATCATGTAGCTGGGGAACACATACTGACCAGTGTCCAGCACATGTACTTAAAATGGCTTCCGTGTTCACTCACTATGTCTAAGAATCGACAAAGGCATAGCAGGGGCATATCTGCTCTTGCAGGTATGTCTTCCCATGTAATATAATGCACTCTGCCTTCGGGCTGCTGCAGGGGTGACTTACATATATTGCATGCAGTGTTAAGGGACATGCCACACAGGCTGTGTGCCATTTTGTGTTTTCACTTTTAGCTGCACCAAGACACACAGACTACAATGCCAGTCTGCATATGCTACATGAGGGGGTTCCTAAGGGTGGCACAATGCAGCCCTTGTGGACCCTCTTTGGTACCCATGCCCTAGGTACCAGGGGTACCATTTACTAGGGACTTACAGGGGCCAAAGGTATTACAAATTGGGAAACAATTGTAAAATTTTAGGGAAAGAGATCTGGCACTTGGGGTCTGGTTAGCAGGAACCAAGTGCACTTTCAGTCAAAATTGCATCATATACCAGGCAAAAAGTGGAGGTGATCAAGTCAAAAAGGGACACTTTTCTACAATTATGGTGTTCCATAAGGACGTTATCTTCTACACCATGATTGGACCAGCAGAAATGTTGCCTCTTCTGGTCTTTTTCTGTGGGCTAAAACTCCAGTGTCATAAATAGATGTGGTCTGTCAAGACTGATTAGGAATAATGCCACACACCATGTTCATCAAAATGGACACCGTGGAGGTTCATCCATGAGGTATTTTGTGGTATTCCTTTAAGAATAGACCTACCACTCCTGAGAAATGCCAACATATTCCATCTGTGCATGGTTGTTGCACACCTATGCCTGAAGAACTTTGTGCAGGAAATAACCAATCTTGAAGAGACCTTTAGCCCTGGTTGGCATGCCATCTCAAATACAGCCTGCATAGAACCGAGTTATTTTTGTCTTCACTACACTGCTCCATGCAGGCACATAGCTAGCTGAGCATTGAAATCCCACTTGAACGCAAGCCATGTATTGTGGAAAGTGCTAAATCCTTAGGATTTACTCTTGAGAAAACCTAAATCTTCTAGCCCACATCAACACCTTTGTGAAGAGAGCTTCATACCAAATTAGACTCTAAGGGAATCGAGTTCATTCCAGTCGATGACTTCAAAACAGCAGTCCAATCACTAGTCCTCTCAAGACCCTAGTATGGCATCTTCCTCTGGACTGGCATTTCCAGTGTCCACCTGAATCTACTGGTGGCAGCCCTCAATTTCTTGCCTGACTTGCCTCTTTCTCCACTAAATCAGAGCACACCATTCCAACCAGTAGCAGTCTCTCTAAGCCCCACACGACAGGTTGTGGTTGGTACCTTTCAGAGAGGGTGGTAAGCCTCTTGTTGGGTCTCTATTATACACCAGGTGTCCAGTGATAGCTGCGGGTGGGACTGCCAGTGCTGCTTGAAGGGTCAGCCGATGCTGCTTGGAAGGTCAGGTGTGGCTGTACGAAAAACTGCCGACTGGGTGTGTATCAGGAGGAAGATGGCTGCTGTGATGTGTCACATGGATGACACAAGTTAGACAACTGACACTAGTGATGGTGCACAGAGAGGATCACACATACCACACTATTTCGGCCGAGCATACTGGACTTCCTCTGGCATGGTCCAGCAACTCTTAATGAATATTAAAAACTCATGGGTGAACCATGCCAAACGCTCACAAGAGAGAGAGAGACCTTCATTTTATCTAGTGTGTTCATGTGCGACACTATGATGGCCAGCATTATGCAGTTTGAGTTATAAGCTCCAGCATTATGTGTTGATAAGTGAGTTTGCATTAGGCTTGCATGGGAAGCTGCTGTACTTCCATCTAGATCTCTGCTGTCCCCGTCAGCACCATGTACCACCTCAATGGATGATCTTGAAGCCAGTGCATGGCTGATGTGACTACTTCTTTTACACTACTCAACTCATGGACATCTGTTACAAGCAGTTAGCATGTCTAACAAGGTTAGGTTTAACCACCAGTGTGTGGGATTGACCGCTCTCCACACAACTTAAACATTTGACCTGTAGAGCTACTGTTCAAAAGACCTGTTCACTGGAAGGTAAACCATTGTCATTCAGTTCAGAAGCTGTGCCAACATTCCAGGTGCTCAGTGCATGTACAGGGAGTGCAGAATTATTAGGCAAATGAGTATTTTGACCACATCATCCTCTTTATGCATGTTGTCTTACTCCAAGCTGTATAGGCTTGAAAGCCTACTACCAATTAAGCATATTAGGTGATGTGCATCTCTGTAATGGGAAGGGGTGTGGTCTAATGACATCAACACCCTATATCAGGTGTGCATAATTATTAGGCAACTTCCTTTCCTTTGGCAAAATGGGTCAAAAGAAGGACTTGACAGGCTCAGAAAAGTCAAAAATAGTGAGAGATCTTGCAGAGGGATGCAGCACTCTTAAAATTGCAAAGCTTCTGAAGCGTGATCATCGAACAATCAAGCGTTTCATTCAAAATAGTCAACAGGGTCGCAAGAAGCGTGTGGAAAAACCAAGGCGCAAAATAACTGCCCATGAACTGAGAAAAGTCAAGCGTGCAGCTGCCACGATGCCACTTGCCACCAGTTTGGCCATATTTCAGAGCTGCAACATCACTGGAGTGCCCAAAAGCACAAGGTGTGCAATACTCAGAGACATGGCCAAGGTAAGAAAGGCTGAAAGACGACCACCACTGAACAAGACACACAAGCTGAAACGTCAAGACTGGGCCAAGAAATATCTCAAGACTGATTTTTCTAAGGTTTTATGGACTGATGAAATGAGAGTGAGTCTTGATGGGCCAGATGGATGGGCCCGTGGCTGGATTGGTAAAGGGCAGAGAGCTCCAGTCCGACTCAGACGCCAGCAAGGTGGAGGTGGAGTACTGTTTTGGGCTGGTATCATCAAAGATGAGCTTGTGGGGCCTTTTCGGGTTGAGGATGGAGTCAAGCTCAACTCCCAGTCCTACTGCCAGTTCCTGGAAGACACCTTCTTCAAGCAGTGGTACAGGAAGAAGTCTGCATCCTTCAAGAAAAACATGATTTTCATGCAGGACAATGCTCCATCACACGCGTCCAAGTACTCCACAGCGTGGCTGGCAAGAAAGGGTATAAAAGAAGGAAATCTAATGACATGGCCTCCTTGTTCACCTGATCTGAACCCCATTGAGAACCTGTGGTCCATCATCAAATGTGAGATTTACAAGGAGGGAAAACAGTACACCTCTCTGAACAGCGTCTGGGAGGCTGTGGTTGCTGCTGCACGCAATGTTGATGGTGAACAGATCAAAACACTGACAGAATCCATGGATGGCAGGCTTTTGAGTGTCCTTGCAAAGAAAGGTGGCTATATTGGTCTCTGATTTGTTTTTGTTTTGTTTTTGAATGTCAGAAATGTATATTTGTGAATGTTGAGATGTTATATTGGTTTCACTGGTAATAATAAATAATTGAAATGGGTATATATTTTTTTTTGTTAAGTTGTCTAATAATTATGCACAGTAATAGTCACCTGCACACACAGATATCCCCCTAACATAGCTAAAACTAAAAACAAACTAAAAACTACTTCCAAAAATATTCAGCTTTGATATTAATGAGTTTTTTGGGTTCATTGAGAACATGGTTGTTGTTCAATAATAAAATTAATCCTCAAAAATACAACTTGCCTAATAATTCTGCACTCCCTGTAGAGGGGGCTACAAAATACTCCCACATGACAGTACTTTAGTAGCATAGCTGGTAATTTCATGACACGCCCCAGCCAAAAAAAAAAAAAAAAGGGCGCAAAGAAGCAAATCTGTGTTATTCGCCCTTAAAACATAAAGAGAAAATAGAATCTACTAGTAAAAACAACTTAAAACTAAATCACGTTGATTAAACTCTTAAATGGTTAATAAAGAAAACAGAAGAATTGCCATGTTAAACAAGCACTGACAAAGCCAATAGTTCTGGGTTGAATGTGCTAAAGAATGCAGTGTTGCCGAGTGAAGTACACAGGAAGGAGCAAGCAGGAGTGAACTCAGAAGACTTATAGTTGTAAAGGAGTCCCTCCTGCAGTTCAATGCAAGCATTTGAATGAGGGCAGAAGGATACACCACTGTCTGAGCAAACGTGACTCTCAGTCAACACCAATGGCTGAAGGAGGATGGTTAAAGGAATCCAGTGGCTGAAACAGGCTGACTGAAACAACACTATGTATATTGTTTGTAACAGGCAGGCTTGGCAGCTTTGCTGTCAAAAACCCTTCCACGTCGTTAAAAGGGGGCAGTCCTAAAGCTTGGTCTTTGTACATTATTAGCAATAGGTCGATATGCAAGCTGTGATGTCAAAAGCAGACCTAAAATATGTAGAAGATAGTACTCAAAATCTTATTCAAAAAGCAGCTTGGATCCTTTAAGAATCTCAAACCATGAAAAACGGTTGGTGTTTTATGGCAAGACTAGATGTTCCGATTGAAAAGGCAGAACATTTCTCAGGGCATAGTTATGTGACTTGTAAAAAATTATTAGAATTCAATCCACGCTGGTGTATTGTCACTTGAAAAAAAATTGACATACAACTTTAGGCCTGTGCTTTTTATTCTACCTCTGCTGAAGAGTATTATTCAGCTCAGTGACTCACTTGTCATTTATGGTATTGCAAAACGAAAAAGGTTTCAACAGCAAACACCAAATAGAATACGATATTAATGAGAGTGTGCAAAATTTGCATAATTTCCTTTTGGGTAGTTATGAAACATTTAAGAAAGTATGCGAAATTACGCAAGAGCAGTACTGACATTTTGCACTATATTTTAGTGTAAAAGGCACCATCATGTCTGTTTTGGACTCAAAGACTTACTGTGGGTGTAAAAAAATGAAGCAAAAACCCAAGTGGTGCTTGCATTCTGTCCGTTCACATTGTTCCTGTGATAGAATTTTTACACTAATGTTCTATATGTTTTAATTTATATTCACCTGTGCGTCTCGTGCTGCACCACGAGATGCACTGTGAGCGTTAAGGTTTTCATTGAATGTGTCAATTTTTTCTGAATTCGGGACAGCTGGAGTGACTGTTGGAGTGTGGATTGTGACGGTGGCTTGACGGAGCAAGGAGTCAGTCGTGGGCTTCTCCATTCATGAGACCTAAAGAAGTTTCCAACTTTAACTACGCTTGAGTTGTTGTTTTTATTCTACGCATCGTAAATTGGTGATGAGCATGGTGAAGCTAGGGATGCCCGCCGACATCCATATCCTGATACCTGATGTTCTGAGAAGTGCGGCGCTCTGGACCTATTCTACGCTATATGCGTGACAATACATCTGGGATCCTGCAGCAGTCATCACCGCTTGCCTGAGTCCATATGTCTTGACTGCTTGAAGGGGGCACTTCATCAGGTTTCCAGCACTCGAGCATTCTCCTATGGAGCTCGGGCACATGCTGCAGCTCTATCCAGCGCTTCAGCTTTCATGTGAGGCACTTGACATCACGCATCATTTACATTGTAGAGGTGCCATCTTTATTTGGGCTCGCACAGCGCTAGCCATGCTCGTGCCGGATTTTGTCACTGCTTACGTTGTGATACCTTCTGTTATTCCTGTGACATGCACACCACTTGTCAGCCTGTCAACATTGCTCTTCAATCAGCTTGACAGGGACAGGCACAATATAACAAGGTACTTCATCGGTGTTGTTTTGTTGTCGGTGACAGGCACATTATTTAAAGATACTGATTTTTTGCTGACCTGTTTGGTCACTGTGCAATACCATTTTACTCATTATTGTCAGTCACAGCTGGAAGGTCAAGGGTCACATATCACAGTTTTAGTGTCCTTCTCATTAAATCAATATTTAGTTTTCACATTCAGTTCTTACAGTTGCTGTAATATTTAATATATTAGTCATGGCCATAACAAATATTCCTCGATATGCACATCATTTTTAGAAAATGCAGGCAAACCACCCATGCTATGGAAACAATGGCTTTGCACAATTGAGAACTACTTGATAGTATGTAAGGCAACTAAATTTGATCCTAACACCTACCGGAAGTGGATGCTCCTTCAGATAGCTTTGGAAGGTGGGATGCATATGTAGAAGCCGTGGCACATCTTACAAGCACATTTTCAGAAGAACCATGTGTATTACTAGAACTTTAGAACTTCTTTAAATGCAAACAGAACAGCGAGGAATCTGTGGAGGAGTATATATCAGCCTTAAGAAAATTAGCCTCAACATGCAATTTTTGAAACTCGCTTGATACA
Source organism: Pleurodeles waltl (assembly GCF_031143425.1). Taxonomy (NCBI): domain Eukaryota; kingdom Metazoa; phylum Chordata; class Amphibia; order Caudata; family Salamandridae; genus Pleurodeles; species Pleurodeles waltl. Next base: position 71,495,075 of record NC_090451.1, on the reverse strand, counting down.
TATATTAGGGACCGATTTGTTTACAGATGTGCCTCAAATAAAGTTCAGGAAGGGTTACTAAGTTGTAGGGACCCAACGTTATCTGAAGTAATCAACACCACAAAAAGCATTGAGAGGTCCATGGTCTCCAGCAAGCTCATGGCTGCTGAATCTCCAATATAAGGGGTATCAACTATGGATTTACCTGATGAGATGTATGCTATTTCTGCCATTTCCACAAGGAATCAAAAAATGAAAGTTACTCAGAAGAACAGTTTAACTTTATGTTATAGATGTGGATCCAAATTTAATTTGGCTAATAGTTAGTCCAGTCCAGCACTCAATAAACAAGTGTAACAGGGTTGAAAAACTTTCAAGATGTTTGCAAAAACCCCAAACCACAACTCAGAGTTAACAGCATCGATCTAGATACTGATCAATGTTGCATAGCTTTAGCTAGAGTTTTTTTTACTTTGTTTCCCTTCTGAAAACGACACCCCGTTAAAAGACAGCCTAAAGGTGTTTGGGGAGCAGGACATCAACATGTTGGGCTACTTTGTTGATGCACTTACCTGCCTGAGCAGAAGAATCATTACCAAAATGTATGTGACTGCCAAGAGGAGAAACATAATTGGCTGGCAAGTCCAGGTCAGGTTGAGAATTATGGTAATTCCAGGATTTGACAATCCAGTTGTTGCTACAGACAACCACACATCTTTTATTGAACCAGATGACAACAGACAAAATCACTGTGACATTTCCAAGTATTTTCTCTGACAGTATTGGAAACATCAAAGGTGGCTTCGATGGAGGAAGTAATCAGCCGTGGGGCTCTTCATTCATGTGAGCTAATAAAGTCTCCAACTTCAACAACGCTTGAGTTGTTGCTTTTATTCCGCGCTACAACTAGCAACCCACAATTACACCAAGTGAAGTAATTTTGAAAACTTCTGCAACAAAAAAAATACAAAGCATGAAATGCCAGTAAGTACGCGAATCACGCCAATGTAACTTTGAATTTCGCCTGTGGGCTGATATTACGCGAAATCTGGGTGGGTGGGAGTTGTACTCTAACATGTTAAAACGAGATGCGCAATATTGTAATTTCCCGCAAAAGTTGGGGCAGAAATACGTCAAAGTCTTAGCATAAAGGAAGAGAGCGAGTAAAGGCACGCCGGCTTGCGGCTCTAACTCCGCTTTGTTCCAGCGGCCCGAGACAATACGCGGCAGCCACAAAGAAGGGACTACGTTTTCACCCCAAGCGTAGAGCTCCACCACGGACCTCATGGCGGAAGGATCTGTTTTGTTAGTTGTAGCTCTGAGACTTGCTTCTGTTACAGCTACTCTATTGTACATGGCAGGGGGCGTGATGCTTTGTCAGAAACAAAAAGCGGACAAGAAATGAAAAGGCGGTCAATCGGAAGAAGAAAGGATCGGCCATCTCGTACTATGTGTAGTTCACAAGGAAAGTAACACATTGCGGCACTAAAATGTTCTTGTTCACTTTTATAAGAAATTAGAAACGGGAAGAAGCACATTAATAAAATAACGTGTTCAATGATAAAAGGACATATTCGTATTAAGATAACACAGTTTTACAATGTTAAATAGTAAAAAGGCATACTTAAAAATGCACGTCGTTAATTAGTCAATATAAATGAAGAAGGCGATGACGCAGTTTCCAATACTTGAATACCAGCGAACAAATGGCAGTGGAAATGCAAATTGTAAGATGGCGAACAAGGCCTCGCATCGGACCAGCAGCCGAGTCCCTCGGAGGTCTGCCGTTAGAGTAGGCAGGAAGTAGGGGTGCGCGTGGGGGCGGAGCCGGGGGCGGCACGAAGCGGCGAGCGGGGCGGTGTGAGGGGAGGGCCACTGCCGTTGTGTGGAGAGCCGGCACCGGTCAGAGGACAGGCTGGCGGTGTGAATAGCGGGAGCGTCGCGAGGGCGGAGTGAGGGAGTTACAGGGGGAGGGGTTGGAGGCGGCTGTGTGGAGAGGCTTACGGGGGTCGTGTGCCAGGGGCTATTGCTCTCCCGACTCTGAAGGCTGCTGCACGGCGGAGACGGTGATCCCCGCGTACCGCCGAACACGGAGAATAAACCGGAGACCCTCCCCGGGTGGGAGCCGCGGACGCAGCCCTGGAGGCCGCCGGGATGGACAGGAAGAGGTGGGAGTGCTCAGCTCTCCCCCAGGGCTGGAAAAGGGAAGAAGTGACCAGAAAGACGGGTCTGTCCACCGGCAAGAGCGATGTCTATTACTATAGGTGAATGTGCGGGCTGCGGCGGCACTGGGGCTCAACCCACCCACTCTCTCCACAGGCTGATGCCGCCTGACCGGCAGCAAGGATGCATCTCTCCTTTGACTCATCCCAAACCGTTTTACTACTATGATCTCCCTAATCCCTTTCTACAGGCTATTTCCTCTCCCATCTCTCCTTTGCTCACCCCAGACCTCAACTTGCTATTATGATCTCCCAATTAACACTTTCTGGATTCTTCCCTCTTCTGTCCCTCCATTATTCTATGCAATCCAACTAATGGACTGGAGTCCAGTGCTCACATTAACTCATATTTACCTTTACTAATACCATACTCTTATTTCCCTATACTAATCCGCCACTAATCCTTTTGGGTGTGGGAGTAGCGTGCTACTCGCCGAAAAGTGCTTCAACGCCTGGTCAGGGGCAGTATGCGCTGTATAACTACAGTTGCAATATAATAAGTACCATGAGGCACCGCTCGGACTTTTGGGGGAGGGGGGTGTTGCCTAATGATCTGGGTTATTGGAGATTTAATGGCTAGTGTGATCTTTTAGGGGGAGCTGAACTGGGTGAAACAAAGTGATCTAACTTGACTTTAAACGAGCGTGCAGTTATTCACTTGACCTCAGTGGTGTGAAAAAAGATGATATGACACTGTATGTGGTGTTTGGAGGGAGCTGACAGATGTTGATCTGAGGTCCCGTAGGGGATGGAAAGGTTGATCTTCTCTCACCGGGGTAAGCTTGATTCTCCAGGGGCAAAAAAATGCTTCTGATTTCACCCGGCGTTGAAGGAAACAGGTGGTTGAATTTAATCTAGAGAAACAGTTGCTTGCCTGACGTTCATTGCTCGAGGGAATCAAGTTGGGACGGTTCATTAGTCGGCCTCTGATGACCTGAGTAATGGACTGTAGAACGGGTACAGTCATCGGCGCCACGATCCGCAGCTTGAGAGCTTTACCACTTCCCACCCTGGTCAACAGAAAAACGTTGGTCCCAGCCCTTGGTGCTGATGTTCGTTAAACACAACCGATTGCTAACTATTTTTTACGAGTGGGATCTCACTCCATTTTCATACTTGAATTTATTCGTGTTTTTTTGGTTATATCAGATCTTAGGGTAGGCTTCACATTTACGCTTAAATGATAAAATGGGACTGGCTATTCTGACGGCAGATTGCAGCAAATAGACCCCAATGTCCACCCGAAGAACATGAAGTGAGAGAAAAAATTGAGTAATTTCCTGATGTGGGGCTCAAAAGAATGGGCTGTAAGAACTAATACTTTTTATATTCATTTGTGTGTATTTTGATGTGAAGAAATGTCACAAAACTTTTCATTTTATTTTTTTAAAACTTTTCTTTTTCCTTTTGTTTCCTCCATCCTTGTTTGCTTGGTGCACAGAGATGCAGGGTTTACAAGCAGGTAAAGAAAAGGTTCCCATTCATATATTGTTTACATATTGTCCGTTCTTTTTTCTAAGTTGCGTTTTTTATTTAAATTTATAGAGCAGCTGAAATGAAGCACTTGGTTAAATGTTTTGTGTTAATCTCTATACTTTTTTAAAAATTATCTCCCACCAGTGGTTCAAGCCACCTCTGGCAAAATAACAGGTTCACTTATTACTCACAGTTAAACTCCATTAGATGAACTTACATTCGTCTACACATAAAGATCTGATATGTGCTTTTTACATCCTATCACCTATTGTACAGTAAAGCACACAGTAGCTGCACTTGCATCTGCAGAGACAGTCAGTGGATGAGTACAGTTGTGTTTAAAGTGCCTCCTCAGTATAAGTGAGCATTTCATTTGCCAGATGTTTGAAGATGTAAGTTCACTGTGATCTACTCTTCTGGCCCTTAGATACATTTTGGCTGTTTATGACCTGATTACAGTTGGCTCCAGTGGTAGTGGATGCTGTCGTCTTGGCTCACGGGTTCTGCTAGCAGTGACATTTGAAATCTTACACTTTTCTCACTCTGCTGGCACCGGCCCCTCAATTCTGAATGTTATATTCGTTATTTTTTAAAGAAGATATAATAGAATAAAATTTACATTGCCTCATCTCCCTTTGAGGTGTTATACGTGCAGGGCCCGCCTTCCTTTGACAGTGCTTACCCTAAATACGTTTGAAGTGGTGAAGTGAGGGGGCAACGTTGAAGTTTTTAAATTGTGTGGTTCTGTTTGCTGACTTTGTTTGAGAGACCACGATCTACTGTTGGTCTGTATTCTCACTGTCCTCCCAAACTGTTTCTACCATTGATAAAATGATCTCCGCTTAGTCACTGTTCCAGTCCTGGTCGCTTGAACAGAAGGGAATGGATAAACTTTGAACAGGGTTAGGTACAAGCATGTTTGAGTAGCCCTCCTACACACCACAGAGCCAACATCTTAGTGAAATATGCTAGGGTATGTGCATTTCCAGTAATCAAAACAATTGCACATGACCCTTGCTAAGTTGTAGTTTACATTGTGACTCCCCTACTCACAAGGAGACTAGTTTGGGTTGCATTATTTTAAGCGTTGTCAATTGAAGAGGGGGGTATCTTTACAGGGGTGCTTGCGTTTTCCGTCTCATTTATTTGCGCATTTGAAGATGTTCATTTCTCCTGCCAGCCAGTCGGCGAACAGATGTTTTTCTCCAGCTTACTTTGTATTCTAGATTGTCCTTATGTTAGAGACATGATTTGTTGTAAACAGCTCTGTTCCGTGAGCACATCAGTCCTGTCTAATTTTAATCACAGTAGTTGGTTTCATTTCGCCTAGCTGCATAGTGTGGCTCTCAGTGGATATGATACATTAACCTCTAATACTTCCTGGCTACTTTTGGATTGAGTCGTGGTTGATTGGTAGCGCAGTGTTGAAGGATGCCCATTACCGAGTTAAGTTTTTGACTTCTTTCAAACCACTCAAGATACATATACGTTGAAGCACTTTCTACTTGTATAACTTTTTGTTTGCTTTTTCTGTTTGTGACTGGTGGGGTTTCCAGACTTTTTAGTTATGTCTTCTACCCTCAAAGAAGTCTATAGCATCAAGGTACATAATCTAGACTAAAATGTCTAGCTTTCAGTGTGTTCATTTATTGCGTTCCGTTGCTGACTCGCATTGTGTTTTTTTTTTTTTTTGTGTAAAAAAAAACCGAATTTTTGTTTTCCCTTGCTTTTTGCCAGCTAATAACCATATCCAATTTTTTGCAGTCTTTGCCAGTTGTTTCATTTACACTTTTTAAACCACATGAATAGCAATATTTCGATTATGTAACTGCTTTCTGCCTTTTCTGAAACCTGTCCCCAAGCATAGAAGTTTTTGTTTATTTTATAACAACGTTAGTACATTTGTTCTTTTATTTGTACCTTCTGTTACTTTATTCGGTGCGCACTTTAGGGTTCTGTGGGCAGCAGTGATCAAGACTACAAAATACTTTGTTCCAGAATATTGAAGGGGGGCTACGAAGTATATCCTTTCTGTTTGTACCTTTGTTGGAGAGGGCCGGAGGTGAATGGGGATGTGGTTCGTGTAATTGCTAATACCAAACCCATATTAACTTTCCCGATGTCATATCGGACCTAATCTTTTTCTCATCTGATGTGTAACTGGAAAAAAAACCGCCCCCTGCAAATCAGTGTATATTTAAGACTGTTTCATGTTTATCTGTCTATAACGTGATGTCCCTTTTTTCTGTTAGCCCTAGTGGGAAGAAGTTTCGTAGCAAACCCCAGTTAGCACGTTACCTTGGCAACTCCATGGACCTGGGAACGTTTGATTTCCGGACGGGAAAGATGCTGATGAGCAAGGTTAACAAGACTCGTCAGAGGTTGCGCTACGACGGCACAAATCAAGTGAAAGTAAGAACTAGTCGTGGGATGTGACTGCTGCAGGCGCCTATGCTCTAGTTCCCAACCACCACCACAAACCTACTGCAATTCAAATGTTGTACACAAAAAATAATTATAAAACAGTAGTGTGAAATTTCTGTTCTCTCTTTTTTTTTTTTTTTTAAAGCATAAACAAAGCAACTTGAACCTTAAACCTGCTTTTGCAGAGCGGTCCTGTGTTTGTGACGTGTGACTTCCTCCACCCACAGGGTCGCAGGTTCAAGTAATGGCGAGGGTCGCTCATTCTGACCCCGCTAAATTGGGTGTCATTCGGTTTGGGTCAGTGCAGCACTTTCTTCTCTGTTCCCCCTGGTCTTCTCACTTCCCTTTTCACCACCTACCCCTTCACTACAGTGCCCATTCTTATGTCTTTGCTGCTGTCGCTTCATTAACAGAACGCAGGTTGAACGTGGGTAGCAGTGCAAGATCCACAGCTGAGCAGCAACTGCTTCTGCTGGCAGTGTACTATGATTTCCGTGCATGACTCAAGCGTACACACAACTAAATGAAGTTTAAAAAACCCCAAAAGATTGACATTGCCCCGATTGTCTGTTAACATGGGACTCCAACAATGGGTTCTCTTGTTGCCAGGTTCGAACTCGGACCTTAAATTCAAGACTCCTGCTGATTGGACCCTTTTGGGTTTGTGCCAAGTAATCTAGTGAAATTGAGTCTCTGCACTGTTTATAAACAACCAGCTGCTGCCGTGTTGTGGCTGAATTGTGCTATGAGATGTCATTATCACCCACGTTGGTCATTTACACCCCCGAACCCCCCTTCGAAGGGCGAAAGTGTAGTCAGTTTCGTTAATCCACAGTGCTGACAATCCATATCTGGTTGTTTTTTTTCAATGCTTTTTGAAATATGGGGCGTAGGATGTGGCAAATAAACATATTTTGTTGAAATTTATAGAGCAGAAATTCTCAGTGACATATAAAGTGCTACAAGTGTCATTTGTTAATTCTGCACTGTACATAACTATTGAGTGTGTGCGTATAGAATTGTGGTAGAGTAACAACTGACCTTTTCTTAAGGGAATTTCATGCCTGTATTCTGTGATCAATTTAGGGCCGCAATTGCCTTTCTATATGTGATATAAGCAGTGATATTTTTAATTTTGAAAGGTGTGCACCTTTCGGGGAAAACATTTTCTTTCCATTAAACAGGTATACGGAGAGACCTTGGTGTGGTTGGAGTACGCTAGCTTTGGTTTATAGGTTGGCATTTTCACAAAAGTTTATCTGATGAACTAATCACCATGTTTATGTTGGAAAGTATTAAAGCACATGTCTGTAGAAATGCATTCTGGAAGCATTTGTGGATATCTATCGCATCTCAATAAGTAACTCACAAAGTGAAGTTAGTGTGACTCGTATCTGTTGGTTCCCCAAAAGCATAACAAATTAAAAACATATATACACATACATACAACTGCTGCATTTTTCTACTATTTATGGAGTGTTCTGTTTTTCAGGGAAAACCCGATTTGAACACTGCTCTCCCTGTGAGACAGACTGCATCCATCTTCAAACAGCCTGTCACTAAGGTCACCAACCACCCCAGCAACAAAGTGAAGAGTGATCCCCAGAAAGCTGTGGACCAGCCGCGCCAGGTTAGAGCTTCTTGTGCCTGAGCTCTGAGAGTTCATAATTGCTGCAGTTTGTGGACATATGCGGTGGGTTTTTGCTGTCCACTGAAACATCTCTTGTGCATCATTGAATTTTCAATAGTAACCTTTTAACACCTACTGTTCACCCACTTGTTGGATTCCTTAACAACTTTATCAACCAAGAGACTAATCGTCAAAACAATTATTTGACACGATGTAAATATATATTAACAAAATCCAAAATTAGAAAGAGGGTTTAAAATGCACAGAACAACATTGCTGGAAAGCCACTTTTTTATTCTCCTTTTTTACAGCGAAAAAAACACGTAAGAAAAAAAAACAGACGCCTTGTTTTAAGGAAGTCCATGGTTCTATTGCCCCGCAGTGTTTCAGAGCGACAGTTGTTTCCTTAGTTCTTTTTACCTCTCATCTGCATATGGTTTTAGGTGTTTGTGCTAGGTGACCTGTGTGTATAGTACGATAATTAGAGTGAGCTTTGGGTCCGCCTTCTTTCTCCTGATTAGATGGCTTTCTCTATCTCAGTTTGATGCTCCTGATCAGATGGCTTTCCTACCTATTGCTGCGCATTGCGCACTCCTTCCAGACAATACCTGTTATTTTTACTGTCCTTTTGATTGGATCAGTTATGCCCTTTTTGCAGCGGACATTAGGGAGCTAATAATTATTTCATTGTCTTTTCGTACTGAATTAGATGATGGCTTTCCTCGCTCGCTACAGCCTCATGCTCCATTGGCGGGCCGTTTTTTTAAAAATCTGAATTTCTACCCAATTGGTTTTTTGCAACCCTCCCTCCCCTTAAATACTACCCCCCACTTCTTTCCTTTTAATTTCTCTCTCTCTTTATATATCTTTTTTTATCAGCACACTCCGACCAGGTCTCTAGGCTTTATTTTGATGCTCTTTAAATTAACTCCCTAAAATGCGTTTGGCTTTATTGGAACTTAAATTAAATATAACATTTATGTGTTATATCACAGAGAGGTGATGGAGCAGCCAAAATAACCCCTTGTGCGTTTCAGGCAATGCACAGTGAGGCACCAGCAGCCGTCTTTGAAAGCTGTTCAATTTAGAGAAACCATTTCAAGATGGTGCATAGACCTGTACTTTGGTGTAATACCTAAGTGGCTATTTTGGAATATTTTTCTGACAAAACACATTACAAATTGACTGCATATGTGTCATGATGTACCAGTAGCCATTTTTTATTTTCTCATTTTTGCTAGTACCAGTGCAAACAAGAATTGACAAACCCAATAGCTTAGGAACCTTATTTTAGAGGTGAGACTTATTTGCTTTGCCAGTTCTTTTTCTGTGTGCAATATACAGGGGTGTGGAATTTATTAAAATATCTACTTGTCCAGGGGACAGGTTGCTTCTCAAATCTACTTGTCCTGTAAAAAGATCTACTTGTCCCTTTGGTGCCATGTAGTGTGGCGACAAATTATGGCCGCAATTAATAGCCTCTCTGATTATGCCAGGGCTACTACCATAGTAGGGCTTGAATACTTGCAGTTTCAATCCCTACTGTAGCAATTTCCTTATTTTGCCACCTTTCTGCAGATCTGCATACTGGGGCTGGAGGAAGCAGTAAGCAATAGTTCCAGGGCTGGAATGCCTTTGAGTCTGCAAACCTACTAACCTGCATGTTTTAAAGATTTTTACCAGCTTCTCTCTAATATTTTCCCATAATAAGAAAGGTTGGACATTTACTCCTGACAATGGCAGAATTAGAACTTCTTCCAGGGTTGGGAAGAAAGTGGCTGGAGGGAAAATGAACTTGCAAATGCTCAATAGATTGAGCAAATCTACACATCGTATTTACCCATGCTAAAATACAGTTCACAAATATTTTACAGGGGTACGACATATACCATGGGTGCACTTTTGTGACTTTCTTTAAGAATTTGGGGCCACATGTAGGTAGGTTCAGATTTGTGACCTGCAAATTGCGAGTCGCAAATCTGAATGTAGGATGGTGTCCTTGACACCATCTGTGATTCGCAAGGGCTTCACAAATGCCCATCTCATGAATAATCATGAGGTGGGTCGCAATTTGCGACCCCTTCGCGAATGGTGGCCTGCTGGAGACAGCAGACCACCATGTTTGTGACTGCTTTTCAATAAAGCAGTTTTTTTTTTTTTGTAATGCAGCCCGTTTTCCTTAAAGGAAAACGAGATGCATAACAAAAACGAAAAATGAAACGTTTTCGTTTAACTTTTTCAGAGCAGGCAGTGGTCCACAGGACCACTGCCTGCTCTGAGAAAATGTTTGCAGTGACATTCACAATGGGGAAGGGGTCCCATGGGGATCCCTTCCCTTTTGCGAAAGTGTTAGCACCCATTTGAAATGGGTGCAAACTGCGATTGGTTTGCGCCCACGTTCGCGGTCACAAAACAATCCTACATTGCACTGCGAGTCGCAATTAGGAAGGGAACACCCCTTACTAATTGCGAGTCGCAAACCCGTTTAGTGATTCGGTAACCAGGTTACTGAATCGCAAAACTGGGCTTGTGCATCGCAATGTGCTTTTTGCACGTCGCAAACAGCGAAAGTCGCTGTTTGCGACATGCAAAAAGCTACCTACATGTGGGTCTTGGTCCCTAATTAGGTCTGGTGTTAACAAAGACATTTTGTTTTTATTAAACTTCTATTTCTCTCTCTTTCGGCTGGCTTTACTGTGAGTGATCGCATTCTGCTCTACCACAAGGAGCATATTGCCACACAAAGTAGTTTGTTCAGTGTCGGGAACTACAGTGGCAATCAGTGACGTAACGAAACTGGAGGGTGCCCCTTTGCAAAGAACATGGAGGAGCCCCCTCTCCAGACTCACTCAGGGCAGATGCTGTGCTGAAGGGGCCCCCTGGAGGGCGGCTGTGGGGCCTTTGTTATGCCGCTGGTGGCAACTTGTGCTTTTAGCGTTCAAAAACATTTTAGGGGGTTTTGCCAGTGTTTGTTACAATGTTGAGGGCCTGGTAGCTCCCACAACAATAAAGTATTACAAAAGCCATGTCAAAACAAGACACGGATTGATGAAACTAAAAGACTTATAAAAATATGTCAGATCAGTTGGCTTTGTCAGTGTTTGTTTATTTTCATGCTTCCCATAATCGTGTTGAAAATGGTTACACTGATTTTCCATTAGAAATATTTTTGGGAAATACTAGCATGCATCAACACATTTTACTAAATGACACTTCATTTGCATAAAACCAGAGAGCATTCTGGGAGCATTATACTTAGCCTCTTAGTCTAAACCTTTCAAACATGTGTGTACACGTTTTTTTTTTTGTACTGGAACCAACGTCAGTAGTGAAGTGTGACCTTAAAACATTTATTTACAGCACTCACCCTAATAATGAAGGCTTTCAAATAATGAACCATAAATACAAGTTCGAACAGCATTATCTTTTGGAAACACATTACCTCAACTACAGAGAGTTCTACTCTCTGTAAACAGGCAGCCAAAGGGTTTGTGCTGCAGGGGGTTGGGCCTACTTGTCCCAAGGACAAAGTAAACATAAAAACTTGTTGCCCTTGACCCCAAACCAGATGTCCCCGGGCGTGGGCGATAGGAATTCCACATCCCTGAATATAAAAAGAATGGTATACAGCACTGGTGCACTTAGTTCAAAATTTTATTAGGGGGGGTGAGGCGATTGACAAGATCTAAATGGAAGTTTGGCTTCTGCTGTTAAATGGGTAGCATTAGACTGCCAGAAAGAGTGTGATAAGATTTCTAACATTGTAGTCTGCTCAACTGGGTGATTGAGCACAGGGTTAGGAAACACACCATGAGCAACCACCACTGTATCAACTGCTTATCCCGAAGACTATTTCTGCACTTCCGTTTGCAAAAGTATACTTACAATTAAGGGAATTCTTTGGCTTCAAAGTATTTACCCATCGCAGCAAGGAACATCTAATAAACTATTTGTATATTTCTTAAACAGTTGTTCTGGGAGAAGAAACTGAGTGGCCTCAATGCTTTTGATATTGCAGAAGAGTTGGTGAAAACAATGGACCTTCCAAAGGGCCTCCAAGGTAATGGAGAGAAATTGCTTAACTCTCAACTTACTATCCATTTTATTTACGTACCGAAATGGCATTAAACGCACAGAGAGAACTGTTTAAAAAGTGAAGTCTTGAGATGAATCTGAATCACTGCTCCGCTCACTTTGACAACCCATCTACACTCCAATATTTATGAAATTGCATCAAAATCCCTGATATTTTCACAGTCTTGCTTTGCAAATGCAACAGTTTGTTGAATTTGCTAATGAATTGTTCATCACATTGGTATGTGTGCGTAGTAATTAGTTTTTTCATTCATAGAAAGACTATGGGGGTTATTCTAACTTTGGAGGAGTGTTAATCCGTCCCAAAAGTGACGGTAAAGTGACGGATATACCACCAGCCGTATTACGAGTTCCATAGGATATAATGGACTCGTAATACGGCTGGTGGTAAATCCGTCACTTTTCCGTCACTTTTGGGACGTATTAACACCTCCTCCAAAGTTAGAATAACCCCCAATTTTCTTTATCATACAATCTCTTCCAGTTTTTATTTCGAACTCGAAATTGTGCCGTCACATGCGACTTCATTTGTGTTATTTACACAGCCTAACCGGTTTAGTTATTGTTTAAACGAATGCAGGGAAAGAAGACAAAAGAGAAAACCCGATGCTGTGCAAGGCAAAAATATTGTTATGGTTATTCTTACTTTCTTTTCCGCACATATTTCAATAAGTAAATCAATTTCAATCCTGTGCCATCTCCAAAGACCCTATTTATTGTTGTAGTGTAAGATGTGATTATAGGGACTGATTTTATACCTGATGGAGTGGATGTCAAAACCATATTCATTGCTTTTTTAGCAAGAGTTGGGACTCGGCCTTATGACTTGGAAAGGTTCCACTACTCCAGTTTATACTTGAACATGGTCTACCACACTGTGAAAGAAATGAATAAAACTCCTTCTTTTTCTAATCGTTCTAAAGGTCGGGGGTTTACAGAATCAGAGCATTCATTAACAATCTACTTGATGGGTCTAATTATCCTTAAATGTGTTAGGATATGTTTACTGTTGCTCATATATTACTTTCAGTCAACTTAGACTATACACACTATTTATGCTGGTTAAACACTGGGCCACCTGGCTGACTTTTTTGATGCATAGATTGTAGCAGTATGCTACCGTTGAGTTCAATTTATACGTATACAGGGAGTGCAGAATTATTAGGCAAATGAGTATTTTGACCACATCATCCTCTTTATGCATGTTGTCTTACTCCAAGCTGTATAGGCTCGAAAGCCTACTACCAATTAAGCATATTAGGTGATGTGCATCTCTGTAATGAGAAGGGGTGTGGTCTAATGACATCACCACCCTATATCAGGTGTGCATAATTATTAGGCAACTTCCTTTCCTTTGGCAAAATGGGTCAAAAGAAGGACTTGACAGGCTCAGAAAAGTCAAAAATAGTGAGATATCTTGCAGAGGGATGCAGCACTCTTAAAATTGCAAAGCTTCTGAAGCGTGATCATCGAACAATCAAGCGTTTCATTCAAAATAGTCAACAGGGTCGCAAGAAGCGTGTGGAAAAACCAAGGCGCAAAATAACTGCCCATGAACTGAGAAAAGTCAAGCGTGCAGCTGCCACGATGCCACTTGCCACCAGTTTGGCCATATTTCAGAGCTGCAACATCACTGGAGTGCCCAAAAGCACAAGGTGTGCAATACTCAGAGACATGGCCAAGGTAAGAAAGGCTGAAAGACGACCACCACTGAACAAGACACACAAGCTGAAACGTCAAGACTGGGCCAAGAAATATCTCAAGACTGATTTTCTAAGGTTTTATGGACTGATGAAATGAGAGTGAGTCTTGATGGGCCAGATGGATGGGCCCGTGGCTGGATTGGTAAAGGGCAGAGAGCTTCAGTCCGACTCAGACGCCAGCAAGGTGGAGGTGGAGTACTGGTTTGGGCTGGTATCATCAAAGATGAGCTTGTGGGGCCTTTTCGGGTTGAGGATGGAGTCAAGCTCAACTCCCAGTCCTACTGCCAGTTCCTGGTAGACACATTCTTCAAGCAGTGGTACAGGAAGAAGTCTGCATCCTTCAAGAAAAACATGATTTTCATGCAGGACAATGCTCCATCACACGCGTCCAAGTACTCCACAGCGTGGCTGGCAAGAAAGGGTATAAAAGAAGGAAATCTAATGACATGGCCTCCTTGTTCACCTGATCTGAACCCCATTGAGAACCTGTGGTCCATCATCAAATGTGAGATTTACAAGGAGGGAAAACAGTACATCTCTCTATACAGTGTCTGGGAGGCTGTGGTTGCTGCTGCACGCAATGTTGATGGTGAACAGATCAAAACACTGACAGAATCCATGGATGGCAGGCTTTTGAGTGTCCTTGCAAAGAAAGGTGGCTATATTGGTCACTGATTTGTTTTTGTTTTGTTTTTTAATGTCAGACATGTATATTTGTGAATGTTGAGATGTTATATTGGTTTCACTGGTAATAATAAATAATTGAAATGGGTATATATTTGTTTTTTGTTAAGTTGCCTAATAATTATGCACAGTAATAGTCACCTGCACACACAGATATCCCCCTAACATAGCTAAAACTAAAAACAAACTAAAAACTACTTCCAAAAATATTCAGCTTTGATATTAATGAGTTTTTTGGGTTCATTGAGAACATGGTTGTTGTTCAATAATAAAATTAATCCTCAAAAATACAACTTGCCTAATAATTCTGCACTCCCAGTATGTGCTCTGTTAAATAAAGCAATAATTCTTATAGCGAGGCTGAAAAAGTGCTGTTGCAGCAAATTATTGACATTGTACTTTCCATCGGGAATTCGGAATAAACCATTTTCCTGTCTCCTTTCCAAATGTTTGCCTAAGCTTCAAGTTTTTAAACCACAGTTCGGATTTCATAGCTTCTTTGAGACTAACCCTGGGCAGACGGTGGCTGTTTAGTAGAATCCTTTGTAGGTAACTGTGCCACAATGCTGGTGCACTTGGATTGGATAGCCATTATACTACCCTTAGGCTTTTGACTTTGTCGGTGCAGTGACGATGAGCAGTCAGGACTTACTCCAGTGGTTTAGGGAGTTAGAAACCACGATTCAGTGTGGCACTGTTAATAACATTCAAGGACTTCTATGCCCAGTCAGTCCTTTGTATTTTAAGAGGAAAGGGGATTTATTTATTTAGCATGTAAACAAATAGTTCAGCTAAAAAAGAAGCTACATCCAAAAAAAAACCCTTGCGATATTCCACGTTATGGGGCTCTGTGCCCACTATCTCCAGATATAAAGATGGTTTAAAGTTTCCATCTTCAGGCATCCTCCAGCTGTAAGAACTGGGCCTCCTACTGGCACTGACTGCCTTATGTCTAGGGTTCGCGAAGAAGAGGGTTCAGGTACCAAAAGGGTATCGGATATGTTAGGCGCCGCACAGGCTTCTCTATACCGAAAGGTTCCTCATTATATGTAGAGCTTGCATCCTCTTTGGCAGCTGTGTTGTGGCAACCACATAGCCTACTCAGCCCATTGAGCAGGCCATGCAAGCCTTCTAGTCAGCTGAGCCTTTTGCAGTTCTAACTGTCGATTAGGTCAAGCCTCCTGGCAACTGCAGCCCAGCTCCTCGGTAAGCAGGCAAGTCTTTCTCTAACCAGGGTCCACAGAAGCAAGGCAACTCCTCAGGCTTCCTAAAAGTAGGGTATCTGGAGGCAGAATAGCAACAAACAATGTTCCATTCCTAGGCTGGAGTTTTCTAGTACTACATAGGTATGTATGCCTCTGGGGTTTTGAGATGGTGGACAATTAACAAAGTATTGGCTAAGGCATGCAGTTTATACATCTCTGGTGACCGAGCCAACCAGTTCAAAAGTTTGTGTGCGCTGCTCCACTTTGTATCTGACTACACTTTAGGCTTCGGATCCCTCGGTCCCCAGCGGATACGTTCCAACTAGTCCAAGGGGTGTGTATTGGCCTGTGATTGAAGCAGCATGCCCTATGACTGCCAAAGCAGATGAGCACAACTCAGAAAATGGGTGAGTTTCACCCAAGCATTATAGAGCTGCTCTGGGCAAAGGGGATGGGCTGGATACGGAAGTCTCCGAAAGGGGATCCGGTGTAAAGCCCTGTGCCCCCGGATTGTAATGTTGCTACCAGCACTAGTGGGTCTAAGTATCGCCTGGGTTCAGTGAGTTATTAGTCAGCTTTACTGAGCCACGCAGAGGGCATACATTTCTAATTCTCCAAACAGACTTTTTGTGTGTGATTATGAAAACATTTTAACAAGGGCTTTTGTGTCCAGTACGTTTCAAGTTGCATCCCTTAAAACAAGGTGCATCACATTTGGCTTTCAACATAAAAAAAAAACAAAAACAAAAAAAAACTTTTGCTAAACTATTATGCGACTTTAAATACAATTTCACGGAAGCTTCATTTAAAAAAAAAAAAAAAAAGCGTTTCATGCATTCACATATTTAAAAAAATGTATTTAATACATTTGAGAATCGTTGTAAAACCATTGTAGACATGAATGAGGGGCCCAGTTCTTTAGGAAAGTCGTGACAGCGGAATAGCAGATATGTCTTTGAATTGGTGCAGAGTTACCGACTTTCAAGAATTCCCAAGTTCGCAGAGGCGCCCCTTCCCACCCCTAGTTTTATACCTGCCCTTGTCCAAGGTAAATGTTCAACTGATTTCATTGTGGGAAGAGATTGGATAGGAGTTGGCCTATCTGTGTCTGTTGGTTTGTGGTGTTGAGAGACTCTCTGAGCTTTCCAAGCCTGGAGCTACCACTTCCTGCCACTGCTAGTTTATGTTGATTTGCGGGGAAAGAAGCAGAATAAGACCCTCGCAGATACCCAGACCCTGAAACAATATCAGTCCAGGCACAATCAGAGAAGGTACTTTCAGAGATTGGATATATTGAAACTAGTGCTATAATTTGTCACCTCACTGCAGGGCACTAAAATGGACACGTTGATTTTTTTTTTAACAGGGCATGTAGATTCCACCAGCATTCTACCCATTGGAAAGGTAGATAATACATAAAATGCCCACTATTACTAGTTGTATTCCCAGACTTTGCTCTTTTCAAGACTGAGGGCTAGCAATATTCCGAAGCTATTGGTTTGCAATTTTGAGGCTGGCTAGGCTGCGTTTGTGTGTTCCTTTGCTCATTTTTGGACGTCGTTAACAGCGTGCTGTTTATCTGACTTTAGGCGTGGGACCTGGTTGCACAGACGAAACTCTTCTGTCTGCTATTGCAAGTGCCCTTCACACCAGCTCAATGCCAATCACAGGGCAGCTGTCTGCAGCAGTGGAGAAGAATCCTGGTGTCTGGCTCAACACTTCACAGCCCCTTTGCAAAGCTTTCATGGTGACAGATGAAGACATCAGGTAAGGGCTGAATACAGTTGGGGTAATGCTCTTTTTGAAAAATAAAATACATGCAAATAATTACTTTCTCATTGTACAAAACAAGAGTACCTGATAGAAAATGCTTGTGTATGCCACAGTTATAAGATAAAATGACCGGCTGCCTGGGCAAGGATGCCTTAGCCATAGATCTGGAACAGTTAGTATTGATTCTTTGTACTGAAGCACATGCATGTGCTTTTTAATAATCCAAATGCACGTTTCAGCATGTGTGTGACAAAGCAAGACCCCACTGCTGCATACACCATTTCTGGCTACAGTGTATTTATGTGGTGACAAAGTAGATGCAGGGTTATTCTTTAGAATCAAAAAGCTGATGCACAAGTTGTACCACAGTAACTTTGGAGAGGACAGTGAACTTCTTGCAACCAGTCCTTTTTATCAAACCTTTGGTAATATCCTGAAGCAACATCTACAACGAGGAGAAGAATGTTCATTGCAGGTGCCTTAACGTTGATAACTTGCCAATGTTGGAGGGTCTTTGAACGCATGTTGTTCCACTTGAGAGTGTTTTACCCTGTACCTTGAAAATGTCTCCACTATAGACAAAAGCATGTCTGTTTTTTAAACACCTGCATCCTGGATACCCTCTAGGGTAATTATTGTGCTAAACAAATCATTATAACATAACAAACGTGCAGTTTGCCTTTTCCTGGGTAGGCTTTTGGGCAGCTTTTAGAGGTACACCTAATTTGGAAGTGTTGTGAATACTAGGAAAAAAATCTACTTCTGGTTGGTTTTGAAGGAAACAGGAAGAACTTGTGCAGCAGGTTCGCAAGAGACTAGAAGAGGCACTGATGGCAGACATGCTTGCACAAATGGAGGAAATCTCCAAAGATGGTACTCTTATGGCAGAAAAAGATAGGGATGACGATGACGAGGATGAAGAGGAGGAAGAACATGAACAGGAGATGGAAGATGCATAATCCAGGTAGAGATCAACTTTGTTAAATGTGCTTCACATTTATCGTGTACTTATTAATGTTGGCTGTGAGTCACTGAACTTCTCAGTGTGTTATTTATGAGTGTAATGTACAGATAACCTCTGATGTAGTTCTCCAGCATGAGGTGCTCGATAACTTGCTGTCCCTTTGGTGGGCTGCGGAAGATGTTTTAGAAAAGTTGCTTTCAGTGAACATTTACAGTCTTTCTGCTTTATTTTTCTGCTTTTTTATCTCTTCTGACTTTCTTCTTTCATTATAACCCCTTGCATTCAGTTTTGTTTCAGTTAGTTTTTCACCTAGTGCAAGAGTTAATTGCAGGATTTTCAAGCCTGTCTTCATTTATCATATATTAGTCAAAATCTTGCTTCTGTAATAGTAGTGTGCTCAAGTTTGGTTATGCTTTGCTGATCAGTTTTTATTCGGTTTTAAGTCTCTTGGACTAAACCATTAAGTTGCTTTTCCTCTCTCTTTCAACGTTTGAATTTTCACTCCCCTGTGCCTTTTCTATGTCCACACCTTTGCATGATTTGGTAGAACCATAGAGGTATGTAAGAACCTGCCCGCAACTGTCACTAGTACTTGCAAAGCCAAAACCCCTAATACTCTACAGAGACTGAACAGTTAAAAACTGCCATAGGTGTACCTCTCCTTCAGACTGCAGATGGGGATCTGCACCATTTCCCCCATATTCTATACCTCGTTTATATACCTAAAAGGTATCTAGCGTCATGGAGCCAACTTTTAATACAGCCCGTAGCTTTCATGACTGGAAGACTCCAAGCTCTGAAAAGGAGGCTAATTCCAAAGTTGGAAACCTTGACTGGGCAAAGGCACCAAAAGCACAAGCCAAGAGAAAAAAGTGCCCCTACTTTAGATAAGGAGAGCAGGAACAGGAGCATAACGATACAGTCAACTAAAGAATAACCACCTACCCTTCCAATTTGCTAAATGTTCATACATTTCAAATCTTTAATACATTACTAGCTCATCACGGGAAATTAGTGTAGATCTCATAAATATTAAAGTTTACATGTTTATTGATATGATTTAATTTATTACACATCATTATATTAATTTATCTTCATTGTGATTTACACAATTACCATATCTCTCTCTCATATATATATATATATGTTCGATGGCATCTGTCGCTGTAGATACACATGTTGTGCGCATAGCCCGCCATCTGGTGTTGGGTCGGAGTGTTACAAGTTGTTTTTCTTCGAAGAAGTCTTTCGAGTCATGGGACCGAGGGACTCCTCCTCTTTGTCTCCATTGCGCATGGGCGTCGACTCCATCTTCGATTGTTTTCTTTCCGCCATCGGGTTCGGACGTGTTCCTTTCGCTCCGGGTTTCGGAACGGAAAGTTAGCTCAAAATCAGAAAATTACGTCGGTATTGTTGCGTTCGGGATCGGGTTAGATAGCATCGACATCGAATCGATACGATAACATCTCCGTTGCCCTTCGGGGTAGTTTTCGATCCCCCGTCGGGGCCTGGTCGGCCCGACCGCCTGTGACATCGACGCTGATGGAACGGACCCCGTTCCGATTCTGTCCTAAATGCCACAACAAATACCCATATACAGACCAACATTCGGTCTGTAACCTGTGCCTGTCGCCCGAGCACAGGGAAGAAACTTGTGAGGCCTGTCGTGCGTTCCGGTCCCGAAAAACACTCCGTGACGGCCGAGCCAGAAGACTGCAAATGGCGTCCACGCCGACAGGACACCGAGATTTCGAGGAACAAGAAGAAGTAGAAGCCTTCTCGATCCATGAATCGGACTCGGACGAATTCGACGACCATGAAACAGTGAGTAAGACGTCGAAGATAGCACATAAGAAAACTGACAAGGCCCAGGGGACGCCACTGCCATCAGGCCATGGCTCAACCCATAAAATCGGTGACCGACCATCGGCACCGAAGAAGGCCGAAATAGTGCCGAGATCGTCCGACTCGGGTCGAGACACAGGCACCCAGCCATCTCGGGACCGAGATAGTGCTGCCGACAAAGATCGATGCCGAGATAGCGGAGCCGAAGCTGCTCGACGCAGAGACAGCGGCACCGAGGAGGATCGACGCCGAGAGGGTTCGACTCCGAAAAAGAGAAAAGTCGCCTCGGAGCCGAAAAAGAGCGTGGACATAGTTTCGGTGCCAAAACGACCCGCAACCGAGCCAACTACCGGTTCCTATTCAGAGGAACAATCACTGTCCTCTCAAATGCGAAAGCATAGATTCGAGGAGGAATTACAATCCACCGAGGTGGACCACACTCAAAAACGGATTTTTATACAGAGTGGAACAGGGAAAATAAGCACCCTTCCCCCTATTAGGAGGAAGAGGAGACTTGAATTCCAACAAGAACAAGCACCACAAACAAAACTGGTGAAGAAGGTAACTCCGCCACCCTCTCCTCCACCTGTAGCTCACATTTCACCGGCACAGACTCCGTCACATTCACCGGCTCACACCACCTTAAGCCAAGGTGACCAGGACCAAGATGCTTGGGACTTATACGACGCCCCAGTGTCGGACAACAGTCCAGAGGCGTATCCTACAAAGCCCTCACCACCAGAAGACAGCACAGCATATTCACAAGTGGTGGCTAGAGCAGCAGAGTTCCACAACGTGTCTCTACACTCGGAGCCTGTCGAGGATGACTTCCTCTTCAACACCCTCTCTTCCACACATAGCACCTACCAAAGCCTGCCTATGCTCCCAGGAATGCTAAGGCACGCAAAGGACATATTCAAAGAGCCTGTCAAGAGTAAGGCAATAACACCGAGGGTGGAAAAGAAATATAAAGCACCTCCCACAGACCCAGCTTTCATCACCTCACAACTGCCACCAGATTCGGTTGTGGTAGGGGCAGCTCGCAAGAGAGCAAACTCTCACACATCGGGCGATGCACCACCCCCAGATAAGGAGAGCCGCAAGTTCGATGCAGCCGGTAAAAGGGTCGCAGTACAGGCTGCAAACCAGTGGCGCATCGCTAACTCTCAAGCGCTCCTAGCGCGATATGACAGAGCCCACTGGGATGAGATGCAACACCTCATTGAGCATCTACCCACAGAACTAAAAAAGAGGGCGAAACAAGTGGTTGAGGAGGGCCAAAACATCTCCAATAACCAGATACGCTCCTCTATGGACGCAGCGGACACAGCAGCAAGAACAATTAACACGGCAGTAACCATACGAAGGCACGCGTGGCTACGAACATCTGGTTTTAAACCAGAGATACAGCAGGCGGTGCTCAATATGCCATTCAATGAGCAACAATTGTTCGGACCTGAAGTGGACACGGCAATTGAGAAGCTAAAAAAGGACACTAACACTGCAAAAGCCATGGGCGCGCTCTACTCCCCGCAGAGCAGAGGCACTTTCAACACCTTCCGCGAGACAACCTTTAGAGGGGGGTTTCGGGGTCAAGCCACACAAGCCAGTACCTCACATTCAACACCGTCCACCTACCAGGGACAGTACCAAAGGGGAGGCTTTCGGGGCCAATACAGAGGGGGACAATTCCCTAGAAGCAGGGGAAAATTTCAAGGCCCCAAAACACCTACAACCAAACAGTGACTCACACGTCACTCATCCCCTCCACACAACACCAGTGGGGGGAAGAATAAGTCAGTATTACCAAGAGTGGGAGAAAATAACAACAGACACTTGGGTCTTAGCAATTATCCAACATGGTTATTGCATAGAATTTCTACAAATCCCTCCAAACATACCACCAAAAACACAGAATATATCAAAACAACATTCGGACCTCCTAGAAATAGAAGTTCAAGCATTACTGCAAAAGAACGCAGTAGAACTGGTACCAGATACACAAACAAATACAGGGGTTTACACTTTCTAATACCAAAGAAGGACAAAACACTGAGACCAATCCTAGACCTCAGAACACTAAACACATACATCAAATCAGAACACTTTCACATGGTCACGCTACAGGAAGTGTTACCATTGCTAAAGCAACAAGATTACATGACAACCTTAGATCTCAAAGACGCGTATTTCCACATACCAATACATCCGTCGCACAGGAAATACCTAAGGTTCGTATTCAAAGGAATACATTACCAATTCAAAGTATTGCCGTTCGGTTTAACAACTGCACCAAGAGTCTTCACAAAATGCCTAGCAGTAGTGGCTGCACACATCAGAAGGCAGCAAATACACGTATTCCCGTATCTAGACGACTGGCTAATCAAGACCGACTCACTGACAGGGTGCTCACACCACACAGATCAGGTCATACAAACCCTCTACAAACTCGGTTTTACCATCAACTATGCGAAATCACACATTCTGCCGTGCAAAGTACAACAATACCTAGGAGCGACAATAGACACAACGAGGGGAATAGCCACTCCAAGTCCACAAAGGGTTCAAAATTTCCAAAAGATTATACAACGCATGTATCCAACACAAAAAATACAGGCAAAGATGATATTACAACTCCTAGGCATGATGTCCTCATGCATAGCCATTGTCCTGAACGCAAGACTACACATGAGGCCCTTACAACAGTGCCTAGCATCACAATGGTCACAAGCACAGGGTCGCCTTCTAGATCTGGTGTTAATAGACCGCCTAACATACCTCTCGCTTCTATGGTGGAACAATATACATTTAAACAAAGGGCGGCCTTTCCAAGACCCAGTGCCACAATACGTGATAACAACAGATGCTTCCATGACAGGGTGGGGAGCACACCTCAATCAACACCGCATACAAGGACAATGGGATGTACATCAAAGAAAGCTGCATATAAATCACCTCGAACTACTAGCAGTTTTCAAAGCATTAAAAGCATTTCAACCAATCATAACTCACAAGTACATTCTTGTCAAAACGGACAACATGACAACAATGTATTATCTAAACAAACAGGGGGGGACACACTCGACACAGCTGTGCCTTCTGGCACAAAAAATATGGCAATGGGCAATTCACAACCACATTCGCCTAATAGCACAGTTTATTCCAGGGATCCAGAATCAACTTGCAGACAATCTCTCTCGAGATCACCAACAGGTCCACGAATGGGAAATTCACCCCCAAATTCTAAACACTTACTTCAAACGTTGGGGAACACCTCAAATAGACTTATTTGCAACAAAGGAGAACGCAAAATGCCAAAACTTCGCATCCAGATACCCACACAGGCAGTCTCAAGGCAATGCCCTATGGATGAACTGGTCAGGGATATTTGCGTACGCTTTTCCCCCTCTCCCTCTCCTTCCATATCTAGTAAACAAATTGAGTCAAAACAAACTCAAACTCGTACTGATAGCACCAACATGGGCAAGGCAACCATGGTACACAACACTGCTAGACCTATCAGTAGTACCCCACGTCAAGTTGCCCAACAGGCCAGATCTGTTAACACAACACAAACAACAGATCAGGCATCCAGATCCAGCATCGCTGAATCTAGCAATCTGGCTCCTGAAATCCTAGAATTCGGACACTTAAACCTCACACAAGAATGTATGGAAGTCATTAAGCAAGCTAGAAGCCCATCCACTAGACACTGCTATGCAAGCAAATGGAAAAGGTTTGTTTGCTACTGCCATCATAATCAAATTCAACCATTACACGCATCTCCAAAGGATGTAGTGGGTTACTTACTACACTTACAAAAATCGAACCTGGCCTTCTCTTCCATTAAAATACACCTCGCAGCAATATCTGCATACCTGCAGATTACCCATTCAACTTCACTATTTAGGATACCTGTCATTAAAGCGTTTATGGAAGGCCTCAAAAGAATTATACCACCAAGGACACCACCAGTTCCTTCATGGAACCTCAACATCGTCTTAACAAGACTCATGGGTCCACCCTTTGAACCTATGCATTCTTGCGAAATACAATTGCTAACCTGGAAAGTTGCATTTCTCATCGCCATCACATCTCTAAGAAGAGTAAGTGAAATTCAGGCGTTTACAATACAAGAACCTTTTATCCAACTACACAAAAATAAAGTAGTCCTAAGGACCAATCCCAAATTTTTGCCAAAGGTTATTTCACCGTTCCACCTAAATCAAAAGGTAGAGCTACCAGTGTTCTTCCCACAGCCAGATTCCATAGCTGAAAGGGCACTACATACATCAGACGTCAAAAGAGCACTAATGTACTACATCGACAGAACTAAAAACATTAGAAAAACTAAACAACTGTTTATTGCATTTCAAAAACCTCACGCAGGAAACCCAATATCGAAACAGGGTATAGCCAGATGGATAGTTAAGTGCATCCAAATCTGCTACCTTAAAGCAAAAAGACAACTGCCCATTACACCAAGGGCACACTCAACCAGAAAGAAAGGCGCTACCATGGCCTTCCTAGGGAATATTCCAATGCACGAAATATGTAAGGCAGCCACATGGTCTATGCCTCACACATTTACCAAGCACTACTGTGTATACGTGCTATCCGCACAACAAGCCACAGTAGGTCAAGCCGTACTAAGAACCTTATTTCAGACTACTTCCACTCCTACAGGCTGAGCCACCGTTTTTGGGGAGATAACTGCTTACTAGTCTATGCACAACATGTGTATCTACAGCGACAGATGCCATCGAACTGAAAATGTCACTTACCCAGTGTACATCTGTTCGTGGCATCAGTCGCTGAAGATTCACATGTGCCCACCCACCTCCCCGGGAGCCTGTAGCCGTTTGGAAGTTAGCTTCAACTTTGTACATTTGTAAATATATTAAAGCTTAAATAGGTACATACTTATTCACTCCATTGCATGGGCACTATTACTAACAAACAACTCCTACCTCACCCTCTGCGGGGAAAACAATCGAAGATGGAGTCGACGCCCATGCGCAATGGAGACAAAGAGGAGGAGTCCCTCGGTCCCGTGACTCGAAAGACTTCTTCGAAGAAAAACAACTTGTAACACTCCGACCCAACACCAGATGGCGGGCTATGCGCACAACATGTGAATCTTCAGCGACTGATGCCACGAACAGATGTACACTGGGTAAGTGACATTTTCAATATATATATATATATATATATATATATATATATATATATATGTTCGATGGCATGTGTAGCTGCAGATACACATGCTGTGCACATCCCGCCATCTGGTGTTGGTCTCGGAGTGTTACAAGTTGTTTTTCTTCGAAGAAGTCTTTTCGAGTCACAAGACCGAGGGACTCCTCCCATTTCGGCTCCATTGCGCATGGGCGTCGACTCCATCTTAGATTGTTTTTTTTTTTTCCACCATCGGGTTCGGGTGTGTTCCTTTTCGCTCCGTGTTTCAGGTCGAAAAGTTAGTTAGAATCTCGGAAAAATCGTCGGTATTGTTTGTGTTCGGTATCGGGTTAGTTAAAACAGATCGACACCGACTTTGGAAGAGCTCCGGTAGTCCTTCGGGGTTTTCTTCGATCCCCGTCTGGGCCTGGTCGGCCCGGCCACGTGTCTCTTCAAGGCTGATGGAACGGACCCCATTCCGCTTCTGCCCAAAATGCCATAACAAGTATCCATATACAGATCAGC
Source organism: Pleurodeles waltl (assembly GCF_031143425.1). Taxonomy (NCBI): domain Eukaryota; kingdom Metazoa; phylum Chordata; class Amphibia; order Caudata; family Salamandridae; genus Pleurodeles; species Pleurodeles waltl. Next base: position 71,469,375 of record NC_090451.1, on the reverse strand, counting down.
ATCTGGTCTGTAACTTGTGTTTGTCGCCGGAACACAAGGAAGATACTTGAGAAGCCTGTCGAGCGTTTCGGTCCAGAAAGACACTAAGAGACCGAAGAGCAAGGAGACTGCAAATGGCGTCGGCGCCGACAGGACAAGAGCGTTTCGAGGAGGAGGAAGAAACATTCTCCATCCATGAATCGGACTCGGATGAGATCGATCCCGAAGAAACGCCAAAAACCATGAGTAAGACGTCGAAACACAAAACTCACGAAAAAACCACTAAAGCCCAGGGGACGCCACCGCCAACAGGCCATGGCTTAACCCGAAAAATAGGTGACCGATCATCGGCACCGAAAAAGGGCACGCTGGTGGCGAAGTCATCCGACTCCGGTCGAGATACCGCCACACAGCAATCTCGGGCCTGAGATAGTGGCTCCGAGCAAATTCGGGACAGAGATAGCGGCACCGAAATGGGTCGGCCCCGAGAGACCACGACGCCGAAAGTAAAGAAGGTTTCGTCAGAACCGAAAAAAGCAGCCGAAAAGGTTTCGATACCAAAACATCCGGCCTCTGAACCGAAAACAAGTTCCTACACTGAGGAACAAGGACTGTCCACACAAATAAAAAAACATAGATTTGGACAAGAATTGGAAACAATAGAGCCAGACTATACACAGAGAAGGCTCCATATCCAAAAAGAAACAGGGAAGATCAGTACTCTCCCTCCGATTAAAATGAAACGCAAACTTGCCTTCCAAGAAAAAGACAAGCAGCCACAGGCAAAGGTGGCTAAACAAGTAACCCCACCACCATCTCCACAATGCTCTCCGCAACCATCACCGGTAGCCACTCCACCAATGATGCAATCCCCAACTCATACAGGAATGAGTCAAGATGACCCTGACGCATGGGACCTTTATGACGCACCAGTGTCAGATAATAGTCCTGAATGTTATCCAGCTAGACCGTCGCCACCAGAGGATAGTACAGCCTACGCACAGGTGGTGTCGAGAGCAGCGGCATTTCATAATGTCAGCCTGCAGGCTGAGCCCATTGAAGACGACTTTCTTTTTAACACACTGTCGTCCACACACAGCCAGTATCAAAGTCTTCCTATGCTACCCGGAATGCTAAAACACTCCAAACAAGTGGAGTCTTGTAAAAGGAAGGGCCATTACTCCAAGAGTGGAGAAAAAATATAAACCGCCACCAACAGACCCCGTGTACATCACACAACAGCTAACACCGGACTCAGTTGTAGTAGGGGCAGCGCGCAAGAGAGCGAACTCACATAGTTCAGGAGATGCACCACCTCCAGATAAAGGAAGTCGAAAATTCTACGCTGCAGGCAAGAGGGTAGCGGCACAGGCAGCAAACCAGTGGCGTATTGCCAATTCACAGGCTTTGTTGGCCAGATACGATAGGGCCCATTGGGACGAAATGCAACACTTTATAGAACATTTGCCCAAGGAGTTCCAAAAGAGAGCGCAGCAAGTAGTAGAAGAAGGACAAAGTATCTCCAACAATCAGATACGGTCAGCAATGGATGCTGCAGACACAGCTGCTAGAACTGTCAACACAGCAGTAACAATAAGGAGACCTGCATGGCTGCGTACTTCAGGATTTAAACCAGAAATACAGCAAGCTGTGCTGAATATGCCATTCAACGGACAGTAGTTGTTTGGGCCGGAGGTGGACACTGCGATCGAAAAACTTAAGAAAGACACTGACACGGCCAAAGCCATGGGTGCACTCTACTCCCCACAGAGCAGAGGCACATTTAGAAAAACACAGTTTAGAGGGGGGTTTCGAGGACAAAGCACAGAACCCTCAACCTCACAAACAAGACCCACTTACCAGAGCCAGTATCAGCGGGGAAGTTTTCGGGGACAATATAGAGGGGGACAGTTCCAAAAGAATAGAGGGAAGTTCCAAAGTCCCAAAACTCCTCAAAACAAGCAGTGACTTCCAAGTCACAAATCCCCAACACATAACATCTGTGGGGGGGAGACTAACCAAGTATTACAAACATTGGGAGGAAATAACAACAGACACTTGGGTCCTAGCAATTATCCAGCATGGTTATTGCATAGAATTTCTCAAATTCCCTCCAAACGTCCCACCGAAAACCCACAATATGTCAAAACAACATATAGATCTTCTACGACTAGAAGTTCAGGCATTGCTACAAAAAGAAGCAATCGAATTAGTACCAAACCAACACAAAGGGACAGGAGTTTACTCTCTGTACTTTCTCATACCCAAAAAAGACAAGAGTCTGAGACCTATACTAGATCTCAGAACATTAAATACATACATCAAATCCGATCACTTTCACATAGTGACATTACAGGACGTAATCCCACTGCTCAAACAACAAGACTACATGACAACACTAGATTTAAAGGATGCATATTTCCATATACAGAGACATCCTTCACACAGAAAGTACCTAAGGTTTGCATTCCAAGGGGTACCTTACCAGTTCAAAGTGTTGCCATTCGGAATAACAACTGCGCCAAGAGTTTTTACAAAATGCCTGGCAGTAGTAGCTGCACATATCAGAAGGCAGCAAATACATGTGTTCCTGTACCTAGACGATTGGTTAATCAAAACCAACACGCTAAAACGGTGTTCACAACACACGAAGTACGTCATAGAAATCCTCCACAATCTAGGTTTCTCAATCAACTACACAAAGTCACACCTTCTGCCGTGTCAAACACAGCAATACTTAGGGGCAACAATCAACACAGCAAAAGGGATTGCCACTCCAAGCCCACAAAGGGTTCAAGCATTTCACAAGGTAATAAAGACCATGTATCCAAAACAAAAGATACAAGTCAAAATGGTGATGAAACTACTAGGCATGATGTCCTCATGCATAGCCATTGTCCCGAACGCAAGGTTGCACATGCGGCCCTTACAACAGTGCCTAGCATCACAATGGTCACAAGCACAGGGTCAGCTTCTAGATCTGGTGTTGATAGACCGCCAAACATACACCTCGCTTCAATGGTGGAACAGTATAAATTTAAACCAAGGGCGGCCTTTCCAAGACCCAGAGCCACGATATGTAATAACAACAGATGCCTCCATGATAGGGTGGGAGCACACCTCAATCAACACAGCATCCAAGGACAATGGGACACTCAGCATAAACAGTTTCACATAAATCACTTAGAACTATTGGCAGTATTTCTAGCGCTAAAAGCATTTCAACCCATAATAAGCCACAAACACATTCTTGTCAAAACAGACAACATGATAATGATGTATTACCTAAACAAACAAGGGGGGACACACTCAACACAGTTGTGTCTCCTGGCACAAAAAATATGGCATTGGGTGATTCACAACCACATTCGCCTAATAGCACAATTTATTCCAGGAATTCAGAACCAGTTGGCAGACAATCTCTCTCGGGATCATCAACAGATCCACGAATGGGAGATTCACCCCCAAATACTAAACAAATACTTCCAAAATTGGGGAACACCACAAATAGATCTATTTGCAACAAAGGAAAACGCAAAATGCCAAGACTTCGCATCCAGGTACCCACAAGATCAGTCTCAGGGCAATGTGTTATGGATGAGCTGGTCAGGGATATTTGCTTACGCTTTTCCCCCTCTCCCACTCCTTCCATATCTGGTAAACAAATTGAGTCAAAACAAACTCAAACTCATACTAATAGCGCCAACATGGGCAAGACAACCTTGGTACACAACACTACTAGACCTCTCTGTAGTGCCTCATGTCAAACTACCAAACAGACCAGATCTGTTAACACAACACAAACAACAGATCAGGCATCCAAATCCAGCATCACTGAATCTAGCAATTTGGCTCCTGAAGTCCTAGAATTTGGACACTTAGACCTTACACAGGAATGTATGGAGGTCATAAAACAAGCTAGAAAACCTACCACTAGACAGTGCTATGCAAATAAGTAGAACAGATTTGTTTATTACTGCCATAATAATCAAATTCAACCCGTACACGCATCTGCCAAAGACATCGTAAGATACTTACTACATTTGCAAAAGTCAAAGCTAGCTTTCTCTTCCATAAAGATACATCTTACCGCAATTTCAGCTTAATTGCAAATTACGCACTCAACCTCACTATTTAGGATACCAGTCATAAAAGCGTTTATGGAAGGACTAAAGAGAATAATACCACCAAGAACACCACCAGTTCCTTCATGGAACCTCAACATTGTCTTAACACGACTCATGGGTCCACCTTTTGAGCCCATGCATTCTTGTGAAATGCAATACTTAACATGGAAAGTTGCATTTTTAATTGCCATCACATCTCTAAGAAGAGTGAGTGAAATTCAAGCATTTACCATACAAGAACCATTTATTCAAATACACAAGCATAAAATAGTTCTACGGACAAATCCAACATTTTTACCAAAAGTTATATCACCGTTCCACTTTAATCAAACAGTAGAATTACCAGTGTTCCTCCCACAGCCAGACTCTGTAGCTGAAAGAGCACTACATACATTGGACATCAAAAGAGCGTTAATGTACTACATTGACAGGACAAAACTAATTCGAAAAACAAAACAATTATTTATTGCATTCTAAAAACCTCATACAGGTAATCCAATTTCTAAACAAGGCATTGCTAGATGGATAGTTAAGTGTATTCAAACCTGCTATCTTAAAGCAAAGAGAGAACTGCCTATTACACCAAAAGCACACTGAACCAGAAAGAAAGGTGCTACCATGGCCTTTCTAGGAAATATTCCAATGACTGAAATATGTAAGGCAGCTACATGGTCTACGCCTCATACATTTACCAAACACTACTGTGTAGATGTGTTAACAGCACAACAAGCCACAGTAGGTCAAGCAGTACTACGAACATTGTTTCAAACAACTTCAACTCCTACAGGCTGAACCACCGCTTTTGGGGAGATAACTGCTTACTAGTCTATGCACAGCATGTGTATCTGCAGCTACACATGCCATCGAACGGAAAATGTCACTTACCCAGTGTACATCTGTTCGTGGCATTAGTCGCTGCAGATTCACATGCGCCCACCCGCCTCCCCGGGAGCCTGTAGCCGTTAAGAAGTTGATCTTGAACATTAGTAAATTTGAAAATATATTACTTTAAACTACATTATGTACATTACTCCATTGCATGGGCACTATTACTAGCATACACAACTCCTACCTCACCCTCTGCGGGGGAAAACAATCTAAGATGGAGTCGACGCCCATGCGCAATGGAGCTGAAATGGGAGGAGTCCCTCGGTCTCGTGACTCGAAAAGACTTCTTCGAAGAAAAACAACTTGTAACACTCCGAGCCCAACACCAGATGGCGGGATGTGCACAGCATGTGAATCTGCAGCGACTAATGCCACGAACAGATGTACACTGGGTAAGTGACATTTTCCATATGTTCGATGGCATGTGTAGCTGCAGATACACATGCTGTGCACATCCCGCCATCTGGTGTTGGGCTCGGAGTGTTACAAGTTGTTTTTCTTCGAAGAAGTCTTTTCGAGTCACGAGACCGAGGGACTCCTCCCATTTCGGCTCCATTGCGCATGGGCGTCGACTCCATCTTGATTGTTTTTTTTTTTTCCACCATCGAGTTCGGACGTATTCCCCTTCGCTCCGTGTTTCGGTTCGGAAAGTTAGTTCGAATCTCAGAAAAATCGTCAGTATTGTTTGCGTTCGGTATCGGGTTAGTTACACCAGATCGACACCGAAATTTGGAGAGCTCCGGTGGCCCTTCGGGGTTTTCGATTCCCCGGCGGGGCCTGGTCGGCCTGACCTCGTGCCTCTTCAAGGCTAATGGAACGGACCCCATTCCGCTTCTGCCCCGAATGTCACAACAAGTATCCTTACACAGATCAGCATCTGGTCTGTAATTTGTGTTTGTCTCCCGAACACAAAGAGGATACCTGCGAGGCCTGTCGAGCGTTTCGGTCAGGAAAAAAATAAGAGACCGAAGAGCAAGAAGACTACAAATGGCGTCGGCGCAGGCAGGACAACAACAACACTTGGAAGAAGAAGAAACCTTCTCCATCGCGGATTCGGACTCGGACGAGGTCGATCCCGAACAGACGCTGAGAACCGTGAGTAAGACGTCACTGCACAAAACTCACGGAAAAATCACAAAAGCCCAGGGGACGCCACCGCCAACAGGCCATGGCTTAACCCGAAAATTAGGTGACTGACCATCGGCACTGAAAAAGGGCACGCATGTGTCGAAGTCATCCGACTCCGGTCGAGATACCGACACAGAACAGACTCGACCTCGAGACACTGGGTCAGAGCAATCTCAACACCGAGAGGGCGGCACCGAAATGAGTTGGCACTGAGACATCGGAACACTGAAAGGCAAAAAAGTGTCTTCGGAGCCAAAAAAGACGGTCGAAAAGGTTTCGATACCACAACATCCGGCCTCTGAGCCAAAACCAAGTTCCTTCACAGAGGAACAGGGCCTGTCCTCACAGATGCAAGGACACAGATTCGGACAGGAGCTAGAGGCAGGGGAACCAGATTACTCTCAAAGGAGGCTCCACATTCAGAAGGACACAGGAAAGATCAGTACTCTCCCTCCAATACGAATTAAAAGGAAACTTGCCTCCCAAGAGAAAGACAAGCAACCACAAGCAAAGGTGGCAAAACAAATAGCTCCGCCACCATCACCACAACGCTCACCACAAGCATCACCAGTAGGCACTCCACCAATGATGCAGTCTCCAACTCATACAGGAATGAGTCAGGATGATCCTGACGCATGGGGATCTTTATGATGCGCCTGTATCAGATAACAGTCCCGACTGTTATCCAGCGAGACCGTCACCACCTGAGGACAGTACTGCCTACACACAGGTGGTGTCAAGAGCAGCTGCGTTTCTCAATGTCACCCTGCACGCAGAACCAATAGAGGATGACTTTCTGTTTAATACACTGTTGAGCACACATAGCCAGTATGTTACCGGGAATGCTAAAACACTCAAAACAAGTGTTTCAGGAGCCTGTAAAAGGCAGGGCCATTACTCCAAGGGTGGAGAAAAAGTCCCAAAACACCACAAAATAAACAGTGACTTCAACGTCACAAATCCCCAACACATAACACCAGTGGGGGGGGAGACTAACCAATTTTTACAAAAACTGGGAGGAAATAACAACAGACACGTGGGTCCTAGCCATTATCCAACATGGTTATTGCATAGAATTTCTACAATTCTCTCCAAATGTCCCACCGAAAACATACACCATGTCCAAACAACACATGGATCTATTACAACTAGAGGTACAAGCGTTGTTACAAAAAGATGCAATAGAGCTAGTACCAATTCATCAGAAAGGAACAGGAGTTTACTCCCTGTACTTTCTCATACCCAAAAAAGACAAAACTCTAAGACCCATATTAGATCTCAGAACATTAAACATCTACATCAAATCAGATCACTTTCACATGGTGACACTGCAAGTCGTGATCCCATTGCTCAAACAACAAGACTACATGACAACACTAGACCTCAAGGATGCGTATTTCCATATACCTATACATCCTTCTCACAGAAAGTACTTAAGGTTTGTAATCCAAGGGGTACATTACCAGTTCAAAGTGTGCCATTTGGAATAACAGCGCCAAGAGTTTTTACAAAATGCCTGGCCGTAGTGGCAGCCCATCTCAGAAGGCAACAAATACATGTGTTCCTGTACCTAGACGATTAGTTAATCAAAACCAATACGCAAGAACGGTGTTCACAACACACAAAGTATGTCATAGAAACCCTTCACAAGCTAGGTTTCTCACTCAACTACAACAAATCACACCTACAGCTGTGTCAGATACAACAGTACTTAGGAGCAACAATCAACACAACAAAAGGGATTGCCACTCCAAGTCCACAAAGGGTACAGGCATTCCAAAACGCAATATAAGCCATGCACCCAAAACAAAAGCACCAGGTAAAATTAGTGATGAAGTTACTTGGCATGATGTCCTCATGCATAGCCTTTGTCTCAAACGCAAGATTACACATGCGGCCCTTACAGCAGTGCCTAGCATCACAGTGGTCACAAGCACAGGGTCAACTTCAAGATCTAGTGTTGATAGACCGCCAAACATACACCTCGCTTCAATGGTGGAACAATATAAACTTAAACAGAGGGCGGCCTTTTCAAGACCCAGTTCCTCAATACGTTATCACAACAGATGCTTCCATGATAGAGTGGGGAGCACACCTCAACCAACACAGCATCCAAGGACAATGCGACACTCAGCAGAGACAGCTTCATATAAATCACTTAGAACTACTAGCAGTATTTCTAGCGTTGAAAGCATTTCAACCTATAATAACCCACAAACACATTCTTGTCAAAACAGACAACATGACAACAATGTATTATCTGAACAAACAGGGAGGGACACACTCGACACTGTTGTCTCTTAGCACAAAAGATATGGCATTGGGCGATTCACAACCACATTCGCCTAATAGCGCAGTTCGTACCAGGAATTCAAAAACAGTTAGCCGACAATCTCTCAAGGGATCACCAACAGATCCACGAATAGGAAATTTATCCCCAAATACTAAATACTTACTTCCAAAGATGGGAAACACCGCAAATAGACTTATTTGCAACAAAAGAAAACGCAAAATGCCAAAACTTCGCATCCAGGTACCCACAGGCTCACTCTCAAGGCAATGCGTTATGGATGAGTTGGTCAGGGATATTTGCATACGCTTTTCCCCCTCTCCCACTCCTTCTATATCTAGTAAACAAATTGAGTCAAAACCAACTCAAACTCATACTAATAGCACCAACTTGGGCACGACAACCTTGGTACACAACACTACTAGACCTCTCAGTAGTGCCCCATATCAAACTGCCAACCAGACCAGATCTGTTAACTCAACACAAACAACAGATCAGACACCCAAATCCAGCATCTATGAATCTAGCAATTTGGGTCCTGAAATCTTAGAATTCAGGCACCTAGACCTTACACAAGAATGTATGGAGGTCATAAAACAAGCTAGAAAACCAACCACAAGACATTTCTACGCAAATAAGTGGAAAAGATTTGTTTATTACTGCCATAATAATCAAATTCAACCATTACACGCATCTGCAAAAAATATCGTAAGCTACCTACTTCACTTACAAAAGTCAAAGTTAGCTTTTTCATCCATTAAAATACATCTCACTGCAATTTCAGCTTATCTGCAAATTACGCACTCCACTTCATTATTCAGAATCCCAGTCATAAAAGCATTTATGGAGAGTCTGAAAAGAATTATCCCACCAAGAACACCACCAGTTCCTTCGTGGAACCTCAACATTGTATTAACACGACTCATGGGTCCACCTTTTGAACTCATGTGAGATACAATACTTAACATGGAAAGTAGTATTTCTAATAGCTATCAAATCTCTCAGAAGAGTAAGTGAAATACAAGCCTTTACCATACAAGAACCCTTTATTCAAATACACAAGCATAAAGTAGTTCTACGAACAAATCCAAAATTCTTACCTAAGGTCATATCACCGTTCCACTTAAATCAAACAGTGGAACTCCCAGTGTTCTTTCCAGAAGCAGATTCTGTAGCTGAGAGAGCATTACATACATTAGACATCAAAAGAGCACTAATGTACTACATTGATAGAACTAAACAAATTCGCATAACAAAACAATTGTTTGTTGCTTTCCAAAAACCTCATACAGGGAATCCAATATCCAAACAAGGCATTGCCAGGTGGATAGTTAAATGTATTCAAACCTGTTATGTAAAAGCAAAAAGAGAACTGCCTATTACACCAAAGGCACACTCAACTAGAAAGAAAGGTGCTACCATGGCCTTTCTTGGAAACATACCAATGACTGAAATCTGTAAGGCAGCTACATGGTCTACGCCTCATACATTTACCAAGCATTACTGCGTGGATGTGTTAACAACACAGCAAGCCACAGTAGGACAAGCAGTATTACGGACTTTATTTCAAACAACTTCAACTCCTACAGGCTGAACCACCGCTTTTGGGGAGATAACTGCTTACTAGTCTATGCACAGCACGTGTATCTGCAGCTACACATGCCATCGAACGGAAAATGTCACTTACCCAGTGTACATCTGTTCGTGGCATGAGACGCTGCAGATTCACATGCGCCCTCCCACCTCCCCGGGAGCCTGTAGCCGTTTTAAGTTGAGAAAAGGTCTTGAACATTTGTAAATTTGTAAATATATCTCTTTTAACCATATTATGTACATACATATTTACTCCATTGATGGGCACTATTACTATATACACAACTCCTACCTCACCCTCTGCGGGGAAAACAATCTAAGATGGAGTCGACGCCCATGCGCAATGGAGCCGAAAGGGGAGGAGTCCCTCGATCTCGTGACTCGAAAAGACTTCTTCGAAGAAAAACAGCTTGTAACACTCCGAGCCCAACACTAGATGGCAGGATAATGCACAGCATGTGAATCTGCAGCGTCTCATGCCACAAACAGATGTACACTGGGTAAGTGACATTTTCCATATATTTATTTTTATATATATATATATATATATATAATCTGCACAGAGAGAGATCACCCGTTAACCTCCCCTGCCAATCATACACTCCTCAACAAAAAACAACCTGCCATCAAACGGTCTCACGCGTACTTCGCCCGTACAAGTACACATAAAAAATCTAAATTTGCACGGAATCTAACAGATTAAAAATTATTACACTCTACAGAATGTCATCCTTAGATTCCTTTTGTTTATAGATTTTGTTAGAAATGGGGTTTCTGGTTGGCTAGGGTATGCACCTCAGCCAGGTAGAACTTACCCACTCTAGTCAGGGCAAGGGAGTTACACGTCCAAGATAACCCCTGCTCACCCCCTTGGTAGCTTGGCACGAGCAGTCAGGCTTAACCCGGAGGCAATGCGTAAAGCGTTTGCACAACACACACATACATGTGACGCAATATCCCCACCACAAAGGAAACACAACACCAGATTATATGAAAATACACTGTATTGTACACCACGTAATTATTAGACCAACATCACATAACAGTACTATCCTGCTACCTTAGCAGTTGTCAGAACGTTACACATTAGTTACTCTGCAAACTAGCAGTAGTCACACATAACACACAGGTTACTCAGTATTCTGCAACATAAGCAGTAGTCAGGAAACACGTTATCACATTAGCACACTTGTCATAAGAATATCATAAAACGCCCATAGTAGGAACATTAGAAAACCTATGGCAAGTTAAGCAAACATATTAGCAAGTCATGCCCATAAAAGGAACATGTGCACACATATGTAAACACATCATAGGACAGGCAGGCAATATAACATAATTACAAAGTCTGTAAAAAGAACTTTAAATCAACGTTACATTAGTCCGTTTTAAAGTACCTGAAAAATGATGAAAAGGCACCTCCAGTGCCTAAAACGAATAATGGGGCGGCACTTCCAGTGCCTAAACAACCAATGGGGCCCCCGGCGCTCCTCTGCGCAAAACGGGGGCCTCCTGTGCATATTTGGGCCAAAGAGGGGCGGCACGCACCCTCTCAGCGTTCCTGACGGGCCCCTCCTGGGACCCGTAATCACTGGGGGCCCCCCGGGCCTCCACCGGCCCTCCTGTGGGGGGCCAAGGTCAGGGAAATCCTGAGGATCTGGAGGGGGGCGCCACGCACCCCCTCCACTCTGCGAACAGGCCCCTCTGGGGGCCCGCAAACTCCTGGGGTCTCCCGGGGCCTCCGCTGGCCCTTTCAGAGGGGAGACCCCTTCACAATTGCCCTGGGCCCACGAGGGGGCCCACCAGAAAGCCGGCGGCACGGGCGAGCCTCCGATGAGGCTGCTGCCCCGCCCGCACGCGCCGAGAGAGCCCTCCGGGGCTGGAGCAGGTGAGGGAGAGGCGTCCTCCTCTCCCTCCTGCTCGCACACAACGCCGGCACCCGGTCGGGCCGGCCGGTGCCCCGGGGGCGCTCCTCGGAGCGATCCCTACCCCGGGGGCACCGCTAGGAGCAGGCTTGCTCCTTGTCACGTCCAAGGTGGATTTCTTGTGCCCCGGGGGCACGGAACGGAGCGCGATCCTCGCGCTTTACAGAATTAAGTTCCCCGGGCTGCGGCGGTGATTTTCTTTCACGAAGCGCTTTTCACAGCGCTTCCGAAAATTATGCAGCCTGGGCTGCGGCGGTGATTTCCTCTCAGCAGAAACGCGCTCCAGGAAGCGCAAGGGCACAATTTAAAAGCCAGGGCTGCGGCGGTGATTTCTTTTAGGAAAAGAAAAGCGCTTTCCAAGCGCTATAGTGCATCAGCAGCCCAGCACTTAAAAGAATGCCTGTTTCTCCTCCAGCATCCTGTCAAAGATGTAGAAGATCGTTGCAGGGGTCAGGGGCCACAGCACCCTGCCCCTGGGAACAACTTAACAAGAGGGAGCACAGGGCTGGTGGGCTCAGCTACAGGCCAGCACAAAGGGTGCAGATGGTGGCAGTTCCTCCTAGTGACCAGGCAGGTCACAGGTCAGCACAGCAGCAGCAGTCCATGGCGGTTTCCTGGTGAGTCCATTCATCAGCGTTCTGTGTCCAGTTCCAAGTTCCAAGAATGTTCAAATTGTGGGGAAAATTCCCCTGTACTTATAGTCCATTTTTACAGTGTTTTACAATGCCAGGGAGAGGAGGTTCCAGCCAGTTACAACTGGTTCTGGGAGTGTCCCCTCTCTCCTTTCAGCACAGGCTCCAAACATCAGTGGGGGGTTAACGACCCTACTGTGTGAGGCCAGGGCACAGCCTTTACAAATGTAGGTGTGCCCCGCCTCTCCCTTCTCTCAGCCCAGGAAGACTATTCAGTATGCAGATGCACCTCGGTGACACCTCCACCCTTCCTGTGTACAGGCTGTCTGAAAAGTATGCACAAAGCCCCAACTGTCACTCTGCCCAGACGTGGATTGGAGTCAAGCTGCAAAACACCAGAATCATAAGCACAGATAAATGCGCACTTTCTAGAAGTGACATTTCTGTGATAGTAATAAAAAATACACCCACACCAGTAAGCAGTATTTATTATCACCATCACACCCATACCAAACACGCCTACGCTACCCCTCATAAATCAGACAATACCCTTTACACATAAGGCAGGGCATTTCTAATGCAATCCTATGAGAAGGCAGCACTCACAGCAGTGAGACACCAAGTTAGGCTGTTTGTCACTACCAGGACAGGCCATGCAATATGGCACATGTCCTGCCTTTCTACATACATGGCACCCTGCCCATAGGGCTAGCTAGGGCGTACTTTAGGGGTGACTTACATGTAGTAAAAGGGGAGTTCTGGGCCTGGCAAGTAAATTTAGATGCCAGGTCCCTGTGGCAGAAAACTGCGCACACAGGCCCTGCGCTAGCAGGCCTGAGACAGGTTTGAAAGTCTACTTCAGTGGGTGGCGCAAGCAGCGCTGCAGGCCCACTAGTAGTGTTTAATTTACAGGCCCTGGGTATAGAGATACCACTGTACAAGGGACTTATAGGTAAATTAAATATGCCAATTAGGTATAAGCCAAACATACCAACTTTAGATGGGAGAGCACCTGCACTTTAGCACTGGTCAGCAGTGAAAAAGTGCTCAGAGTCCTAGAGCCAACAGCGAGAGGTCAGAAAAACCAGGAGGAAGGAGGCAAAAAGACTAGGGATGACCATGCGTATGGCCAAAAGTCCAACAGATTTCAATACCTATATGTTGAATAAATTCTTAGTTTTTTTTCTTCCATTGGCATCTCTGCAGCTACGTTTCAAAATATGCCCGTTACATCACCTTTATTCTGCCGACACACGTTTCAGTGCAAAACAGCAGACCCACAATGCACCTTCCACAGGTCACAATATAGGTATTGCCTATATTAAAAGGTATACGGGGGAAGACGAGAAACCACCTAAAATGCTAACAAACACTGTAGGATAATAGTTAAAGGGCTCCCACCAAGTAATCATCCAGTAATGTAGATGCTACGAAATGACTAATTTACTGCCTTTGTGTAACATCACTCCATCAAAATGCTATAACAGTTGTCCCCACGCATATCCCTTAACCATTATGGCTGCTCAGTGTAGGTACCAAAAGTATCCAGCCGGCAAGAGGACTTAAGGTACAAAATTTTAATTTTCCCCTCTGAGCTTTTCCTCACAAAACAAACTGCTTCACTCGGAAATCTTCCAACGCCTGTCAGCCGTTGTGGAGCACTCTGAGCATACATTCTGCTGCGTTGCTAAGCTGACAGATTTTGTCCCCTTGAAAAAAGACTAATGGTCTAATTATGACCCTGGTGGTCCGTTGGCCAGGTTACCGCCGTCTCTGCTGGGAAGGGCTGACGGCAGGGTGTAGGTTGCAATCAGCCAGCCCTGCTGATTACAACCTGGTTCTCCGCCACCCTTTTCATGGCGGTTTCACCACCATGAAAAGGCTGGCTGAGAACAGGTGCAGGGGGCGATAGGGGCTGCCCTGCCTACCTGTGGCATGGGCAGCAGAGGGGTCCCCCTTCCCAGCACCCTCCTTGCATCCACTGTCTACTGTGCAGACAGTGCTCATTACGAGGTGTGCTGGTGCCCCCTTGGGCGGCAACATTGCCATCTGCTCAATTACGTGTTAGCGACAATGCTGCCACTACTTTCCTGTTAGGCTGATGGGCTGAAACATTGGTTTCTGGCCGTTAGCCCAGCGGAAAAGTCATAATGGGTCCGGTGTGGAGTGGCGACCACCCTGTCGGGAGTTTGGCGGACAGGTATTGCCGTCCACCAACCTCGTAATAAGGGCCTAAGTCCCAAAATAAAATCTGTGACTGTTTAAAATCTGTTTCAGTATCCAGCCTGTGCTTCATCTGGGCAAATCTGAAATCATGCCTTGGTACTGGCCTATCGTGACCATTGACTATCATTGGCGTTTTTTGGCTCTAATTTTATTTAAGGTTAAAAACAATTCATACCTTCAGTTACCTTTTATTGAATTTTTGTCATTTTGTTCATTAAATTATACCCTATTTGTATATATCTGAGTGGGTTTATGGTTGTGTTTTTATCTTCTTCACTGTGTTGGTACTTCTAAATGCTTACACATTTTCTTAAGTTAAGCCTGTGCCATAGCTACCAGGGGTTGTGCTCAGGTGTTTTGAAACCCTTTCCTGACCTAACAAGATAGTGACATTATTACTTGCGTTGGACTCCCATCCACCCCAACTAGCAATCAGTTTTCCCACACTGTCTATGCAGAATTGGTTCTCATTAGTCATGTAATGCCCCACACTGGCTTCCTTTGGTTAAATATAGCACATTTATAGCTCCATTCAGTGCACAACGGTATCCATGATACTGGACAACTTTTCCTTCAATATGAACTTTTCGTCCTCTGCCAAACAAGGTTGGTCACTTTAGAGTGTCCTTTTCATCCCTCACTTCAGACAGTCTGGTGCTAACTCTCTTTCCATTGAGGAAACTGAAGCTAAAGCCCCGTGAGAATAAAAATTAATACCCATCTTGAATTTCTGAGTGCCAGAAACCTGGATATCTTACACAGCACTCCCAATACAATAGTTGAATGGTAAATACATTCCTGAGTAAATTGCCTATTTTCCAACATTTGTACTCCAACCTATGCTTAAAAGTAACTAGAGATATGCCACAACATGAGTGAAGCACACTCATTGCCTCCCCGGTAGGTCACACTACCAGCCCCTATCTTGCCCTCAAGGCACACTGAAAGGTTTCACAGCTCCCAGAACACCAGCAGATTGCTTCAACGCCTTGTCAAGGGGGTGATGCACCGCATATAATATATATATATATATATATATATATATATATATATATATATATATATATATATATATAAAAAAAAACATGCTTCAGTACTGAACAGGAAGGAAAAAGGGTTTTGGGGTTGCAGCAGAGCTTGGGCGTCATTCTGTTGGGGTCTAGCCTTGGACCAGAGTGAGCGTAAGACTAAATTGTCTGCGCATTGTTTATCCCACAACTTTCTATGTGAAAAACTGTGTCCAGTGTCTCCGGTGACAGTTCAGAGCCTGTCCCAAAGCACTAACAATATTATACGTGGTCAAATGTGACTATTATCTCTGTGTTTCTTTTTGCTATATTCCTTTTGACCTTGCAGTACAAAGAGTTAATTTTCATTTCTTTCTTTCCCTTTTTACAGGGTTCTTTGTACGTCTGAGTGTTTACATTTTGAGTTTGCCAAACTGGTAAAACACCACAAACATCCAGAGCATCTGTGGGAAATGAATGAATTGGTCAAACAGCCTAATTTGTGAGAGTGCTTATTGCTGAGCAGGCAGCAGAGTCTGCCAGTGACCTCTTTTGAGGTTAAAAAGTACGAAGGAACTGGCCGAGATGTACTTAGGTGTATTTATCTTCTTCAAGATATTAGTACTTTAATGACCTTGTAAAATGTATAAGGAAGATGCCAACGAGGAGACCGACTTCTGTTTTTCTTATCCATTTATTGTGGCCCCCTTCCCGGTCTTCTTTGCAGTCTCTATTGCCACTGTATATTTTAACAATTATTTCCTTTCACCACCATATGGATAGTTGTTGAGACATGTTTTTCAGATTTCTTATGAAATTCTGTTGGTGGGAAAATTGATGTGAAGGTCTATGGTCGTATGGAAATTATTTTACAATGTGAAACTCTAATACCTCAATTTGTCCTTTTTTCCGACGGATTTTTCAGTCTTTTCTATTTTACATGGAGCCTTTCAGATCTTGTATAACAACCCTGCAAACTGACGGCGGGCAGCTGGGATGTGATTCATTGGCACATACGACATGCTTAAGTCTGAAAGAAACCGAGTGAATCTAACTATAACCATTCCGACTTACAAATGGTATATGGCGAAGAATGTTGCTATACAGTACAAATTGAGTTAATTTGCTCGCAGTTTTTTAATTGGTCCTAGGAAAAACGTTGTTTTATTCATCCCTAAAATGTATCGATTTAACTAATGCATGCTTTCCCATTCCCCCCAAAATACTACTGTGAATGAAGTGCACACGGCTAAAGAATAATGTGGTGAAGTGCTGCACCTGAAGATGTTTTTTTTTTTTTTTTTTTGTTTTGGACCTCCGTACAGTATTTGTTCAGTTCTGCTTCTAGGACACTGTTAGTGCACTGAAGCCAATCTATCTAACTAGTCCTGCTGATCTTTCACTTTTTGTTTTGACATATTTCACCTTGGTTTCCTGCTTGTTGATTTTGCAAATGTGTTTAGGGTTTTCATTTTTAAAGTTGTATCCATCTCCTACTTGTGCAGTATATACAAATATACTGGCTTAACTATAGCTTTCAATCTAAACCTACACAAGGTATTTGCTCAACAATGAATTATCTAGACAGTACAACTTTAGGTATGAAGGACACAGCTACCTTTTGGCCTGTTTTCTGCCTACTGCCCCAAGGAGGTTGAGGTAACATATGACGAGGAACCATTTGGGGAAGGGGTAGAACAAAATCTGCTGATTCATCTTAAGGTGTTAAAATGAATTTCCAGCATATGAAATTAATTCCATATGAATTTGCCTTCATTCTAGATTATATTTCTTATCTTGTATGTATGACTGAGAATAAACTTTGTCTGAAGAGCCATTAGGCTTTCAGTATAGAATTTTCTGATGGATACTTCTACCTGCAGATTCTTCACCTCTTGAATACTCGCCCAGGTGCCATACTGGTCCCGTAAACTCTTCTTCATAGCTCTGTCGCAGGGGTAGGAGACACCTTGCTCCATTTTATGCTAGAAGTGACATTCCTGTGAAGTTGCCAACCTCATCAAGCGCCCATACTGTTGTGCCGAAGTTCACTTTTTTTCCTTGCCTTTGACGCAGTTCCAGAGCTCATTTTCTCAAATTTTTTCACTGAAAGTACCACAGCGATGTGCCCTTGTAATTGATGTGGATTTAAACTCGGTCAGGACTGTACGGGACAGATGTCAATTACAGACTTCCATGACAAGTGTGGTGTTTTAAGTTCTGATCTTAACTGCATGTCCTGTGAGCCATGTCAGAGGATGCAACTGAAGGCTATTAATGACGGGAGTCCAAGCTCTTCATGGTCAGGACAAGGGACGGCAGAGGTAGGCAATCAATCTAGTCCTCATTCCTGATCTCTGGCGTCATCAGAGTCAAAAGGAAGCACAGATGCAAGCATTAACAAGATATGTCACTGAGGCTGCCCTCTTCTTTGGAGTGGGATTCCCCCCCCACCCCACCTCCCCCGCTACCCCTTCCAGTGATGACTCCAAAGCAGTAACAGGACTTCCTGGTGCCCGATCCGGCACGGTATCTGAATGCCAAGTTAGAGGTGTTTGTGTCCAATTGTCTGGAGCACCATTGGAATACATGGGACCTGTGTGGATGCCCTATGGGTTCATGTCGGCAGGACTTCCCGCTATTTCCCCTCACCCTCTTTTTGCCTTTTCAAGCAGTGCTGCCGATGTCTCCTTAAACAAACGTCATCCAATCGGGCCTCAATATGGTGGAATTGGTCACCATGTCCATGGGGATGTTTGTTGTTGTTAGACTACATACATGGCTTAGAATCTCTGGATTCTCATCAGTTATTAAAAATCCATATTCTTGGACTTGCCTCTCGAAAGCACAAAATAGTCTAGGGAGAAGGATTATTTAGTCTTGGACATTTTAGGTCAAGTTTGGCTTTTCCCATGATCTGCCGCTCCAAAGGAGCCTGGGTTGTGCTACCTCATCCTCCCCTACCACCCCAGGGAAGCAGCTCTAGTTTTCCTGTGTTGATCCATTTGAGACTGGTGGGAGGGCTGGTTTCACTTTTTCCACAGGCCTGGAAGGCCAGAACTTCAGACCAGTGGATTTTTTAGATCACACAATAAAGGGTATACTGTACCCTTCCAAAAGCTGCCCTTTCCAATCACAAATTTCGCAGAAACACCTCCTCCTGCTACAATAAAAGGTGTTAGCCTTGCTTTTGAAGGGTGCAGTGGACTTAATGCCAGTGTAGGAGATTGATCAAAGGTGCTATTCCTGATGCTTCCTTGTTCTAAAGAACAGGAGACTTCACCTGATCCTGGACCTCAGTGTCTTCAATCTCTCTTCATAAATAGAAGTTGAACATAATGTCCCTTGCACAGGTTCTTTTGGCATGAGAACTTGGAGACTGGATAGTGTCGCTCGACTTACTGGATTCCTTTTTCTTTCTGCATAATGATCCTGCAGACTCATAGGAAGCACCTGTGGTTTAACGTAGGCTTGACGTAATACTTATCAGTGGTCCTTCCTTTTGGTCTAACATCAGCACCTCTGTTCTTCAGATGTTGTGACTGTTGTATCATCCCATCTATGAAAGTAAGGGATACCAAAGTTTTCCTACTTGCAACACTAGCTTCTAAAAGCCAGGACCTCAGAGATGGTGCAGTCACATCTGCGTCAGTGGCATCCCTGCTGCATGTTCTGGGGTTTTCTATCATTGTGCCCAAATCTCACCTGGAGCCTTGTTCATAGGGGCAGTACAAGGGCACCTGGAGTCTTGGTCTCAGTTGAGAAGCTCTGGGACTCTGGTCCTAGTCTCACAAAACATTGAATATGGTTGGTAGGGAATCATCTTGTGGGCTCCCTGAACACAGTGCCGATGACCTAATTTGGGGATGTCATCTTGCCATTCACAAGTGGGTTCTCTGCCGGGAGGTGGTACAGAGTAACTGCGATCAATAGGGCATGCATCACGTAGATATCTTTGCCATTGTTCAAGTATCACATAATGTATTGTTCCATTAATAAAATCAACAATACAAGGAGCAGAAACCAAAACAATATGGAGGAAGATAAAAAGTTGTGATTAAAAAGCTCCAAACCATCGACATTCGGCCATATAAAATGCACATTTTAAAAATGCTTTAAAATCCACGTCAAGACGTATTTCCATGCAGCCAGAGCTAACAACAAGTTTACCTATGAAGCATAAAATGCATATAGTCTTAAATTGCTCCCACAGTTAGTAAAAACCATTGCATGTTCAAGAGAGAACACAGTAAAACTTTGTTTTTAAGATTACCGTAAAAAACAAAAATCTTAAAATCCAAGCCTGGAGGTATAATGTTCCAAACTGGTTTTCTCTTGTTGCACAACAAACTGATTCAGTGTTATTTTCAACCTGCTATGGTTTTGAGAATAGTTTTCCAGATCATTCTGGCTCCAGTGGGAGTTTTTTTTACGAGGAGAGAAATCTGAAGGTAGGTAGAGTATCAACCAGAAATATTTGGCAGTGAAGATGAGTGTCTTTTCCTTTGAGGTTCTATTGTCGAATTGGTGACCTGACTTTCTGTACAGCCCTCTTAATATTTTACTTCGTTTTGATGATCCTACCGCAAAATATGACCAAATGGTAACCAGGCAGGTTTTTGCCATGTGAGCAGCAGTGGCCTCATCTCCTGTTGAGAAAGTGCCCCGTTGGACGTTGGACTCCGTACTTGATGCTTTGGAAATAATGTGTGAACATCAACAGCAAAATTGAAATAGTCAATCTTTCTAAGACATCTTTTTACCAATTGGAATATGTTTGGCGATAAGGGAATGGCTCCATAATAGCTTTTGTGTTATAGTTTTATTGTGTGTGTGTCTAATTATGTTTTTGAGATGTAAATGCTAGTCATTTGCTGTGCATTACTCCACCATCTAGAGGTCGAGTGCATTCATGATGATGTCGAGCGAAAGTACACGATAACCCTGACGCATGACCACCGTCTTAAGATTCTGTTTTCTGCGTTTAGGTTTGGAATTATGATGTTTATTTGTTTTGCGATTTTTGGCTGTAAATATTGTTCATTTTGGGAAGATGTCTTGCTTCTTCTCACTAGGCTTATACAGCATTTTAGTATATGTAACATTTCTTCTTGCAATCTTCATTTGTGAAGGCGGTTACACACACATCATAGTTTTTGATTCTACTCCTCTAAGAAGTGTTCTGTCACCAATGGTTCTTGTCCACGCTATACAAAACACCCTAATAAACGATTGAATAAGCAAGTATTTGCATGGCCTTTGGCGATTTCTTTTCCTTGGAAATAGAGAATCTTTAGGATTGAACGAAGAAGGTTACCTCTTTGACAGTGCCTGAGCTGTTACCGAAAACAAGGACTTTGACCATTGGAGGTCTAGGTCCGAAAGACTGAGAAATTTCAAAGTGTTGTTTTGTCTTTGCATTTCTGATTGTTTGACATTCTTCCATTTCTGTCCTTCAGAGGTGGGTCAGTATGCATACAGTCTGTAAATTGTCCAGTTTGGCAAGATAAAACATGTTGACAACATGTAGAATGTTTATTAATTGTAATGGATATTTTACTATGTCTATACAATCATAAGATCAAATATATTACTTCAAAATTTTACAATCCCGACAATATATAATTATATACATAAATTAAAATAACTTAGTCAAGTCAAAGGCAGCGATATACTCAGTACAAGAGTTTACTGAACTTCCGTATAAACTGGGCATCATTGTTTTGAAACCGTATCTAAATTGATTGTGAATTGTTCAACTGTTGATAAAACTAGACTTAAGGTACTTTTTTTCCTAAGCACAGTGGTTAGGGGCATATACAGACTGTCTGTTCTATTGAATATAACCTCAAAACCACAAAGCTCATGATTTTGTTGGAAGGCATTTACTGTTCCACGAACCTTCAAATTGAGCAGTGGGAATGTGTGTAAAATCTCAAATATTTAGTGTACAGGACATGTCGCTCTGGCATGCATTTTTACAGGTATCAACAATAGAGTACCTAAATTATAGTAAATTAGTTATCGAAGTCACCTGTGTTGTTCCCTCAAGGACTGGCTTATAATAAAGTCTACAGAGTCAAGTGTGACAGACTGGCTAGATACAACAGTGAAGGTAAATTATTGTAAATTATAGCATTGTTGATTGTCATTGGACTCAACACTTACGAGAAGTCGCTTCACAATTGCATCTCTTTATGTATGTAGTATTTCAAAGAATCTTCTTTGGCATTCGCATGCACAATTTAACGGTGCCTCTAAATACCTCACTCTTAAAAACGGTAAAGTAAACTCCAGTCGGATTTTACAATGCAGAGTCAAAGAGCATAGCCCCAAAAAGAGCTTAATTTCGTTCGTATAAAGGTTATTTAGTGCTGTAATTGTTTAATCATGGAAGATCAAAGAAGGGTGTAGAAGAGCTGGAATATATTTATTGTTAAATACCTCAGTAACTTGGAAGCCGTATCTTCTGAAGTACTTTTTAAGCAACTTCTTCAGGGCAGTTTTTATCAAGTGTCAAGGTGGCGGGGGTTGGGTGGGTCGATTACAACTTCGGCAGATGGAAAAGGCCGTCTGCCAAAGTCCAGAAGGTCAGGTTGCCACCAGTATGGCTGCCTTTCCGTGGGCCCCATTAAGAGTTTTCCGCTGGGTGAGCGGTGGAAAATGGCCTACAACATCAATGCCGGCTCATAATAGAGCCGACGGCAATGCTGTAGGGCATAGGGTGCACCAGCACCTGTCATGATGTTCACTGGCTCCAAAGCAGACTGAAAATCGTGACGGGGCTGGCCAGGGGGGGCCCCTACACCCGTCTCCACCAGCAGTTACATGGCAGTACTACTGCAGTGTAACCACCGGCGGAGAAGGGACGTGTAATACCCAGGGCAGTGTTGCATGCCCCGCTGCCCTGGTGGATTAGGACCGCCAGTCTCTCCTGTGCTACTGCCACAGTCGTAATGTGGCTGTTGGACCGCTACATTGGCGGCAGTCCGACTGCCACTGAGACTGCCATGGTCGTAATGACCCCCCGAGTCTTAATTTTTCATCCGTATTTGTTCCTTTACACCAGTAGGAGGTGTGGCCTGACTCCCCAGAGGCCGTGCAGAGCCACGTATTGGTGCCATCCTTTAATGCTGACATCAGTTCCTTTCTTTATCCACCATTCAGAGCAAATCTGCAGCTCCACTTCCCACTTAGTGAGTTACGCCGGCTCCAATTTAGCAAAATCTACAGTGTGCCAAAGGATGCATCGCTTCAAAGACCATATGCATAAACCAGGGATCTTCAACCGTTTCTGTAATATGAGTATCTTATGTTATATGAAAATGCTCCCAAGTTACTAGTATTAGCTACACTGTTAGATTTTTATTATGCAACTATTAGTTTTAAATATATTTTAGAAATTCAGCCATTATTCCCTAACATCAAAGTATGAGTTCTGAAAATTCACTCGTTTTGAATATATGCTTTTCAATTTTGGTATACATATATTAATTCAACCAAGCAAGCTGCTTCTTTAGTTCTCTGGGTTGCATGTAGGATAGCTACGTTCAGGTAGCTGGAGAGCTACCAGTAGTTCACGAGCTACTTATTGGAAAAACCTCCCATCTCTGCAGGAATCGGATTTCATTTACAGTTCTGTATGACGTTTGCCTGTGGTGCTAAATTCCCATTAAGACTCAGTTGTCTGCCAGATGCTCCCTGGTGCACCCAAAGGCGATCAGAGAGCAGAAAATTAAACTTGCAGGCCAGAAGCAACAGCCACGCACAAAACACAGATACCGCACAGTTTGTCAGGTAAGTTGAAATCCAAGTTGTGCCATAAACACAAGGGCCAAATGGAATTAGTCTCCCTTCTGCCACTCCAGTGCATGTAGAGGGAACAGTTGCCCCTTCAGGGGGCCAGCTCAACAGGTGTCCTCTGAGCCCAGTGCAAGGTTGGTCTCAGAACGCTTCGTGTTATAACCCTGCCACCGTCTGCCCCGCAGCTCACTACAGAGCTGTAAGGGGCTGTCTTCTGTACTTTGCTGACTGTTGTTCCCCGTTGCCGAGGGACCGTTGGCCATTTCGCCCAGATCCTTGCTGGTGCCGGCCTATCCTGGCTCCAGTCTCACTGACCCCGACTCCAGCAGTACCCGCTCTGGATCTCTTTCTGACAGATTTCTGACCTGGACACCTGTCCCTTGCTAGCCCCATGTCACACTGTGATGTAACTGAAGCCCAACCTTGCATGATTGCCAACTTCCCCAGTGCCAGTACAGGTGGTTGGAGGCCTTGTTCGGATCGGAGTCAGATGACGATAAGGAGGCAGGCGAATTTCACCCCACTCCTGGAATCCACCTGGGCTTGCAAAATGCTAGTGTAATAGACACTTATTCAGAGACCCCTCGCAGAGGCAAATCCCTTGCTTGCTGTTGTCTGTAGAACGGTAGTACTAGATTTACAACTCTCAGTACTTGAGACAAAAGCCAACTTACTAAAGGAAATCTTGCAGGCAAGGAATTTCCGCATCTGAGCCTGCGCTGCCATTGAATGAGGACCTGACGGACAACTTGACGGCATCCTGGGTAAAAGCTCTCCACACCTAGTTGCCCAGTGGCTAAGTGGAATAGACAAGGTAAAGAGAGCCGTTCTTACTCCTGAAACAAAAGTTTAGTCATCCAAGCATCTACGAGCAAAGTCAATCCAAAAGCTTTCCATTCTTTGCCACTAGATTGGGAGTCAGTGCGCATTGATTAATTTGGTAAAAGAATATTTTTTTCTGACATCTTGGCATTTCGGTTCGCAGCTGCTGTCTGTCTCCTTGGACAATATGCACATTCCTTTTGTGACATGACCAGTGAGATCTTGCCGGTTATCCCTGACAAAATAAGGGATGCCCTTGCCAACATTATTCACACTAGGCAATACACTACAACAGTGGTTCCCAACCTTTTGACTCCTGAGGACCCGCAATGAATCACTACTGGAAGCTGGGGACCCCCAAGCAATTTGTACGATTTAAATTTCAAACATTAAGACAGTAATTTGGAACTAACACATAGCAAGTACACAACAAACACATACGATTCAAATTTCAAACATTTACAGTAATTTGCAAATAATACACAGACAAGTACACACCAAATAAATACTCAAATTACTAAACATATAATTGTTTTATATTGAAAAAATATTCAAAAATTGAAAGTTTTTAATGGAAAGGTTGGTGAGGCATCTTGGCAGCTAACTTTTCAATGTTTGGTTTTATTTAGGAAAACTGAATCACCAGGCCAGATTCTACATTTCCCAAGCATTTTTTCTTTTTAGGTATAAAGGATCTGAGAACGGTTTTTTTCACAGAAATATGTGGTGTGGAAAAGAAATAAAACCATAAAGGCCTCTCATCTCTGCATTGCCTCTCTGCCACATGTATGTTATTTGTTTTATACCACCTCTTACCAGTGTAGGGTGTCAGAGCACTTTCCAGGGTACTGTAAGGTGTAGGATTCACATGTTATCCATACTGATAAGCATTTTCTAAGAGTGCTTGGTCTGGAAAAGCATAAACTCAGGATTCAGAACTTAACAGTTTTTAGCGTTGACTTTAATAATGTATTTCTATGCAAGCAAACCTTTCATGTTAGCAGCATAAGGATAATGAAAGACTGGGAAAAAAACATAACTTTCTAATTTGTTCCATGCAGTTTGCATGCAGTTCTTTGATGGCAGTTCATAGCTTACTTTGCTAGATTATGATTGTAATTTATGAACTGCACAGTAACAAAATAATCTGACAAAAGCAGTAACCCACTGTGCTTTGCACATATAATACTGTTCTTTTCATGATACACGTTCTTTGCAGCAGGCATATTAACCATCTGTACTACCTTAGATGAGTCAAAATTGCCACTAGTTAAAACTCACATCTCTCTCCAGCAGGTACATTAATCACCAGAGTTATCTTGACACTTTCTGCTGCATTTTTTTTTTTAAATTAAAACCGCTGCACAAATGAAGTAACAAACATCAAAACATGCACGTTGTTTCTGTCTTGAGGTCCCAGCTGGAGAAGTGACTTCCTGCTGTCCTAGGCCTGGGGACCACCTGGGAATGTGTCATGGACCCCTGGGGTCCGCGGAACACAGGTTGGGAACCACTGCACTACAATATATACTTTGAGGGCTGGCCTTGACAGGATGGACAGTGGGCTGTGCCACAGGCACCTGAGTTGGGCTTAAGTGTCATGCCTGGATGCAGCCCCCAGCTTTCTTTGGCAGTGTACAGGAATCACTAACAGACAGGCACACATTGTTGTCTTCTGGCTTTTTGAAAAAAAGGTTACCCTGCACTTTAGCCTTTTGGGAACGGCATCGGCACAGTCTTCTTTTTAGGCGTGCCTTAATCGGCCTGTCGCTTCCACCAACAATATAGTAAATTTGGAGTGGAATCCCGCTGCCTGGCTTACTGTGAACACAACTCTCACCGCACATTCAGCAGATTTTCCTGTGGCTCCAGAGCATATTTTGATAGTTGAGGTCACACACTCCACCAACAATAGACATCCTCACTCTTGTGCTCACCTGTCACAACTGCTTCCAAGAAGCTTTTACTTCCCCTTACCGCAACATTTGCAGCTACTGGGGGGACAGGGTCCAATTTTTAAAAAATCCAACTGGGAATCCACAACTTCAGATCAGTATGTGTTACAGACTTCATAAACCTTTACGCTTCGCCTTTCAATCATGCTCCCTTGTATTCCTACTCAAGTTTCAGTGGGGGCGTACTGCCATCCTTCTACAGGAAGTTTAATTCCTTTTTGCCAAAGGGGGCTACAGAGAAAGTACAAGAAATGGAAAAGGGCGAGAGGTGCTACTCCTAAGATGTTCTGGTATCCAGGAAGGATAGAGGTCTCAGACTGATTTTGGATCCTCTTCTGAATGCCTTCCTGCGGAGGGAAACATTCAAAATGCTCACTCTAGCTCATGATCTGGGTGATTCAATGGTGCCCTTGCTCTTGCAAGACAGGCACCCTAATGTGCTCGTCTTGCAGTCCCGCAGATGCTACCTTTGGTTTCCAGTGGATCAAAGCATGTCCAACTTGCCATTCTACTCTTTGGCCTGATCTCTGCCCCTTGTTTATTCACAAAATCATCATGGTCGCATATATTACCACGACTGGCTGCTGAAGGTGAGCCCGCCTGTTAGTCGCAGACCATGGCCATACTACGGTTACTCAGAAAGGCCTTCAAAACCTGGCTTTTCAAAAATTAGTTTGCCCTCTAATATTGCTCTGGGATCCCTAATATCCACCCGCTGTCGTCTAGATCTGCCAGTTTTTCTCCCTTTCTCTTAGTGTTATCTGTGCCAGTACACCCTGCGGGGGTAGAGTTGTGCTGTATAAAATATCTCTACTTTCATCTCTGATATTTTGTGTTACCCATCAAGACTGCTATCTGTGCAGATGATTCTTTTAATCCGAGGCATCCTGGACACAGTAGCATTCCGGTCTTTTCCACACCCACACCGAGTCAGCATTATTCAGCATATGGTCCCAGTGTTTCGTGCTCAATCTTAGGTTTCTGTAATGATAGTTCTGACACTTGAATTCATAGCCTCACGCTTTCTGCTCGTCCCTCATACCTGCTGGCAAAGGTGGTCTTTGTAGCAGGACTTCCATTTTCAGTGGCTGCCCCACCGGCCTGTCAACTAACATCTGCATATCGAAGGCAAAGCCCAGGACCGCCATTGGACACCAACTTGTCATGTGGCAGGGCCTCCCCCCCCCCCCCCCCCCCCCCCCCCCCATCCTCCCATCCTCCAATCCTCCAGCCAAACCTGCATTGTTATTGGGTTGGAATGGTCACCTTACAGAAGTGCAGCTCAGGTGGTTATGACCACTATCTAAAGAAAGCCCCACAACACATCTGTCCTGTGGTACTAAAACTAACAGGGTGGATTGGATGTGAAGGGTTTGAGGTGGTTGGGGTCTTGGACCTGGTGCTTCAGGAGATCTCTCTGGTGACCAGTCATTTGTTGGGGTTGCTCAAGACCACAGTGGACTTCAAATTGTATCTTTATCCATAGATTTTTAAAGGCTTTCTTACCTTGTGGGGGCATGTCTTGCTTGGAACATTTCACCACAATTGAGAATATGCAGTTCCCGCAATTACTGTGCACGGGAATTTCTGACCGGAAGCTCCAGAGGGGATGCATTCTGTCTGTAGTGGGGCTCAGGGCTCCTGCATACCTTTTGACTGCTACCTTGTGCGTTGGCTTCTGAGGGAGCCAAGGTCTAATCAAGCTCAGAACATCTTGAAAGCTTCAAATTGGACCAGAATAGTGTGGGACCTTGACCTGTTGAGTTTCAACATTTTTCCCTGCGTCAAGCTGCCTCTTCAGGAGGACCTCATTTATTAGTGACTTTTCCCGACTGTTTAGGGTGATGGCTTAAATTTGTGGCCTGGTGTGGGGCACCATCAGCTTTATCCTCTGCAGGCAAAGTTATCTGACATTTTGTTGCTCATTTTATTTTTAGCCAGCAGGGCTTTGCGGTGGACAAGGTTATAGGTTATATGTTGTCAGTTACCTGAGCAACCTTTTTTGTGCAAGTCACGCATAGTGATAAGATTCCTAAAAGGCCTAACACACCTTTCCACCAATGCTTTTCTCTATGCTTCAGTGGGACCCTAACTTTGTCCTCACATTTCTGATGTGCACTCTGTTCAAGCCCATGCTTAGCTCTTCAGTAAGGTTTGTCACCCTCAGAGTGATTTTTCTTACCGCAATTACTTCTCCTTTCAATTTCAATGAGCTGCATGTTTTGTCAATGCAACCTGTGTACACTGTTTTCAATCCTGATAAATTGGTGCAGAGTAATTGGGCTTTCTGTCAAAGATTGTTGCACACTTTAGCGTGGGTGCATCCATCATCTTTCATGCCTTTGACTTTCTGACACATAGCTCTCAGCTACTACATCGAGAACTAAAGAGAGTGCTGAGTGGACTACTAGCTTTTTGTCAAAATCTCCAGTGATCACAAAGGTAAAGTGTATCAGAAAGGAACACTGTCCAAGTGGATTGTCCAGTGCACAAAGACTTGCTATGGCCTGCAAAAAAGTTGCCCCCCCCCCTCCACTGCAAAGTACCAAGGGACTCAATTCACCAAAGCCAAGGCTGTTTCAGTAGCATGCATAAGTTCATAAAGCATTAATGAGTTAACAGAACTCTGCAGGGAGCACTTTCTTTTTTTTTTCTGGCTCTGCTTGACTTGGTATGAGCTACGCTGCAGACCTTGTACCTTTTGGAAGGTAATGCTTGGATATCTGTGTATCTGTTCAAAAGGTGAGTAATCTGCTGTTATGAATATCCATCAGATGAACAAGTTACTTACCTTTTGTAATGCTTCTTTTGGTGTATGCTCAATTTAACTGCAGATTCCTCACTGTCCTCGTTCTGTGGAGTGGACTTTTGTGACTGTTTTAAAAAAGAAGAAAAAAAAGACCCCCAAGTTAGTCGGCACGTTCTCCTTCAAATTGACATGGTTGAGTTGTGTCT
This sequence comes from Pleurodeles waltl, assembly GCF_031143425.1. Classification (NCBI taxonomy): domain Eukaryota; kingdom Metazoa; phylum Chordata; class Amphibia; order Caudata; family Salamandridae; genus Pleurodeles; species Pleurodeles waltl. Next base: position 71,440,045 of record NC_090451.1, on the reverse strand, counting down.
GAGGGGTGGAAAAATGGATGAATTTGAGCAGGGGTATGCCTACAGGTGCCTCTGCTCTGCCACTTCTGGGGGTGCCACAATGGTGTTGCAGAGTTCAACAATGCCACCTCCAGCTCACACGAGAAATTGCTGCTGAGAAGTCGGTATCCAGTCTAGCACTTAGAGATTCTCAAATGCTGATGAATCTAAGCCCACACGGACACATAGTGACCTGACTTCAAACCTGAAAGTTATGGTTGCCCATTGATCTTTAACACAGTATTTCACATAATAAGCTGTTCATTGAAAACGAGGTTTATACTTTTAAGAAAGTAGCTCCTTAGGCAAAGGTCAAACTCTCTGGCAAGATACATAACAAATGATACGTTTCGACTTTGAAACATTACGATCTTGTTAAAGTGGCCCGATTCAGATTACTACTCTGGGTAGTATTTCATGGTCAATGTTGAATCCGCATTAAATATTGTAGGAACTAATTAGGCAACTTGAAGTTTGGAACAAATGCACAACAGTGGAAACCTTCTAAAGAAGTCTGAATATGTTCCGTCATCTCTGAAAAGGCAAGGCAGAGACTAACGAACAAGCATTTGCTTGATTTAGAGCTATTAGCGTTGTACATACATAACTACTTTTCGTGCCACATAAATTGAAAATGAAAAGTAAAACAGTTGACATAAGCTAGCCGATTCAAAGCGCCATGGCCGCCATGAGCGCTAAGGAGAGACACAAGGAAAAAGAAGTTTGCTGACAGTCGAACGTATCGCCAAAAGTGCAATTATACATGTAACAGGGTCGATGGCAAAGGCGGTAACAAGACTGTCTCTAGGAGGGACAAACGTAAAGCATTTACCAATGACTACAAAGGATTTTTGAAAGGCAAGCCCATGAACGAGTGATAGTGATGGGCGTGGTGGGTGTGGATCAAAGCCCACAGAGATTACAGCATGTCGGAGTGCTTGCAGGCTCGAACTAAAACAAGGATTAAAAGTAATCTTGGTGTAACTTTCTTAATTTATGATCAGTTGGTGATTAATTTATTTATGCTGTTGTGCTTTTTGATGTTAATGTTCCTACATTTGTTGTACAGTGGAAATTGTTTTTGTATTTGCGTTATGAACAAATAAAAAATGGCGGCTATTGGTGGGCCACTTCGATATTGAGACAGCAAAAGGCTGGAAATAAAGGCAGAGGAGGCTGCAGAATTTCCAATTCAGTAGCACTGTTAGGCTGTTACGGGCAGCATCAGTGGTAGAAAATAAAGACGATGCAGTACTTACGAGACAACAACTGCTTATGTCATTGTTCAAGAAGCAAGATGTTTGCACACTCATCAGCTGGTTCTTAAAATACAATTAAATACAATTTCTTTCACTCGGCACACCTTCTTGCCTTTGAATGAGCATGTAGAAGAGCCCTGAGCACTTTCCTTCCAGTTCAGTCCACATGCTAGTGGTCAGAAACACTCAGCTGAGGAGGTTTCTGGTTTGCATAAGGTTTGGGGGCCTACCTTGACCTAGTACATCCTTTACTTGTCCCTTCTGTAGCTAAAGGTTGTTCACAAAGAAAATCCTCACTGGCAATTTGCTTCCTTTTCAACTAGCACCTCCAAATAAAATACACCTATCTTACAAAACACTTTACATGTGTGAGAGACAGTGTTCCAATTCTCGCCCACTTCCTGCTTCAGAAATCTGCAGGACACACTGCACCACAAGTTAATTGACATATCCCATCCCTTGACCATTCACAGCACACACATTTTTTTATTGCAGGTATGTAGGAAGTTGGCTCTGTATGCACTATTTCAAAGTAAGGAATAGTATGCACAGAGTCCAAGGGTTCCCCTTAGAGGTAAGATAGTGGTAAAAATAGATAATACTAATGCTCTATTTTGTGGTAGTGTGGTCGAGCAATAGGCTTATCCAAGGAGTAGTGTTAAGCATTTGTTGTACATACACATAGACAATAAATGAGGTACACACACTCAGAGACAAATCCAGCCAATAGGTTTTTATATAGAAAAATATCTTTTCTTAGTTTATTTTAAGAACCACAGGTTCAAATTCTACATGTAATATCTCATTCGAAAGGTATTGCAGGTAAGTACTTTAGGAACTTCAAATCATCAAAATTGCATGTATACTTTTCAAGTTATTCACAAATAGCTGTTTTAAAAGTGGACACTTAGTGCAATTTTCACAGTTCCTAGGGGAGGTAAGTATTTGTTAGGTTAACCAGGTAAGTAAGACACTTACAGGGCTTAGTTCTTGGTCCAAGGTAGCCCACCGTTGGGGGTTCAGAGCAACCCCAAAGTCACCACACCAGCAGCTCAGGGCCGGTCAGGTGCAGAGGTCAAAGTGGTGCCCAAAACACATAGGCTAGAATGGAGAGAAGGGGGTGCCCCGGTTCCGGTCTGCTTGCAGGTAAGTACCCGCGTCTTCGGAGGGCAGACCAGGGGGGTTTTGTAGGGCACCGGGGGGGACACAAGTCCACACAGAAATTTCACCCTCAGCAGCGCGGGGGCGGCCGGGTGCAGTGTAGGAACAGGCGTCGGGTTCGCAATGTTAGTCTATGAGAGATCTCGGGATCTCTTCAGCGCTGCAGGCAGGCAAGGGGGGGATTCCTCGGGGAAACCTCCACTTGGGCAAGGGAGAGGGACTCCTGGGGGTCACTTCTCCAGTGAAAGTCCGGTCCTTCAGGTCCTGGGGGCTGCGGGTGCAGGGTCTCTCCCAGGCGTCGGGACTTTAGGTTCAAAGAGTCGCGGTCAGGGGAAGCCTCGGGATTCCCTCTGCAGGCGGTGCTGTGGGGGCTCAGGGGGGACAGGTTTTGGTACTCACAGTATCAGAGTAGTCCTGGGGTCCCTCCTGAGGTGTCGGATCTCCACCAGCCGAGTCGGGGTCGCCGGGTGCAGTGTTGCAAGTCTCACGCTTCTTGCGGGGAGCTTGCAGGGTTCTTTAAAGCTGCTGGAAACAAAGTTGCAGCTTTTCTTGGAGCAGGTCCGCTGTCCTCGGGAGTTTCTTGTCTTTTCGAAGCAGGGGCAGTCCTCAGAGGATGTCGAGGTCGCTGGTCCCTTTGGAAGGCGTCGCTGGAGCAGGATCTTTGGAAGGCAGGAGACAGGCCGGTGAGTTTCTGGAGCCAAGGCAGTTGTCGTCTTCTGGTCTTCCTCTGCAGGGGTTTTCAGCTAGGCAGTCCTTCTTCTTGTAGTTGCAGGAATCTAATTTTCTAGGGTTCAGGGTAGCCCTTAAATACTAAATTTAAGGGCGTGTTTAGGTCTGGGGGGTTAGTAGCCAATGGCTACTAGCCCTGAGGGTGGGTACACCCTCTTTGTGCCTCCTCCCAAGGGGAGGGGGTCACAATCCTAACCCTATTGGGGGAATCCTCCATCTGCAAGATGGAGGATTTCTAAAAGTCAGAGTCACCTCAGCTCAGGACACCTTAGGGGCTGTCCTGACTGGCCAGTGACTCCTCCTTGTTGCTTTCTTTGTTCCCTCCAGCCTTGCCGCCAAAAGTGGGGGCCGTGGCCGGAGGGGGCGGGCAACTCCACTAAGCTGGAGTGCCCTGCTGGGCTGTGACAAAGGGGTGAGCCTTTGAGGCTCACCGCCAGGTGTTACAGCTCCTGCCTGGGGGAGGTGTTAGCATCTCCACCCAGTGCAGGCTTTGTTACTGGCCTCAGAGTGACAAAGGCACTCTCCCCATGGGGCCAGCAACATGTCTCTAGTGTGGCAGGCTGCTGGAACCAGTCAGCCTACACAGATAGTTGGTTAAGTTTCAGGGGGCACCTCTAAGGTGCCCTCTGTGGTGTATTTTACAATAAAATGTACACTGGCATCAGTGTGCATTTATTGTGCTGAGAAGTTTGATACCAAACTTCCCAGTTTTCAGTGTAGCCATTATGGTGCTGTGGAGTTCGTGTTTGACAGACTCCCAGACCATATACTCTTATGGCTACCCTGCACTTACAATGTCTAAGGTTTTGTTTAGACACTGTAGGGGTACCATGCTCATGCACTGGTACCCTCACCTATGGTATAGTGCACCCTGCCTTAGGGCTGTAAGGCCTGCTAGAGGGGTGTCTTACCTATACTGCATAGGCAGTGAGAGGCTGGCATGGCACCCTGAGGGGAGTGCCATGTCGACTTACTCGTTTTGTCCTCACTAGCACACACAAGCTGGCAAGCAGTGTGTCTGTGCTGAGTGAGAGGTCTCCAGGGTGGCATAAGACATGCTGCAGCCCTTAGAGACCTTCCTTGGCATCAGGGCCCTTGGTACTAGAAGTACCAGTTACAAGGGACTTATCTGGATGCCAGGGTCTGCCAATTGTGGATACAAAAGTACAGGTTAGGGAAAGAACACTGGTGCTGGGGCCTGGTTAGCAGGCCTCAGCACACTTTCAATTGTAAACATAGCATCAGCAAAGGCAAAAAGTCAGGGGGCAACCATGCCAAGGAGGCATTTCCTTACAAGGTACAAACACTATAAGATACTATTCGGTCAGCATGGAGTCTGCATAATTACAAGAAAATGTATGGGAAAAGTTGAAGTTGGGAAACAAGATGGCTTATTTGGGACAGCGGCTCCATTTACAAACATGTCTGATATTGAGCTTAGATGTCTCTCCGCTCTTTAGTCTACCTTGACTTCAAAGAGACTTAGATTATTTTCACTGTTGGGCAACACTTCCATCCACCATCCCCTGTCAGTGCAAGTGCCTGCTCCCAGGCCCCCCAGATCCTAGAGTGTTTATCAAGGACAGCCCGTGCCTTGTAGACCTCCCTCTCCAGAATGGAACTATGACCCTGAAGCGCGTGGTGTGGGAATGTGCCTGTTCCCTCCACCGCTGTACTGTTGTGCTTTGCAATAAGCACACGCAGTCCAATCAGTGTATGAGCTTTCCTGGTCCACCAAGCTCATCCTTGATTCCAAGCAAGGCTATTTTGGGTGTGAGGATTACAGATGCCACTTGCATCTGACAGCACACATGTGCTGCCAAAACGGTCAAATATGAAGGCACTCCCATGTGATGTGTAGGAGTGAATCAGAGGTCGTACAACACATGCAAGAAGGAATAACTTTCACTCCCACCTTCCATAGTTGCTCAGGGGAAAGGTGTGTCTTGTGCAGGTATTTAAATTGGATAATGCCAAGCCGGTGTGGCCAAACATCTTGTTGTCTTGGTTTCCATCCATTTGAAATCATCTGAGGGGTCTGTGTCTTTCACTGCTTGAGCAAGCGGAGGGTGGGATCTGGTAGCAGAAGAATTGAGAGTGGTGTAGGAAGTATTCAATGTTTGAAAGAACATGTATAGGAACCCCTCTACATGGCTTCTGGGATACACACCCCTGTGGCACAACATTTCTCATATCCTTTTAACTCTGCACATCAGGCAGGCTTATGCAAAGCCACTGTAGGGTTCATTGCAAGTTTCCCTTTCAGAGCTGTGTGCCAGATTTGTATTGTATTTCTGGTGGCCTCTAGTAAAGAGCTTGTACTTCTAACACTGTAAGTACACATGTGGTGCACCTCGCAGGGAAGAGGTCTAGCACAATAGGATATGCTGGGCTGTGTCGATTGTCGTATATAGTGACCAATTGTCAGCCCAGTAATTCTGTGGAAGGTCTGTGGCACCTCGCTCCCCGTCCCCCCAACATAAACCAATAGCATGCATTGGAGGAGGAAGAAGATCCTAGGTTGCTGTCCAGTCTACAGGAAGTCTCCTCGACTTGAAGACCAACAAAGAGGGCATTTTGTATGCTATGTGGGAAGTTTTGTAGGATATGGAGCCATTTGGGTAGGTTGATCATCTAGAAAAAAGTTTCCTGCCAGCTGTATTGGGGGTAGTTTTACCCATTTTAAAAGTCCTCGCTTGTCTTAGTAAATAGAGGGGAGACATTGAGGTCCCAGCCCACCCAGGGGGTGGGCAATGTATATGCCCAGGTACTTGAAATGCCTGAGAAGTGCCAGAAGCCCAGGCTCTGAGGATCCCAGTCTGTTTCCACCCTAGTGGAATCAGAACCCATTTGTGTCATTTGACCCAGCAAATGGCTTGAATTATTAAGGATTTACAGGGTTCCAGGCCTGAGCTGACGAAGTTGCAGCCACCATCTTGAGCAGCCAATCCAAGCCCCACAGCTGTTTTATTTATATAAAGCTGAGTTCACTCAGGAATAAACCTTTTCTTTATAGTGAAAGAACTACCTATGGGATCATAGAGGGCTAAGTATGAATAATAGGAATTATTTTTACTGAAACAAAACAAACACAGCTTGAATTCTCTATAGTGACAGTCAGGACTGTGATCTAAGCAGGATTCCCTTAACCCAGTTACCAATATACAAATTTGTGTTATATGCAAACCTGCCCCTATTGTGAACAGGCTTTTCGCATAGTTGTGTACCCAGCATCAGAATTGCCTCAAGGTGATGGTTCAGTCATTTAGCCTTGTGTCTCCTGCGAGGTACTTTTTGTGTGTTTTTTTTTTTATATATATTTTTTAACATGCTTGCCTTATAGTAAGAAGACTGGCCCCACTTAGTCAGTGCTTCTGAGACAGCTTGGAAGGTTCTGCATGCAGAGTGAAGAGCTGGGAATAATCTGCTGGCAAAAATATTGATTCTGGGGACAAAGTAGCATGTCAAACATAGGCTTCTTCTTACACCTGCTGTTTTATTGAAATGCCAGTAGGCCAATAGGCATGGGTAGCCTTAAACAAATTCCTATTCAAAATGGCTGCTTCTCCAGTGTTTGTGCTTAGTTTCCTTCTACAAGATGGTTCCAATCTTTTTAGGTCGAGCATGCAAGCGCTTTTCAACCTGTTGTAAGTATTCAGTGGGCTTTTAACCACGCCCATCTCACGCCCATCAATTTCACTCGTTCGTGGGCTTACCTTTCAGAAACCCCTTAATGTCATTGGTAAATGCTTTACATTTGTCCCGCCTTGGGGCGATTTTGTTACCGCCTTGCAGACTGACCGTGTTACATGGATTATTTCAGATTGCCAATATACTTCAGCGTGGGCAAACAATTTTTTCTTTTGTTTCTCTCCTTCATGCTCCATGGCGGCCATGGCGCACTCAGCACAGAACAGAGCGAACTCCATCGGCGGTATTGAATCATTGGTCACTTTGTTCACACTGTTACCTAATCAGTCATTTCTTTTGGCTCTCCCCTTGTTGCTCCACAGCTTTCACAAAAACACTTGTAATTGATAAATGATTTATGTAAAAACACAGAAATCCTTAAAGTGGCTGTCCCAACAAAGCGGAGGAGCAGATACTACAATGTTTACTGCACTTGGGAAACTTGTCCTATTATGCTTTGCAGGTCATTAGTTTTAGAAAAAATTGTTGCTCATAACTCAGCCTGTGGTGGTCCTAAACAATGGGACCACCACCAAAACATTCACAACAGCGTGCGCTTTCTGTCTACATCTCTGTGTCCCCACACTAGGTTAGATGGGACCCCAAAATAATAACCCCTCACCATTCAGTGTCTTTTTAAGCACCATCATGATTGTAGCTCTTGTTTTACAGCTGGGAATAGATTGTGTTTCAAAGGCCTTGTTTGCAATTTTATTGCAGTAGGCCTGCTAGCCCTAAACATGTGTAATGCTTTATGCGCTCTAGGAGCTTAATATATGGTTACAGTGCATTACTTTCTGACATTTTCTTTTCACGTGGTTATGCCCTTTAGGGGCTAACTATATGGTTATGTGACCATGTTTCTTACAAATTATATTTTCATTGCAGTGTCCTCTAGGGGCTATTCTGAGCATTACAGTCTAATAATAAAAGTTTATTTCTGATATAGGTTTTTATTGGCTTTACATGATAATTGTATATGTTCTATTAATGTCTCCTTTTTGCAATGTTTACCATGATTCAGGCCAACCTAATATCCTTATTACACTATGACTGTTTTAACACTCTTGATATTGTTGGGCGACCCTTCTAGTTTATTTCTCTCGTTACTCCTCCGTGGCTGTCTTGTGTCTTTTTGGGGGGAATTGTGTTAGCCAGCAAGCAACTCTGATGGTATGGTAGTGAAAGCGGAATTCTATTGGAATTAGCATGGCAGATTTAAATTAGGATGCTAAATGGTTGCAGATAGAGGAAAAAGGTAAATGGAGGTCCTTTAGTTATATTAGGGCCACTGGAATTATGTGGCAGGAAAAGACAAAATTATGAGGCAGGGTTGAGCAATTTGTGTGGCAAGAAAAGTCAAGTTATACATTTACAACGCAAATAGCTCTAACTCAAGCAAATGCAAGACCTATTAAATTGCAAATGCTTGTTTTCCTTGGGTGTAATTTCCATCTTATATCATACATAATGGTCTGGGAGACTACGCGCTGAGCTGTTCCTCTGCTCTGTCTCATAATAGTATTGGAGCCTTGCTCATCAGCTCTTCAGTCACCACTCCTCTTCAATGAAGATCTACTAATATTACCTATGGAGGTTTTTTCTGCAGTTTGTGACTTTTCATCCTAGCTGGGACCCTCTTAAGGAGTCACTTGTCAGGTTTAAATTAAGTGCAGGATAACACTGTGGCCCCTGAGAGGCATTTCCCTTTCAAAGAGGTAGTCATCAAGAAGGAAACGTGAAAGAACTTCACAGCATCCAGTCCTTGACTGATTGCTGCATCTACTAATCCAAGTATTTGTTTTTGCAAAGGACACTTCTCAGAACCTGGCTCAAGAATTACAACTTTGTCATGAAAATATGTCCCATAGCATTAAGGTCTACAGTTATGCCTAGCATCCCTTCTGCTGCCCTAGATATTCTGGGATTGTTCATTTTAGATTCTATAAGAATATATTTTGTCTTCCTCCATGAATCTTTAGTGCAAAAGCGACCTAAGGTGGGACACATAAGCAACTGTCTCACTGGAACTACCTTAGCTTGTGCCAGCTCAAGTACTTGCCTGAATAGTAATGCTACCTTTGTACTTGTGGTTAATATTTTTCAACGCCTTGTTCTTAACCAAGCAATTTCCCCCGAGTTCATAAAAAGTTTAATATATGCGTATATTCCCAGGATCTCACACATGTGCAGAGTCATTCTGCAATTTTTTCATTCAGAGAGAATACCCATGTTTTTTGCTTTACTATTTACTGAGATAAAACACACACACACTGAAAAAGAATCTCTGGTATGCAACTCTTAGTTTAGGAAATACATTTATTAAATCACTCTGCGAGGCTCGTAAAGGGAAGGTCAGTACAACTGAAAGATCACGTTTAAAATGTGCGCAATAATGAAATGAAAAGACGTACAAAGAATCTTCAATCTATAAACAGCAAATATATATATATGCAAAGACACAGAGATATATATATGTGTTTGGAGGCAAGTGTAGCTGCAGATACACATGCTGTGCACTGTTCCTGCCATCTAGTGTTGGGCTCGGAGTGTTACAAGTTGCTTTTCTTCGAAGAAGTCTTTTAGAGCCACGGGACCGAGTGACTCCTCCTCTTCGGCTCCATTGCGCATGGGCATCGACTCCATCTTAGATTGTTTTCTTTCCGCGATTGGGTTCGGACGTGTTCCTCTTCGCTCCGGTTATTCGATTCGGAAAACTTCAAAAATCACAGAAAATCGTCTGTATTGTTTTTGATCGCGACCCATCTTGCATCGATACCTCTGCACCGGCGAAACACACCTTCGGTTGCCCTTCGGGGCACCCATGCAGAATCCTGGGCATGGTCGGCCCGACCGCAGGAAGCGTCGAAGCCTCATGGACCGGACCCCGTTACGGTTCTACCCTCAGTGCCACGCAAAGTATCCATACATGGATCAACATCGGGTCTGTAATCTTTGTTTGTCACCAGATCACCGAGAGGATACTTGTGAGGCCTGCAGGTCCTTCCGTTCCAAGAAGACCTTGAGGGATCGAATGGCTAGACGACTACAAATGGTGTTGAAGAGTACCGAACACCTCGACGCCGAAGAAGAGGAGATGGCCATCTCCATTCAAGGATCAGATTCGGACGAATCAGATGCGGATGGACCACCGACAACAGGCCAACACGTGAGTACGCCTTCCCAAACCCAGAGCCAGTCCACGACCAAACAAAAGGCCTCGGGGATGCCACTGCCAGAAGGCCATGGCTCTACCCGGAAGAAATCAAGCGGTGACCAAGCAACAATTTCAGCACCGAAAAAGGCCACATCCGCACCAAAGTATTCGGACTCGAGTCGGGACACAGTCTCCGAAAAAGTTCAACATCGACTCGTCAAATCGAAACCCCGAAAGACTCTTTCGGAACCGAGGCCTACGATCACCATGGGCATTTCGGTGCCAAAAAAAACGGTTTCGGAGCTGAAAAAAGCCTCATATACTGAGGAACATGGACTTTCTAAACAGATGAAAGAAAGCCACAGATTTGAGGAAGAACTTCAACAAATGGAGGAATTTGATGACAGACAAGCCAGGATACAGATCCACAAGGATACTGGCAAGATCCTCACAGCACCTCCCCTCAAACTTAAAAGGAAGCTGGCTTTCCAAGGACATTTGGACACTGATCAGCCAAGGGCTAAAGTGCCAAGAGAGCAATCTCCGCCATGCCAGTTTTCCCCAGCACATTCTCCTCAAAGAACTGTTTCTCCTCTTGAAACACCCACTGCACAGTCACCCGCACACACTGTGCAGTCGCATCAAGACACAGACCCGTGGGATCTTTATGATGACCCTGTGTCAGACAATAGCCCGGAGTGCTATCCGTCTATACCCTCTCCACCTGAAGAGAGCACCTCCTACACACAGGTCTTGGCTAGGGCTGCAGCTTTCCACAGTGTAAGCATGCACACCGAGCCACTAGAGGACGACTTTCTTTTTAATGCGTTGTCCTCAACACATACCTCTTACCAAAGTCTACCCATGCTCCCAGGTATGCTCAAACATGCCCAACAGATTTTTCAGGAGCCGGTTAAAGGAAGGGCCATAACACCAAGGGTAGAAAAGAAATATAAACCACCACCTTCTGATCCGGTATTTATCACGCAACAGCTGCCCCCAGATTCGGTAGTGGTCAGTGCGGCGAGGAAGAGGGCCAACTCGCAGTCATTTGGAGATGCACCCCCTCCAGATAAAGAGAGTAAAAAGTTTGATGGGGCAGGAAAGAGGGTAGCGTCACAAGCAGCCAATCAGTGGCGCATAGCGAACTCTCAGGCCCTACTCGAAAGATATAACAGAGCTCATTGGGATGAGATGAGCGACATAATTCAACATCTCCCCAAAGAATACCAAAAAAGAGCTCAGCAGGTAGTAGAGGAGGGTCAGGCAATAACGAATAACCAGATAAGGTCTGCATTAGATTCAGCTGGCACTGCCGCAAGAACAATAAACACTGCAGTTACAATTAGACGCCATGCATGGCTTAGATCATCAGGTTTTAAACCTGAGATTCAGCAGGCGGTCCTCAACATGCCATTCAACCAGCAACAGCTATTTTGGCACACAGGTGGACACAGCCATAGAAAAAATGAAAAAGGATACGGATACAGCCAAAGCGATGGGAGCGCTTTACTCATCCCAATACAGAGGGACATTTAGGAAGCCGCAGTACAGAGGGGGGTTTCAGGCCACAGCCATCAGAACCATCCACCTCACAGACAAAGCCCTCATACCAATCACAGTATCAAAGAGGGGGGTTCCGAGGGTTCTTCAAAGGGCAATTTCCCAAATCCAGGGGAAAATTCCAATCTACAAAGCAAGCCACTAACAACAAGCAGTGACTTTGCCATCACCTTCCCCCAACACACATCCCCTGTGGGAGGAAGACTGGAAAGCTTCCACAATCAATGGTCAAACATAACAACGGACACTATCAATTATCCAACATGGTTACTGCATAGAATTTACACATTTTCCTCCAGATATTCCCCCAAAAGCGCACAACCTATCGTCGCAACATCTAACAATGTTACAAACAGAGGTGCAAGCACTATTAACAAAAACAAGCCATAGAACTAGTACCTCATCAACAAAAAGGAACAGGGGTCTATTCCCTGTACTTCCTTATTCCCAAAAAGGACAAAACACTAAGGCCAATATTAGATCTCAGGACTCTCAACCTCTACATTCAATCAACACTTTCACATGGTGACACTACAAGATGTAGTCCCATTATTGAAACAGGGAGAATACATGTCAACACTGGATTTAAAAGATGCGTATTTTCACATACCCATCCATCCATCTCCAGAAAATACCTCAGGTTTGTTATACAAGGAAAACATTACCAATTCAAGGTATTACCCTTCGGGATAACAACAGCCCCCAGAGTATTTACAAAATGCCTTGCCGTAGTAGCAGCATACATAAGGAGACAACACATGCATGTATTCCCATATCGCGACGATTGGCTAATAAAGGCCAACTCTCAAGAACAGTGTCAACATCACACATGTTATGTAATAGATACCTTACACACCCTAGGGTTTTCGATAAATTATCAAAAATCACACTTGCAACCATCCCAAATTCAGCAGTACTTGGGAGCTACACTCAACACTCAAAAAGCGATTGCAAGTCCAAGCCCACAAAGGGTGCAATCATTCCACACCATGGTGCCAAAAATAAAACCAAATCAGCATTACACAGTCAGATTTGTGATGAAACTCCTAGGCATGATGGCATCATGCATCGCAATTGTCCCAAACGCATGGTTACACATAAGGCCCTTACAGCAGTGCCTTGCAAAACAATGGTCGCAGGCACAGGGTCAACTCCAAGATCTAGTGTTGATAGACCGCCAAACACACTATTCGCATCAGTCGTGGAATCCCACAAATTTAAACAAAGGGCGGCCTTTTCAAGACCATGTGCCTCACGCCATTCTCACAACAGATGCATCAATGATTGGGTGGGGAGCACACCTCAACAATCACAGTATACAAGGACAGTGGGACAGCGAGCAAAAACAGCTACACATAAATCACTTAGAGCTGCTAGCAGTCTTTCTAGCACTAAAAGCTTTTTAACCTCTTCTGGCTCACAAACACATTCTTGTCAAAACAGACAATATGACAACGATGCACTACTTAAACAAACGGGGGAACACACTCATCGCAACTTTGCCTCCTAGCACAAAAACTTTGGCATTGGGCAATTCACAACAACATTTGCCTAATAGCTCAATACATCAGAGGGATTCACAATCAATTAGCAGACAATCTCAGTCGGGATCACCAGCAAACTCACAAGTGGGAAATACATCCCCAGGTACTACAAAGACACTTTTGTCAGTGGGGGACACCAGACATAGATCTGTTCCCACAAACCAAAACCCAAAATGGCAAAACTTTGGGTCCAGGTACCCGCACCCTCAGTCCAAAGGCAATGCTCTATGGATCAACTGGTCAGGGATATTTGCTTACGCTTTTCCCCCTCCCCCTCTCCCACTCATTCCATTTCTGGTCAACAAACAACGTCAAAACAAACTCAAACTAATACTTATAGCACCAACGTGGCACGCCAACCGTGGTACACCACACTGTTGTACCTCTCAGTAGTACCTCACGTCAAGCTTCCAAACAGACCAGATCTGTTAACGCAACACAAACAGCAGATCAGACACCCCAATCCAGCAATGCTCAATCTAGCAATCTGGCTCCTGAAATCTTAGAGTTTGGCTATCTAAATCTTCCAAACGAGTGTATGGAAGTTGTTAAACAGGCAAGAAAACCTACCACCAGGCATTGTTATGCTAACAAATGGAAAAGATTTGTCTTCTGCTGCCAAGCAAAACACATCACACCGTTGGATGCGTCCATACAAGACATCTTAGGATACTTATTACACCTACAAAAAGCAAATCTAGCCTTTTCACCCATCAAAATACACCTCACCACAATTTCGGCTTATTTGCAAATTAAACACACAAAATCCCTATTTAGGATACCAGTCATTAAAGCCTTCATGGAAGGACTAAAACGAATCATACCTCCAAGAACTCCACCAATACCCTTGTCGAATCTTAATATTGTACTTACACGACTCATGGGTCCACCTTTTGAACCCATGCATTCTTGTCAGATCCAATTCTTAACTTGGAAAGTGGCATTTCTAGTAGCAATCGCTTAATTACCAAAAGTTAGTGAAATACAGGCTTTCACTATTGAAGAACCCTTTATACAAGTACACAAACATAAAGTTGTTCTCCGCACAAATCCAAAATGTCTACCAAAAGTCATCTCACTGTTTCATTTAAACCATTTAAACCAAACAGTGGAGCTCCCAGTCTTCTTCCCACAGCCAGACTCAGTGGCAGAAATTAGATATAAAAAGAGCTCTAATGTATTATATCGACAGAACAAAAGCATTTCGTAAAACTAAACAATTGTTCATCGCATGCCAGAAACCCCATACTGGTAACCCTATACCCAAACAAGGCATAGCCAGGTGGATAGTGAAATGTATACAAACTTGTTACCTGAAAGCTAAAAGCAACTACTCATTACACCAAAGGCACACTCAACTAGAAAGAAAGGAGCAACAATGGCCTTTCTAGGAAACATACCAATGACAGAAATTTGTAAGGCAGCCACTTGGTCTACACCTCATACATTCACCAAGCATTACTGTGTAGATGTGTTAGCAACACAACAAGCCACAGTAGGACAGGCTGTACTAAAAACATTATTTCAAACAACTTCAACTCCTACAGGCTGACCACCGCTTTGGGGAGAGTTACTGCTTTGTAGTCTATGCACAGCATGTGTATCTGCAGCTACACATGCCACAGAGCGGAAAATGTCACTTACCCAGTGTACATCTGTTCGTGGCACGTTCCGCTGCAGATTCACATGCGCCCTCCTACCTCCCCGGGAGCCTGTAGCCGTTTAAGTTGCAATTAGAAATTGTTTATATGTAAATAAACATTTCTCTACCTCAATTTTGTACATACATCTCTATCCCATTGCATGGACATCTTTACTATTCTTACTCTATCACTCCTACCTTACCCTCTGCGGGAAAACAATCTAAGATGGAGTCGATGCCCATGCGCAATGGAGCCGAAAGGGAGGAGTCACTCGGTCCCGTGACTCGAAAAGACTTCTTCGAAGAAAAACAACTTATAACACTCCGAGCCCAACACTAGATAGCAGGAACAGTGCACAGCATGTGAATCTGCAGCGGAACATGCCACGAACAGATGTACACTGGGTAATGCCCGTGATCAAGGTCCCTCAGACCGAAACGCGTAGGGCAGGTGATTGTTGAGCTGTAAACGAAGTTAACAGAGCCTGAATAAATGAATTTTGTGAAATAAGAGATCCCGGAGTGCAGTCGTTCGTGAAGTATTTCATGAATGTTGTTTATATATGTTCGATGGCATGTGTAGCTGCAGATACACATGCTGTGCACATCCCGCCCGCCATCTGGTGTTGGGCTCGGAGTGTTACAAGTTGTTTTTCTTCGAAGAAGTCTTTTCGAGTCACGAGACCGAGGGACTCCTCCCATTTCGACTCCATTGCGCATGGGCGTCGACTCCATCTTAGATTGTTTTTTTTCCGCCATCGGGTTCGGATGTGTTCCTTTTCGCTCCGTGTTTCGGGTCGGAAAGTTAGTTAGAATCTCGGAAAAAACGTCGGTATTGTTTGCGTTCGGTATTGGGTTAGTTACAACAGATCGACACCGAATTTTGAAGAGCTCCGGTGGCCCTTCGGGGTTTTTTCGATCCCCCGTCTGGGCCTGGTCAGCCCGGCCACGTGTGACTTCAAGGCTGATGGAACGGACCCCATTGCGCTTCTGTCCAAAATGCCATAACAAGTATCCGTATACGGATCAGCATCTGGTCTGTAACTTGTGCTTGTCCCCAGAGCACAAGGAAGATACTTGTGTGGCCTGTCGAGCGTTTCGGTCCAGAAAGACGTTAAGAGACCGAAGAGCCAGAAGACTGCAGATGGCATCGACGCCGACAGGACAAGAGCTTTTCGAGGAGGAAGAGGAAGCTTTCTCTATCCACGAGTCGGACTCGGAAGAGCTCGAGGCCGAAGAAATGCTGAAAACCGTGAGTAAGACATCGAAACATAAGACTCACGAGAAGTCAACAAAAGCCCAGGGGACGCCACCGCCAACAGGCCATGGCTTAACCCAAAAAATAGGTGACCGAGCCAAGGCACCGAAAAAGGGCACGCTGGTGTCGAAGTCATCCGACTCCGGTCGAGATACCGCCACCCAGCAATCTCGGACCCGAGACATCGGCTCAGAGAAATTTCGCCACTGTGACAGCAGCACCGAACAAATTCGGCACCGAGAAACCACCACGCCGAAAATTACAAAGGTTTCTTCGGAGCCTAAAAAGACGTCCGAAAAAGTTTCGGTTCCGAAACATCCAGCCTCGGAGCCGAAAACAGGTTCCTATACATAGGAACAAGGATTGTCCTCCCAAATGCAAAAACATAGATTTGGAGAGGAACTTCAAGCTGTAGAGCCAGACTATACTCAAAGGAGGCTCCACATTCATCAAGACACAGGGAAGATAACCACTCTTCCCCCAATTAAAATAAAAAGAAAACTTGCCTTTCAAAAAAAGGACAAGGAGCCACAGGCAAAGGTGGCAAAGAAAACAACTCCACCACCGTCTCCACCACCATCAGTGCACACATCAACAGTAGCAACTCCTCCACTGATGCACTCCCCGACTCATACTGCCATGAGTCAAGATGATCCCGATGCATGGGACCTTTACGATGCTCCAGTATCGGACAACAGCCCAGACTCGTACCCTGCCAGGCCGTCCCCTCCTGAGGACAGTACATCTTACACACAGGTGATCGCAAGGGCAGCTGCTTTCCATAACGTCACCTTGCATTCCGAACCAATTGAGGATGACTTTTTGTTTAACACGCTATCCTCCACTCATAGCCAATACCAAAGACTACCTATGCTCCCAGGAATGCTAAAACATTCAAAACAAATCTTTCAGGATCCTGTTAAAGGCCGAGCCATAACTCCAAGGGTGGAGAAAAAGTACAAGCCACCGCCAACAGATCCTGTTTATATTACAACCCAGTTAACACCAGACTCAGTAGTTGTCGGGGCAGCTCGTAAGAGAGCAAACTCTCATACCTCGGGGGACGCACCACCTCCAGACAAAGAGAGTCGCAAATTTGATGCTGCGGGCAAAAGGGTTGCAGCACAAGCAGCAAACCAATGGCGCATTGCCAATTCACAAGCACTTTTGGCAAGATATGATAGAGCTCACTGGGATGCAACATTTGATAGAACACTTACCCAAGGAGTTCCAAAAAAGAGCACAACAATTGGTGGAAGAAGGACAAAGTATCTCTAATAATCAATCAATCAATCAATCAAAAAATTTGTATAGCGCGCTACTCACCCGGAGGGTCTCAAGGCACTGGGGGGGAGGGGGGACCGCTACTGCTCAAACAGCCAGGTCTTGAGTTGCTTCCTGAAGGAGAGGTGGTCGTGGGTCAGACGGAGGTGGATGGGGAGGGAGTTCCAAGTCTTGGCTGCCAGGTAGGAGAAGGATCTTCCTCCCATGGTGGCTTTTCTAATGCGTGGCACGGCGGCAAGGGCGTGGCTGGTCGATCGTAGCTGGCGGGTGGGAGTGTAGAAGGTCAGGCGGTTGTTGAGGTACCTGGGGCCCAGGTCGTGGAGGGCCTTGTGTGCGTGGGTGAGGAGGCGGAACGTGATTCTCTTGCTGACGGGGAGCCAGTGCAAGTCTCTTAGGTGTCCGGAGATGTGGCTGTGTCGGGGGATGTCAAGGATGAGGCGTGCGGAGGCGTTCTGGATGCGTTGGAGTCTTTTCTGTAGTTTGACCGTGGTTCCGGTGTAGAGGGTGTTACCGTAGTCCAGTCGGCTGGTGACTAGTGCCTGGGTGACCGTCTTCCTGGTTTCGGTGGGGATCCATCGGAAGATCTTTCGGAGAATGCGTAAGATGTTGAAGCATGATGAAGAGACGGCGTTGACTTGTCTGGTCATCGAGAGAGAGGAGTCCAGGATGAAGCCCAGGTTGCGTGCGTGGTCCGTTGGTTTGGGTGCGCTGCCCAGGGCAAGGGGCCACCAGGAGTCGTCCCAGGCAGAGGGTGATGATCCAAGGATGAGGACTTCCGTCTTGTCTGAGTTTAGTTTCAGGCGGCTGTTCATCATCCACTCGGCTACGTCTTATATCCCTTCGTGCAGGTTGGTTCTGGCGGTGGCTGGGTCGTTGGTGAGGGAGAGGATCAGCTGGGTGTCGTCGGCGTAGGAGATGATGTTGAGGTTGTGATGGCGTGCGATGGCTGCAAGGGGGCTCATGTAGACGTTGAAGAGGGTGGGGCTGAGTGAGGATCCTTGTGGTACGCCGCAGATGACTTCGGTGGCCTCGGATCTGAACGGGGAGAGGCGAACTCTCTGGGTTCTTCCGGTGAGGAACGAGATGATCCACTCTAGAGCCTTCTCTTGAATTCCGATGTTGCTGAGGCGCTGCACTAGGGTGCGGTGGCAGACCGTGTCGAACGCTGCGGAGAGGTCCAGGAGGATGAGGACCGCTGTTTCCCCATTGTCGAGCAGGGCTCGGATGTCGTCGGTGGCTGCGATGAGGGCGGTCTCGGTGCTGTGGTTGGCTCGGAAGCCGGACTGTGAGTGGTCGAGGGATCCATTAGTCTCGAGGAAGGCGGGCAGCTGTCTGTTGACGGTCTTCTCGATGACTTTGGCAGGAAACGGGAGGAGCGAGATGGGGCGGTAGTTCTTGAGGTCGGTGGGGTCTGCTGATGGTTTCTTCAGGAGGGCGCTGAGTTCGGCATGCTTCCAGCTCTCCGGGTAGGTGGCGGTGTTGAAGGAGCAATTGATGATGTCCCGGAGATGGGGTGCGATGACGGAGTCGGCCTTGTTGAAGACGTGGTGGGGGCATGGGTCGGTTGGTGATCCGGAATGGATAGTGTTCATCGTATGGATGGTGTCTTCGGTGCTGACCGGGGTCCAGGCGCGGAGGGTGGTGTTGGGGGGCGTCTGTTTGGTGGTTGGGTGCGTGGTCTGTGCGCCGAAGCTGTTGTGTATGTCGGCGATCTTGCGGTGAAAGAACGAGGCGAGTGAGTCGCAGAGGTCTTGTGAGGGGGTGATGTCGTTGTTTCCGGCGCTGGGGTTGGAGAGCTCTTTGACGATGCTGAAGAGTTCCTTGCTGTTGTGTGCGTTGTTGTCTAGTCGTTCTTTGAATGCTGTCTTCTTGGTGGTGTGGATCAGCTGGTGGTGTTTACGGGACGCGTACTTGAGGGCGGTCATGTTGTCTGTAGTCGGGTTTTTTCGCCAGGCTCTCTCGAGGGTGCGGCAGTTCTTCTTGGAGTTCTTGAGGTCGTTGTTGAACCAGGAGGCTTTCTTGCTGTTGGGCCTGATGGGATGGGTTTTCAGAGGTGCGAGGTTGTCAGCGCAGTTGGTGATCCACTGTGTAAGGTTGTTGGCTGCTTGGTTGGGGTCCGCTGAGCTGGCGGGAGGGTTCTGGCTCAGTGATGTGGAGAGCTGGTCGGTGGTGATCTTGTTCCAGCTCCTGCGGGGAGCCTGTTGTGGGTGGTGGTGAGTCGTGGTTTTTCTGAAGCTGAAGTGGACGCAGCTGTGGTCTGTCCAGTGGAGTCCGGTGGAGTGGCTGAAGGAGATGTACTTGCTGGAGGAGAAGACTGGGTCAAGCGTGTGTCCGGCGTAGTGGGTGGGGGTGTTCACCAGTTGCTTGAGTCCGAGGTTGGCGAGGTTGTCCAGAAGGGTGGTGGTGTTGTTGTCGTTGTTGTTCTCCAGGTGGAAGTTGAGGTCCCCTAGGAGGATGTAGTCGGCGGAGGAGAGGGCGTGAGGGCTGATGAAGTCTGCGATGTCTTCGCTGAATTGTGTGCGGGGTCCTGGGGGTCTATAGATGAGGGTGCCTCTGAGTGTGGTCTTGGGGTCGGTGTGTGAATCTGGAAGTGGAGATGTTCGGCAGCTGTGAGGGTGTCGTCGGAGTTGGTCGTGATGCGGATGGTGTTCTTGTGGACAATGGCGATGCCTCCTCCTGTCTGGTTGATGCGGTCCCTCCGGGTGATCTTGTATCCGTCCGGGATGGCGATGGCGATGTCGGGCGCTGAGGAGGCGTTCATCCAGGTTTCTGTGAGGAAGGCGACGTCTGGAGATGTGGTGTCGAGCAGGTTCCAGAGTTCCACGGCGTGTCTGTGGATGGAGCGGGTGTTAAGCAGGATGCACTTCAGGTGGTTGCTGTTGGTGCTTGGTTTGGCGGGCGCGGTGCGGGTCTGGATGCAGGAGAACTTGCAGGATTGGCAGGTGAAGGGTCCGTGGGTGCGTCTTGGGGCGGCACGGCAGCACCCAGGGATCCGGCCGGTGTCGAGTGCGATGAGGGTGGCGGCTTCGTAGGTCCGGCGTGTAGGCTCGCAGTGGTGGGGGCCAGGGGGTCTGGAGCTGGGCGCGGTCCAGGCGCGGACGGGCGCAGACGGGGAAGAGGGGAAGAGGGAGGGAGGAGCAGCTGGGAGGTGGGAGCGGGGCGGCCAATGGGGAGCAAGGGGGCGGAGCTACCGGAGTGTAGCGGCGGGAAACGAACGGGCGGCGATGGGGTGACGCGACGAGGGTGGAAGAGAGAAGAACACGGTGAGGGCAAACAAGGTAAAAACAATACAATACAGTGGAACAATACCAGGGGCACAGGCACTCGGGGTACAGAAGAAAGAGCGGACACAGGCACTCGGGCACAACGAAGAGGGCGCTGGCGCTAGGTCACTGGAGGCGGGAAAAGGCAGTCAGGGCACAGGAGCACAGGGCACAGGAGCGAGAGCGGTCACGCTGGAGGCTGTGAGGCGGTGAGGGGAGCGACCTGCCTGAGAACCAGGGTCAGAGGTCGCTCTCTCTATCGCTGCGCGGCCTCCATATGAGGGGAAGAGGGAGGGAGGAGCAGCTGGGAGGTGGGAGCGGGGCGGCCAATGGGGAGCAAGGGGGCGGAGCTACCGGAGTGTAGCGGCGGGAAACGAACGGGCGGCGATGGGGTGACGCGACGAGGCTGGAAGAGAGAAGAACACGGTGAGGGCAAACAAGGTAAAAACAATACAATACAGTGGAACAATACCAGGGGCACAGGCACTCGGGGTACAGAAGAAAGAGCGGACACAGGCACTCGGGCACAACGAAGAGGGCGCTGGCGCTAGGTCACTGGAGGCGGGAAAAGGCAGTCAGGGCACAGGAGCACAGGGCACAGGAGCGAGAGCGGTCACGCTGGAGGCTGTGAGGCGGTGAGGGGAGCGACCTGCCTGAGAACCAGGGTCAGAGGTCGCTAATAATCAAATACGGTCTTCAATGGATGCAGCAGATACGGCTGCAAGGACAGTAAATACTGCAATAACAATAAGAAGGCACGCATGGCTGCGCACGTCAGGTTTCAAGCCGGAAATTCAACAAGCCGTGCTAAATATGCCATTTAATGAACAGCAGTTGTTTGGGCCGGAAGTCGACACTGCTATTGATAAACTCAAGAAAGACACTGATACAGCAAAAGCCATGGGCGCACTCTACTCCCCGCAGAGCAGAGGCACATTTCGCAAAACACCGTTTAGGGGAGGGTTTCGAGGACAACCTACAGAAACCACAACATCACAAACAAGGCCCACTTACCAAAGCCAATATCAGCGGGGAAGTTTTTGGGGGCAATATAGAGGGGGACAATTCCAAAAAAATAGAGGAAAATTCCAAAGCCCCAAAAGTCCTCAAAATAAGCAGTGACTTACAAGTCACACATCCCCATCACATAAC